>NC_091287.1:22546225-23231225 GCF_032444005.1 Ranitomeya imitator
GCTTTACTTTTTCCCTGAAAATGAACCAGGCCTGGATCTCGCAGGAATTTGCCACTCCTCTGCCTGATTAAGTAATTGGGTGTCATCCAGGTCTCCTGCTGTGTTCATCTTTCTACCACCTGAACTGCTATTCCTGGGCTCCAACACCGCCAGTTGCGGCTCAGAAGTGCAGGCTGCACAGTAAAAACATACGACCCAGTGTTATTGGGTTTCAGTAACGTCAGCTGATCCCCAGCTGTGTAGCCGGCAATGTGTCCTGCGACCGCCACGCTGGCACAACAACCTAAATGTAAGGGAACCTGTCCCCCCCACCCCCCCCGTCGTTTGTTACTGAAAGAGCCATCTTGTGCAGCAGTAATGCTGCACAAGGAAAAGGTAGCTCTTTTTTTTTAGCTCTTTGCACACGCAGAACTTAACACTTATAAAATGTGTTCACTGATACCGTTATACCGTCCCGGAGCTGGGACTTTCCTTCGTAATGTGACGCAGCACAGCCGTCATTCCTACCCCCTTGGTGCCATGCGCTGCCTCCTCAGCGTTGTTTTAAGCTGTCACGGAGCCTGCGCTGTTCTGTTATCCCTTGGGCATGCCCTATTTGCGCTGCCTGTCTTCTGACATAATTTGGTGTCAGGCTGGCTGCGCCTGTGCGGCCGCGGTGCCCGAGATCCCGCCTCGCAGTGTCTTCTGATTGAGTCACACTGCGGGCCTGGGATCCATGGGCATGCGCAGTGCATATCTTCCCCTCGGGCTCTCGCTCATTTCCCTCCGCCTTCTTTAGACTGTGCGCCGTCAGCTGATCCCTAGCATGCCACGGCCGTGACACCGCACAGTCTGAAGAAGAGGGAAGGAGGGGAGTGAGAGTCGAGGTTATGCACTGTGCATGCCCATGGTTCCAAGGCCCGCAGTGGGATTACGTTAGATGAGACTGCGAGGTGGGATCTGGAGCAGCGTGGACGCACAGGCACTGACAGCCTGACACCAAATTATGTCAGAAGACAGGCAGCGCTAATTGGGCATGGCCAAGGGCTAACAGAACAGCGCAGGCTCCGTGGCAGCTTAAAACAACGCTGAGGAAGGCAGCGCACGGCATCAAGGGGATAGGAATGACAGCTGTGCTGTGTCCCATTACGAAGGAAATTCGCACCTCCGGAACGGTTTAACGGTATAAAGGGACACATTTTTAGTGTTTACTTCGGTGTTTGCAAGGAGCATAATTAAAAGAGCAACCTTTTCCTTTTGCATCCTTAGTGCTGCACAACATGGCTCTTTCAGCTACAAACGTCTTGGGGGGGGGGGGGTTAAAGGTTTCCTTTCAACTTGCTCCAATCAGGCTTCGGCCTACACTCTGTTCCTCTGCTCCTCCTGCTGTCCCTGGGCTCTAACACCGCCAGTTGGTGCCTGGAAGTGCTGTGTGCACAGTCAACAGTCGCTCCTCTGTTATTGGGGTTCAGTAACGTCAGCTGATCCCCAGCTGTGTGTGCGGCAATACCTCCAATCTGCTCCTCCTGCTGTCCCTGGGCTCTAACACCGCCAGTTGGTGCCTGGAAGTGCTGTGTGCACAGTCAACAGTCGCTCCTCTGTTATTGGGGTTCAGTAACGTCAGCTGATCCCCAGCTGTGTATCCGGCAACGTGTCATGCGACCGCCACGCTGGCACAACTAAAATGTAAGGGGACCTGTCCCCCCCCCCCCCCTAGGCGTTTGTTACTGAAAGAGCCACCATGTGCAGCACTAATACTGCACAAGGGAAAGGTCGCTCTTGAAATTATGCTCCTTGCAAACGCTGAACTACACACTCATGTAATGTGTCCCCTCACACCGTCCAACCGTCCCGGAGGTGGGACTTTCCTTTGTAATGTGACACAGCACAGCCGTCATTGCTACCCCCTTGGCACCGTGCGCTGCCTCCTTAGCGTTGTTTGATTCCGTCATGGACCCTGCGCTGTTATGTTATCCCTTGGCCATGCACAGTTTGCGCTGCCCGTCCTCTGACATCATTTGTTGTCGTCCTGGCTGCGCCTGTGCGTCCACTGCTGCCCGAAATCACACCTCGCAGTGTCGTCTAATGTGATCCCACAGTGGGCCTGGTATCCATGGCCATGCGCAGTGCATATACTAGCCTCTCACTCCCCTTCTTCACGCTTCTTCAGACTAGGCGGCGTCAGCTGATCCCTAATAGCATGCCACGGCCGTGACGCCGCACAGTCTGAAGAAGCAGGAAGGAGGTGAGTGAGAGGCGATGATATGCACTGCGCATGCCCATGGATCCCTGGCCCGCAGTGGGACTACATTAGATGACACTGCAAGGTTGGATCTCGGGCAGCTTGGACGCACAGGCACTGCCAGCCTGACACCTACATGATGTCAGAAGACGGGCACCGCTAACTGTGCATGGCCAAGGGATAACATTACAGTGCGGGCTCCGTGACAGAACCAAACAACGTTGAGGAGGTGGTGCCCGGCACCAAGGGGGTTGGAATGACGGCTGTGCTGTGTCACATTACAAAGGAAAGTCCCACTTCCGGGATGGTTTGACGGTGTGAGGGGACACATTATATGAGTGTGTACTTCAGCGTTTGCAAGGAGCATAATTTTCGGAGCCACCATTTTCCATGTGCAGTATTACTGCTGTACAAGATGGCTCTTTCAGCAACAAATGCCTGGGGGGGGGGGTTAAAGGTTCCCTTTCAACTTGCTCCACTGCAGGCTTCGGCCTACACTCTGCTCCTCTTTGATTCCCTGGGTTTCAACACTGTCAGTTGCCACCTGGAAGTGTTGTCTACACAGAAAAAAACACTAGGTGATGTGTCAGTGGGGTTCAGCACCGCCAGCTGTTCCCCTGCTGTGTAGTCGGCAACGTGTCCAGCACAAGCCACGCTGGCACAACAGAACAAAAGCTGCCACCAGTGCAGGCTTCGGCCTACACTCTGCTCCTCTCCTCCTCCTGCTGACCCTGGGCTCAAACACCGCTAGTTTTTGCCCGGAAGTGCTAGCTGCACAGAGAAAAACACCAGCCAATGTGTTAGTGGGGTTCAGCAACGCCAGCTGTTCCCCTGCTGTGTAGCCGGCAACGTGACCTGCAAACGCCATGCAGGCACAGGAACTGAAATTAAAAGGGAACCTGGCCCCACCCCCCCAGGTGTTTCTATGTATAACAGCCACCTAGTACAGCAGTACTGCTGCATTTGTACAAGGTGGCTGACTTTTTCTCCTTGCCCACGTGGAACTCAACACGTACAAAATGTGTCTCATTGAGACCATTCCACTGTCCCTGAGGTGTGACTTTCCTTTGTAATGATACGCAGCACCCCCCTTGGTAGCGTTTCCCGTCTTTTGTCATCATGGTTAGCTGGCTGCGCCTGTGCATCCGCCCTGCTAGAAACAACGCCCCTCGTTGTCATATTTATTTTGTCAGCGAGGGTGTGGTTTATGGGCACGAGCAGTGCATATGTTCGCCTGTCTTAACTCATCTCCTTCCGCCTTCTTCAGACTGTGCGGCCTCCTGGCCGTGGTAGGCGATAAGGGATCAGCTGAGGCCGCCCAGTCTGGAGCCGGTGTAAGGACATGTGTAAGCGGCAAACCTATTTACTGCACAAGGCCACGAATCCCAGCCACGTAGTGTGATTGTTTGAAAACACACTGTGGGTCTGGGATTCATGTCCATCGCTAACCGCAACGGCCGACATGAAATGAGGTCAGAAGACAGGAAGCGCTCACAGCGCATGGCCAAGGGATCACAATAGCGCAGACTCCTGTACAGCAAATAACAACGCTCAGGAATCTGCGCCCAGTACCTAGGTGCAAATTTTGACACCTGTGCTGCGTCTCGTTAAAAAGACAAGTCACGCCTCCACAACTGTTTGACAGTATAATGGGCTAAATAGTGTACGTGTTTTAGTCAGCGTGTGCAAGGAGCAAAACAAATAGAGCAACCTTTTACTTGTGCAGCATTAATGCTGCACAAGGTGTGGCTCTTGTACCTTGCAACACCTGAGGGGGGGGTTAAAGGTAACCTTTGAAATTGGTTCAACTAGGCTTCGGCCTACACTCTGCTCCTCTACTCCTCCTGCTGACCCTGGGCTCAAACACCGCTAGTTTTTGCCCGGAAATGCTAGCTGCACAGAGAAAAACACCAGCCAATGTGTTAGTGGGGTTCAGCACCGCCAGCTGTTCCCCTGCTGTGTAGTCGGCAACGTGTCCAGCACAAGCCACGCTGGCACAACCGACCAAAAGCTGCCACCAGTGCAGGCTTCGGCCTACACTTTGCTCCTCTCCTCCTCCTGCTGACCCTGGGCTCAAACAACGCCAGTTTCTGCCCGGACATGCTAGCTGCACAGAGAAAAACACCAGCCAATGTGTTAGTGGGGTTCAGCACCGCCTGCTGTTCCCCCGCTGTGTAGCCGGCATCGTGTCCAGCACAAGCCACGCTGGCACAACCGACCAAAAGCTGCCACCAGTGCAGGCTTCGGCCTACACTTTGCTCCTCTCCTCCTCCTGCTGACCCTGGGCTCAAACAACGCCAGTTTCTGCCCGGACATGCTAGCTGCACAGAGAAAAACACCAGCCAATGTGTTAGTGGGGTTCAGCAACGCCAGCTGTTCCCCTGCTGTGTAGCTTGCAACGTGACCTGCAAACGCCACGCAGGCACATGAACTGAAATTGAAGGGAGCCTGCCCCCCACCCACAGGTGTTTCTATGTATATCAGCCACCTTGTACAGCAGTACTGCTGCATTTGTACGAGGTGGCTGACTTTTTCTCCTTGCCCACGTGGAACTCAACACGTACAAAATGTGTCTCATTAGAGACCATTACAATGTCCCTGAGGTGTGACTTTCCTTTGTAATGACACGCAGCACCCCCATTGTTAGCGCTGCCCGTCTCCTGACATCATTGGTTGGCTGGCTGTGCCTGTGCGTCCCCCCTGCCCGACACAACGCCCCCCGTTGTCTCATATATTTTGACTGCGAGGGTGTGATTGATGGGCACGAGCAGTGCATATGTTCCCCTGTTTTCACTCCCCTCCTTCCGCCTTCTTCTGACTGTGCGGCCTCATGGCCGCGGCATGCGATAAGGGATCAGCTGAGGCCGCCCAGTCTGAAGCAGGTGTAAGGACATGTGTGAGCGGCGAACATATTTACTGCACAAGGCCACGAATCCCAGCACCGCAGTGTGACTTTAGGAAAAGCCACTGTGGGTCTGGGATTTATGGCCATCGTTAACCGCACCGGCCAACATGAAATGAGGTCATGAGACGGCCTGCACTAACAGGGTATTGCCAAGGGATAACACAAGAGCGCAGACTCCTGTACAGCAAATAACAACGCTCAGGAATCTGCGCCCAGTACCTAGGTGCAAATTTTGACACCTGTGCTGCGTCTCGTTAAAAAGACAAGTCACGCCTCCACAACTGTTTGACAGTATAATGGGCTAAATAGTGTACGTGTTTAATTCAGCGTGTGCAAGGAGCAAAATTAAATAGAGCAACCTTTGACTTGTGCATCATTAATGCTGTTCAAGGTGTGGCTCTTGTACCTTGCAACACCTGAGGGGGGGGTTTAAGGTAACCTTTGAAATTGGTTCAACTAGGCTTCGGCCTACACTCTGCTCCTCTACTCCTCCTGCTGACCCTGGGCTCAAACACCGCTAGTTTTTGCCCGGAAATGCTAGCTGCACAGAGAAAAACACCAGCCAATGTGTTAGTGGGGTTCAGCACCGCCAGCTGTTCCCCTGCTGTGTAGTCGGCAACGTGTCCAGCACAAGCCACGCTGGCACAACAGAACAAAAGCTGCCACCAGTGCAGGCTTCGGCCTACACTTTGCTCCTCTCCTCCTCCTCCTGCTGACCCTGGGCTCTAACACCGCTAGTTTTTGCCCGGACATGCAATCTGCACAGAGAAAAACACCAGTCAATGTGTCAGTGGGGTTCAGCAACGCCAGCTGTTCCCCTGCTGTGTAGCTTGCAACGTGACCTGCAAACGCCACGCAGGCACATGAACTGAAATTGAAGGGAGCCTGCCCCCCACCCCCCCAGGTGTTTCTATGTATAACAGCCACCTTGTACAGCAGTACTGCTGCATTTGTACAAGGTGGCTGACTTTTTCTCCTTGCACACGTGGAACTCAACAAGTACAAAATGTGTCTCATTACAGACCATTACAATGTCCCTGAGGTGTGACTTTCCTTTTTAATGACACGCAGCACCCCCATTGTTAGCGCTGCCCGTCTCCTGACATCATTGGTTGGCTGGCTGTGCCTGTGCGTCCCCCCTGCCCGACACAACGCCCCCCGTTGTCTCATATATTTTGACTGCGAGGGTGTGATTGATGGGCACGAGCAGTGCATATGTTCCCCTGTTTTCACTCCCCTCCTTCCGCCTTCTTCTGACTGTGCGGCCTCATGGCCGCGGCATGCGATAAGGGATCAGATGAGGCCGTCCAGTCTGAAGCAGGTGTAAGGACATGTGTGAGCGGCAAACATATTTACTGCACCAGGGCACGAATCCCAGCACCGCAGTGTGATTTTTTAAAAACACACTGTGGGTCTGGGATTCATGTCCATCGCTAACCGCAACGGCCAACATGAAATGAGGTCATAAGACAGGAAGCGCTCACAGCGCATGGCCAAAGGATCACAAGAGCGCAGACTCCTGTACAGCAACTAACAACGCTCAGGAAGCTGCGCCCATGCAAAAAGGTGTTTTCGACACCTGTGCTGCTTTTCTTTAAAAAGACAAGTCACGCCTCCACTACTGTTAAACAGTATAATGGGCTAAATAGTCTACGTGTTGCATTCAGCTTGTGCAAGTAGACAAATTAATAGAGCAACCTTTTACTTGTGCAGCATTAATGCTGCAGAAGGAGTGGCTCTTGTTCTTTGTAACACCTGAGGGGGGGTTAAAGGTAACCTTTGAAATTGGTTCAACTAGGCTTCGGCCTACACTCTGCTCCTCTCCTCCTCCTGCTGACCCTGGGCTGTAACAACGCTAGTTTTTGCCCGGAAATGCTAGCTGCACAGAGAAAAACACCAGCCAATGTGTTAGTGGGGTTCAGCAACGCCAGCTGTTCCCCCGCTGTGTAGCCGGCATCGTGTCCAGCACAAGCCACGCTGGCACAACCGACCAAAAGCTGCCACCAGTGCAGGCTTCGGCCTACACTTTGCTCCTCTCCTCCTCCTCCTGCTGACCCTGGGCTCAAACACGCTAGTTTTTGCCCGGAAATGCTAGCTGCACAGAGAAAAACACCAGCCAATGTGTTAGTGGGGTTCAGCAACGCCAGCTGTTCCCCCGCTGTGTAGCCGGCATCGTGTCCAGCACAAGCCACGCTGGCACAACCGACCAAAAGCTGCCACCAGTGCAGGCTTCGGCCTACACTTTGCTCCTCTCCTCCTCCTCCTGCTGACCCTGGGCTCAAACACCGCTAGTTTTTGCCCGGAAATGCTAGCTGCACAGAGAAAAACACCAGCCAATGTGTTAGTGGGGTTCAGCACCGCCAGCTGTTCCCCTGCTGTGCAGCTTGCAACGTGACCTGCAAACGCCACGCAGGCACATGAACTGAAATTGAAGGGAGCCTGGCCCCCACCCCCAGGTGTTTCTATGTATAACAGCCACCTTGTACAGCAGTACTGCTGCATTTGTACAAGGTGGCTGATGTTTTCTCCTTGCCCACGTGGAACTCAACACGTACAAAATGTGTCTCTTTGAGACCATTCCACTGTCCCTGAGGTGTGACTTTCCTTTCTAATGATACGCAGCACCCCCCTTGGTAGCGCTTCCCGTCTTCTGACATCATTGGTTGGCTACTTGCGCCTGTTCGTCCGCCCTGCCTGAATAAAATGCTCCTCGTTGTCTTAATTATTTTGACTGCGAGGGTGTGATTGATGGGCACGAGCAGTGCATATCTTCGCCTGTCTTAACTCATCTCCTTCAGCCTTCTTCAGACTGTGCAGCCTCATGGCCGCGGCATGCAAGAAGGGATCAGCAGAGGCCGCCCAGTCTGAAGCAGGTGTAAGGACGTGTGTGAGCGGCCAAAATATTTACTGCTCAAGGCCACGAATCCCAGCACCGCAGTGTGGCTTTATGAAAAGACACTGTGGGTCTGGGATTTATGGCCATCGTTAACCGCACCGGCCAACATGAAATGATGTCATAAGATGGGCAGCGCTAACAGGGCATTGCCAAGGGATAACACAAGAGCGCAGACTCCTGTACAGCAAATAACAACGCTCAGGAAGCTGCTCCAAGCACCAAGGCGTTATTTTGGACACCTGTGCTGCGTCTCATCAAAAAACCAAGTCACGCATCCACTACAGTTTGACTGTAGAATGGGGTAAATTGTGTATGTCTTTCATTCAGCGTGTGCAAGTAGACAAATTAATAGAGCAACCTTTCACTTGTGCAGCATTAATACTGCACAAGGTGTGTCTCTTGTACTTTGTAACACCTGAGGGGGGGGTTAAAGGTTTCCTTTGAAATTGGTTCAACTAAGCTTCGGCCTACACTCTGCTCCTCTCCTCCTCCTCCTGCTTCAACACGGGCTCTAACATCGCTAGTTTTTGCCCGCAAGTGCTAGCTGCACAGAGAAAAACACACGCCATTGTGTTAGTGGGGTTCAGCAACGCCAGCTGTTCCCCCAGTGTGTAGCCGGCAAAGTGTCCTGCAAACGCAACGCAGACACAAAGCTGCCTCCAGTGCAGGCTTCGGCCTACACTCATCTCCCCCTGCTTACCCTTTGCTCCAACACCGCTAGTTGGGGCTCTAGGAAGACAATCTTTAATAGGCAAGGCAACGCATCCGGGTTCCAGCACCGCCAGCTGGTTCTCGGCAGTGTTCTTGTCACAGGTACTCCCTCGTGCCAAGCCTGGTTTCAGCACCGTCAGCTGTTTCCGGGTTGTGTCAACTTCACTGAGACGCCTATGCTTGCCCCGTCGTGGTGCGGTCGAGTTAGCCAACTCCAGGGTGCCTCCAGTTTAGGAGCTTCCTATGTGGGCTGCGTGAACTGGTAGTCAAGGCTGGTTCTGTAGTGCCAGTAGGCCCAGCTCCCCCTGTAGGACTGTTGGGGTTCGGTAACTGCGGCTGCCTCGCGGCCTAGCTGTTCTCTCCTCTCCTGTGGGCCTTGGGGTCCACCACCTGGTTCCAGCACCGTCAGCTGGTTCCGGGCCGAGCCTTTGGCTTAGGTGCCTCCTCCTGGGTATCCGAGTTCCGCCAACGCCAGGCGGTCCTTGGTAGTGCTTTTAAGCGCGGGCACCTACAGCTTAGTAACCGGGTTCCAGCACCGTCAGCTGGTCCTCGGTCGTGCCATTGGCTCTTGCACACTGGGGCAACGCATCCGGGTTCCAGCACCGCCAGCTGGTTCTCGGCAGTGTTTTTGTCACAGGTACTCCCTCGTGCCAAGCCTGGTTTCAGCACCGTCAGCTGTTTCCGGGTTGTGTCAAGCTCACTGAGACACCTATGCTTGCCTCGTCGTGGTGCGGTCGGGTTAGCCAACTCCAGGGTGCCTCCAGTTTAGGAGCTTCCTATGTGGGCTGCGTGAACTGGTAGTCAAGGCTGGTTCTGTAGTGCCAGTAGGCCCAGCTCCCCCTGTAGGACTGTTGGGGTTCGGTAACTGCGGCTGCCTCGCGGCCTAGCTGTTCTCTCCTCTCCTGTGGGCCTTGGGGTCCACCACCTGGTTCCAGCACCGTCAGCTGGTTCCGGGCCGAGCCTTTGGCTTAGGTGCCTCCTCCTGGGTATCCGAGTTCCGCCAACGCCAGGCGGTCCTTGGTAGTGCTTTTAAGCGCGGGCACCTACAGCTTAGTAACCGGGTTCCAGCACCGTCAGCTGGTCCTCGGTCGTGCCATTGGCTCTTGCACACTGGGGCAACGCATCCGGGTTCCAGCACCGCCAGCTGGTTCTCGGCAGTGTTTTTGTCACAGGTACTCCCTCGTGCCAAGCCTGGTTTCAGCACCGTCAGCTGTTTCCGGGTTGTGTCAAGCTCACTGAGACACCTATGCTTGCCTCGTCGTGGTGCGGTCGGGTTAGCCAACTCCAGGGTGCCTCCAGTTTAGGAGCTTCCTATGTGGGCTGCGTGAACTGGTAGTCAAGGCTGGTTCTGTAGTGCCAGTAGGCCCAGCTCCCCCTGTAGGACTGTTGGGGTTCGGTAACTGCGGCTGCCTCGCGGCCTAGCTGTTCTCTCCTCTCCTGTGGGCCTTGGGGTCCACCACCTGGTTCCAGCACCGTCAGCTGGTTCCGGGCCGAGCCTTTGGCTTAGGTGCCTCCTCCTGGGTATCCGAGTTCCGCCAACGCCAGGCGGTCCTTGGTAGTGCTTTTAAGCGCGGGCACCTACAGCTTAGTAACCGGGTTCCAGCACCGTCAGCTGGTCCTCGGTCGTGCCATTGGCTCTTGCACACTGGGGCAACGCATCCGGGTTCCAGCACCGCCAGCTGGTTCTCGGCAGTGTTTTTGTCACAGGTACTCCCTCGTGCCAAGCCTGGTTTCAGCACCGTCAGCTGTTTCCGGGTTGTGTCAAGCTCACTGAGACACCTATGCTTGCCTCGTCGTGGTGCGGTCGGGTTAGCCAACTCCAGGGTGCCTCCAGTTTAGGAGCTTCCTATGTGGGCTGCGTGAACTGGTAGTCAAGGCTGGTTCTGTAGTGCCAGTAGGCCCAGCTCCCCCTGTAGGACTGTTGGGGTTCGGCAACTGCGGCTGCCTCGCGGCCTAGCTGTTCTCTCCTCTCCTGTGGGCCTTGGGGTCCACCACCTGGTTCCAGCACCGTCAGCTGGTTCCGGGCCGAGCCTTTGGCTTAGGTGCCTCCTCCTGGGTATCCGAGTTCCGCCAACGCCAGGCGGTCCTTGGTAGTGCTTTTAAGCGCGGGCACCTACAGCTTAGTAACCGGGTTCCAGCACCGTCAGCTGGTCCTCGGTCGTGCCATTGGCTCTTGCACACTGGGGCAACGCATCCGGGTTCCAGCACCGCCAGCTGGTTCTCGGCAGTGTTTTTGTCACAGGTACTCCCTCGTGCCAAGCCTGGTTTCAGCACCGTCAGCTGTTTCCGGGTTGTGTCAAGCTCACTGAGACACCTATGCTTGCCTCGTCGTGGTGCGGTCGGGTTAGCCAACTCCAGGGTGCCTCCAGTTTAGGAGCTTCCTATGTGGGCTGCGTGAACTGGTAGTCAAGGCTGGTTCTGTAGTGCCAGTAGGCCCAGCTCCCCCTGTAGGACTGTTGGGGTTCGGTAACTGCGGCTGCCTCGCGGCCTAGCTGTTCTCTCCTCTCCTGTGGGCCTTGGGGTCCACCACCTGGTTCCAGCACCGTCAGCTGGTTCCGGGCCGAGCCTTTGGCTTAGGTGCCTCCTCCTGGGTATCCGAGTTCCGCCAACGCCAGGCGGTCCTTGGTAGTGCTTTTAAGCGCGGGCACCTACAGCTTAGTAACCGGGTTCCAGCACCGTCAGCTGGTCCTCGGTCGTGCCATTGGCTCTTGCACACTGGGGCAACGCATCCGGGTTCCAGCACCGCCAGCTGGTTCTCGGCAGTGTTTTTGTCACAGGTACTCCCTCGTGCCAAGCCTGGTTTCAGCACCGTCAGCTGTTTCCGGGTTGTGTCAAGCTCACTGAGACACCTATGCTTGCCTCGTCGTGGTGCGGTCGGGTTAGCCAACTCCAGGGTGCCTCCAGTTTAGGAGCTTCCTATGTGGGCTGCGTGAACTGGTAGTCAAGGCTGGTTCTGTAGTGCCAGTAGGCCCAGCTCCCCCTGTAGGACTGTTGGGGTTCGGTAACTGCGGCTGCCTCGCGGCCTAGCTGTTCTCTCCTCTCCTGTGGGCCTTGGGGTCCACCACCTGGTTCCAGCACCGTCAGCTGGTTCCGGGCCGAGCCTTTGGCTTAGGTGCCTCCTCCTGGGTATCCGAGTTCCGCCAACGCCAGGCGGTCCTTGGTAGTGCTTTTAAGCGCGGGCACCTACAGCTTAGTAACCGGGTTCCAGCACCGTCAGCTGGTCCTCGGTCGTGCCATTGGCTCTTGCACACTGGGGCAACGCATCCGGGTTCCAGCACCGCCAGCTGGTTCTCGGCAGTGTTTTTGTCACAGGTACTCCCTCGTGCCAAGCCTGGTTTCAGCACCGTCAGCTGTTTCCGGGTTGTGTCAAGCTCACTGAGACACCTATGCTTGCCTCGTCGTGGTGCGGTCGGGTTAGCCAACTCCAGGGTGCCTCCAGTTTAGGAGCTTCCTATGTGGGCTGCGTGAACTGGTAGTCAAGGCTGGTTCTGTAGTGCCAGTAGGCCCAGCTCCCCCTGTAGGACTGTTGGGGTTCGGTAACTGCGGCTGCCTCGCGGCCTAGCTGTTCTCTCCTCTCCTGTGGGCCTTGGGGTCCACCACCTGGTTCCAGCACCGTCAGCTGGTTCCGGGCCGAGCCTTTGGCTTAGGTGCCTCCTCCTGGGTATCCGAGTTCCGCCAACGCCAGGCGGTCCTTGGTAGTGCTTTTAAGCGCGGGCACCTACAGCTTAGTAACCGGGTTCCAGCACCGTCAGCTGGTCCTCGGTCGTGCCATTGGCTCTTGCACACTGGGGCAACGCATCCGGGTTCCAGCACCGCCAGCTGGTTCTCGGCAGTGTTTTTGTCACAGGTACTCCCTCGTGCCAAGCCTGGTTTCAGCACCGTCAGCTGTTTCCGGGTTGTGTCAAGCTCACTGAGACACCTATGCTTGCCTCGTCGTGGTGCGGTCGGGTTAGCCAACTCCAGGGTGCCTCCAGTTTAGGAGCTTCCTATGTGGGCTGCGTGAACTGGTAGTCAAGGCTGGTTCTGTAGTGCCAGTAGGCCCAGCTCCCCCTGTAGGACTGTTGGGGTTCGGTAACTGCGGCTGCCTCGCGGCCTAGCTGTTCTCTCCTCTCCTGTGGGCCTTGGGGTCCACCACCTGGTTCCAGCACCGTCAGCTGGTTCCGGGCCGAGCCTTTGGCTTAGGTGCCTCCTCCTGGGTATCCGAGTTCCGCCAACGCCAGGCGGTCCTTGGTAGTGCTTTTAAGCGCGGGCACCTACAGCTTAGTAACCGGGTTCCAGCACCGTCAGCTGGTCCTCGGTCGTGCCATTGGCTCTTGCACACTGGGGCAACGCATCCGGGTTCCAGCACCGCCAGCTGGTTCTCGGCAGTGTTTTTGTCACAGGTACTCCCTCGTGCCAAGCCTGGTTTCAGCACCGTCAGCTGTTTCCGGGTTGTGTCAAGCTCACTGAGACACCTATGCTTGCCTCGTCGTGGTGCGGTCGGGTTAGCCAACTCCAGGGTGCCTCCAGTTTAGGAGCTTCCTATGTGGGCTGCGTGAACTGGTAGTCAAGGCTGGTTCTGTAGTGCCAGTAGGCCCAGCTCCCCCTGTAGGACTGTTGGGGTTCGGTAACTGCGGCTGCCTCGCGGCCTAGCTGTTCTCTCCTCTCCTGTGGGCCTTGGGGTCCACCACCTGGTTCCAGCACCGTCAGCTGGTTCCGGGCCGAGCCTTTGGCTTAGGTGCCTCCTCCTGGGTATCCGAGTTCCGCCAACGCCAGGCGGTCCTTGGTAGTGCTTTTAAGCGCGGGCACCTACAGCTTAGTAACCGGGTTCCAGCACCGTCAGCTGGTCCTCGGTCGTGCCATTGGCTCTTGCACACTGGGGCAACGCATCCGGGTTCCAGCACCGCCAGCTGGTTCTCGGCAGTGTTTTTGTCACAGGTACTCCCTCGTGCCAAGCCTGGTTTCAGCACCGTCAGCTGTTTCCGGGTTGTGTCAAGCTCACTGAGACACCTATGCTTGCCTCGTCGTGGTGCGGTCGGGTTAGCCAACTCCAGGGTGCCTCCAGTTTAGGAGCTTCCTATGTGGGCTGCGTGAACTGGTAGTCAAGGCTGGTTCTGTAGTGCCAGTAGGCCCAGCTCCCCCTGTAGGACTGTTGGGGTTCGGTAACTGCGGCTGCCTCGCGGCCTAGCTGTTCTCTCCTCTCCTGTGGGCCTTGGGGTCCACCACCTGGTTCCAGCACCGTCAGCTGGTTCCGGGCCGAGCCTTTGGCTTAGGTGCCTCCTCCTGGGTATCCGAGTTCCGCCAACGCCAGGCGGTCCTTGGTAGTGCTTTTAAGCGCGGGCACCTACAGCTTAGTAACCGGGTTCCAGCACCGTCAGCTGGTCCTCGGTCGTGCCATTGGCTCTTGCACACTGGGGCAACGCATCCGGGTTCCAGCACCGCCAGCTGGTTCTCAGCAGTGTTCTTGTCACAGGTACTCCCTCGTGCCAAGCCTGGTTTCAGCACCGTCAGCTGTTTCCGGGTTGTGTCAACTTCACTGAGACGCCTATGCTTGCCCCGTCGTGGTGCGGTCGAGTTAGCCAACTCCAGGGTGCCTCCAGTTTAGGAGCTTCCTATGTGGGCTGCGTGAACTGGTAGTCAAGGCTGGTTATGTAGTGCCAGTAGGCCCAGCTCCCCCTGTAGGACTGTTGGGGTTCGGTAACTGCGGCTGCCTCGCGGCCTAGCTGTTCTCTCCTCTCCTGTGGGCCTTCGGGTCCACCACCTGGTTCCAGCACCGTCAGCTGGTTCTCGGCAGTGTCTTTTGCTCTTGTACCTTCTGCTCCCCATCCTGGTTCCAGTACCGTCAGCTGGTTCCGGGCAGAGCCTTTGGCTTAGGTGCCTCCTTCTGGGTATCCAAGTTCCACCAACGTCAGGTGGTCCTTGGTAGTGCTTTCAGGCACGGGTACCTCCTGCTTAGTAACCGGGTTCCAGTAACGTCAGCTGGTCCTCGGTAGTTCCATTGGCTCTTGGACCTTCGGCTACCCATCCGGGTTCCAGTACCGTCAGCTGGTTCTCGGCAGTGTCTTTTGCTCTTGTACCTTCTGCTCCCCATCCTGGTTCCAGTAACGTCAGCTGGTTCCGGGCAGAGCCTTTGGCTTAGGTGCCTCCTTCTGGGTATCCGAGTTCCGTCAACGTCAGGCGGTCCTTGGTAGTGCTTTTTAGCACGGGTACCTCCTGCTTAGTAACCGGGTTCCAGTAACGTCAGCTGGTCCTCGGTAGTTCCATAGGCTCTTGAACCTTCGGGTAGCCATCCGAGTTCCAGTTCCATCAGCTGGTTCTTGGCATTTTCTCAGCCTTCTTGTACCTTCTGCTACATTTCCAAGTTGAAGACCCTAACGTCGACGACCCGGAAGACCACCACGATGACGACGACACGGAAGACCACCCCGATGACGACGACGACGACGGCGGAGATGACGACACTGGAGACGACGACCCTGGAGACGACAACATGGAAGACCGAGAAGCAGAAGAACAAGAGGCTGCAGAACAAAGAGCAGAAGAACATTAAGCATAAGACTTAATATCAGAGCAAAAGATATTATCTAAATTATATGCAGAAGAAGACTAAGCAGTGTATGGGGGTGAGTCCGTTCCTCCTCGTGGTGCCCCTGGATAAAGCCTGATGCTGCAGGCCAAACTGAACGCGGACAAATGTAACTTTTGTGACTGGCAGAACGGAAGGTGTAATCTTCAAACTTTTATAGATAACAACTACGGGAATGCCTGTCACAAATGAGAATATGATGAAGAAGTAGAATAGGAAGAATAATAACAGTGGAATAAAAAGAATATGTAGAATAAGAAGAATAATAATAGTTGAATAAAATGAATATGAAGAATGTAATAAAAAAAAAAAAATAGGTAGAAGATGAAGAAGAAGATGAATAAGGTGAAGAAGTTGATGTCAAAGATGCTGATGATGATGAAGATGAAAGTGTGGGAAAAGAAAAAAAAAAAGAAAAAAAAGAAGGGGAAGGGCGTGGAATAGTGAAACATCAATATCTGACAAAATAAAAAAAAAATTTACATAGTCAATATCTTTGTCACTCCGAACGTCTTAAAAAAAAACAAAAAACATGCTATTCTATTTGATTGGGATAAACCTCTATGACTTTAATGTCTCCGCCACCTCCCCAAATACATCCGGCATTATTCTTAGTTGTTTTCCTTCATGTAGAATGAACCTACAAGGAAAGAAAGGGTTTATTTTAATTCCGATATTTTGGTCCCATTGACTTGCATTGGGATCGGGTATCGGTATCGGCGATATCCGATATTTTTTGAATATCGGCCGATCCAAACCGATACCGATACTTTCCGATATCGGAAGGTATCGCTCAACACTATTCTTTACAGCTCTCTCTCTTTAGTTCCAGATGTTTCTAGTTCAACGTCCCCCAGGTATGTTATGGCTAGGACGCACCCGTATGACGGGAAGGCCTGGAGGTCTTCCGGGACCCTAGAGTCGCCCCTCTCCCACTGTTGCCCCCTATGTCTTCATAGGTGTTTAGGTTAGACAGCCAACCTATAATTAACTGTCCTGCGGAGTTTGAAGTAAGGCGTAGAGTCAGTTACTCCCTCGGTGTTCCGGCCTCAGTAGGATGTTATGCGCCTCAGTAGGATGTTGCCTCGGTCTCACGGCACGACTCCTACTGGTTCTCCTTTGTGCTTGATCTCATTTCTCACTGTCTCACAATATCCTTCGCTTCGTGTCTCTTTCTTGGATATCGCCACAAGGTAGTGCAGGCGCGGTTCCGTAACATTCTGTTCTGGTCGCTAGGTACCTGCCAGGTTCCCTCGCCTGACAGGGACCCCCCTGTGTCTTCTCCCTGCAACACCCCCTGCCATGGGATGTTGCCTGAATCCAACCCAGTCAGCTTCTGACTAACTTTCTATCCAACCCCTAGTTTTACCAGTGTGAGGAGGGGCCCAATAAATAAAGCCTTTTGCTCCCCCTAGAGGCCGGAGTGTGAAGTGTAATGTGTGCTGGTGATACCTGGTCAGTGGAATTCCTTCAGTGCCATCAGACGTACCGTCACTCCCCTTAGTGGCAGAGCGTCATACTGCAACGACCAGATCTCTGGGGTGCTGCATAGACTATTCCTAAATAATGACCCCAATGTAGACTATTCCTAAATACTGACCCCAATGTAGACTATTCCTAAATACTGACTCCATTGTAGACTATTCCTAAATAATGACCCCAATGTAGTCTATTCCTAAATACTGACTCCAATGTAGACTATTCCTAAATGCTGACCCCAATGTAGACTATTCCTAAATACTGACTCCAATGTAGACTATTCCTAAATGCTGACCCCAATGTAGACTATTCCTAAATAATGACCCCAATGTAGACTATTCCTAAATAATGACCCCAATGTAGACTATTCCTAAATACTGACCCCAATGTAGACTATTCCTAAATACTGACCCCAATGTAGACTATTCCTAAATACTTACCCCAATGTAGACTATTCCTAGATACTGACCCCAATGTAGATTATTCCTAAATACTGACCCCAATATAGACTATTCCTAGATACTGACCCCAATGTAGACTATTCCTAAATACTGACCCCAATGTAGACTATTCCTAAATACTGACCCCAATGTAGACTATTCCTAAATACTGACCCCAATGTAGACTATCCCCAAATTACTGACCTCAATGTAGATTATTCCTAAATACTGACCCCAATATAGACTGTTCCTAAAATACAGTTCCCAATGTAGACTATTCCTAAATACTGACCCCAATGTAGACTATCCCCAAAATACTGACCCCAATGTAGACTATTCCTAAATAATGACCCCAATGTAGACTATTCCTAAATACTGACCCCAATGTAGACTATTCCTAAATACTGACCCCAATGTAGACTATCCCCAAAATACTGACCCCAATGAAAACTATTCCTAAATACTGACCCCAATGTAGACTTTCCCCAAAATACTGACCCCAATGTAGACTATTCCTAAATACTGACCCCAATGTAGACTATTCCTAAATTACTTATCCCTGACCGGACACATGTTCCGATACACACACTCCGCATACCCCAATACCCCAGACACTGTATGTATAGAGGACTGTATAAGAAGGGAAATGTGAACATGTGTCAAAGAGGTGGCACTTGAGAGATTCATCTGCTCTATGGTGAATCCTATTCCCAGACACTCTGGGAGATTTGGAAACGAGAAGTTCTATACTAGTACCCCTCATGGACAAGAATACATTCCTACATAGATAGTGGATATTTTCTCTCTGATAGACTATAATTATCTGCCCTGAAAACATATAAACCCATACATTTATATTCCAATGAGAAGCAAACACACAAATCATCCAGCGAACTCCTCCCCGTGATTCCTTCTCTCATCATCTTGAGACATAGATCTTCTGACACAAATTGGTTTATTTTACATATAAAAGAGAAATCAGCATTTCATTGTTTCCCATCTGCCATTATTACATATGTGACTCTCACAGAACAATGGCCCACTGCTCTCCTAACAAAGGTGTTTCCTAACCTCTAATTTTCCCTCAAATCTATAACCACACGAAGCCAAGGTTATTCTGTTCAAAGGAGGAGAAAGAGGTTGTGAACTCAAAGGATAAAAGTAAGAAAAGAAGAATTAAAAAAGTGTTCTTTGTCATATTATTATAGAATATGTTACGAAGTAGTCAAAAAAGGTCAGTAATACACTAGAAGATAGATGATAGATAGATAGATGATAGATAGATGATAGATAGATAGATAATAGATGACAGATAGATAATAGATAAATAGATAATGCATAGATAGATGATAAATAGATAATAGATGATTGATAATAGATAGATAGATAGATAATAGATATACACTGCTCAAAAAATAAAGGGAACACTTAAACAACAGAATATAACTCCAAGTAAATCAAACTTCTGTGAAATCAAACTGTCCACTCAGGAAACAACACTGATTGACAATCAATTTCACATGCTGTTGTGCAAATGGAATAGACAACAGATGGAAATTATTGGTAATTATCAAGACACACTCAATATAGGAGAGGTTCTGCAGGTGGGGACCACAGACCACATCTCAGTACCAATGCTTTCTGGCTGATGTTTTGGTCACTTTTCAATGTTGGTTGTGGTTTCACACTTGTGGTAGCATGAGACAACTCTACAACCCACACAAGTGGCTCAGGTAGTGCAGCTCATCCAGGATGGCACATCAATGCGAGCTGTGGAAAGAAGGTTTTGCTGTGTCTGTCAGCGTAGTGTCCAGAGGCTGGAGGCGCTACCAGGAGACAGGCCAGTACACCAGGAGACGTGGAGAGGGCCATAGGAGGGCAACAACCCAGCAGCAGGACCGCTACCTTAGCCTTTGTGCAAGGAAGAACAGGAGGAGCACTGCCAGAGCCCTGCAAAATGACTGCAGCAGGCCACAAATGGGCATGTAAAAAAAGACAAAAAACCTATATAGAAAAGAAATACCATAAATATGTAATATATAAAAAAGCTAGGAATATCAAAATATAATATATCACCCCAAAAAAAATTTAAAGATAAACCAAATAAAATATATAAGAAAAATATTTTTAAGAAAATTTTTTTTTATTAAAAACTAATAATAATAATGATTATACACAAAAATTTCCAGAAAGCAGAATGATTAATTACAGACAAGTTGACATCAAAGAATCTTTATTAAAAATATTAAAATTAAAAAGTATCCAAATTTAATATGTGGCAGGGGACAGAATAAGTCTTTGAATATTTTTTGTTGGGTGACACATGTGTGCATGTGTCTGCTCAAACGGTTAGAAACTGACTCCATGACGATGGTCTGAGTGCCCGAAGTCCACAGATGGGGGTTGTGCTCACAGCCCAACACTGTGCAGGACGCTTGGCATTTTCCACAGAACACCAGGATTGGCAAATTCGCCACTGGTGCCCTGTGCTCTTCACAGATGAGAGCAGGTTCACATTGAGCACATGTGACAGACGTGACAGAGTCTGGAGACGCCGTGGAGAGCGATCTGCTGCCTGCAACATCCCCCAGCATGACCGGTCTGGCAGTGGGTCAGTAATGGTGTGGGGTGGCATTTCTTTGGAGGGCCGCACAGCCCTCCATGTGCTCGCCAGAGGTAGCCTGACTGACATTAGGTACCGAGTTGAGATCCTCAGACCCCTTGTGAGACCATATGCTGGTGCGGTTGGCCCTGGGTTCCTCCTAATGCAGGACAATGCCAGACCTCATATGGCTGGAGTGTGTCAGCAGTTCTTGCAAGATGAAGGCATTGAAGCTATGGACTGGCCCACCCGTTCCCCAGACATTAATCCAATTGAACACATCTGGAACATCATGTAATGCACTATCTACCAACGTCACGTTGCACTACACAGACTGTCCAGGGGTTGGCGGATGCTTTAGTCCTGATCTGGGAGGAGCTCCCTCAGGAGACCATCCTCCGCATCATCAGGAGCATGCTCAGGCGTTGTAGAGAGGTCATACAGGCACATGGAGGCCACACACAGTACTGAGCATCATTTTCTTGTCTTGAGGCATTTCTACTGAAGTTAGATAAGCCTGTAACTTAATAATAATAATAATAATAATAATTTTATTTATATAGCGCCAACATATTCCGCAGCACTTTACAAATTATAGAGGGGACTTGTACAGACAATAGACATTACAGCATAACAAAAAACACAGTTCAAAACAGATACCAAGAGGAGTGAGGGCCCTTGTAACAACCCCGCCGGCATCACTGCATGGTCTTCCATTCCCCACCTGCCTGTTACATCAACTCACTCACCCAGTGCCATGCTGTGAGATCTGTCTGCTGCCGGCTCCATGCCATGTGCTCCATGGCCGCTTACTTTGTGTACACTTCCTGGCTGTAAGCATAGGGGGCGGCGCCAGCAACTCCGGATTCTTATTGAGACTGTGTGCACGTCCCTAAGGTGCTTCTGACCAATAGCCTTGAGGCTTCTGATACTTAAGGCATCCTCACCCATTGGAGGATGCCTGAGCAAACTATTTCCCTCAGTTAGCACTTGCTACTGAGCTGCCAGGTCGTGTCTGTTACCTGTCTCAGAGGGCTGCAATTAGCAGGCCTTCATCTGTGTTCTGTTTGTGTATCTCTATCTGTTCCTGTCTGTACTCTGGTCTATGTCCGTTCCTGTTCCTCCTTTGTCATTAGTCATTTCCCACTCTGCTGTGTGTACCTCCGCCTTATCTTTCTGCTCTGTTCGCCACTGTCTGTGGTTCTGCTCCTCTCTGCTCAGTTCTACCATAACCTGTGCTTCTGTGACTCTCTGTAACTTTGCTCTGCACTCTGACCTTGCTCTGCACTCTGTGGCTTTGCTCTCAGCTCTGCTCTCTGTAACTTTGCTCTGCACTCTGACCTTGCTCTGCACTCTGTGGCATTGCTCCGCGGATCTGCTCAGCTCTCGCTCTGTGGCTCCGCTTCTTGCAGTTCTACCTGGTTCCGCTCCTTGCAGTTCTACGTCTCTTGCTCTTGGCTCCGCCTCCTGCATTTCTGCACCTGGCTCCGTCTCCAGCTCTGCCTTCTCCTTCTCTCTTAGCTCTGCCTTCTCTTTCTCTGCTCTTAGTTCTGCCTTGTCCTTCTCTGCTCTTAGCTCTTCCTTCTCCTTCTCTCTTAGCTCTGCCTTCTCCTTCTCTGCTCTTACTTCTGCCTTCTCCTTCTCTCTTAGCTCTTCCTTCTTCTTCTCTGCTCTTAGCTCTGCCTTCTCCTTCTCTGCTCTTAGTTCTGCCTTCTCCTTCTCTGCTCTTAGCTCTTCCTTCTCCTTCTCTCTTAGCTCTGCCTTCTCCTTCTCTGCTCTTAGTTCTGCCTTCTCCTTCTCTGCTCTTAGCTCTTCCTTGTCCTCTCTTAGCTCTGCCTTCTCCTTCTCTGTTCTTAGTTCTGCCTTCTCCTTCTTTCTTAGTTCTGCCTTCTCCTTCTCTGCTCTTAGTTCTGCCTTCTCCTTCTCTGCTCTTAGCTCTGCCTTCTCCTTCTCTGCTCTTAGCTCTTCCTTCTCCTTCTCTCTTAGCTCTGCCTTCTCCTTCTCTGCTCTTAGTTCTGCCTTCTCCTTCTCTTCTCTTAGCTCTTCCTTCTCCTCTCTTAGCTCTGCCTTCTCCTTCTCTGCTCTTAGTTCTGCCTTCTCCTTCTCTCTTAGCTCTGCCTTCTTCTCTGCTCTTAGCTCTGCCTTCTCCTTCTCTCTTAGCTCTGCCTTCTCCTTCTCTGCTCTTAGTTCTGCCTTCTCCTTCTCTTCTCTTAGCTCTTCCTTCTCCTCTCTTAGCTCTGCCTTCTCCTTCTCTGCTCTTAGTTCTGCCTTCTCCTTCTCTCTTAGCTCTGCCTTCTCCTTCTCTGCTCTTAGCTCTGCCTTCTCCTTCTCTCTTAGCTCTGCCTTCTCCTTCTCTGCTCTTAGCTCTTCCTTCTCCTTCTCTCTTAGCTCTGCCTTCTCCTTCTCTGCTCTTAGCTCTGCCTTCTCCTTCTCTGCTCTTAGCTCTTCCTTCTCCTCTCTTAGCTCTGCCTTCTCCTTCTCTGCTCTTAGCTCTGCCTTCTCCTTCTCTGCTCTTAGCTCTGCCTTCTCCTTCTTTCTTAGTTCTGCCTTCTCCTTCTCTGCTCTTAGTTCTGCCTTCTCCTTCTCTGCTCTTAGCTCTGCCTTCTCCTTCTCTGCTCTTAGCTCTTCCATCTCCTTCTCTCTTAGCTCTGCCTTCTCCTTCTCTGCTCTTAGCTCTGCCTTCTCCTTCTCTGCTCTTAGCTCTGCCTTCTCCTTCTCTGCTCTTAGCTCTGCCTTCTCCTTCTCTCTTAGCTCTGCCTTCTCCTTCTCTGCTCTTAGCTCTTCCTTCTCCTCTCTTAGCTCTGCCTTCTCCTTCTCTGTTCTTAGTTCTGCCTTCTCCTTCTTTCTTAGTTCTGCCTTCTCCTTCTCTGCTCTTAGTTCTGCCTTCTTCTCTGCTCTTAGCTCTGCCTTCTCCTTCTCTGCTCTTAGCTCTTCCTTCTCCTTCTCTCTTAGCTCTGCCTTCTCCTTCTCTGCTCTTAGCTCTGCCTTCTCCTTCTCTGCTTTTAGCTCTGCCTTCTCCTTCTCTGCTCTTAGCTCTGCCTTCTCCTTCTCTCTTAGCTCTGCCTTCTCCTTCTCTGCTCTTAGCTCTGCCTTCTCCTTCTCTGCTCTTAGCTCTGCCTTCTCCTTCTCTGCTCTTAGCTCTGCCTTCTCCTTCTCTCTTAGCTCTGCCTTCTCCTTCTCTCTTAGCTCTGCCTTCTCCTTCTCTGCTCTTAGCTCTGCCTTCTCCTTCTGTCTTATCTCTGCCTTCTCCTTCTCTGCTCTTAGCTCTTCCTTCTCCTTCTCTCTTAGCTCTGCCTTCTCCTTCTCTCTTAGCTCTGCCTTCTCCTTCTCTGCTATTAGCTCTGCCTTCTCCTTCTCCTCTCTTAGCTCTTCCTTCTCCTTCTCTCTTAGCTCTGCCTTTTCCTTCTCTGCTCTTAGCTCTGCCTTCTCCTTCTCTGCTCTTAGCTCCGCCTTCTCTTTTCTCTGCTCTTAGCTCCGCCTTCTCCTTCTCTGCTCTTAGCTCTTCCTTCTCCTTCTCTGCTCTTAGCTCTGCCTTCTCCTTCTCTGCTCTTAGCTCTGCCTTCTCCTTCTCTGCTCTTAGCTCTGCCTTCTCCTTCTCTGCTCTTAGCTCTGCCTTCTCCTTCTCTGCTCTTAGCTCCGCCTTCTCCTTCTCTGCTCTTAGCTCCGCCTTCTCCTTCTCTCTTAGCTCTGCCTTCTCCTTCTCTCTTAGCTCTGCCTTCTCCTTCTCTGCTCTTAGCTCTGCCTTCTCCTTCTCTGCTCTTAGCTCTGCCTTCTCCTTCTCTGCTCTTAGCTCTGCCTTCTCCTTCTCTGCTCTTAGCTCTGCCTTCTCCTTCTCTGCTCTTAGCTCCGCCTTCTCCTTCTCTGCTCTTAGCTTTTCCTTCTCCTTCTCTCTTAGCTCTTCCTTCTCCTTCTCTGCTCTTAGCTCCACCTTCTCCTTCTCTGCTCTTAGCTCTTCCTTCTCCTTCTCTCTTAGCTCTGCCTTCTCCTTCTCTGCTCTTAGCTCCGCCTTCTCCTTCTCTGCTCTTAGCTCTTCCTTCTCCTTCTCTCTTAGCTCTTCCTTCTCCTTCTCTGCTCTTAGCTCTTCCTTCTCCTTCTCTCTTAGCTCTGCCTTCTCCTTCTCTGCTCTTAGCTCTGCCTTCTCCTTCTCTGCTCTTAGCTCCGCCTTCTCCTTCTCTGCTCTTAGCTCTTCCTTCTCCTTCTCTCTTAGCTCTGCCTTCACCTTCTCTGCTCTTAGCTCCACCTTCTCCTTCTCTGCTCTTAGCTCTTCCTTCTCCTTCTCTCTTAGCTCTTCCTTCTCCTTCTCTGCTCTTAGCTCCACCTTCTCCTTCTCTGCTCTTAGCTCTTCCTTCTCCTTCTCTCTTAGCTCTTCCTTCTCCTTCTCTCTTAGCTCTGCCTTCTCCTTCTCTCTTAGCTCTGCCTTCTCCTTCTCTGCTCTTAGCTCTGCCTTCTCCTTCTCTGCTCTTAGCTCTGCCTTCTCCTTCTCTTCTCTTAGCTCTGCCTTCTCCTTCCCTGCTCTTAGCTCTTCCTTCTCCTTCTCTCTTAGCTCTGCCTTCTCCTTCTCTGCTCTTAGCTCCACCTTCTCCTTCTCTGCTCTTAGCTCTTCCTTCTCCTTCTCTCTTAGCTCTTCCTTCTCCTTCTCTGCTCTTAGCTCCACCTTCTCCTTCTCTGCTCTTAGCTCTTCCTTCTCCTTCTCTCTTAGCTCTTCCTTCTCCTTCTCTGCTCTTAGCTCTGCCTTCTCCTTCCCTGCTCTTAGCTCTTCCTTCTCCTTCTCTCTTAGCTCTTCCTTCTCCTTCTCTCTTAGCTCTGCCTTCTCCTTCTCTGCTCTTAGCTCTGCCTTCTCCTTCCCTGCTTTTAGCTCTTCCTTCTCCTTCTCTGCTCTTAGCTCTTCCTTCTCCTTCTCTCTTAGCTCTGCCTTCTCCTTCTCTCTTAGCTCTGCCTTCTCCTTCTCTGCTCTTAGCTCTGCCTTCTCCTTTCCTGCTCTTAGCTCTGCCTTCTCCTTCTCTGCTCTTAGTTCTGCCTTCTCCTTCTCTGCTCTTAGCTCTGCCTTCTCCTTCTCTGCTCTTAGCTCCGCCTTCTCCTTCCCTGCTCTTAGCTCTGCCTTCTCCTTCTCTGCTCTTAGTTCTGCCTTCTCCTTCTCTGCTCTTAGCTCTGCCTTCTCCTTCCCTGCTCTTAGCTCTGCCTTCTCCTTCCCTGCTCTTAGCTCTTCCTTCTCCTTCTCTGCTCTTAGCTCTTCCTTCTCCTTCTCTCTTAGCTCTGCCTTCTCCTTCTCTGCTCTTAGCTCTGCCTTCTCCTTCCCTGCTCTTAGCTCTGCCTTCTCCTTCTCTGCTCTTAGTTCTGCCTTCTCCTTCTCTGCTCTTAGCTCTGCCTTCTCCTTCCCTGCTCTTAGCTCTTCCTTCTCCTTCTCTGCTCTTAGCTCTTCCTTCTCCTTCTCTCTTAGCTCTGCCTTCTCCTTCTCTGCTCTTAGCTCTGCCTTCTCCTTCCCTGCTCTTAGCTCTGCCTTCTCCTTCTCTGCTCTTAATTATGCCTTCTCCTTCTCTGCTCTTAGCTCTGCCTTCTCCTTCTCTGCTCTTAGCTCTGCCTTCTCCTTCCCTGCTCTTAGCTCTGCCTTCTCCTTCTCTGCTCTTAGCTCTGCCTTCTCCTTCTCTGCTCTTAGCTCTGCCTTCTCCTTCTCTGCTCTTAGCTCTGCCTTCTCCTTCTCTGCTCTTAGCTCTGCCTTCTCCTCTCTTAGCTCTGCCTTCTCCTTCTCTGCTCTTAGCTCTGCCTTCTCCTTCTCTGCTCTTAGCTCTGCCTTCTCCTTCTCTGCTCTTAGTTCCGCCTTCTCCTTCCTGCTCTTAGCTCTGCCTTCTCCTTCTCTGCTCTTAGCTCTGCCTTCTCCTTCTCTGCTCTTAGCTCTGCCTTCTCCTTCCTGCTCTTACTCCGCCTCCTGTGGTTCTGCTTTGCATCCGCTCTTGCTCTACCTCTGTTCAGCAACTTGCCATACAGGTTCCTACCTGTTTCCATATACTCTCCAGTCTGAACAGGTTCTTACCTGTTTCCATACACCCGCCTGTATACCAGTTCCTACCAGAGTATCAACCCAGTCTGCCTGAGTGCCAGCCGTGCCCGTCTGTCTGCCTGTATCTCCGTCAAGCCAGTCTGCCCGTCAGGACCTCTGCCGTACCCATCCATCAGCCAGTGTCACAGCCGTGCCTGCCCGTGTCTTGTCCCCGGTGGGATCAGCATCCACAGTCAGACTCCACCCTGGAGTAGTACCTGGTAGCTTCCTATTGCACAAGCCTGACCTCAACATCAGAGGCTCCAGCGAACACCTAGGAAGCTACTTAGTTACGCCCCTTCCAGGGAAGTTTGGTCTGTGGTCCAGTGGGGCCACACCTCTGCACGCCCGCGCCAACCAGTCTCCGCGCGAGCGTTACAGCCCTGCTCGCAGGCTACAAACTATGAGGAAGAGGGGAGGCACGAGAGGTGGATGGTAACAATTGCTTTAGTTGTTCGGACCAGCCATAGTGTAAGGCTCGGGTGTTCATGTAAAGCTGCATGAACCGGTTAACTGCCTAAGTATGTAGCAGTACAGACACAGAGGGCTGTTAACTGTATAAAGTGAATGAGAACATGATGCGAGGAACCTGATTATGGTTTTCTTTTTTTTTTTTGAATAGGCCACACAGGGATAGTTAGGTTAATGCGTTGAGGCGGTAGGCCAATCTGAACAAATGAGTTTTTAGGGCACACTTAAAACTGTGGGGATTGGGAACTTCATTTTCCCCTTTGATTTTGAGCATCATTCCAACTCCAGACCTCCATGGGATATTAGTTGTGATTTACGTTGATAATTTTTAGGCTTTAATGTTCTCAACACATTCCACTATGCAATGAATAAAGATTTACAACTGGAATAATTCATTTAGTGAAATCTAATAATAATAATAATAATAATAATCTTTATTTATATAGCGCCAACATATTCCGCAGCGCTTTACAGTTTGACAGTTTCAAACACAAACAGTAACAACGTTAACAATACAATAATTAAAGCGAAATAAGCCGCCCCTGCTCGTGAGAGCTTACAATCTACAATGAGGTGGGGGAGATACAAAGCACAAGTGTGTATTTACAATGATGTATTTACAATGATGGTCCAGCCATCTTCAGGGGGAGGGGGATAGATGGAGATAGTGAATGGGCCACACACACAAACATAAAATGAGTTTGATTACTGAATGTGATAGGCCGCTCTGAACAAATGTGTTTTGAGCGAGCGCCTAAAACTATGCAAATTGTGGATGGTCCTAATATCTTGGGGTAGAGCATTCCAGAGGATTTGCGCAGCACGGGAGAAGTCTTGGAGTCGGGAGTGGGAGGTACGGATTAGTGCAGAGGTTAGTCGAAAGTCATTTGTAGAGCGCAGTGGTCTGTTAGGCCGATAGACAGAAATGAGGGAGATGTAAGGGGGTGCCGCAGTGTGGAGAGCTTTGTGGGTGAGAACAAGTACTTTGAATTGTATCCTGTAATGAATGGGCAGCCAGTGTAATGACTGGCGAAGAGCGGACGAGTCCGAGTAATGATTAGCCAGATGGATGACCCTGGCTGCTGCATTAAGGATGGACCGGAGAGGGGAAAGTCGAGTGAGGGGGAGGCCAATTAGTAGAGCATTACAGTAGTCCAGGCGGGAGTGGATCAGGGCGACAGTGAGGGTTTTTGTTGTTTCCATGGTGAGAAAAGGGTGGATTCTAGAGTTGTATCTAAGATGTGGGATTTTAGTGTTCCCTTTATTTTTTTGAGCAGTGAATATTAGATAGATAATAGGTAGCTAGATAGAGCGATGTATAGATGATAGATAGATAATAGATAGATAGGGTGCTGCAAAATGACAGTGCGTAGATCTGCCACCTCCAGGCTGAGCTGCTGCAGTTGCCTTGTCAGAGCAGTGATAGGATCCATAATGTATAACTAAATGGTTTCGGTCAGAGCTGATGTTACGACTCTGTTGTTGGGTGTCCCTGTTGAGTGTACTTCCCTGTTCCTAATGCTAGGGGTGCCCTAGCTCGCCCTGCACCCCAGATTACTTCTGATGGTGAAGACACCAGGGCCACCTACCATGCCATAGCTGTCGAATCCGCCCTTAGTCTGTACCCTTCCTCCACCCACGGAAGAGGGGAGTAATAGTGTACCGGAATACATCAACCAGACTAAAAAGGTAATAAGAGCAGCAGTAATGAAAACATACAAATATACTCACACATATAACAGCGTTACAGCGTTATGCACCAGGGAGTGGAGGATGGGGTAAAACCAAAGTAGGAGAAGAAAGGGAATTATCACACACTCAAAACCTAGCAACAGTCACAAATAAATCCACCAAACACCTTCACCAATAATAACCAACAACAACCTCCAGCCATGCAGCATAAGCTAGCTCTGACAATGAGTGCTAGCCAGGACCCAGATTATATAGGAGATGGGAGTGGCTAATAGTGCACAGCTGAAAGGATCAATGCAGGAAAGCTTCCAGGAGCTCTCAACTGAGCAGATGAAACCCTGCACTGCTAAAGGTAATTTACACTGTTTGATATCAAGGTGAAGTGCTTCTAATTAGTGCAGCTGTAGGAGAAATCAGGTGCTGTGCTCTTCTGGCTCCTCTCTGTCATGGTAAACCCATGACAGTACTACCCTTTCTATGAGGCACCTCTAGAAACTCAGAACTGTGTTTTTCAGGGTGTGCCATGTGAAAAGAAAGTATCAGCCTGGCTGCATGGACGTCAGATGCTGATACCCACATCCTCTCTACAGGACCGGATCCTTCCAGTGTACCAGATACTGAAGTGACCAACGAACTAAGTGATCTTCGCTATTTAAAATTCCAAATTTCCATCCACAATGACTGGAGATGGCCATAGCATGGACGGTACAGAGCATGCAACATATTTTTTCAGTAGAGATAGACGAAACACATTATTGATCATAAAAGTGAGTGGAAACGGCCACAAACTTATATGGGCCGATAAACCTGGGACACAGTTTCCAAGAAGGAGCCTTCAACTTAATATTCCTTGTAGACAACCACACCAAGTCACCAACACACAAGTCCGGACCCACCAAATGTCTCCACATTCTTAAATTTGGACCTCAACTTTCTCAATTTCTCAATAACTACTTGCCACACAGACGCAGTTGATTATGAAAATTGTTCTTCAGGTAATCCAGAAGAACAATTTCCATTTAAGAACAAGGACATAACCTGAAGAATAGTTTACAGGCCTCCCTGAAAGCAGCAATCTTGTCACACACCCCAGTGAATCTGTCCGGCAAAGCGATCTTGGGCTCCACTAAGGGTTGCCTGGACGTCATGGTCCCAAAACCTGATGTGAAGGGTGCTATAAAACGACAGTTGATAGATCTGCCACATCCAGGCTGAGATAGGTTCCATAATGGAAAAAAAATATGGTTTCAGTCAGAGCTGATGTCACGACTCTGTTGTTGGGTGTCCCGGGACCAGGTCCTCCTTCCCTGTACTTAATGCTAGGGGCAACTTAGCTCGCCCTGTTCCCTGGATTACTTCTGATGGTGAAGATGCTGGGGCCACGTACCTTGCTTTAACTCCTGAATTCGCCCTCAGTCTGTACCCTTCCCCCACCCAGGGAAGAGGGGAGTAGTAGTGTATCGGAATACATCAACCAGACTCACAAGACAATATGAACAAAAACATATCAAACATACAAACATACTCACACATATAACAGAGGGATGCACCGGGCAGTGGAGGATGGGGATAAACCAAAGTAGGAGACGAAAGTGAATTATCACACACACAAAATCTAGCACCAGTCACAGATAAATCCACCAAATGCATTCTCCAATAATAACCAATAACCTCCTAACCAGGCAGCATAAGCTACTCTGACAATGAGTGCTAGCCAGGACCCAGATTATATAGGAGATGGGAGTGGCTAACAGTGCACAGCTGAGAAACCTAGCTCCAGGAGCTCTAAACAGAGCAGATTAACCCCTGCACTGCTAAAATAAATTTACACTGTTTAATATGAAGGTGCAGTGCTTCTAATCAGTGCAGGAGTAGATGAAATCAGACGCTGCAGTCTTCTGGCTCCTCTTTGTAAACGGCTTTGTAGCGGTAATCCCTTGACAAATAGATAGATAGATAGATAGATAGATAGATAATAGATTGATAATAGATAGATAGATAGATAATAGATTGATAATAGATAGATAGATAGATAGATAGATAGATAGATAGATGATAGATAGATAATAGATAGATAGATAGATAGATAGATAGATAGATAGATAGATAATAGATTGATAATAGATAGATAGATAGATAGATAGATGATAGATAGATAGATGATAGATAGATAGATAGATAATAGATTGATAATAGATAGATAGATAGATAGATAGATAGATAGATAGATAAATAGATAATAGATAGATAGATAGATAGATAATAGATTGATAATAGATAGATAGATAGATAATAGATAATAGATAGATAGATAGATAGATAATAGATTGATAATAGATAGATAGATAGATGATAGATAGATAGATAGATAGATAGATAGATAGATAGATAATAGATAGATAGATAGATAATAGATTGATAATAGATAATAGATAGATAGATAGATAGATAGATAATAGATAGATAGATAGATAATAGATTGATAATAGATAATAGATAGATAGATAGATAGATAGATAGATAGATAGATAGATAGATAGATAGATAGATAACACTGGGGAACAATTTGAAAAACATTTTCTGTTGAGTTCGGTTTTTGAGCGGATTTATACTAAAATTGGCATGCTGATTCCAAAAATGTAGTCAGTTTTTTTCTAGCACGTAAAGTTTTTCCTCCACAACTTACCTGCCAGAGAAGCACAATTGCACTGATATCTGTAATAAGACTTGTTATCTGATTACAATTCGACTCATATAGAGCTACGTGGCAACTTGTACGAGTAGTCACAACTGAGACAGTGTGGTGAGAGGTGTGTGCAGCTCCCAATACGTCATAATTATCAATATCTTTATACAAAAAATTTATCATAGTAGGAATAAATAGGATTTGTGATAGCTTTTCTCTTTACATTGGGGGCTTAGTTGTAATTTATATATCTTTTATGATTTTTTTCTTTGTTAGTTTTCAAAGCTTGTAACTTTCCATCTCAGTGTTTTATTTACATATGTACATATTTCCTTTGTTTCAGATCATGTCTGCTCCTTCTTCCTCTCGTCGTAAATGCCTATTTGTACTATTTAAAAAAACAAGACACTTTTTAGGTACAGTAGTTTACATATTTTTGAGAAGACGAAAATCCTATAGTTCAAAAACTTGACGTGATAGAGAAAAACTGAGATCATTTCTGGATTCAGCATCCAAAAATTAGTCAAGAACAGTTGTCTGTCCTAACTCCTAAAAAATTGTGTTCCCCAGTGTAATAGATTGATAAAAGAAAATAGATAGATAGATAGATAAATAATAGATTACCGTATATACTCGAGTATAAGCCGACCCGAGTATAAGCCGACCCCCCTAATTTTGCCACAAAAAACTGGGAAAACTTATTGACTCGAGTATAAGCCTAGGGTGGAAATGCAGCATTTACCAGTGAATTTCAAAAATAAAAATAGATCATTATTTCCCCATAGCTGTGCCATATAGTGCTCTGCACCGTTCACATTTCCCCATAGCTGTGCCCCATATAGTGCTCTGCACCGTTCATATTTCCCCATAGCTGTGCCATATAGTGCTCTGCACCGTTCATATTTCCCCATAGCTGTGCCATATAGTGCTCTGCACCGTTCATTATTGCCCCATAGCTGCCATATAGTGCTCTGCACCGTTCATATTTCCCCATATCTGTGCCATATATGCTCTGCACCGTTCATATTTCCCCATAGCTGTGCCATATAGTGCTCTGCACCGTTCATATTTCCCCATAGCTGTGCCCCATATAGTGCTCTGCACCGTTCATATTTCCCCATAGCTGTGCCATATAGTGCTCTGCACCGTTCATATTTCCCCATAGCTGTGCCCCATATATGCTCTGCACCGTTCATATTGCCCCATAGCCGTGCCATATATGCTCTGCACCGTTCATTTTCCCCATAGCTGTGCCCCATATAGTGCTCTGCACCGTTCATATATCCCCATAGCTGTGCCATATAGTGCTCTGCACCGTTCATTTTCCCCATAGCTGTGCCCCATATAGTGCTCTGCACCGTTCATATTTCCCCATAGCTGTGCCATATAGTGCTCTGCACCGTTCATATTTCCCCATAGCTGTGCCCCATATATGCTCTGCACCGTTCATATTGCCCCATAGCCGTGCCATATATGCTCTGCACCGTTCATTTTCCCCATAGCTGTGCCCCATATAGTGCTCTGCACCGTTCATATATCCCCATAGCTGTGCCATATAGTGCTCTGCACCGTTCATTTTCCCCATAGCTGTGCCCCATATAGTGCTCTGCACCGTTCATTTTTCCCCATAGCTGTGCCCCATATAGTGCTCTGCACCGTTCATTTTCCCCCATAGCTGTGCCCCATATAGTGCTCTGCACCGTTCATATATCCCCATAGCTGTGCCCCATATATGCTCTGCACCGTTCATTTTTCCCCATAGCTGTGCCCCATATAGTGCTCTGCACCGTTCATTTTCCCCCATAGCTGTGCCCCATATAGTGCTCTGCACCGTTCATATATCCCCATAGCTGTGCCCCATATAGTGCTCTGCACCGTTCATATATCCCCATAGCTGTGCCCCGTATAGTGCTCTGCACCGTTCATATATCCCCATAGCTGTGCCCCATATAGTGCTCTGCACCGTTCATATATCCCCATAGCTGTGCCCCATATAGTGCTCTGCACCGTTCATTTTCCCCCATAGCTGTGCCCCATACAGTGCTCTGCACCGTTCATATTTCCCCATAGATGCTGCACATAAATCTGTGCCGCTGCTGCTGCAATAAAAAAAAAAAAACACATACTCACCTCTCTTGATTGCAGCTCCCGGCGTCCGGTCCCAGCGTCTCTCTGCACTGACTGATCAGGCCGCGCACACTGTATGCGTCATCGCGCCCTCTGACCTGCACAGTCAGTGCAGATACTAGACGCCGGGAAGATGGAGCGGCGCCCGGCGGCTGGAACGTGGACAGGTGAATATGGAAATACTCACCCAGTCCCAGTGATCCTGGCGCTCCCCGCCTGTCCCACGGTCTCCTGTGCCGCAGCCTCTTCCTCTATCAGCGGTCACCGGCACCGCTGATTAGAGAATTTAATAGGCGGCTCCACCCCTATGGGAGGTGGAGCCGCCTATTCATTTCTCTAATGAGCGGTCCCACGTGACCGCTGAAGAGGGGAAGAAGCTGCAGCACCCGAAGACCGTGGGACGGCAGGGGGAGCGTCAGGATCGCCGGGACTAGGTAAGTATGCCTCAGCGCCCTCACCCCCTCACCCGCCGACCCCACCGCTACCGTGACTCGAGTATTAGCCGAGAGGGGCACTTTCAGCCCAAAAATTTGGGCTGGAAATCTTGGCTTATACTCGAGTATATACGGTAATAGATATGTAATAAAGAGATGATAGACAGATAGATAATAGATAGACAATAGATAATAGATTGATAAAAGATAATAGATAGATAGTTAGATAAATAATATATTAATAGATATGTAATAAATAATAGATAGATAGATAGATAGATAGATAGATAGATGATAGATAGATAATAGATAGATAATAGATAATAGATAGATAATAGATAGATGATAGATAGATAGATAGATAGATAGATAGATAGATGATAGATAGATAATAGATAATAGATAGATAATAGATAGATGATAGATAGATAGATAGATAGATAGATAATAGATAATAGATGATAGATAGATAGATAGATAGATAGATAGATAGATAGATGATAGATAGATAGATAGATAGATAGATAGATAGATAGATAGATAGATAGATAGATAGATAGATAGATAGATAATAGATAATAGATGATAGATAGATAGATAGATAGATAGATAGATAGATAGATAGATAGATAGATAGATAGATAGATAGAAGGATAGATGGAAGGGTAGATAGATAGATAGATAGATAGATAGATATATAGACAGATAATAGATACATAGATACTTTATCCAGATAAGTCAAAGTGAAAAAAGACCCCACGTCTGATGAGTTACTACGGACTCATCATTAATGCTCATGTAGCATCTTCTACTTGTTAGTCTGAGGTTTTGTATCTGACATCAATAACAGAAGGAACACAAGGTAATTTTGTATCATAAAAGGTTCTAGAAAGTGACCACATATTACATTTCCTGTCCTTGTGGTGGGTCTCGGCTTTCAATGGCTTCATCAATCCAAAAGGAAAAGTCTCTGAAGATTTCAGATATGCGTTGGCTTATGGAGAGCGGGAGAAGAAATAACAGGGAGGAGATAAGCGGCAGACCCATATCTCACAGCTCCCACCGCTCCTCCGCCTGTCACCATGCGGTTTAGGATGGGGTCGATCATAAAACAACTCAGGTGAGATGTCTGCACACAGGAGCCAAGGGGCAATGTGAAGATCTTGGGCCCCAGACATAAGGACTCCATCTACCATGTGTCACTAAGGTCTTCTGATGTGAGAGGGCGCTGGCCTAAATAGTAGTGCCCTAAAGTCATGTGATACAATTTTCAATTACCTGTATGTTTTCTCTAAGGAAGAGCCAGAAGCCGTTTATCTCTCCTCCCACCATGGAAAAAGCCTTCACTTTACGAACAGTCATACATGGAAAAAATTAAATGGAATAAAGGAGGAAGATTGTTGGGTCCCACGGATTTTGAGGTTACAAATCGGTGGGACCCAACAAAAGTCAAATGTCTTTGGTGATACCCTAACATCTGCCATGAAGGAAAACCAAAACGAGTCTATTGTATTCTCCGAAATAATCGGTGTCTTGTGGCCAATTATCTCCTTGCATGAAAGTTACAGGTAAAAAAAATAAACAGGGTTGTCCAACAATTGGAAAAAGAAGCCCCTATGAGAAAGAAAAGGTGCCAACATTCACAGACAACCCCTTTAATGGGTGAACATGGATGTCAATGAAATGATCATTTGTCTAAAATGAGGTTTATGGTATTTTCAGCTGCAAACAGACCGAATAAACTATTGGGGGAACAATTTTAAAGTCAAGTCTAATCGTAGGGGTCTTCCACCTATACAGTTGCCAAGAGCACAGCATCCACCCAGCAGGAAAGGAAAGGGGGCACCATGAGGCCACCAACAATCACCAGAGCAGATTTTGAAAAATAGTCACAGCAGAAGAGGAACACAAGCATGCGCAAGGGTGATGCCTGTTTTCTGCAATATTTGGGCCCGGGCACTGGGTCTGATGATGCAGCATCCTATCGCCACACAAAGCTATTGTGCAGAGACTTGACGACTTTTCTGGATGTCCTGGAGGTCTTCCTTTTTTTTTTGGTAGCCTCTCTGATGTTTTAGCAGAGTTGTTAGAGATTATAGATCCATTTATAATGATGGATTGGTCTATTTTGGACAAAAATAATGAGCCTAGCGCAAGGTGCCACCCAACGTATCATAAATAAAGAACTGTGCGCACAACTATTAAAGGTGCCAGGGTAGGTTCCCACACCGTTAGCAATGACAATAAGAAACCCGGCACTCAACTTAAGTGATCAGTATGATTATTTAATGTGATGCACTGTACTAAAACGCTTCGGTCTTACATCAGACCTTCCTCAGTTACTACAAAAAATATAAAGAAAAGAACAAACATTGCACAAAGAAAGTATATACAAAAAATTAAAGACTGAATGGTCATATGGTGGAGCAGAGGAACAGAGCAAAAGCTGATATCACAGTAATTTATATCAAAAACATCAAAGTGGACAAAAAAAAAAAAAATATATATATATATATACATACATAGAAAAACCTCAGGTATAGAGACAGAAATGCAAGGACTAGTATAGTGAGGCCCGATGGTAATGGTGGTGATCATATATTAACACAGGAGATGGTGATAAAGGGCCGTTGGTGGTGACTAAGCTGTGTGCTTGCAGATGGCGAACATGGAGTGCCGCAGTGGCATATAGAGGACGCGGTGTCCGCTGCTGGTCCTACACACACCCATTATCTTCCGGTGACGTCACTTCCGGTTTCCTTGCCGATCATCGCCACGCTGTTCCCTCATCCCGCCCCTATATTTACACACATGGACCGTGCACACTTGTAGGACCAGCGGCGGACACCGCGTCCTCTATATGTCACTGCGGCACTCCGTGTTAGCCATCTGCAAGCACACAGGTTAGTCACCACCAACAGCCCTTTATCACCATCTCCTTTTAACTGGGAATTGAGCCGTGACTTCTAACAGTCTGTGTCCGTTTTCAGCCTGCAATTCCTGCATTTATTTATCCAGGACTCACAGACTCTTGGGTATGTTACACTGATTTTTCACTGCGCCTCCATCTGCTCACCTCATATTTTTGAACTTATGCGTTTTTTCACTACAGATTCAGTGATCTGCTACTATATACTTTGCGTAGTATATTGCCCAGCTACGTAGTATATTGGCCAGTCATGTATGTAACAGGTTAAAAAATAAAAAAGAAACATATACTCACCTTCTGAAGGGTCACTTGTAGTCCTCTCGCCTGTGTGCGGTGCACGCGGCAGCTTCCGGTCCCAGGGTTGGTATGAGCGCAGGACCTGTGATGACGTTGCGGTCACATGACCGTGACGTCATGGCAGGTCCTTCTCCCATAGCATCTTTGGAACCGGGACCTGCCGCTTGCAGTGCCGAGGAGAGGGCGCACGTCGGAGGGTGAGAAAAACTTTTTTTTAAAATTATTATTATTATTTGTAACATACATACGCATACGCAGCATCAATAGTAAAAAGTTGGTCACACAGGGTTAATAGCTGCCTAACTGGAGTGCGCTACACTGCGCTCCGGTAATGCTGGCAGTAACTCTGTGTGAGGGATGACTGGATGACTGGAGGGGAGTATGGAGCGGGTACTGACTGTGGGGAGGAAGGAGCGGCCATATTGCCGCCAGACTGTGGCCGTCGCTGATTGGTCGTGGCAATGGTCGCGGGCGTTTTGACACGACCAATCAGCGACTTAAGACAGAAGGACAGACAGAAAGACGGAAGTGACCCTTAGACAATTATATAGTATATACCTGTGTGTCCTCTCCCTGTAAATAGTATATACCTGTGTGTCCTCTCCCCTGTATATAGTATATACCTGTGTGTCATCTCCCCTGTGTATAGTATATACCTGTGTGTCCTCTCCCCTGTATATAGTATATACCTGTGTGTCCTCTCCCCTGTATATAGTATATACCTGTGTGTCCTCTCCCCTGTATATAGTATATACCTGTGTGTCATCTCCCCTGTATATAGTATATACCTGTGTGTCCTCTCCCCTGTATATAGTATATAGCTGTATGTCATCTCCTCCTGTATATAGTATATACCTGTATGTCATCTGCTCTTGTATATAGTTTGTACCTAGGTGAGTTTTGCACGTGTGGCGAGTTTTGCGTGAGCCTAGTTTTGCATGTGGCAAATTTTGCGCATGACGACTTTTATGTGGCGAGGTTGGTGTGTGTGTGGTGAAATGTGTGCTGAGGGTGGTATATGTGTTCAAGCACATGGTAGTGTGTGGCGCATTTTGTGTGCGTGTTCATATCCCCGTGTGTGGTGAGTATCGCATATCGAGGCCCCACCTTAGCAACTGTACGGTATATACTCTTTGGCGCCATCGCTCTCATTCTTTAAGTCCCCCTTGTTCACATCTGGCAGCTGTCAATTTGCCTCCAACACTTTTCCTTTCACATTTATATATTTATATATTTAGTCCACTTTGGATGATGTTTTTGATATACATTACTGTGATATCAGCTTTTGCTCTGTTCCTCTGCTCCACCATATGACCATTCAGTCTTTAATTTTTTGTATATACGGTACTTTCTTTGTACAATGTTTGTTCTTTTCTTTATATTTTTTGTAGAAACTGAGGAAGTTCTGATGTATGACTGAAACGTTTTACAACAGTGCATCACATTAAATAATCATACTGATCACTTAAGTTGAGTGCCGGGTTTCTTATTATCATCACCCAACGTATCACAGTCAGAGGTTCATGGTCCAGATATGGCCTCCTGAGAGGATTGTGATCTCAGAGATTCAGGAGGAAATGGTAAGAGCTGGTTACAATGTTTGGGAACGGCACAATACAAAGTCAATATGTTTCCTCCGGATAGTGCAAAAGTGAAACAATTGTGCAAGTGCAAAGCAAAAACAAGCAAAACCTCAAAATGCAGCAGCCCCTCCCGAAGAGCATCAAGATGTGTGCCAACATGGAATATTCTCTAGTGCATTACTGCTTTAGTGTCATGCACAGTGTAGGAAAGACTAAGTGCAATGCAAAGGGATAAGGGGAAAGGAGCCCAACACAGGGAAGCGGGGATTGGAGACTCCTAGGCAGATCTAACATCACCCTGTCTGCCCTGAACGTCCCCTGTTGTGAATTCTGCTCTTGGGTTCCCTCCAGTGGTTGTTGGTGGGAATGCAGTTGTCTCTGACTCGCAGTCCTGGCCAGGTGTATCGGATAATTACAATTCTGACTGGGATATTTAGGTGTGCAGGATCCTTTAGCCCTTTCCAGTTGTCAATGTTTCTTTGGAAGTGTTGGATCTCAGCCTGGCCTCTCCTGCTTATCTGCCAGTTCAGCAAAGATAAGTGTCTGTTTCTTTTCCTGTGGCACACATGCAGTGTGCTTATTTTCAGTACTGTTCGTTTGTTTTTCTTTTGTCCTGATTAGACTGTGTCTGTGTTTTCCCAGTCTGGTTGGTTTCACTGGAGTTGCAGATTTATGCTCCTGCATCTTTTAGTAGGTGTAGGAAGTTTTTTGTATATCCTGCTGTGGATTTTTTGAAGGGTTTTAATACTGACCGCACAGAACTCTGTCCTATCCTGTCCTATCTAGCTAGAGTGGCCTCCTGTGCTAAATCCTGTTTTTTCTGCCTGTATATGTTTTTTCCTCTCCATCTCACCGCCAATATTTGTGGGGGGCTGTCTATCCTTTGGGGATTTTCTCTGAGGCAAGACAGTATTCCGATTTCCATCTTTAGGGGTATTTAGTCCTCCGGCTGTGACGAGGTGTCTAGGTGTGTTAGGTACACTCCACGGCTATTTCTAGTTGCGGTGTTAAGTTCAGGGTTGCGGTCAGTATAGTGGCCACTTTCTCCAGTGAAAGTTCTCATGCAGCTCCTAGGTCACCGGATCATAACAGTCCCCATATAGGTTCTGCAGATATCGCAGAGCAGGATTCCTAGTCCCTGCCTGACCCTAGCAGTAAGCCCTTCTTCTTAAGGGAAGGATGGGGTGACCGCTGGTCGATCCCCATTGTAACTAAAGATAGATGGAGAACACTTAGTTTGAGTAGACTCAGAGACAAACACAGATGTCCATCAAGCACCAAAGAGGAAGATAGCTGACTGCTATATCTCCAAGCCTCAACATTGGGAAATGGAAATATCACCGGCCACTCCCAGCAGCCAGCTGGAAGTTATATAAAGCCCGGTCCAGGCGTGTTCATTAGAGTCAGGGGAAGGTTGCCATTGGGTCATAGAGTCAGAAGGACCAGGAAGAAGTCTGCAAAGCAAACAGCTGAGACCTTCTGCAGCCAGATGAAGTGCGACGGTCTACAGCCTCTGACACACCCGTGACATTTAGTTACGATACTTATACATGCGGGGTTCTTACTGTAAATTTTGATCAAATAGTGTGAGCCCGTCTGCTATGACAAAATGACTTTTTTCCTACAACAAGAGACTTTCCTTGAAGGGGTTATCCAGGGTTAGAAAAACATGGCAGCCTTCTTCCAAAAAAGCTCTAGTTTGAGTGACATTGCTCCTTTCACTTTAACGTAGCTGAGCCGCAATACAAGCTATATAACCTGTACAACGGATGTAGGCAGCCATGTTATAATAAAACCTTCCGAGAGAATAAAATAAAAAATAATAAAAATCAAATAATAATAATAATAAAAATGAAGCAACTTTGTAAATAATAATTATTAGAATTTTTTTTTTTTAAAAACTTTTGTTTTTCGTCTACAGCTCCAATGCAGACCTATGTGGGATACAGACTACGAGCAAATCTTGTACAGTCTCATCCTGATATACTCCATAATATCACTTCATCTTAAAAAGTAGCAGTCTGTCACCATGGACACACATATAACTGCATAGGAGCTGTGTACACAAATCGGTTGTAAGTTTTTAACCATGATTGTAGATTATTATTTTAGATGCAAAAGAGTTTTAAGTTGTAAAAGTATACACAATCTTTAAAAAAAAATGAATGAAAATACATAAAAAAACAATAGAGAACTACAATAGAGATGCCACTAAGCCTAAATACGCAGAAGTAAATGTCTGGGAGCACATACTATACTCGACGGAAATTTTTCATCGGGGTCAGATTGCAAAATTTGAAAAAAAAAAAAAAAAAAAAAACAATAAAATGGAGAGGTTGTGGAGTGCGGTGTGTTTGCGTGTTCCCGGGCCCGGAGTTTATGAGCAGCTGTTGTAGAATTTCTCAGACTGTTATGCAATCCCACGGCGAGGGCTGTTCTTACAAACCCTGGAAATAATGTCATTATTACTATTACATCAGGGCGCGGGGCCGCATCACAGGGCCAGGATCGTATGGAAGAAGCTGCCGCCGCTGCTGCTGGTGTGTATGGAATTTCCGGCCCGAGCATCAGGCTATACATAACCGAATCAAGGGAGGAAACAATGTATCAGTATTATAACACTGATCATACACTGATAGGAACAGATGGGAGGAAAAGTGCCATTAGTGAAAGAAGCAGACATCACTTATAGGGGAATATTCCTGACAGGAGCACGTCTCTTATCTTATTATCATGCAGATTATTAATTATTATAATTGTATCATTGCTGCTAGTAGTAATAGAAATAGAACGTATGGTGAGGAGCATTTCTAGTTCTTAACGGTAAAAGCTACAGAATGAGACAATCGATTCTTAACTAATCAAATTTGTTTTGACAGCCTCCATTTTCTTGAATTCTGAGAGCCAGGAGGAGGTTTAAGAGTTATTCCCATCTTCATTGATGCATATTGTTGGATACTGTCTGTAAAAACCAGCACTTTCTCAATTTACTGCTCATTAAAATTATCATCTGCTCTTGAGAGATGAACACTTTACATTTCATTGCCTAGGAGACAGATCACCGCTGTTGGCTAGCTTGTAAGCAACACACTGCTCTCCTGTCTCTATGTAGCACATGTTCAGAAACACCTACAGCATAGAGATCATTATGCAGCAATGCTGAGCATTGTAGCTGTGAGTTCAGATTTGGAGAAAGATAAAAATACTTCCTAGCAAGTGGAAGCTGCATGGAAGACATTATACAGAAGTACTGAGCAGTGTAGATGGGAATACAGCACTGAAGTGAGATAAATATTAGAAAGCAGAACCAGCATTGAGGACACAATACAGAAGTACTGAGCAGTGTAGATGAGAATACAGCACTGAAGTGAGATAAATATTAGAAAGCAGCATGGAGGGCATGATACAGCAGCACTGAGCAGTATAGCTGTGAATACAGCTCTGGGTTGAGATAACACATGCGCTAGAAAGTATAAGCAACATAGAGGACATTATACAGAAATGCTAAGCAGTGTTCCTGTGACTACAGTTCTGGAGTGAGATAAAAACACTTACAAAAAGTAGAATCAACATATAGGACATTATATGGCAGTATTGAGCAGTCTAGCGGTGAATACATCTCTGGAGTAAGATAAAACACTTATTAGAAAGTAGAAGCAGCATGGATGACATTATAAAATAGTAAAGTATTGCTGTGAAAATGATTCTGGAGTGACCTCAAATACTCACTGAAAAGTAGAAGCACTATGGAGAATGTTATACAGCTATATTGAGCAGCGCAGCTGTGTGGACAGTTCTCAAGTGAGATAAAACACTTACTAGGAAGCAAAAGCAGCATGGAGGACATTATGCAGCATTACTGAGCAGTGTAGCTGTGAATACAGGTCTAGAGTGAGATAAAACACAATACTAGAAAATAGAAGAAGCATAGAGAACATTACACAGCAGTACTAGGCAGTGTAACTGTGAGTACAGTTGTGAAGTGAGATAAAACACTTACTAATAAAAAGCAGAAGCAGCATGGAGGACATTATACATCAGTACCGTGCAGCATATATGTAAATCCAGCACTGAAAGAAAATTAATTTCCAAGAAGCTGCAATTAAACCTGTCTATGTCTGATTGATTGCTCAATGTGCTGAGTGCTGCTACCTTCTCTATAGACTTCAATATGTTCCATTAACTGACACTTCACTTTGCTGAAGTCCGTTTTCCTTTGATGAAGACAGACGGGCGGAGTAACAGTGGCTCATGAGTATATAAGCATACGTTTATTATATTTGCTTATACTATTAATTTGCGCAAAGTTTGTTGAAATGGCTGTGACATTTCTTAGTAGCAAATTGGCAGCTTCCTGTCGATACTGTGTATTGACGAAATGCTGCTAATCAGTGGTGGGGGAGTGTTTGGACCAGGAGGCGGACACCTAGTCTTGTAGTGATGATCCCCTGCTGATAAAACACTGCCCAGAAAGTAACAACTCGCTGGAATCAGGGTCTCTGCCCTTACACCCATACTGCTCTCGAATTACATCGCGAGAAACCTGCTGACGGATTCTGTTTAGCTAGTTGCATTGAACTTCTTCAATCATTTAACACATTGATAGGAAGAGGAACATTAATGGGGAACAGCATCGCACCCTGTGAGGCTGTCGGCTGCCCTATACGTTACATAGATGGCATTTTCCTATAGTCTGTGTATGAGGCGGAGGGACGGGCGCACATGATGATACTGTATTATTTAAATTATGCAAATAGATGAAAAATAAAGCTACATAGTGACACTTCCCACCTGACGGTGATGACATAATGATGTTCCGGGTGCCCTGTACTCACTCCGCTAATCACAGCCTGCTATATATAGAGAGATGTAGTAAACAGCTGTGTAAACCTCACCAGATAAGCGGCATTACAATTTAATTAACTTCAAGTAGTGTTCTAGATTTAGTGAGCAAAAATAGAGTGAAAGGAGTGAAAGCTATTCCCAGGCAAAATGTGTACGAATCCCGCTACTATGCAGCCCCGTGGTCGCTTCTTTCTCTTTACAAACAGTGCGTTTATTTGTAGCATTCTTTTATTTTTACCAATTTTCCTTTACGATGAGATTTTGCGCTTTAGATTCACAATGCATGCAACTGTACAAACTAAAGGGTCATTTTTTTTTCTTTTAGAATATCCATTTAAATGTATAATGAAGTGTTGAGCAATTTTTTTTTTCAAAGCTGAAAATTGTTCCTCGCCTGTCTCCAGACTCCACCATCAGGGTCTTCATCCCCCTCTGCTCTGGCTGTCTCTCGCTCTCTCTGCCCCTGTGCAAGTCAAGTTATTATTGCAACCTGGCTTGTAACTTCAATATTACATCCTAAGACATTATTAGTCATCTCGGGCAGTGGAAGGCCACCTGAGTATTCAAGTAGAAGAGGAATCCGTGCCGCAACCACACTGATGGGCTCAGATTTTCTTTTTAAAAAGGGAACCTGTCGCCTGAAAAAATGTTGTTAACCGGCAAAGATGGGGTTAATCTGCAGTGTTCTAAACCTGCCCGATGCTGCCTGGAGGAAAGAAAATTTATTCCCCCCTAGGCTGCGTTGGGGATCAAGTCATAGGGGCGACGCCAGCGCTGGTTCAGTCACCACAGAGCTGCTGTCAGTGTCGGGGGGTGCAGTCACAGCCACCATGCTCAATATACTGACCGGTGACTGAACCCATGTGGCACCGCCCCATATCTGCAGGTGAATAGCATTTTTTCAGGTGACCGGTTCACTTTAAGTCCCCTTAGGGACAAATTTGCTACTTTGCACCTCTCTGTTACTGAGGTCCCACCTGATAAACCTAGCTCTGCAACACCGCTGGTCTCTGCTACACCGCTGGTCTCTGCTACACCGCTGGTCTCTGCTACACCATCGGTCTCTGCTACATTATCACAAATGTGACACCTGACAGTGGCGCAACTATAATAGGTGCAGGGGTTGCAATCGCACCCTGACCCTGTAGTCTTTGGGAGCCCAAAAAGTTAATTAGGCCCATACGAAAAGACCAATACTGCTAAACACCTACTATAGTTGGGTGCCGTGTTACAAATTTTGCATTGGGGCCCAGAAAGTTGAATTTACCACTGCTACCAAACTCAAACAGCTCTACAACCAGGCATGCCCAGCTCTGCAATTTGCTTTACTATAATATCCCATTCTCACTGTCCTGCTCGTCGCCGTAACCATTATTATTTATCACCACCCTGCCCCCCAAAGAGGACGTCATTCATGGAGTGGCGCTGCGGATACTTGCCACAGCTTCTGTCCCAGCCATCCGCAGATGACAGAATCATTCATGGTTATGGAGGCAGGGAAAAAGTAACCACAGCTTCTTTCACCTCTGCCACACTGCTTTAGTCCTTGCCATCCACATCTTCAGTTCTACCTGCCCCACATCTTCTGCCCCGCCGCCCCACATCGTTACCGCCATCCCCTGAGGACGTCCTGAATTATTTGTGGAGATGGAGGCAGCGAGAAGTAACCACAGCTTCTTTAGTCCCCACCATCCACATCTTCAATGCCTGCTGCCCAAGTCCCAACTTCTGTACCCACCGTTTCATTGACTGAACAAGACTTCATCAGGGGATGGTGATAGAGGCAATGTGAGTGACTGCAGCACTACGCTAATGTCTCCCATCCAGGGGCAGCAAAGACGTGGGCAGCGGTGACAGAAGAAGTGTGATAGAAGCTGCGGTCATTTCTTCATGCCTCCGTCACCATCGCAATGTTTGATTCAGGACATCATCAGGCGCCTTCCCTAGATGACGTTCTGCTTCTTGGGCAGTGATAGAAGCTGATGAGAAGTGACACTTGGACCATCCTCCTGATGATGTCCCGGTTGAGACTCCTCTCAAACGAAACAAGAAGAACAGTAGGGAATTTTAGAATAGAGCAAATTACAAAAGTGGTTGGGGCTTAAAAATAGATATTTACACAGGACAATTTATGTATTGGACCACCCCTTTAACTGTGTTAGGCCGGGTTGGACTCTGAAATGTCACAAGTGTGTTAGGCCAGGTTTATACCAATGGACTAGTGATGTTAAAGGGAATCTGTCAGCAGATTTTTGCTACGGAATCTGACAGAAGCATGATGTAAAGGCAGAGACCCTGATTCCACGGATGTGTCACTTACTGGGCTGAGTTTTGATAGAATCCCTGTTTTCTCTGTTGTAGGTGTAGCAATGGTCAGAGTGCTGAGCTGTGTATAACCCCACCCACACCACTGATTGGCTGCTTCCTGTGTACACCGTGAGCAAGCTGCCAATCGGTGCTGAGGGCGGGGTTACACAGATTAGCCTGACTACCTGGCAAGCAACGACTAGTCCTGTAGTGATAATCTTCTGCTGATAAAACACTGATTGTATTAAAACTGTAGCAAACTACTGAGCAAGTGTCACATCCCTGAAATCAGGCGCTCTGAACTTCTGACAGATTCCATTTAAATGACCACTAATCAGTAACATGCGTGCCGGTCAGTAGTTGTTTATTGCCGACCGCTTTTCAGATGCGCTCTGAGAGATCAGTAAGGCCCTGTTCACACGTCCGGAAAAACAGTACCGGTGCCGTCAGTGTTTTTCTGGTGTTCATGGCCTGTAACACCCCTTTAAATAATGACAATAAAGATGCTCTACGCCTATCGGACTTGCCCTAGAAATAACAAGTTTCCCAACGCCTCCAGCAATATATATCTCTTCGAAAAATAGGATGGTGCCCACCCAAATATAGTCACGTGGCAGAAATGCCGGTGGGTCAACCAAGGTTTGTAGTTTGCAAGAAAGAAACGCCATGAAGCAGGTAGAAGTAGATTTACATGGCGAAATTTTTTCAAGATAACCTGTGATTCCAATACTCTGAAAAATCTGATAATCCGGCATCTCACCTTTCCAGATGACTTGCCCATTGATGTGACCAGTCTCGGGCTCCGCTCCGTGTGAGCCGGTATTGGAGGCTCAGCCTTGATTTTTCCTTCTAATGTTTCATAATGAAAACAGGTTTAAAATACGACCTGCACATAGAATAAATGTAATTACAGAAGCGTAATTGGTGAATCATCAAACACAGATGGCATGAACATAGATAAATGTGGAGCACTTTAATTAAATTGTAGCCAAACAAGATGTACAAATGAATGCAGAAGTTAATTATTAAAGGTGTGAACGTCGGGTTACAGATTGCCCCGTGTGCTGGATATTAGTTACATTCCTAATGTAGCAAAATGGTAATGATACAATGTGCAGAATGATGCGGGAATTGCAGCAAGAATCTCCCATAGATCCCGGCGGGGAAGGCTATGGCACATAGATCCTGGCGGGGGAGGCTATGGCACATAGATCGTGGCGGTGGAGGGTACGGCACATAGATCTCGGCGGGGGAGGCTATGGCACATAGATCGTGGCGGTGGAGGGTACGGCACATAGATCGTGGCGGTGGAGGGTACGGCACATAGATCTCGGCGGGGGAGGCTATGGCCCATAGATCCCGGCGGGAGAGGGTACGGCACATAGATCCTGGAGGGGGAGGCTATGGCACATAGATCGTGGCGGTGGAGGGTACGGCACATAGATCTCGGCGGTGGAGGCTACGGCACATAGATCGTGGCGGTGGAGGGTACGGCACATAGATCTTGGCGGGGGAGGCTATGGCACATAGATCCTGGCGGGGGAGGCTATGGCCAATAGATCCCGGCAGGGGAGGGTACGGCACATAGATCTTAGCGAGGGGAGGCTATGGCCCATAGATCCCGGCGGGAGAGGGTACGGCACACAGATCTTGGCGGGGGGAGGCTACGGCACATAGATCCTGGTGGGGGAGGCTATGGCCCATAGATCCCGGCGGGGGAGGGTATGGTACATAGATCTCGGCGGGGGAGGCTACGGCACATAGATCCTGGCAGGAGAGGCTATGACACATAGATTCTGGTGGGGGTGGCTATGACACATAGATCCTGGCGGGGGAGGCTATGACACATAGATCCTGGCGGGAGGGCTATGGCACATAGATCCCGGCGGGGGAGGCTACGGAATGTAGATCCCAGTGGGGGAGGCTACGGCACATAAATCCCGGCGGGTGAGGCTATGGCACATAGATCCCATCTGGGGAGGCTACGGAACATACATCCCAGTGGGGGATGCTACTGCACATAGATCCTGACGGGGGAGGCTATGGAACGTAGATCCCAGTGGGGGAAGCTATGGCACATAAATCCTGGCGGGTGAGGCTACGCACATAGATCCTGGCAGGGAAGGCTACTGCAGCACCCCAGTGTCCTGGTCATTTCAGTAATGTCATTCTTCCACTAGGGGGAGTGATGTTACGTCTGAAGGCAATAAAGGAGATCACTTTACCAGGTATCACAAACCACATAACACACTTCACACTCCAGTCCACCAGGGGGAGCTATGCTCCTATTTAGTAGGGCACTCTTCAAAATTAGGTAAAACTGGTTGTCTGGATAGGAAGTTAGGCAGAATTGCGTTGCAGAGAGTGAGAAACGAAGTCATAGCAAAAGGAGAGGAAACCAGGAGGAGTTCTGCCCTGTAAAAGGCTGCCTCCTTCTGAGGCGCTGAAGCCGGTAGCCAGAACACCGAGGGAGTCATTGTCTCCAAGCCTGGCTCCGGAGACCGGCAGGACAGCTAATTCCATATTAGTTGCCCGACCTTTTACCCAGGAGGCACGGTGGCAACTGTGGGGGCTGGGGCGTGCTAGAGTCCCTGTAAAAAGCCTCAGGCCACCAGTCACATGGGTTGTTCCCATCCATCTGGGGGACAGAGAGAAAGACATAACATCTAGAACACCACCAACAGTTGTGAGGACCTTATGAGAAGCTCAGCAGTAAGCTACTACAGCACCAAGGCACTAGAGGAAGGCTACTGATTTCCACCTGGATAAGGGGACTCTGGATTTGCCTTCAGACCGGCCGGACTCTGCCTGCCCTGTCATCCGGCACTCTGGGCTGTGGATGCTGAAGTCTTCAGTAAAGGTAAAGAGACTGCAACCTTGTGTCCTCGTTCTTCACTGCACCTCACACCATACCACCATCTACACACCGGGAAGCCATGGGGGACATACTTCACCTGTGGGAAGGTATATCATCTAGCTGCCATAACATCACCCCGATGGACCCCTAAGCAGCGTCGGTCACCCTGACCGAATACCACAGGTGGCGTCACAAACATTTCCCCTTTAAAAGACCTTTCCCATTTACAACGGACCTCCCGAGGGCCACAGACCGGGTCAGCCACTATGACACCCCCTTAAGAACCGAAGGACCCGGTACCGAGTACCCCGCGGCCCTTGGGTGCGCTCCACTACAGCACATAGATCCTGGCAGGGGAGGTTACGGCACATAGATCCTAGTGGGGGGGAAGCTACGGCACATAGATCCCGACAGGAGAGGCTACAGCACATAGATCCTGGCGGGGGGGGGGCTACGGCACATAGATCCCAGGGGGGAGGCTATCGCATATAGATCCTGGCAGGGGAGGCTACGGCACATAGATCCTGGTGGGGGAGGCTACAGCACATAGATCCCAGGGGGGAGGCTATGGCTCATAGATCCTGGCGGAGGAATCTACACACATAGATCTTAGTGGGGGAGGCTACGGCATATAGATCCTGGTGGGGAGGCTGCGGCACATAGATCCTGGCGGGGGAGGCTACAGCACATAGATCCCAGTGGGGGAGGCTTCGGCACATAGACCCTGGTGTAGGAATCTACGGCACATAGATCCTGGCGGGGGAGGCTACAGCACATAGATCCCAGTGGGGGAGGCTTCGGCACATAGACCCTGGTGTAGGAATCTACGGCACATAGATCCTGGCGGGGGAGGCTATAGCACATAGATCCTGGCAAGGGAGTGGATCGCCCCCAGACACAGAGCCACAGGGCACTTGGTACCGGTCCTTTCTGTCTCAGTTCTGGGGTTGTCACGGTGGCTGGGCCCGGTCCGTGACCCTGCTAAGGGGCGTCCAATAAAGGATGATGGTGCGTAGTGCGAGGAATAACGAGGACACAGGGTTCAGTTTCTTTACCTTTTACTGAAGGTTTCAGGATCCTCAATCCAGGGCACTTTCAACAGGGCTGTCTGAGACCGGCCGGTCCGATGGCACATCCAGAGTTCCCTTCGCAGGTGAAAATCAGTGTCTACCCACTAGCGCCTGTGTGTTGTAGTGCTTCCCTGCTGAGCATTCAGGATAGTCTTCACAACTTCTGTTCTTGTTCGTTCTAGATCTTTCTCTTCTCCGTCCCCCAGGTATGTTATGGCTAGGACGCACCTTTATGACAGGTAGGCCTGGAGTTATTCTGGAACCCTAGTGTCGCCCCTCTCCCACGATTGCCTCCTATGTCCTTCTTAGGTGTTGTATGATAGACAGCCAACCTGTAATTAACTGTCCTGCCGCTGTTTGAAGTAATGCGTAGAGACTGTTACTTCTTCGGTGCTCCGGCCACCGGCTATGCGCCTCAGTAAGATGTTGCCGTTCTCGGGGCACGACTCCTACTGGATCTCCTTTGTGCTGATCTCGTTTCTCACTGTTCCACAATATCCTTCCTTTCTTGTCTCTTTCTTAGGATACCGCCGCAAGGTAGTGCAGGCGCGGTTCCGTAACAATCTGTCCTTTCGCTAGGTATCTGCCAGATTTCCCAGTTCTGACAGGTCCTCCCTGGAGCTCTCCCAGGCTTTGTTCTGCCTAACTTCCTGTCCGACCCCTAGTGGCCGGAGTGTGAAGCGTAGTGTGTGCTTGGTGATACCTGGTCAGTAGAACTCTTTTAGTGCCATTACTGCAACGACCAGATCTCTGGGGCGCTGCAGGAGGCTACAGCACATAGATCCTGGTGGGGAGGCTATGGCACATAGATCCTGGTGGAGGAATCTACGGCACATAGATCCCAGTGGGGGAGGCTACGGCATATAGATCCTGGTGGGGGAGGCTGCAACACATGGATCGTGGCGGGGGAGGCTACAGCACATAGATCCCAGTGGGGGAGGCTACGGCACATAGATCCTGGTGTAGGAATCTACGGCACATAGATCCCAGCAAGGGAGGCTACGGCACATAGATCCTGGTGGGGGAGGCTACGGCAGGTAGATCCTGGCGGGGGAGGCTATGGCACATAGATCCCGGTGGGGGAGAATACGGCACATATATCCTGGCGGGAGAGGTTATGGCATGTGCCTGCAGTTAAAAGGGCTACCCTTACAGGGTTGGGCCGTGTTGTTGGTCTAAAGGCCATTGTTCAGTAATGCCCTCACAGCACAGTCCACACACCCAGCCAGGACCTCCACTTTCATGTAACGTGGCGGGGCGCGGGAGACCAGTGCCTCGCCCACAGCTACTGCCCCGAGCCATGTTACACATTCACATGGGGGGCAAGGACCCTAGCTCTTGTGAGAGGTCTGACTGATCCTACTTTTTTCATCTGTCCTGTAAATAGGACATAAATGGCGTTGGTAGGGCCACCCTTTTGTTACAATGGACGGCATCATTGTAGTTGTCAAGAATTTGAAAAACATGATTGCTTTCTTCCAGAGATGGCGCCACAACTGTCTAAAGTTTGTATCCGGCATGGCAGCTCAACTCAGTTCCCTTCAATAAGCTGCAATGGCAGATAGAACCCACCGACCCACAGACCTCTATTATATCGCAGGCCCTCTATGGAATGATGGAAACAAGCGCTTTTCCAGCCGAACATTGCTGAGCGCTGTCAGGCTACACAGAGTATTCGATTACGCAGCAGCTGGAGAAACGACAATGAAAATGACATAAACGAGATGACTCATGTGGATGTGAAGAAGGCCAGAGCTGCCGATGAAAAGGTCACCTGTGAGTAGAGTATATACAAGTATATAGGGGGGACTGTGCCGTGCACGTCGTCAGGAACCCAACCTACATCACATGTCTCTAGTAATATTCGTCTGTCACATCCACCCATCGTCAGCTCATCATTCATCATCTGTCCATCAGTTGTCATCAGCCTGTCAATCATCCTCTGCCCATAAATAATCATCTATGCATTAACGGGTCGTCCTAAAAAATCTGTATGTTGTCATCTGCACGTCTGTCACCATCTATCAGTCAGTCATCAATTGTCATGATGTCAGTCAACTGCACATTAGTCGTTATCTGTCCGTCAGACATCATCTGTTCGTTGTCAGTACTGCAGGCATCATCTGTCCATCATCTGCTCATTAGTAATCCTCTGCCCATCAGTAGTCATCAATCCATTATCAAATCATTCATTATCTGTCCATTATACGTCAGTTGTCATCTGCTCGTTAGTCATCACCTGTCTGTTATCTGCTAATTATTAAACATCTGTTCATTATATGTTGTCATCATTCATCCCCTGCTCATCAGTCATCATCGGTTCACCATCAGCTCATCATTAATCCTCTGTCCATCAGTAAGTTAGTTGCCTTTCAATCACCATTATGCATCCTCTGCTCATCATCTGCTCTGTTATGATTCAGTAACACAATGTACATAGCGATCAGAGCACATACAGTGATCTGACAATAACCCAAAATAATAGAACGAGCTCTGAGACGTGGGAACTCTGTAGACCGCAATTCCTGATCCTCTCCAAACACAACTAGAGGCAGCTGTGGATTGCGCCTAACGCTCCCTATGCAACTCGGCACAGCCTGAGAAACTAACTAGCCTGAAGATAGAAAAATAAGCCTACCTTGCCTCAGAGAAATACCCCAAAGGAAAAGGCAGCCCCCCACATATAATGACTGTGAGTAAGATGAAAAGACAAACGTAGGGATGAAATAGATTCAGCAAAGTGAGGCCCGATATTCTAGACATAACGAGGATAGGAAAGATAACTTTGCGGTCTACACAAAACCCTAAAGAAAACCATGCAAAGGGGGCAAAAAGACCCTCTGTACCGAACTAACGGCACGGAGGTACACCCTTTGCGTCCCAGAGCTACCAGCAAAACAAAAAGACAAGCTGGACAGAAAAAATAGCAACAAATAGCAAAGAAGCACTTAGCTATGCAGAGCAGCAGGCCACAGGAATGATCCAGAGAAACACAAGTCCAACACTGGAACATTGACAGGAAGCATGGATCAAAGCATCAGGTGGAGTTAAGTAGAGAAGCAGCTAACGACCTCACCAGATCACCTGAGGGAGGAAACTCAGAAGCTGCAGTACCACTTTCCTCCACAAACGGAAGCTCCCAGAGAGAATCAGCCGAAGTACCACTTGTGACCACAGGAGTGAACTCTGCCACAGAATTCACAACACTGCTCATCATTAAACATCTGTCCATCCTTGCAAGTTTTTATCTGCTCGCCTTTCATGATCTGTCAATCAGTCATCATCTGTCAGAGTCATCATGTCAGACAGTTATCATCTGCCCATCATTACCGTGTCATTCATCATCTGTACATTATAAGTCAGCTGTCATCACCTGTCCATTATCAGTCAGTAGGTGTCATCTGTCTATCATCTGCCCATTAGTCATCATCAGACTATATCAGATCAAGATTCATGATCTTTCTATTATCCATCTGTTGTCATCTGCCCATTTGTCTTCATCTGTCCATCATCTGGTTATTATTAAATATCTGTCTGTTATCTGTTAGTTGTCACCTGTCTGTCTGTCATCATCTATCCATCATGCATCATCTGGCACAGTTATGTCAATCAATCATCACTTTCCCTTTACCTGCCCATCGATTTTCAGCTGTCCATCATCAGCTCATCATTTATCATCTGTCCATCATCAGTTAGTTGTCATCTGCCTGTCAATCATCAATTGATCAATCATTATTATATATCCTCTGTCCTTCATTATTTTGTCATTCATCATCTGACCATTATAGGTCAGCATACATCATCTGCAAATAGTCATCATCTGCATATTATTGGTCAGTAGACATCATCTGACCAATATTGTCAGTAGATATCATCTGCCAATTAGTCATCATCTGTTCATTATCTGCTGATGATTCATCATGACCTTTCCATCATATAACAATTGTCATCTACCTATTAGTTATCATCTGCCATCTGTAAATCAGTCATCAACTGTCCATCATCTGGTCATCATTAAACATCTGACAATCATCTGTCAGTTGTCTTCTGCCTGTCTGTCATCTGTCCATCATTCACCATTCATTCATCAGTCATCAGCTTCCCATTAGTTATCAGCTGCTCGTCATCATCAGCTCATCAACCATCACCTGTCAGTTCTTACCTGCTCACTACTCATCTGTAAATCAGTCATCATCTACCCATCAGCTATCACCATCTTACCATTCCTCAAAAATAAGCAAGGACTAAGTGGTGACACAAATTAGCAAATTGATATACAATCCTAATTCCAAAAATGTTTCGACTTTGTGCAAAATGTAACGAAAAATTAGAATGCAATAATCTGGAATATTTTATTCCCACAGAACATAGGACAAAGATCAGAAGTTGAACATCGGATATTTCTCCATTTCATTTGAAAAAAATGACTACCGTAATTTAGAAATTGATGGCTGCAACACATCTCAAAAAAGTAAATCCTGGGTCTTTGTCCATCATTGTTCATGAGGGGACCTCTTCTTCTTACAACCTTCTTACAATGGTCTGTAAAAGTCAGAAATGTGAGGAGACAATTGCTGGTGTTTTGGGAGTTTCTCCCTTCTTGTCTGTTGTTGGATTCTCGCTGCTCCAAAGTTTGGTGTCTTTGCATTTTTCGTTTCCTAAATTCCCCAAATGTTCTCTATTGGTGAAAGGTTTGGACTGCAGGTGGCCGGTTTATCACTGGAACTCTTCTTCTGCGGAACTGTGCTGTTGTGATGAAGGCCGTATGTGATTTACCATTGTCTTGCTGAAATATATACAGTACGTCAAGTCATTCCCTGAAATAAACGTTGTCTGGATGGAGCAGATGTTGTTCTAACAACTCAATATAACGCTCAGCATTGATATCGCCTCTCATGTGTGCTGTCTCTTCCATAGACAGTAATGCTCCCCGCACCATCAGAGATGCAGAACTGCATGCTGATAACAAGCTGGATGGTCCCTCTCCCCAATAACAAGCTGGATGCTCCCTCTCCCCAATAATAAGCTGGATGCTCCCTCTCCCAAATAACAAGTTGGATGGTCCCTCTCCCCAATAACAAGCTGGATGGTCCCTCCCCGAAATAACAAGTTGGATGGTCCCTCTCCCCAATAACAAGTTGGATGGTCCCTCTCCCAAATAACAAGTTGGATGGTCCCTTCTCCCCAATAACAAGCTGGATGGTCCCTCTCCCAAATAACAAGTTGGATGGTCCCTCTCCCCAATAACAAGTTGGATGGTGCCTCTCCCCAATAACAAGTTGGATGGTCCCTCTCCCCAATAACAAGTTGGATGGTCCCTCTCCCCAATAACAAGTTGGATGGTCCCTTCTCCCCAATAACAAGCTGGATGGTCCCTCTCCCAAATAACAAGTTGGATGGTCCCTTCTCCCCAATAACAAGCTGGATGGTCCCTCTCCCAAATAACAAGTTGGATGGTCCCTCTCCCCAATAACAAGTTGGATGGTCCCTCTCCCCAATAACAAGCTGGATGCTCCCTCTCCCAAATAACAAGTTGGATGGTCCCTCTCCCCAATAACAAGCTGGATGCTCCCTCTCCCAAATAACAAGATGGATGGTCCCTCTCCCAAATAACAAGTTGGATAGTCCCTCTCCGCAATAACAAGCTGGATGGTCCCTCTCCCAAATAACAAGTTGGATGGTCCCTCTCCGCAATAACAAGCTGGATGGTCCCTCTCCCAAATAACAAGTTGGATGGTCCCTCTCCCCAATAACAAGCTGGATGCTCCCTCTCCCAAATAACAAGTTGGATGGTCCCTCTCCCCAATAACAAGCTGGATGCTCCCTCTCCCAAATAACAAGTTGGATGGTCCCTCTCCGCAATAGCAAGCTGGATGGTCCCTCTCCCCAATAAAAAGCTGGATGGTCCCTCTCCCCAATAGCAAGCTGGATGGTCCCTCTCCCAAATAACAAGCTGGATGGTCCCTCTCCCCAATAGCAAGCTGGATGGTCCCTCTCCCAAATAACAAGCTGGATGCTCCCTCTCCCAAATAACAAGTTGGATGGTCCCTCTCCGCAATAGCAAGCTGGATGGTCCCTCTCCCCAATAAAAAGCTGGATGGTCCCTCTCCCCAATAGCAAGCTGGATGGTCCCTCTCCCAAATAACAAGCTGGATGCTCCCTCTCCCAAATAACAAGCTGGATGGTCCCTCTCTCCAATAACAAGCTGGATGCTCCCTCTCCCAAATAACAAGTTGGATGGTCCCTCTCCCCAATAACAAGCTGGATGCTGCCTCTCCCAAATAACAAGTTGGATGGTCCCTCTCCCCAATAACAAGCTGGATGGTTCCTCTCCCCAATAACAAGTTGGATGGTCCCTCTCCCCAATAACAAGCTGGATGCTCCCTCTCCCAAATAACAAATTGGATGGTCCCTCTCCCCAATAACAAGCTGGATGGTCCCTCTCCCCAATAACAAGCTGGATGGTCCCTCTCCCAAATAACAAGCTGGATTGTCCCTCTCTCCATGAACAAGCTGGATGGTCCCTCTCCTCCTGAGTCCACAGGAAACAGACTCTGTGGTTTCCATAAAGGATTTTTTTGATCCTTCCTACCACAGAACAGTGTTCCTTTTACCCCCATCTTTTATAAATGAGCTTTGGCCTCTTGAAGATGGCAGCATTTCAGGATTGTGCAGATATATGGATTCTTCTCTTCTTTGGTAGTGCTTTATTTTGTATTTGTGGATTGCACGACCACCTGTGTTCACAGACAGTAATTTCTGCACATTTTTCTGATCCACAACGATACAACACCGTAAAACAGGCCCAAAAGCTGCCAAAACACATCGAATGAGGGACAGACACCAGGAAAGTGGCCTCAATTCACCCACAGTACAAACTGCAGCATGGAACTGCAGCAATCAGCCGGGCATGAGGTATCGGAGTCTGGGACAGCATCTACAGCTTTCCATTGAATATCACAGTAAGACGAGGTGGGTGAGGGATCGGTGTAGGACTCCTTTGCTGGCAGCCCTGATACCACATGCAACACCTCTACCTGCTTTCATGCTGAGCCACACTCAGTTGGCACAGATATCAGTTTTCTAGACTACCATTGTCAGAAAAATTTAAGGATAGTAACACGAGTAGTTGAGTCCAAGGAACTGGAGGCCTGACGGTCTCAGAGGTCTACTGCTACAGGCAACACGCATGATGGAGACCCAACCAGGAGTGTTCACATTTGCAAAAATTATTGGCCGACACCACGAAAGTGGCATCAATTTCACCACAGTATAGATAGTAGAATAGGGACTGATATGTCATCCTCTACACCCAATCCAGCAGATGGACACCCAACCAGGAGTGTTCTGTTCACATTTCCAAAAATTATTGGCCGACACCACGAAAGCGTCATCAATTTCACCACAGTATAGATAGTAGAATAGGGACTGATATGTCTTCCACTACGCCCAATCCAGCAGATGCAGTGGCGTAGGAAGGGGGGTGCGGGGGGGGCGGTCCGCCCCGGGCGGCACAATGCTGGGGGCGGCCGGCGCTGCAGGAGAAGAAGATAAAAAAAAAAAAAAAAAGACGCCCCTTTAAATCTTCGGGCGGCGCCGTCCGCCGCCACGACCAGGGCCAGCTCCCCCCACCCCCGGGTCCCGCCCCAGCCCCCGCCCCCCGCTCTATACTCACCTCTCCTGGTTCCTGCGGCGCCGGCAGCTGCAGCGTCCTCTGACTCTGCGACGTCTCAGAGCAGAGGGCGCGATGACGTCAGTACTGTGCGCGCCGCTCTGCCTCTCTGTCCTGAGCGTCGCAGAGCCGGAGAGACGCTGACTGCACCGGACCTGCGCTAGGAACGGGAGAGGTGAGGATTTTACTTTTTTTTTTTTTTTCTTTATGTCTGACTGTCTGGGGCTGGGGCAATGCTGGAGACCATGGGGCAGATTGCTGGACACACTGGGGCAATACTGGAGACCATGGGGCAGATTGCTGGACACACTGGGGCAGTACTGGAGACCATGGGGCAGAATGCTGGACACACTGGGGCAATACAGGAGACCATGGGGCAGATTGCTGGACACACTGGGGCAATACAGGAGACTATGGGGCAGATTGCTGGACACACTGGGGCAATACAGGAGACCATGGGGCAGATTGCTGGACACACTGGGGCAATACAGGAGACCATGGGGCAGATTGCTGGACACACTGGGGCAATACAGGAGACTATGGGGCAGATTGCTGGACACACTGGGGCAATACTGGAGACCATGGGGCAGAATGCTGGACACACTGGGGCAATACTGGAGACCATGGGGCAGAATGCTGGACACACTGGGGCAATACTGTAGACCATGGGGCAGAATGCTGGACACACTGGGGCAATACTGGAGACCATGGGGCAGATTGCTGGACACACTGGGGCAATACTGGAGACCATGGGGCAGATTGCTGGACACACTGGGGCAATACTGGAGACCATGGGGCAGAATGCTGGACACACTGGGGCAGTACAGGAGACTATGGGGCAGAATGCTGGACACACTGAATACTGGAGACCATGGGGCAGATTTCAGGACACATTGAGGCAATGCTGGAGACCCTGGGGCAGACTTCTGGACATACTGGGGCAATACTGGAGACCATGGGGCAGATTGCTGGACACACCGGGGCAATACTGGAGACCATGGGGCAGAATGCTGGACACACTGGGGCAATACAGGAGACCATGGGGCAGATTGCTGGACACACTGGGGCAATACTGGAGACCCTGGGGCAGATTGCTGGACACACTGGGGCAATACTGGAGACCCTGGGGCAGATTTCTGGACACATTGAGGCAATGCTGGAGACCCTGGGGCAGATTGCTGGACACACCGGGGCAATACTGGAGACCATGGGGCAGAATGCTGGACACACTGGGGCAGTACAGGAGACTATGGGGCAGAATGCTGGACACACTGAATACTGGAGACCATGGGGCAGATTTCAGGACACATTGAGGCAATGCTGGAGACCCTGGGGCAGACTTCTGGACATACTGGGGCAATACTGGAGACCATGGGGCAGATTGCTGGACACACCGGGGCAATACTGGAGACCATGGGGCAGAATGCTGGACACACTGGGGCAATACAGGAGACCATGGGGCAGATTGCTGGACACACTGGGGCAATACAGGAGACCATGGGGCAGATTGCTGGACACACTGGGGCAATACTGGAGACCCTGGGGCAGATTGCTGGACACACTGGGGCAATACTGGAGACCCTGGGGCAGATTTCTGGACACATTGAGGCAATGCTGGAGACCCTGGGGCAGACTTCTGGACACACTGGGGCAATGCTGGACACTGGGGCAGATTGCTGGACACACTGGGGGTAATATACTGGACACACTGGGGCAATGCTGGACACTGGGGGTAATGTGCTGGACACACTGGGGCAGACTGCTGGACACACTGGGGAAAGGCTGGACACTGGGGCAGATTGCTGGACACACTGAGGGCAGATTGCTGGACACACTGGGGGTAATATGCTGGACATACTGGGGCAGATTGCTGGACACACTGGGGGTAATATGCTGGACACACTGGGGCAGATTGCTGGACAACATGGGGGTAATATGCTGGACACACTGGGGCAGATTGCTGGACAACATGGGGGTAATATGCTGGACACACTGGGGGCAGGACTTGAGGCATGGGCAGAATGTAGATACGGGGCATGATTGGAGACACGGGGCAGGATTGGATCATGGGGCAGGACGGATACGATGGAGGCTGGTGGGGCAGGATGGGGAGATCATATGGGGTAGAATGGATACTCATGAGGGCAGGATACGACAACATATGGCTGGAGCCAGGAATGAGATAAACGGGGCCAGGGTGGGGAATATTATTACCATAGGGGATAATTAAGGGATATTGTTACTGCAGTGATGTATTTATTTTATTTTTTGAGTATACTGTTTTAAATGGGGGGGCGGTCCTGTTACTGTGCAGAGTGACACTATATCACCTTTTTTTCTTCATGTGGTGTAATGTAGAAGTTGTGAAAAATTAAGTAATGTGTTCTGCAAGCGGAGCTCGAGATAACTGTGTTATTTCCTGCAGAAACGAGTCCTGGCTGGAAGGAATGATGGCGGTCTGTGCTGGATGAAAGATGAAGGACTTCACCTAGAGACGTCACTGGTGAGTCAGTGTTACCTATACACTGACACTATACACTGTATACTATATGGAGGTCCTGTGTATAATGTCACCAGTGATCTCTGTATTACCTCTACACAGACACTGCATACTAAGTACAGATCTCCTGTGAATACTGGCACTTATGGTGATAGTATTGTGGTTTTTTTTTTATTACTGATCAGTATTGTAGTATTCAGTCACTATGTGGTGGTAATATGTGGTCTGGAAATGGTGCGGTGGTATTTGCCCCTTGTATGTAGTATTTTTCGGTCACTATGTGGCCTGGTCATGGTGTGGTGGTATTAAGTCACAGGTGTGGCATGTGGGGGTGACACCATTAGGCCCAGTTTAAGTTCTACAAAACAGGAAAACCATTTTTGGTAACCTTTGTGTGTATTGAGCTGGGGGGGGGGATGGGGGGGGGGGGGGGCGCCAAACTCGGGATCAGCCCCGGGCGGCAAAAGCTCTAGCTACGCCTCTGAGCAGATGGACACCCAGCCAGGAGTGTTCACATTTCCTAAAATTACGAGCAGACACCACAAACTGAATTATTGCTTTGGGTGCCGGAATACCTAGGTACACCTCTGCCTTATGCACGGTTGCACAGAACTGTCCCAGCCCGGGATTCAGCGCTTGATGCCACTAGGACCAGACAGATGACTGTGAGAAGCAGAGGAGCCGGAGAGGTCAGTGGTGAGATCAGTATAAGTATTATTTTACATTTTACGTTTATTATGTTCTGTGATCAGAATAGACCAGAATAAAATAAGGGACATTAAATTATGGGGAAAATCGGTGCAAAAATGCAGATTTGAAAGTTGCCGGATCCGCTCATCTCTATTAGGTTTGTGTTCTATGTTCTTTTGAGAATAATTTATCGCTATAAGAAATTTCCAGATCACTGCATTTTTGTTTGTTTTTTTACAGTTTACACTGTTTTTTTGTAGAATCTGCACAATTTAGCAATTTTTCAGCATATTGGGCTGCCGGTGATTGTCCCACCTGCATTGCTCCTTTCCTATCCCGCCAATATCCGGATCTCCAGCCAGTAAAGCTCACAAATATGGCGGATAATAATTTGATAGCCAACGTATATATTTTGATATATCTTTATATTAACATGGTCCTTTTTAGATTTGTACAGCAGAGATGACAGGGAGCAGCATGACAATTGCCCCTCATGATTCCTCTCTGTTATTTTCCATGGTGTGGAAGAAAGAGATTGCAGAAGCGTACCAGACTCCGCAGCTCTCCAGGATTTCACAGTATATGCATCACTCACAGTGGAGAACCAAGATTCTGCCAGAACCACATTTATTCTTAGATACAATCGGGTGAAACTGGGTCACATTGAGCTCAATGCATTTTTTGTGTGAAATATTTTGTTTTTTAAAGCCACTAGATTTTATATGGAGTCTTAAAGGGAACCTGTCTGGCCTGATAACTCTATTAACCTGTCGATATAGGGTTAATCTGCACATAAATAGCTTTTTTTACTTGCATGCTGAAAGTGCAGCACATAGGAGTAAATTAACTTTATTGATTCTGGGAGCCGCCGGCTTTCAGTCATAGAGGAGTGACCGGAGCAGCTACAGTCATCATTCAGAAAATAATGGGTGGCGGATATAAGCACGCTCTGGTATTTTGATTGACAGCTTGTTTTGTACTGACCTACTACAGAGCCGGCTGTCAGGCAAAGTGCTGGGCCATGCTTACAGCCACCGCTCTTGTTGTTACATTTGCTCCGGCTTCATGACTGAAAGCCGGTGGATCCCGGTAGAAACACAGTTCATTTTCTCCCAGGTGTCACAATTTCAGTACAGTGGTCAAATTTTTTTTTTTTTTTACCACTAGTAAAGCCCTAATTACAGGAATACTAAACACACAAAAAAACTCACAAAAATAAAAAGTATCCCAGGACTTACTCTAATAATTTCCTTCTATTCTTTGATCTAATCTTGTCTCATATTATAATTACTACTGGGAAATATATAAAGAAATCTCTGCATCTCAGGAGATTAGCCACTTCTCCCCTTCTCCTCCTCACTGTTCTGTGTGCGGCTGTGAGATAACTGGCTGCAGCAGGAGCCTCTCCCCACTGCCTTGTCCAAATTTGCATAGAAAGTTTCTAAGGCCTGCCGTTAGCTTAGAGGACGGGACTTTAGACATTCAGCAGTCCAATAGTGGAAATAATTAGCAGATTAACCCTAGTGTTCTCACTTCGATAAGACATTTTACTATGCCGGAAAAGCAGATGTAGAGCTACGGTCAGGATTTCAGCTTCTTAGACTCCATGCGAAATAACTTATGGGAGGAGTGGGAGATTGAGCTAAACTGTTCTTCCTCCAAATCATTTTACCTCTGAATTGGGAATCTAGGTATTAAAGGGAATGTATAGTTTAGAAAACCTATCTACATTATGAGTTTCTAATTAATAATCATTTATTCCCTTTTAGTAGCCAGACTAGACAGTGACTACAAATAACTATTGAGAACCAGACTTGTCAATACATTTCAATCACAAGCCATTGATTTTAATCTAAAGGGTGTAATGCTTAATTTGTCCTGTGGTGGCGCTGTGGGGAAATTGAACACTTGCTGATGGATTCTCCTATCGATCACAGCTGATTACAGATGAAGATCTTGTTAAAAAAAAAAAACTTGACTAACAAATTGTGTAAAACGTGGAACTCCTTTAACCCTGCTGTTGTCTTCGGTCTGGGGAGACCGATTTTGAACTTTGGTATTTTTTGGGGTGTTCAAGATGCGGTTCTGAAACTTGTGGTTGATTGACTTAAATGAGGATGGGTCGGTCGGCCACGGGTTTCAGAGCCGCATCTTGAATATTTTAAAGAATATTGAAGTTCAAGGTCGGTCATTTTTGACCGAAGACAACAGCAGGGTTAAATATAATTTTGCAGAAGGTGACAGATTTGTCAAACTTAAGAATTTTTTCCTATTCATAAAGCCTGTAAAATCTTCCTAAGATACGTAGGTAGGAGGTTGCAAGACTTTCTGCAAAAAAAAGTATAAAAATGTATATATTATAATTTCCACATTATACGATTGTAATCCAAGGCGTTTAACGAGGGCCAATGCCCCAGGTGCAGAGTTCAAGTAGGAGGGCACCGACCAGCTTGTTATCAATAGAAAGTCCCATCTGTTTCTGAGTCCAAGGGGTTAACACTTGTTCTGACGGTATTAACATCGTTAATATGCATATTAATTACTAAGACACTTTCTGTGGCTTTCATCAAGCAGTCACGAGGAGGAGAATGTCTGCCCACAGATGGAATGAAATAAATATAATTAAGTGTTCGTGTAACCAGTTCTCTCCTCGCAGCATGCTGGGGCATCTGTCCTTTTGATCTCCTGATTTTTGTCAGTAAGAATGGATGGGAGAGGGGGATTATTCATTGGCTCCGAAATAGATATTAATTTAGAATAATAGCACTTCATGAACCTTTCATTGGGGCAGTGTTAACATGAGACCCTAGTGTTCATCGCTTTGGCATCGTTACATTTCGTTTTTGAAGATTGTTTCCGGAAAGGAATGGAATCGCTTTGCTTTGATCATTGAAGGCGCCATTCCGGGGGTCTACAATATCGGCTATACTTGACTCCTGGAAGAGTAGGAAAATTGTCGAAGCCAACTACAACCTCTGAGTAAGCAACCATCCCAAAAGTTGGAAAATTGGAGGCTCGGAATGGTCATGGCTCGAGTGAAAGACACGGTTGGTCGCAAACTTTTTTATTTCACTTTGCAATCTAAGATCAAAACTATTTTAAAAAGTTACAATCTCAGGGAGGATATCGGTTCTCGTTGAAGTGACCCCTCTCAGTATGGAGGCTTAAAGGGGCTCGATCAGCACAGAATGACTGCTAAAACTAAGTACATGGCCAAACATTTAAGTGCACCTTCCTTCATGCTTGTTTTGCCTCTACCTCCACTTCCCATTTCTTTGATTGACAGCTGTGGCTTTATAAAGTCAGAGCAATGGAAAATAAGTAGGTGGGGAAAATGCACTTAAATGATTGGCCTTACCATGATGCACCGAGCGCCCGTACTTGGTTTGAACAGTCATTCTGTGCTGACATAATCCCTTTAATTTCAAGGTAATGCTCCATGCTAAAAAAAAAAAAAAAAATCTGCAAAGTAGCTCATATCATCCAATTTGGAGAATTTATAGGAGAGTCTCTGGTTTTGCAAGTATGAGTTACTTTGCATAAGTTGCCAAACGTATTATATTTTTGAACAGCCGTAACCCTCGGTGGCATAGAACTTACTGAGATATTGGACCTATCACAACAAAATTTGGCATTCAATAACAGGGCACAGAGACTAGACAGGGCATTAAAGTACATGCCCCAGCCCTAGCCTTCCCAAAGTCCCTAACCGTCTGCCTACCCAGTTATCTAAAGACCCGATCCTCTGTTATCTACTGCCCCTCTTTTCTGTTATCTACTGCCCCAATCTTCTGTTATCTACTGCCAGATCCTCTGTTATCTACTGCACCAATCCTTTGTTATCTACTGCACCAATCCTTTGTTATCTACTGCCCTGATCCCGTTATCTACTGCACCAATCCTTTCTTATCTACTGCCCTGATCCCGTTATCTACTGCCCCAATTTTCTGTTATCTATTGCCCGATCCTCTGTTATCTACTGCCCGATCCTTTGTTATCTACTGCCCAATCCTCTGTTATCTACTGCCCCAATTTTCTGTTATCTACTGCCCCGATCTTTTCCTATCTACTGCCCGATCCTCTGTTATCTGCTGCCCCAATCTTCTGTTATCTACTGTCCGATCCTCTGTTATCTGCTGCCCTGATCCTGTTATCTGCTGCCCTGATTCTCTTTTATCTACTGCCCCGATCCTTTGCTATCTACTGCCCGATCCTCTGTTATCTACTGCCCCAATTTTCTATTATCTACTGCCCGATCCTGTTATCTGCTGCTCCAATCTCCTGTTTTCTACTGTCCCGATCCTCTGTTATCTACTGCCCGATCCTCTGTTATCTGCTGCCCCAATTCTCTGCTATCTACTTTCCCGATCCTCTATCTACTGCCCCAATCTTCTGTTATCTACTGCCCCGATCCTTTGTTATCTACTGCCCAGATCCTCTGTTATCTACTGTTCCGATTCTCTGTTATCTACTGCCCCGATCCTCTGTTTTCTAATGCCCTGATCCATTGTTACACGCAGCCCTTATTCTCTGTTATCTATGGCCCTGATTCTCTGTTACATGCAGCTCTGGTCCTGTTATCCACTGCCCTCATCCTTTGTTATCTACTGCCCTGATCCTGTTATCTACTGCCCTGATCCTGTTATCTACTGCCCCGATCCTCTGTTATCTACTGCCCCGATCCTCTGTTATCTACTGCCTTGATCCTCTGTTATCTACTGCCCCGATCCTTTGTTATCTACTGCCCTGATCCTGTTATCTACTGCCCTGATCCTGTTATCTACTGCCCCGATCCTCTGTTATCTACTGCCTTGATCCTCTGTTATCTACTGCCCTGATCCTCTGTTATCTACTGCGCCGATCCTCTGTTATCTACTGCCCCGATCCTCTGTTATCTACTGCCCTGATCCTCTGTTATCTACTGCGCCGATCCTCTGTTATCTACTGCCACAATCCTCTGTTATCTACTGCCCCGATCCTCTGTTATCTACTGCCACAATCCTCTGTTATCTACTGCCCCGATCCTCTGTTATCTACTGCCACAATCCTCTGTTTTCTAATGCCCTGATACAGCCCTTATTCTCTGTTATCTACTGCTCTGATCCCCTGTTATCTATGGTCTTGATTTTCTGTTACAGGCCACCCTGATCCTCTGTTATCCACTTCCCGATCCTTTATTATCTACTGCCCTGATCTTCTGTTGTCTACTGCCTTGTTTCTCTGTTATCTACTGCCCTGATCCTCTGTTATCTGCTGCCCCGATCCTCTGTTATCTGCTGCAATGATTCTATGTTATTTACTCCCCTGATCCTCTGTTACCTGTAACCCTGAACCTGTGTTATCTACTGCCCTGATCCTCTGTTATCTACTGTCTCAATCCTCTGTTACATGTCACCCTGATCCTCTGTTATATATCGCCCTAATCCTCTGTTATCTACAACTCCAATCCTCTGTTACATGTTGCCCTGGTCCTCTGTTATTTACTGCCCCAATCCTCTGTTATCTGCTTCCCCAATCCTGTTATCTTTCGCCCCTCCATCTCATAATTCCCAACCCTGATCCTCTGTTATCTTCTGCACTGACCCGATCCTCTGTTATGCATCACTATAATCCTCTGTTATCTACTGCCCCAATCCTCTGTTACATGTCACCCTGATCCTCTGTTATTCAACAGCTCAATCCTGTGTTACCCTGTCCAAAAAAAATTTCCATTGGATCCGGGGCCAGACGGAGTAGGGTCCGAGCTGAATCCAGACCCTCGTCACCAGACGTTATCCCTCGTTGGTGGAGGTGATTCGGATGAGAATCAGATCCCTGAGGCAAAGGCAGACTATACTACGCTATCAGTGCAGGAAGAGGAGAAGGGTGACTCTTAGGGTGAGGAGTGGAAGAACAGAGAGGATGACAATGAGGTTGTAGATCCCACTTGTTGTGAACCCAGAGGTATGCAGCTGAGTAGCTCAGCAGAGGAGGTGGAGGAGGAAGACAAGGAGGTTACGTTGCGGCTTCCCGCACAGACACAGAGTGATGTAACCACGACAAGCACTGCATCCCCTGCCACAACTCTGGCTATGGCCAGCAGTGGTCGCAGGTCTGCAGTTCGCATGGATTACCTAGCCTAGGCCTTTCTTGAGACTGAAAAGGATAACCCAACTCACTTTGTCTGCCAACTTTGTAAAAAAAAAAAGATTCCATAGAGGCAAACATTTCAAAAATGTGACTACTACATGCATGAACCAGCACATGCATGATCAACATGCATTATTCTGGGAATCTCACAGTGCTAAAATGCACCCTAACAGGCCTTGCCAACCACCAGCTGCCACATCAAAAGCATCTGCTGCGTCTTCCTTGTCCATCACCCTGGCAAGTATTTTCATACAGGTCTCCAGCCCCAGAACCTCCACTTGTTTACTCCCTACAGTAGGGGTGAGTGACAGCCCTTCAGCTGTTATGGATGCGGACATGCCTGCTGCTTATTGCAGATCTCAGACACCAAGCATATCACATCTTTCTTAATCCACCATAACAACTCCATCTGCACCTCATTCACAGTTCAGCAGTTTGTCGTGTTCACCCTACCCCACCCTCTCTCAGTACAGCAGCCAACCCTCGGTCTTGCAGTTGTGGTCATGCAAAATATTGTTTCCTCCTAAACATGGCAAATTTAAGAGCTTGAACTTCAACATCTCCAATCTGTTGGCCATGGAAATGTTGCCTTTCCGCCTGGTGTATAGAGGCACTTTCCAAAAGCTGATGGCCTTCGCAGTCCCCCAGTACCAGTTGCCCAATCACCATTACTTCTCTAAGAAAGTTGTGCCTCCGCTACACCAGCATGTCACAGACAACATCACCCGTTACTTGAAAAAACCTATGTCTGCCAGGGTGCATTTCACCACTGACACCTCGACGAGCAATCATGGCCAGGGGAGTTACATCTCGGTGACAGAGCACTAGGTGTCTTGGAAACCCCAAGGCTTGCAGGGCGCATAGGGATGGAGAACTAAACCACTACACATCAGAGGATAGAGAACTAACCTAATAGACAGCAGGGTTTGGAGAACTAAACTGCTAAACACAAGGGTTGGATAACTAAAAACTACACATTTGATGATAGAGAACTAAACTACTAGATAACAGGGGTTGGAGAACTAAACTACTAAACACCTAGAGTTAGAGAACTAAACCGCTACACACCAGGGGTTGGAGAACTAAACCACTACACACCAAGGGATTATGAACTAAACCAATAGACACTAAGGTGTCACTAGACACCAAGTCTTGGAATCTCCAAAGCTTGCAAGTCAAATCTCTGTATTTAACACTTCCTCCATTCATTCTGCCTCCTCCACCTCCTCTAGGGCCTCCACCTGTGCCCTTCATCTCTCCCTTAATGAAACACGTGTTTCAACAGTGCAGAGAAAACCCTCCCCACCTCCGCACTGAGCAGCCAGGGCTCACCGCATTCAGGCAGTGTTTAAATTAATAAGCCTTGGAGATCACAGTCACAAAGCTGAAGAGTTGTGGACAGCTATCCAGACCAAGTTTGATCAATGGCTGTCTCCACTGAACCTGGAGGCAGGGAAGGGCTTGTGCTATAACTGTGTGAACCTGCTGGCAGCCCTACGCTGTGGCAACCTCACACACGTGCCTTGCATGGCTCATGTCCTCAACCTGGTGGTACAGATATTTCTCTGCCACTACCCCTGCCTGGATGCGCTGCTGCAAAAAGCACAGTCGCTGTGTGCTCAACTATGCCACTTGCATCTACTTGCATCACTACAACGGTCTTTCGGGCTACCGATGAATTGACTGATATGCATATCAGATATGATATGGGCAGCACGGTGGCGCAGTGGTTAGCACAGCAGCCTTGCAGCGCTGGAGTCCTAGGTTCTAATCCCACCCAGGACAACATCTGCAAAGAGTTTGTATGTTCTCTCTGTGTTTGCGTGGGTTTCCTCCGGGCACTCCGGTTTCCTCCCACATTGCAAAGACATACTGATAGGGAATTTAGATTGTGAGCCCCATCAGGGACAGCGATGATAATGTGTGCAAACTGTAAAGCGCTGCGGAATATGTTAGCGCTATATAAAAATAAAGATTATTATATGCGATGTGCTGACAGGTCGGAAATCCAGTCTGCGACGAGCCCTGGTGCCATATGTCCTTTTGCATAGCTTGGGACAATGCAGTACAGACGTGGTGCAAATCCCACTTGTGGAGTGGGCACAGATGAAAGACTTCTGCACCCTTTTGCACAGTTTCGAAATGGCTATTAAGATGGTTAGCGTTGACGATGCCGTCATATGCATCACTATTCCGCTAATCTACATGCTGGAGCAATAGTCTGCGGGAGGAGGTAGTAGTCCCAAAGGAAGAGGAGTAAGCAGTGGAGGACGTGGAAGGGATAAAAAATATCTCTAAATATCTCTAAGTTACAGCGATCGATAGGTCTCATGGTACCAGCCAAACTGTACTTGTCATGGACTTGTATCCCATGTAAGCGCCTTACACATGAATGCCTTCTTGCTGCACTATCTGGAACACGATGCCCATATTCTTAGGATTAGAAATAGTGCTGACTACTGGGTTGCCACTCTATTAGATCTACGGTGAGAGAGTGCATTTTGCGAGATGCTTCCCCCATGGAAAAGGACGTGCGCATGTTGGGAAATTGAAACACGCTTGTAGACATTCTTCAGAGTGGTTTTTCCCAAGACAGCAATCAGGCGCATAGTGTGCATCGCAGTTATAGACTTCCAACCCTGGGAACGTTCAGTTGTCAACGCAAAAATATTAGCTGCAGCAAAAGTGTAAGTGGCAGAAGCAATTTCTGTGAGACTTTTCAATTTTTAGACCAGACCATGCACCAGTACAAGTCTGACACGTTGTGAACGTCTGAATAGGATGGTGTTGGTGTATCTCTAGTTCAATATTAATGCCATCGGGGGGTTGGACTCTTTTTCATTTTGGTCTTGAAATATGGAAGAGTGGCCTGAGTTAGCCTATCATGCCTTGGAGGTTTTGTCATGCCTGGCAGCCAGAGTTTGCTAGTTTCATTTTTTGAAATGCAGAGACTCCAAGTTGAGTCTCCGTCTGTTGGGCTGCCTGTAGTGGAAGGGGTGTCAGAGCCCTATAATTCTATTTCTACTCTGACAAAATTGATGACACTTTAGTGGTGTCTACCCCTATTTTTTTGGACTCCAAGTTGAGTCTCATTTATGTGTGTTGCCTGAATTTGGCAGGGCTCTCAAAGCGCCAGGCCTATACCTGTTACTCATCCATCTTTTACTGATCAATGTTTAAGCTAGAAATGATGGTCCAAGCCCTGCCCCAGGCCCTGCCTCATGCTGCACAATTTTACTAATTGTACTCTGGGTTAGTTGGGCTGTTGGGGAGTTGTGATGCGGGGGGAAACAAGGGTAATTGTGTTGCCACCTCTGAGGTCTGTACTGTGCGTGATGATGAGTAGGAGAGGCCACTAGATGCAGTGCTTGCCATCCACTGGAGAACATCCTCTTTCTGACCCTCATCTACAAGGCGTACTGCTGGGCAGTTGCCAAAGAAGGGGAGTCGAGTAGCCCATCCAGTAACAGATGTCAGTGGTCTTTGGATAGGATGAGCCGGTATTTGTTCAATGGAGCTTTCAGTAACATTACCACCTACCCCACGTACACCTCGAACACCAAGCTTATTCCCCCTTCCACGACAACCTTGCTTTTTCCTACTCTTGTTGGATGTAACCTTCCCCTCTTTTAACCAGCTGTTTCACAATCCAAGGCCCAGACCTGTCAGTCACCTGTCACTAAATCAATTATCAGTATTTATTGGCTGAAATAGTGTGGCTGGACCACAGAATTAGCACAAATGATTAATATGCTGAAATGTGGACTGGTGACTGGACCACACAATTAGCACAAAGGATTTAGATGCTGAAATGTGGACTGGTGGTTGGACCACACAATCAGCACAAACGATTTTGATTATGAAATGTGACCTGGTGCCTGCACCAGAGTATTAGCCCAAAAATTTTTCATTATGAAATGAGGCCTGGTGCTTGCACCAGAGTATTAGCCCAAATGATTTTGATTATAAAATGAGGTCTGGTGCCTGCCCCAGAGTATTAGCCAAAGTAATTTTGATTATGAAATGAGGCCTGGTGCCTTCACCCCAATATTAGCCCAAACGATTTTGATTATGAAAGGAGGCCTGATGCCTGCAACAGAGTATTAGATCGAACGATTTTGATTATGAAATCTGTCCTGGTGCCTACACCAGATTATTAGCCCAAACAATTTTGATTATGAAATATGTGATGGGGCCTGCACCAGAGTATTAGCTAAAACGATTTTGTATATGAACTGAGACCTGGTGCCGGAAGCACATTCCCTGAAGAAATGCTACACCAGTGAGCTCTTTTGAGCAGTCTATGGTTTGCTTATAGTAATGCAATGGTGGGTAGTAGCAGCCAATGTACTGACTAAGGGCTGCCCGCTGTGACTTGCTCCCTCTTTTGCTGTGCTGTGTTTGGCAGTGTGGCCACCGCCTATTCCTCCGACCTACGCACATCACGAGGATGGCCTTCTCTCCATGTCGGGTTATAGGACCTCGTCGTAACCCGCATCATATTCCACCAACTCCTTAACCCTGTCTTTCTTTCCAGTTTGCACCTTGCCTAAAGATTCTGCAGTTAGCAACTGAGTTTTGTCATCATCTGACTTGGTGTGGTGGTCCACTAATCGTGTGCACTAGCCCTCCCGCGTGCTCATCATCCAACCTAACAAGTGGCTGGGCATCAGTGCACTCAGTCTCTTCCACTTCTGGAGCAATGGGAGGTGGATCGGTCACAGAACCTTAGCCAGTAGAGTTATCAAAAAGCAGAAGAGACTGCTGCATGCCATGGACTCAGACTGCTTGGCTTTATTAGACTGGCGAACCCGACAGGAAACAGTAAAATATCCGTGTTTGGTGCCGGACACTAGGTGTTCGGTGTTTGGTACCGGACACTAGGTGTACGGTAAGAACCCTGAACTTTCTGGTTGGGGTTCGCTCAACCCTAGTCATGATGTCATTTGCACCCTTCGATTCTGATGCAGAAGTTAGCAGGGACGGATGGCACCAGATAATCCTAGTCAACCAATCGGAATATTTTTGGGAGTGTGCAAACTAGAACAAGCGCAGGACAATCTCTGAACGCTGTTCCGGCATTTATAAGTGCAATTAATTACCAATTCCCGGGTCCTAGTGCAAAACCTTTAACTCTCCTCTTGTATTTGAAAGCAGCAAATGGACTTTTGGGCCCCCTGACAGATAGGGCCCCAGTGCCCCAGCTTCTTCTCTACCAGGGCCCCCCACTTTTCTCTGGCGACTCCTGGGCAGTTTGCAGAGATAAGCAGCAGAACAACCGCTACAAAGTAATAATAATATTGTAACACTGTAGCCGTCACATGCATTTCCTTTTCTTTAAGTAAATGTTTCCTTTCCTCTCCTCTCCTCTCCCTCTTTCTCTCTCTCTCTCTTTCATAGCTCTGGTAACTTTGGCTTGTTTTCCACCCCTTTAGTTCCATGTGACCCTTTGTGGAATTTTTGTGAATGAAGCTCTATAGCCGAGGCCTGGAGGCATATCTAGGCTGAGAGTCTATGAATAAACACATCAATCAGATTAGAAAAACACGCGCTCCCATTGGCTGAGCCGCCCAGGCAGACTGGACAGAATCCAAACCCCGCCAGGGTTACCAGGGCAACCAATCCTGCTCAGGCCGCACCAGACGGTCTCTCTGCAAACTGTTGCTCACATTACAAGGAGGCAGGAGCCCGGATACTTAATATCCTTACAGAAAACACAGAGCGAGCTGGAAAAATGTTCCTTATTTATATGGCGCCGACCTATTCTGCAGCGCTATACGTACAAGAGAATGTCACATAGTGTCAAATAAACACCTAGAAACAATGTAACGGAGACCACCATGTCCCCCAACCAAAAGCTTATATACAGAGATCAACATATATAGTGCAAGGTCCTTACCTACAATTATATGTGTGTGTGAAGGAGGAAACATTAAGTTCATTCCCACATTGTGCAAGGGAAGGATTTGCATTACACATAGGCTGCCATCACATGTTCAGTATTTGGTCAGTATTTTACATCAGTATTTGTAAGCCAAAACCGGAACCGGAAAAAATAAAAACCGGATCCGGTTTTCCCCCCATTGACTTGTATTAGCGCCGGATTGCGCCGGATGGCCCAGCGTTCCTTTCGGTTTGATGCCGGATCCGGCGTACACTCGATTCCGGCGTCTGGAAAAAACGTCTACTGTAACGTTTTTTGTCTCCGGCGAAAAAGCCTGAAGGGCCGGATCCGGTGCTTCCGGCTGTTTGCTAGAATGGAAGCCTATGGGAGCAGGAAGGTGCCGGATGCAGAAAATGGCGGATCCGGCAGCCTGATCCGGTTTTTTAAACTGAGCATGCTTCAATTTTCTTTTTATCCAATAATCTAGATAGGCTAGCCGTCCCGTCAAAAAAATGGATCCGTCGCATCAGTTTTTCACAATCTGTGCCGGATCCAGTTTTTCCAACATTCGCCGGACTGTTGGGACATCATACTGTATATAGCTGAGCTGTGGGGACACCATACTGTATATAGGTGAGCTGTGGGGACACCATACTGTATATAGGTGAGCTGTGGGGACATCATACTGTATATAGGGAGCTCTGGGCACATCATACTGTATGTATGGAGCTGTGGGTCCATCATACTGTATATAGGGAGCTGTGGGAACATCACACTGTATATAGGGAGCTGTGGGGACATCATACTGTATGTAGGTGAGCTGTGGGAACATCATACTGTATATAGAGAGCTATGGGGACATCATACTGTATATAGGGAGCTGTGGGGACATCATACTGTATATAGAGAGCTGTGGGGACATCATACTGTATATAGGGAGCTGTGGGGACATCATACTGTATATAGAGAGCTCTGGTTACATCATACTGTATATAGGTGAGCTGTGGGGACATCATACTGTATATAGGGAGCTCTGGTTACATCATACTGTATATAGGGAGCTGTGGGGACATCATACTGTATATAGAGAGCTGTGGGAACATCACACTGTATATAGGGAGCTGTGGGGACATCATACTGTATGTAGGTGAGCTGTGGGAACATCATACTGTATATAGAGAGCTGTGGGGACATCATACTGTATATAGGGAGCTGTGGGGACATCATACTGTATATAGAGAGCTGTGGGGACATCATACTGTATATAGGTGAGCTGTGGGGACATCATACTGTATATACATGTGCTGTGGGGACATCATACTGTATATACGTGAGCTGCGGGGACATCATACTGTATATAGGGAGCTCTGGGCACATCATACTATATATGGAGCTGTGGGGACATCATACTGTATATAGAGAGCTGTGGGGACATCATACTGTATATAGGTGAGCTGTGGGGACATCATACTGTATATACATGAGCTGTGGGGACATCATACTGTATATACGTGAGCTGCGGGGACATCATACTGTATATAGGGAGCTGCGGGGACATCATACTGTATATAGGGAGATGTGGGGACTTCAAACTGTATATAGGGAGCTGTGGGGACATCATACTGTATATAGGTGAGCTGTGGGGACATCATACTGTATATACATGAGCTGTGGGGACATCATACTGTATATAGGTGAGCTGTGGTGACATCATACTGTATATACATGAGCTGTGGGGACATCATACTGTATATAGGTGAGCTGTGGGGACATCATACTGTATATACATGAGCTGTGGGGACATCATACTGTATATAGGGAGCTCTGGGCACATCATACTGTATATAGGGAGCTGTGGGGACATCATACTGTATATAGAGAGCTGTGGGGACATCATACTGTATATAGGTGAGCTGTGGGGACATCATACTGTATATACATGAGCTGTGGGGACATCATACTGTATATACGTGAGCTGCGGGGACATCATACTGTATATAGGTGAGCTGTGGGGACATCATACTGTATATAGGTGAGCTGTGGGGACATCATACTGTATATAGGGAGCTGTGAGGACATCATACTGTATATAGGGAGCTGTGGGCACATCATACTGTATATAGGGAGCTGTGGGGACATCATACTGTATATAGGGAGCTGTGGGGACATCACACTGTATATAGGTGAGCTGTGGGGACATCATACTGTATATAGGGAGCTGTGGGGACATCATACTGTATATAGGGAGCTGTGAGGACATCATACTGTATATAGGGAGCTGTGGGGACATCATACTGTATATAGTTGAGCTGAGGCAACATCATACTGTATATAGCGAGCTGTGGGGACATCACACTGTATATAGGTGAGCTGTGGGGGCATCATACTGAATATAGGTGAGCTGTGGGGACATCATACTGTATATAGGTGAGCTGTGGGGACATCATACTGTATATAGGGAGCTGTGGGGACATCACACTGTATATAGGTGAGCTGTGGGGGCATCATACTGAATATAGGTGAGCTGTGGGGACATCATACTGTATATAGGAGAGCTCTGGGCACATCATACTGTATATAGTGAGCTGTGGGGACATCATACTGTATATAGATGAGCTGTGGCGACATCATACTGTATAGGGGACATCACACTGTATAAAGATGAGCTGTGGGGACATCATACTGTATATAGGTGAGCTGTGGGGACATCATACTGCATATAGGTGAGCTCTGGGCACATCATACTGTATATAGGGAGCTGTGGGGACATCATACTGTATATAGGGAGTTGTGGGACATCATACTGTATATAGGGAGCTCTGGGCACATCATACTGTATATAGGGAGCTGTGGGGACATCATACTGTATATAGATGAGCTGTGGCGACATCATACTGTATATAGGTGAGCTGTGGGGACATCATACTGCATATAGGTGAGCTCTGGGCACATCATACTGTATATAGGGAGCTGTGGGGGCATCATACTGTATATAGGTGAGCTCTGGGCACATCATACTGTATATAGGGAGCTGTGGGGACATCATAATGTATATAGATGAGCTGTGGCGACATCATACTGTATAGGGGACATCACACTGTATAAAGGTGAGCTGTGGGGACATCATACTGTATATAGGTGAGCTGTGGGGACATCATACTGCATATAGGTGAGCTGTGGGGACATCATACTGTATAAAGGTGAGCTGTGTGGGACATCATACTGTATATAGGGAGCTCTGGGCACATCATACTGTATATAGGTGAGCTGTGGGGACATCATACTGTATATAGGGAGCTGTGGGGACACCATACTGTATATAGGTGAGCTGTGGGGACATCATACTGTATATAGGTGAGCTGTGGGGACATCATACTGTATATAGGGAGCTGTGGGCACATCATACTGTATATAGGGAGCTGTGGGGACATCATACTGTATATAGGGAGCTGTGGGGACATCACACTGTATATAGGTGAGCTGTGGGGGCATCATACTGAATATAGGTGAGCTGTGGGGACATCATACTGTATATAGGAGAGCTCTGGGCACATCATACTGTATATAGTGAGCTGTGGGGACATCATACTGTATATAGATGAGCTGTGGCGACATCATACTGTATAGTGGACATCATACTGTATAAAGGTGAGCTGTGGGGACATCATACTGTATATAGGTGAGCTGTGGGGACATCATACTGCATATACGTGAGCTCTGGGCACATCATACTGTATATAGGGAGCTGTGGGGACATCATACTGTATATAGGGAGCTGTGGGACATCATACTGTATATAGGGAGCTCTGGGCACATCATACTGTATATAGGGAGCTGTGGGGACATCATACTGTATATAGATGAGCTGTGGCGACATCATACTGTATATAGGTGAGCTGTGGGGACATCATACTGCATATAGGTGAGCTCTGGGCACATCATACTGTATATAGGGAGCTGTGGGGGCATCATACTGTATATAGGTGAGCTCTGGGCACATCATACTGTATATAGGGAGCTGTGGGGACATCATACTGTATATAGATGAGCTGTGGCGACATCATACTGTATAGGGGACATCACACTGTATAAAGGTGAGCTGTGGGGACATCATACTGTATATAGGTGAGCTGTGGGGACATCATACTGCATATAGGTGAGCTGTGGGGACATCATACTGTATAAAGGTGAGCTGTGTGGGACATCATACTGTATATAGGGAGCTCTGGGCACATCATACTGTATATAGGTGAGCTGTGGGGACATCATACTGTATATAGGGAGCTGTGGGGACACCATACTGTACATAGGTGAGCTGTGGGGACATCATACTGTATATAGGTGAGCTGTGGGGACATCATACTGTATATAGGGAGCTGTGGGCACATCATACTGTATATAGGGAGCTGTGGGGACATCATACTGTATATAGTTGAGATGTGGGGACATCATACTGTATATAGGTGAGCTGTGGCGACATCATACTGTATATAGGGAGCTGTGGGCACATCATACTGTATATAGGGAGCTGTGGGGACATCATACTGTATATACGTGAGCTCTGTAGGGACATCATACTGTATATAGGTGAGCTGTGGCGACATCATACTGTATATAGGTGAGCTGTGGGGACATCATACTGCATATAGGTGAGCTGTGGGGACATCATACTGTATAAAGGTGAGCTGTGTGGGACATCATACTGTATATAGGGAGCTCTGGGCACATCATACTGTATATAGGTGAGCTGTGGGGACATCATACTGTATATAGGGAGCTGTGGGGACACCATACTGTATATAGGTGAGCTGTGGGGACATCATACTGTATATAGGTGAGCTGTGGGGACATCATACTGTATATAGGGAGCTGTGGGCACATCATACTGTATATAGGGAGCTGTGGGGACATCATACTGTATATAGGGAGCTGTGGGGACATCACACTGTATATAGGTGAGCTGTGGGGGCATCATACTGAATATAGGTGAGCTGTGGGGACATCATACTGTATATAGGAGAGCTCTGGGCACATCATACTGTATATAGTGAGCTGTGGGGACATCATACTGTATATAGATGAGCTGTGGCGACATCATACTGTATAGGGGACATCATACTGTATAAAGGTGAGCTGTGGGGACATCATACTGTATATAGGTGAGCTGTGGGGACATCATACTGCATATACGTGAGCTCTGGGCACATCATACTGTATATAGGGAGCTGTGGGGACATCATACTGTATATAGGGAGCTGTGGGACATCATACTGTATATAGGGAGCTCTGGGCACATCATACTGTATATAGGGAGCTGTGGGGACATCATACTGTATATAGATGAGCTGTGGCGACATCATACTGTATATAGGTGAGCTGTGGGGACATCATACTGCATATAGGTGAGCTCTGGGCACATCATACTGTATATAGGGAGCTGTGGGGGCATCATACTGTATATAGGTGAGCTCTGGGCACATCATACTGTATATAGGGAGCTGTGGGGACATCATACTGTATATAGATGAGCTGTGGCGACATCATACTGTATAGGGGACATCACACTGTATAAAGGTGAGCTGTGGGGACATCATACTGTATATAGGTGAGCTGTGGGGACATCATACTGCATATAGGTGAGCTGTGGGGACATCATACTGTATAAAGGTGAGCTGTGTGGGACATCATACTGTATATAGGGAGCTCTGGGCACATCATACTGTATATAGGTGAGCTGTGGGGACATCATACTGTATATAGGGAGCTGTGGGGACACCATACTGTATATAGGTGAGCTGTGGGGACATCATACTGTATATAGGTGAGCTGTGGGGACATCATACTGTATATAGGGAGCTGTGGGCACATCATACTGTATATAGGGAGCTGTGGGGACATCATACTGTATATAGTTGAGATGTGGGGACATCATACTGTATATAGGTGAGCTGTGGCGACATCATACTGTATATAGGGAGCTGTGGGCACATCATACTGTATATAGGGAGCTGTGGGGACATCATAATGTATATACGTGAGCTCTGTAGGGACATCATACTGTATATAGGTGAGCTGTGGCGACATCATACTGTATATAGGTGAGCTGTGGGGACATCATACTGTATATAGGGAGCTGTGGGGACATCATACTGTATATAGGTGAGCTGTGGGGACATCATACTGCATATAGGTGAGCTGTGGCGACATCATACTGTATATAGGGAGCTGTGGGCACATCATACTGTATATAGGGAGCTGTGGGGACATCATACTGTATATACGTGAGCTCTGTAGGGACATCATACTGTATATAGGTGAGCTGTGGGGACATCATACTGTATATAGGTGAGCTGTGGGGCATCATACTGTATATACGTGATCTCTGTAGGGACATCATACTGTATATAGGTGAGCTGTGGGGACATCATACTGTATATAGGGAGCTGTGGGGCATCATACTGTATATAGGGAGCTGTGGGGACATCATACTGTATATAGGGAGCTGTGGGGACATCACACTGTATATAGGTGAGCTGTGGGGACATCATACTGTATACAGGTGAGCTGTGGGGACATCATACTGTATACAGGTGAGCTGTGGGGACATCAGACTGTATATATGGAGCTGTGGGGACATCAGACTGTATATAGGTGAGCTGTGGGGACATCACACTGTATATATGTGAGCTGTGGGGACATAATACTGTATAGAGGTGAGCTGTGGGGACATCAGACTGTATATATGGAGCTGTGGGGACATCACACTGTATATAGGGAGCTGTGGGGACATCACACTGTACATAGGTGAGCTGTGGGGACATCATACTGTATACAGGTGAGCTGTGGGGACATCATACTGTATATAGGTGAGCTGTGGGGACATAATACTGTATATAGGGAGCTGTGGGGACATCATACTGAATATAGGTGGGCTGTGGGGAGATCATACTGTATATAGGTGAGCTGTGGGGACATCATACTGTATATAGGGAGCTGTGTGGACATCATACTGTATATAGCAGAGCTGTGGGGAGATCATACTGTATATAGGTGAGCTGTGGGGAGATCATACTGTATATAGGTGAGCTGTGGGGAGATCATACTGTATACAGGGGAGCTGTGGGGACATCATACTGAATATAGGTGGGCTGTGGGGAAATCATACTGTATATAGGTGAGCTGTGGGTAGATCATACTGTATATAGGTGAGCTGTGGGGACATCATACTGTATATAGGGAGCTGTGGGGACATCATACTGAATATAGGTGAGCTGTAGGGACATCATACTGTATATAGGTGAGCTGTGGGGACATCATACTGTATATAGGTGAGCTGTGGGGACATCATACTGTATATAGGGAGCTGTGGGGACATCACACTGTATATAGGTGAGCTGTGGGGAGATCATACTGTATTTAGGTGAGCTGTGGGGACATCATACTGTATATAGGGAGCTGTGGGGACATCATACTGAATATAGGTGAGCTGTGGGGACATCATACTGTATATAGGTGAGCTGTGGGGAGATCATACTGTATTTAGGTGAGCTGTGGGGACATCATACTGTATATAGGGAGCTGTGGGGACATCATACTGAATATAGGTGAGCTGTGGGGAGATCATACTGTATACAGGTGAGCTGTGGGGACATCATACTGTACATAGGTGAGCTGTGGGGGCATCATACTGTATAAAGGGAGCTGTGGGGGCATCATACTGTATATAGGTGAGCTGTTGGGGCATCATACTGTATATAGGGAGCTGTGGGGACATCATTCTGTATATAGGTGAGCTGTGGGGGCATCATACTGTATATAGGAGAGCTGCGGGGACATCATACTGTATATAGGTGAGCTGTGGGGGCATCATACTGTATATAGGTGAGCTGTGGGGACATCATACTGTATATAGGTGAGCTGTGGGGGCATCATACTGTATATAGGTGAGCTGTCGGGGCATCATACTGTATATAGGTGAGCTGTGGGGGGCATCATACTGTTTATAGGGAGCTGTGGGCACATCATACTGTATATAGGTGAGCTGTGGGGACATCATACTGTATATAGGTGAGCTGCGTGGACATCATACTGTATATAGGTGAGATGTGGGGGCATCATACTGTATATAGGAGAGCTGTGGGGACATCATACTGTATATAGGTGAGCTGTGGCGACATCATACTGTATATAGGTAACATAGTAACATAGTAACATAGTTAGTAAGGCCGAAAAAAGACATTTGTCCATCCAGTTCAGCCTATATTCCATCATAATAAATCCCCAGATCTACGTCCTTCTACAGAACCTAATAATTGTATGATACAATATTGTTCTGCTCCAGGAAGACATCCAGGCCTCTCTTGAACCCCTCGACTGAGTTCGCCATCACCACCTCCTCAGGCAAGCAATTCCAGATTCTCACTGCCCTAACAGTAAAGAATCCTCTTCTATGTTGGTGGAAAAACCTTCTCTCCTCCAGACGCAAAGAATGCCCCCTTGTGCCCGTCACCTTCCTTGGTATAAACAGATCCTCAGCGAGATATTTGTATTGTCCCCTTATATACTTATACATGGTTATTAGATCGCCCCTCAGTCGTCTTTTTTCTAGACTAAATAATCCTAATTTCGCTAATCTATCTGGGTATTGTAGTTCTCCCATCCCCTTTATTAATTTTGTTGCCCTCCTTTAGGTGAGCTGTGGGGACATTATACTGTATATAGGTGAGCTGTGGGGACATCATACTGTATATAGGTGAGCTGTGGGGACATCATACTGTATATAGGGAGCTGTGGCGACATCATACTGTATATAGGGAGCTGTGGGAACATCATACTGTATATAGGGAGCTGTGGGGGCATCATACTGTATATAGGTGAGCTGTGGGGGCATCATACTGTATATAGGTGAGCTGTGGGGGCATCATACTGTACATAGGGAGCTGTGGGGACATCTTACTGTATATAGGGAGCTGTGGGGGCATCATACTGTATATAGGTGAGCTGCATGGACATCATACTCTATATAGGTGAGCTGTGGAGACATAATACTGTATATAGGAGAGCTGCGGGGACATCATACTGTATATAGGTGAGCTGTGAGGACATCATACTGTATATAGGTGAGCTGTGGGGGCATAATACTGTATATAGGAGAGCTGCGGGGACATCATACTGTATATAGGTGAGCTGTGAGGACATCATACTGTATATAGGTGAGCTGCGTGGACATCATACTGTATATAGGTGAGCTGTGGAGACATAATACTGTATATAGGAGAGCTGCGGGGACATCATACTGTATATAGGTGAGCTGTGAGGACATCATACTGTATATAGGTGAGCTGTGGGGGCATCATACTGTATATAGGGAGCTGTGGGGACATTATACTGTATATAGGTGAGCTGTGGGGGCATCATACTGTATATAGGGAGCTGTCGGGACATCATACTGTATATAGGTGAGCTGTGGGGGCATCATACTGTATATAGGGAGCTGTGGGGACATCATACTGTATATCGGGAGCTGTGGGGGCATCATACTGTATATAGGGAGCTGTGGGGACATCATACTGTATATAGGTGAGCTGAGTGGACATCATACTGTATATAGGAGAGCTGCGGGGACATCATACTGTATATAGGTGAGTTGTGGGGACATCATACTGTATATAGGTGAGCTCTGGGTGGACATCATACTGCATCAGTGAGTTGTGGGGACATCATACTGTATATAGGTGAGCTCTGGGGGGTCATCATACTGCATCGGTGAGCTGTTGAGAGTGAGGACATCATACTGTATATAGGTGAGCTGTGGGGACATCCTGCTGAGACTTTTGAGGTATCTTTGATCAAAAGTTAGCAGCAATTGGGAGATCGCAGGTCCATTTTGGAGTCAGCTTGGCAATTTACTTCAGTGGTGCAGATTGATTTTCACTTGATGTGGAAGGGGTTAAGAGTTCCTTTTTGATTCTACTGGGATTCTACATGGCTCTAATCTCAGCTGCTGCCGCTCCTTTCCATTAATTAAACTCACTCCAAGCTCTCTCCTATTACGGTTATAGGTTTTCTATGCTGACCTCTCTGGAGAAGTTGCTTCCGCTTGTTGCCCTCCCTGGGTCTTCTAACTGCAGTAGTAACACTAGTGTCTCACTGCCCTACTCACTAGCCAGGGCTAGCTAAGGGCTCGTGGGGTTAGACCTATCTGAGGATGAAAGGGAGAGCAGTGTGCAGTCTCAGGTGAGTGTTTAGGGCTGACTCTTCACCCAGATTTGCATGTTGTAGTCTCTGCAGACGAGTCCTGGCCGGAGAAGTTGTCATGTCGGTCTGGGCCAGATGGAAAAGATGAGAAAAGTGAACGATTCCATCAGAAAGAATGTCAGCGGTAGTCACCATCTATAACTGTGCTGTGTTCACATATGTTCTGCAGGACCGGTATCTACCACTATATGGTCCCTGTATGGCGGTAATATCAGTGTGCCACTATAGTTGTAATCAGGGCTACCGATTAGGAGCCCACTTAGAAGTTCCGTTCCCCTTGAGTTGAACCCTTAGCTACGCTTCTGGTCAAACAGGTAAAGATTGTCTTTTTTGTCGATACACCAGACTGCTCTTTCCTAAAGAGGTAAAAGTAAAATGTGAACCATGTAGCTGTTTTTGCATCGGGATCCTTTTGGCGATGTATAGTCACTTTATGGTGATACAGTGTCATATGTTGTAGCCATCAATGGGAGGTATAGTGGCATGTAAAAGTTTGGGCACCCATGGTCAAAATTACTGTTATTGTGACCAGTTTAGCAAGTTGAAGATGAAATGATCTCTAAAAGGCCTAAAGTTAAAGGTGACACATTTCCTTTGTATTTTTAGGCCAAAAATATATATTTTGTGATTTTTTGTTTTGCAAAAAAAGAAATGGTCCGACGCAAAAATTTGTGCTCTCTGTGAGATTTGTGTGCTCAGATACCTTTGACCAAGGTTTCAGATCTTAATTAGCCTGTTAGGGTTGTGGCTTGTTCACTATCATCATTACAAAAGGCCAGGTTATGCAAATTTCCAGCTTTATAAAAACCGAGCCTCCTCTAACCTTGTGCCAAAAAACTGCAGCCATGGGTTCTTCTAAGCAGCTGCCTAGCACTCTGAAGAAGACTATTTGAAGATAGCAAAGCGTTTTCAAGTTGCCCGTTCCTCAGTTAGAAACGTAATTAAGAAATGGCAGCTATCAGGAACAGAGGAGGTCAAAATAAGGTCTGGAAGAACAAGCAAAATTTCAGTGAGAGCAGTTCATAGGATTTGCAGAGGGGAAAATCATAACCTCTGCTTGACTACAAAATACCTTCAGAATGTTTTAGCAAATTCTGGAGTTGTGATTCATTGTTCTACTGTTCAGAGAGGCCTGTACAAATAAGGCCATCATGGAAGAGTCATCAGAAGAAAACCTCTCCTGCATCCTCACCATAAAATTATGCATCAGAAGTATGCAAAAGAACATCTAAACTATCCAGATGCATTTTAGAAACAAGTCCTGTGGACCAATGAAGATAAAATAGAATTCTTGTTCTACAATGATCAAAAGTATGTGTGGAGAAAAAGGGCACAGAATTTCAGGAAAAGAACATCTGGCCAACCATTAAGCATAAGAGTGGATCAATCATACTTTGGGGTTGTGCTGCAGCCATTTGCACAGGGAAGATATCACAGGTAGAGGGAAGAATGAATTCAATGAAAATTCACCAAATTCTTGATGCAAACATAACATCATCTGTAAAAAAGCTGAAGTTCAAAAGAGGATGACGCTTACATTATGGATGATCTTAAACACACGTCAAAATCCAAAATAGACAACTTCAAAAGGTGCAAACTGAAGGTTTTGCAATGGCCCTCACAGTCCCCTGATCTGAACATCATTGAAAATCTGTGGTGAGACATCAAAATAGCAGAGGATGCAAGATGATCCAGGAATCTCACAGAACTGGAGGAATTCTCCAAAGAAGAATGAAGGAAAATCCTTCAAACAAAAAATGAAAATGGCGCCTGCCACGCAGCGCAGTAGCAGCTATTGGTTTGTATAGATCCGATAGCTGCTTTTGCAAGAGAAGAAAAAAAAATGTCCTCCACCAAGATGGCACCGCCCACTAAGATCGTGCTCTATAAAGATTATTATTATTTTATTATTATTCTACTCCCATCTTTACAAGTGCAGCACATTGGTAGGGGTCGGGTTCTTGAAACCCCCATTGCTCGAAAAAAAAAGCACTGCGCAAGCACATTTTAGAGTATGGGCTCAATAGAATGTCTATGTGCGTATGCTCAAACGGAAGCTCAGCACAATTTTTGGTTGTGGTATCAAGATCAGAATCCCCTCCGATCTGCTGAACGTTAGGAATTGATTAGATACAAAATAGGATGGTAGGTGTCCTTTAAGCATGAGGTCCAGCCGTTCAGTACAGACAAGTCTATGTGCCGATGGTTGGAGCTTCGCAGTCCCTTTACTTTGCTGAGCTGCAGCAATCCCGGAGGTTGGATCCCACCTATCAAACACTGATGGGCTATATCAAGTCCCCAGAAAACCATTTCAGGATTATATCCCGAATGATGGGGCAGAGTTGGATTGGACAAGTTGGATTTTACAATGAATAATCCAATATTCCCCAAAGAGGTAAGTTGCCAACAGCGGTATCCGGCAGCAGCTTCCTCCGCTCTCGCTCAATGTGCGTGTGTACACGGACTGCAATAGTGGAGCTGTTACATATGGCCGGTGTTGTGTATACCCCCCTCACCCAAGGGGCTCTACATGTGTTCTCTATCCATGAGTGATCATTGGGGCTCCTGCCCAACGGGACTTCACATTTCAATGTCACACTTGATCCCCTGCCTTAGTCCTTACTGATCTCTATGCTTCCAATCCAAGCAGGGACAAAGCATAACCACTGCAACCAATCACTAGATGCAGGGGGGACATGTGGGCTACTGATCAGATGCAGCAGTCATGCAGCGTCTATGCCAAGACCGGAAGCAAGGATTGGTCGCCTTCTCCTGCTTGACTGACAGGCATTAAACTGTGTGACTTCAGGCAAAGGAGCCATCCATCAGGCAGGAGGAGGCGGTGCTGGGCAGGGAAAAGAGCTGGAGTGATAGAGGCTTCGGATCTACCATAGCACTTCAGCCTTATTTGCATATCAATTGAAATGTTAATTTCTCAGTAATGGAGGAGTGGACCGGATATGTAAAGGTATTACTGGACTTGGCTTTGAAAGACATGGTACATGCTACGTGGGCCTATAAAGAGTTTGGTGGGTGAAATTCTGCTGACACATTTCCTTTAAGGCTGGGGCTACAAAGAGATGTGTCGCTCAACAGCAATTCTCAGACAAGTCGCATCAGCAGAAACATTTATGCAACTTGTCTATGATTTGCTGTCGGGTGACTATTTTAAATCCACAGCCAAGTCGCCATCACAGCTTGCAGCAAAGTCTGTGGCAAGTGAGTCGCGTACGATCTGCGACCAGCGACTGATAGGCTAAATCTACGCCGCGACAAGCGCACAAATGTTTTCAGTCGCACGACTTGTCTAAAAAAAAATTGCTATCGCCATGTAGCCCCAGCCATAATCCAACGCATTTTGGAAACATTTATGACTTTGCCGCAGGAGGTTGTAGGTCGTAAGTCCACACCGTAGGAAGTCATTAGATGTGATGTCACAATGCAACACTTTGATTGTCACACGACCCCTGTCCCAAAAGGGGTTAAATGGTGACTTTGTCCATGACACAGAATCATTAGTCAGAAATGGCTGTAAGCCGCAGCAACATTGCAGCGTAATGTAAACAAGTTGGGGTCTCCGAGAACAGCAAGATGCCAAAATCACAAGTCACAAAAACTCACGACTTGGATATTTTGTGGTCGCGGGATTGTGACCTCATTCACATGAATTAAAGCAGTAGCACGCAGCAATCTTGGCCCGTGGACAAAGTCGGCGTGTAACCACAACCTAAGGCGTCAGTCATCCATTTTTCACGTATGAGCGTTATCCATGTTTTTTACAGATAGTACTGGTGATTAGAGTTGAGCGAATTTGTTCGGATTCGGTTCCGAATACGATCGACAGCGAATATTGTTTTTGCAATATTCGTCGACCGTTATTAGAATCAATGGGAGTAGAAATTGCAGAATGTGGTCGGAACCAATCAACAAACATACATTCGGCACGAATAGGGAACCAATATGGCACGAATATGGCAAATTCAGATTCGGCGACCGATTCCGAACAAATTCGCTCAACTCTGCTGGTGATCATGTATGAGGCCATCCATTTTCTATGGACCAAGCAGAAATTCCCGACTTCGGTCTAATTGTCGGAACAGAGTTAGCAAACTAAGCTAACGGATCAGTGAAATAAAAAACGTGGTCTAATTTTCATAGATTGTCACATAGAAAAAGGGGAGACGCTATTTATTTTTTCTCCGAGTACGAGAAAAACTGATGAGACTCGGACCAAACTCTGAGCAAAATGAAATGTACGTTTTTCTGTTAGGTGAAAAAAACGGATGTCTGAATGAGGCCGTAATCTGGCATCAATTGTATCTCACCAGTGTTGGATTATTATCAACTGCACCAGATTGCCAAACTTCACTTACAATCAGAGGAATCCTTCAGGAAATCCAGGACCCCAAAAATAAAATGTTACCCCCAAATCTGCCCCTATAACGGCCTCCACCTCCATCTCGACTTGATGGAAGAACGATCTGTAGAAAAATGGATCATGTGCAAGCCTAGATAGGTCCACCAGGGTCTTCTCCACCTTGATAGTATCAAGCCATCAGGTTGCTGGTCTTCCTCTTGGCACTTCCATCATGGGACTTGATAGATGAGCGCTCTATAGGAAGATGGATCTTGTCTAAGCCTAGATAGGTCCACCAGGGTCTTCTCCACCTTGATAGTATCAAGCCATTGGATTGCTGGTCTACCTCTTGAGACTTCCATCATGGGACTTGATGGATGAGCGCTCTATAGGACGATGGATCTTGTCTAAGCCTAGATAGGTCCACCAGGGTCTTATCCACCTTGATAGTATCAAGCCATTGGGTGGCTGGTCTACCTCTTGGCACTTCCATCATGGACTTGATGGATGAACACTCTATAGGAAGATAGATCTTGTCTAAGCCTAGATAGGTCCACCAGGGTCTTATCCACCTTGATAGTATAAAGCCATCGGGTTGCTGGTCTACCTCTTGGCACTTCCATCATGGGACTTGATGGATGAGCGCTCTATAGGACGATGGATCTTGTCTAAGCCTAGATAGGTCCACCAGGGTCTTATCCACCTTGATAGTATCAAGCCATTGGGTGGCTGGTCTACCTCTTTAAGACTTCCATCATAGGACTTGATGGATGAACACTCTGTGGGAAGATGGATCTTGTGCAAGCCTAGATAGGTCCACCAGGGTCTTCTCTGCCTTGATAGTTGCTGGTTTACCTCTTCGCCGTGTTCCTTCTGTTTTTCCGACCCTGATGTCCTTCTCCAATCTGCTACTAGAATTATTCTAACTTTTATAGTCCGGCCCGGTGACTACAATCTGCAGCCGATCTGCCCTATAAAATGTCCACTGGGATGATCAGTCTTCCTACATGCATCATTTTATATATCAACATGCAATAAATCATGTGAAAACCTTCCCGCAGGGCAAACTGTGCGCCTCTTAACCCCTGGTGTCCTGGAGCAAGATCGGCTCACGTCTTGTCTTTTTTTTTTTCCCTCCCCCGAGTTGTTTTTAGGAAGTTAATGGAACTGGAGTAAAAACAAAAACCATTTCCGAATTTCACTGTGAGGGTGAAGAAAGGTCAGAGCTACAGATCCCCTGGGGGATCAGGAGAAGGTGAAGTGGGGGGGGATCAGGCAGGAGCCATTGTTTTCCTTATCAGGGGGGAAGGTGGAGGGAGGGAGAGAGGGAAGCTTGATTGACAGTCAGAAATCTGATCCTGTGAAAGAGACAGAGAGCAAATGGGAGGGAGAGATCTCTCAGTAGTTTGGATAGGAGGCCCCTGGAGGAGAAGCAGAGGAAAAACCACACAATCCAGCTCTGTCAGTGGAGCTTGCAGCCTGCACAGGGGGAAGTGCTTGGGAAATAATTAATGTTTTTTTATTAAATTTGCAAGGAGTTTGGTGCAAGCTGTCGCCATCAGGTGGGTCTTTTCGCAACAACTTTGCCTTTCCTGCATGCAATCGTCAGCCCTTGTAGGAATAACAATGTAGCCTCCTCTCACTCTCCCTGCAAATCATCTTGATCGCCATTACTAGTTGTGCACACGTTTGCAAATCAGTGATTTCCACTTGCAGCCCTTGGAGGGAGGGAGGTGGACCCTGTGGCCTCACCACCTAGCCCCACCATACCAAGGTTGGATCATGATTTTTCTATATGCCCTGACTGTTGTTGATTTTTTTTTTTTCTTCTCCTCTTCTTCTTCCTCTTCTCCTTCTTCTTCTCCCCCCTTTCAGCTGAAGCCACAGCCTCTCATGCAAATGCAGCTCAGTGCTGAGGAGGGATTTTTTTTTTTTTTTTTATGAATGGGACTGTTGAAGGTTAATTAGCTATGCAAATGCAACCCTCTCATTCATGATTTTTTTTTTTTTTTTTTTTCTTCCATCTCCTAAAGCCATCTTGTTTCCCTTTTACAGCTCAGATCCTGAGGAAATCACCAGATAAATGCAGGCAAAAGGACAGTTTGTGACTTTAAGAGTGGTGTAAATATAATCTCCCCCAGGATGGATGGATTTTATGATCAGCAAGTGCCTTACGTGGTTCCCAATGTGAGTGGCTTCAATGCACATGAACTTTAGAAACTTATTGCACTTCCTCTACTTTCCCCCCCTTTCCTTCATCTTTCCTTTATGCAATATTTACTTCGTTACCTTCCGTTTCCTCTGTGATTTTCTTTACAAAATGTCGCCATTTCTTTCCTATTTTGCGCTAATAAGGGTCTTTAATAACGTGAGACCCTCTGAATAAACAACAGTTGGACCTATATATAGTGTTGGGGTTTTGCAATCTTTACTTGTCTAGGGGCTTAAATAAAATGGGACCCTCTCAATCTTTACAAGTTGGACCTCTATATAGTTGTTGGTTTTGCAATTGTTTCCTATTTTGCACTAATTGGGGGCTTAAATTACACGGGACCCTCTCAATCTTCTCAGGTTGGAGTTACATATAGTTGCTGGTTTTGGACCTCTTTTTTTTTTTTTTAACTATTTTGCACTAATAAGTGGTCTACCCTCTCAACCTTTGCATTTTGTACTTGCATATAGTTTCCAATCGTTTCCTATTTTGCACGAATAAAGGGGCTTAAATAACTGGGGACCCTCTCAATAAACACCAGTTGGACCTATATATATATATAGTGTGTGGGTTTTGCAATTGTTACTTGTTAAAGGGCTTAAATAAAATGGGACCCCCGTCAATCTTTACACGATTCACTTCTATATAGTTGTTGCTTTTTGCAATTGTTCCCTATTATGCACAAACAAGGGGCTTCAATAACATGGGACCCTCTCAATCTTTACAAGTTAGACCTATATATAGTTGTTAGTTTTGCAATTGTTCCCTATTATGCACAAACAAGGGGCTTCAATAACATGGGACCCTCTCAGTCTTTACAAGTTGGACCTATATATAGTTGTTAGTTTTGCAATTGTTTTCCTATTTTGCACTAATCAGGGTCTTACATATAACTTGGGACCCTCTCAGTCTTCTCAGGTTGGAGTTACATATCGTTGTTGGTTTTGCACTAATAAGGGTCTTACATATAACTTGGGACCCTCTCGATAAACCCCCATATAGCATATTCTTCTTCCATCACTTAGTTTTCCCTGTTGCAAAAAAAACGGGTTACAAAAGTCTAAATATTTGCAGAAAGTGTTCACCTCTTCTAGGTGATCACTAATATTATATAAAAAAAAAGCCCCTCTCAGGGGTTAATGTACGTGACTTATGAGTTTCCATACTGCAAAATCACACCCCCCCCCCCCATAGGAAGTTAACACAGTATCAAAATATTTTTGTTTTCTTGTTACAATGTTGCGAACGGTGAATATGATGCAGCAATATTGATATCAGTAGTTACAATGTTGGTAAAGGTAAATATTGAGTTTTTCAGATGATACAATGTTGCTCAGGTCCCCAGCAGGCTTCTCACTATATAATCTCAGTATATAATGTGGCTGTCAGTGTCTCTATAGCTCCTTCTTCTCAGTGTTGAGACGACTTTGGTCTCAGATTCTTGATTCTTGCTGTTTTTAGAATCAAAGTGGGACAATCTGCCACGAGAGAACCACGAACAGCAGGAAAAGAAAGTTCTTAAACAGAGATCTGGCTCATGACTCAGAAGGTGAGATGATGTGCGAGGCTTTGGGTATATGTATGTATATATATATATATATAATATCATTTATGGACTGTTCATAGCTGGAATGCAACTTTAAGTATGTCTTTTAATATTGAAATGATATAATGTAGGCACATTGTATCAGCTCTTATTCGGTGATGCTTGGTCTTTTTCCCCATGCGTCACACATGGTCTAGACTTCCTATAATGGACCATGTTTCATAATATATGTATGTAATACAAGTTCTGGCCAATATATAGGAATGGCGAGATCAATGTGTTCTAGAGTGTGTCGATCCAAAACCTGTAACTTTCCCATAGAAGAACGTTGACACCTGTTGTCGAGCTGGAGAAACGTTGCAATCTCTCTCTCTATATGTGTATATATATATATGATACATGATTGACTAATATGTAACTGTTGAACTTTTATCCGCAGAGCTTTTCCAGGATCTGAGTCAGTTACAAGAGACGTGGCTTGCAGAAGGTAAGAAAAAAAAAAATAAAAAAGAAAGAATAAATAAAATTAATCCTAAATGTATGTTATCTGGGGGGGGGGGGGGGGATCATGGATGTAAGGAGGGAGAGGAGGGAGAAAAAAAAAAAAAAAGAAGAGGTCTTGAACTTGCTGTCTTAATGTTCAGCCCAATTAATTGAGCTTTAAAAGAGCCACCTCATGTGTCATGCATACATTAGAGAGACTGATGAGTTTGTCTTTGGGGACTCAGGGGCTGCTCTACCCAGTGTCATCACAAATTACCAGGAGAAATTGCTTCCAGCTCACAATCACATCTGCTTTTGGCAAGAACTAATGCAGCAAGACTTGGAAGTTCTGAGCCTGTGTTCAGGTTTTAATTGCAATTGATCAGGTTTCTATCAGTGCACCTCCAGAGAGCGGACACGACCAGCACAGGGCTCGCTGCCGTCTTCTGAGCCGCACACATGACTCTGTGGTGTTCTGGAAGAGCAGCCTTCTGATGGCAGAAATTGGCATCTCTGAGTTTAGGAGGACGGGATGCTTCAAGAATTGAGTGCCAGTGTCTTCTTTCCCCCTTGCGCACAGCATAGGACTCTAGGTGTGTATGCGTCATTTTTTTTTATTATTTTTTGGAAATTTTTATTTTTTTTCCCATTTTCTTTACTATTATCTTGATTTCATTTTTACCCATTTTTTTTAATATAAATATACGGTATTTTGCATGATTTCTTTTTCATACTGCCACTGTACGTATACACTATATCTTACTCTGTAATGCTCTATGTGACCATTAGCACTTTGTATATTTTAGCAGCCAGCCATATTTATATATTTATAAAAAAAAAAAAAAAAAATAAATATATATATATATATATATATATATATATATATATATATATATATATATATATCTATATTATATATATTAATAATAATAATAATAATATTTATCTCTCTATAGTATTTGAAGTATTTTTTCTTTTATTTTTTTTGCTTCATTCTCTATATTTTCCAGACTTCCTCCTTTTTAAACTTTTAACCCTGGTGGATTTTCAATTTCCTTTTTTTTTTTTTTTTTTTTATATATATATATATATATATATATATATATATATTTTTTTTTTTTTTTTTAATTTTGGAATTTAGTAGAAAGGACAGAAGCGTTTAGCATTGTGAAGCTCTATTCCAATGATACATTTTAAGTCTTGACTAGGTTGATTATACTTTGACACTGAAAGGTTCTTTAAAAAAATAATAATAATAATAATTGGGAATGTACAAACATTTTCCGTCATCTGAACATGCAAGGTAGTGTGATATGTCAGAAAAGTATTTAATAACCAGAAAAGATGGTGTGTGTATATATACGAAGTATTATCCTGTGATATGGATGATTGTTGGATGGTTAATAATTGTTTCCACCATGAAGGATGACTTGTCAGGAACACCAGGTGTAGACTTTACCTGTTGGGGCAAGTTTTTATTATAGACCTTGTGTAGACTATTTCTGTGTCTTTGGATTTTCTATATAATTATTATCTCTTGGTATTTAATACTCTGAGTTATTATTATAATCGCTGCCTTTTATCTAGATATTATATAGCAGTGGATTTAGATATAGTGTTTGTATCACAGGCGGCAACTTTACATGCATCATCTTCTTATTAGTTGATATTTGACTTTAAGTTTCTAAACTTTCTGAAAATTGTAACTTTTGGCTTTAGAAATATTCTTATAGTTTAATGTGTTTTTTTTTTTTTTTTTTTGGGGGGGGGGCTGCTTTCCTATTAGGTTTTGGACTGGACTTTGATCCTATTCCGTTATTTTTACTACATCATATTGTCTACCGTGCAAAAATTGGGCGTACGTCCAAACTTAGTATTGTAGAACGTGGTAGGGACGCATGGCTTCTGAAAGTTCTTTAAGTTGTAGTCTCGTAGACGTTCTCTCCATGAATTTGGTTCCCAAAATGTTACCCTATAGAGCATAACATAGACTTACGGTATATTGGGATTTCATGACTTGCATGTCAACCGTGACCGAGCTCATAGTCTTGTCCCCCTGCAGGTGCGACTATTGAACCTTCGTAGAGTTAAACCTCGATAATATCATTAGCGTTCCACCATTCAATACGGAATCTGATCCCTTCATATCCTGCTTAACCCATCGCCTGCCCGATAGATCCAGAACGACATCTTCTGCTTTCCATAGTTGGGATTTACTTTTCGAATTGTTTTCCCTTTGTCAATTTGGGGCGATGAAATCCTAAACTTTTCTTTTCACTAATTGGCTTCATAGCAAATTTTGGAATTGATTTTGAAGCCTAATGTAAAAAGAGAAAAAATATCCCTGTGCGCAAAATCGAATGCCCTGAGAGTCAAATTAATGTATCAGTTCTTCTCTCTATCCTCTCTTTCTGTTTCTCTCTTTTTCAGTCTTCCTTTCTTTTTTTTCTCTCTCTTTGTTTCTCTTTGTCTTCCTTTCCTTTTTCTTTCGTTCTCTTTATCGTGTTCTCTCTTTCTCTCGTTCTTTCTCTCTAGTTCTCTCTCTCGTTCCCTCTTTCTCTTGTTCTCACTCTTTATTTCTCTTGTTCTCTTTCTCTCTCTCATTCATTCTTTCTTTTCTCTCTTGTTCTCTCTCCCACTTTCTGTCTCTAATTCTCTCTTTCCTTCTTTCTCTCTCTCTCTATCTTTTTCTCGCTTTTTCTTTCTCTTTCTCTTTTTCTCGCTCTCTTTGTCTTTCTTTTTCCCTCTTTCTTTCCTGCTTTTTCTCTCCCTCTTTCTATCGCTTTCTTTTTCTTGCTCTATTTTTCATTGTTTCTTTCTTTGTTTCTTTCTTTGTTTCTTTCTTTCTTTCTTTCTTTCTTTCTTTCTTTCTTTCTTTCTTTCTTTCTCTCTCTATTTGTGGCATACTTTAGGCTGCGTGTTTTTCTTCCACCTGTGCAGATCAGGAAGATCCATTCTTGTTGACATATTTAGGTGACCACAGGCCATGGATGGGGGAGGAGGGTTGACTTATCATGACTCCGACTTGACTTCTACATGGCCAGTGAGTTTTTGACTACCATACCTAGCAGCGATGTGACATTGTGCTCCAACCACTCGGGGAACGACATTCACATATGACATGGACTAAACTACATCCACTCCGAGAGCTGCAAAGTTCTTTGTAAGTTTTTTTGTTTGTATTTTCAAGAATTGGAGCAGGTGATTTGTGCCATTGAGTATTTACCATTCTATGTAGTATTCATTGTCCCCCCTAATGTGCAGAGACCACCCTTGAGACTAGAGATGTTTAATAAGGAGTGGCAGATAGCTCTCAGATTGTCCAAAAAAAGGGAAAAAAATTAGGGGATTTTGAACATTTTTGCTTTCTTTTAGTAGTTAGGTATGTTAGGCTGAAGATAAAAATGTCAAACCGTCCTGATGCATAACGATCGCCAGGTTATATCCCCCGAGTGGGTGTTGAAGGGCGAGTTCAAACACGGCAACTTCCTGAAGTTTCTACAACTTTCCTTCTCCTTGCAGAACACCATGCACCTGCTGCAGACACAACACCATTCGCAGGTTTTCCCTTGCAGAGATTTTCGCAAGAATTCTGCCGCATGTGAATATACCCTGAGGCTTTTCCCCCCCCATGCCTAGTGTCTTGGCGACTGATTACATGTGATGGAACGTGATGCTTTGTTCCATGCTAACCCAACCCAAGACGTCTTCACTTAAAATGTTTTTTTTTTCTGTAATGGTTCTTTATACTTCGCAAACTTATAAAAACTATTTTGACCCATAACAACATGTGGTCAGTGGACTGCAACCTGTGGCTCGTTAGCTGCTGGGAGACTACAAGTCTCAACCACTTGAAAGGTTAGGATGTACAGTATTTGAATCCCATAGACTTCGACACGTCTCATACGGATGATAGGACGGCCAATAAATTCTGTCGCATGTGAATATTCTCCTGCAGGTTCTGGTTGACTGGTCTTTGGTGACAGTCGCTTCTCACTGATGAAAATCTGCCTGTGACTAAATGTCTCTGCCGAACGATGTTCATTCGGGGCAAAAAAAAATATTCCAAAATTTATGAAAGCTTTGTCCTATATCGGGGGGACATTGTTAGGTTTCTTGGGGGTACGCTTGCTCCCTTATTAGCTCGCTCACATTGGTCTATTGGGAAGATTCTTTTTCGGAATAGTAACATTGTATCTATTTATCACTGATGTTTCTAATCTCACCCTCGGTTAACTGACCAATAGGAAGTGACCGGAGCTGCACTCAGTGGCGGTCCAGGGGTCCAGGGGGCGATGGGATGTGTTTTGGGGGCTTTATCATAGAATTCTAGAACTTTAGAGTTGGAAGGGACCTCCAGGGTCATCGGGATCTCCAGGGTCATCGAGACCTCCAGGGTCATCAGGGTCTCCAGGGTCATCAGGGTCTCCAGGGTCATCAGGATCTCCAGGGTCATCGGGGTCTCCAGGGTCATCGGGATCTCCAGGGTCATCGGCACCTCCAGGGTCATTGGGATCTTCAGGGTCATCGGCACCTCCAGGGTCAACCCCCTGTTCAATGCAGGGTTCACTAAACCATCTCAAGCAAAAATGACCGTATGCACTACTGGTGAGATGGTGCTAAGGTTAGGTTCCCACACCTTAATAGTATGATAAAAGAACCTAGCACTCAACTGGATGCTTTTAGTGCGTAATTTATTGTAGTAGTACCCAAACGTTTCGGTCCTCGTCTGAGACGAGCGGTGGACACCGCGTCTGCTAGCGACTTCACACATCTCTCTCCGCTTATCTAGTACTTGTTATACATATCCGGCATTAACCTAAGACGCTGCTCCTTTAGTGCCCCGTGACCGTATGGTCTCATATTCTATACACTAGTACGTTTACTGATGAAGGTCCGTTATGCAGGACCGAAACGTTTGGGTACTACTACAATAAATTACGCACTAAAAGCATCCAGTTGAGTGCTAGGTTCTTTTATCACACTAAACCATCTCAGACAGATGTCTGTCCAGCCTCTGTTGGAAGACTTCCATTGATGGAAAACTCACCACCTCTCGTGGCCACCTGCTCCACTCATTGATTCCCCTTACTGTCGAAAAGTTTTTTTTTTCTAATACCTAATCTTTATCTTCTCCCTTTCAGGCGCTTTAAAAGTTTTTCACCATTCTACAAGTTTTATCTCTATGGTCCAAAGTTTTAAGAGTCAGGTAGTTTTCCATGAGGCTGATGTACACTCTAAGCCAAGGTTGATTCTTTTTCTTTTTTTGGTGGGGCGGGGGGCTATTAATGTAAAATCATGTTTTTTAACGGGGATTGTGCTTTACCCCCATCTCATGCCTTTACTTCAGAATAACGGGTAACCCACCTCCCCTCAACCTTATTGTCAAAGTGAAAAGTGGAAAGCGGGCTGCTTTGAACCATTTTGGTGGACGATCTTGAGAAAGTCGTTAGCCGGCCGGTGGGGACTACTGGCCAAAAAATCTTTTTCATCATGTTTTTTTTGTGGCGCGTTGTCCAAATTTTGCCTATCATTTGCCACTTTGCGTTGTTGTGTTCTGCTAGTCTGGTCAGGCATGATGACGATCCGGCGGATGATCGATCCGTCCTACTCGGGCTGATCGTTACCCACGAAGACAGATTTGTAAAAAACGAGCGCGATGTAACGAATTTGCCGAAATGATCGGGTCGTTGTAAAACCTCTAATCAACATCAAGTAAGCACATGATCTTCAATCGACCGAATCCTCTTTGATCCTTTGATCACTGGTCAAGGATTGGAAACTTTTTTTGCTCAGTCCAACAATGTTTTTTCCACGAGAATCACCCTGTAACCCAGTGAGAACACCCGACGTGTTACCCAGATCGGACGCCCCCTCTATGACCTCTTGGAGAACAATCATCGAAGTACAAAAAAAAAACAACTAAGATCTTGTTTCCCCTTTGTCGTGTTGGCCCCTTATATCATCCCTGAGGGACAGGAGAATAAAGGCTTTTGTTCTCTGTTATCAGCCAAAGTAGAGATCGACTGTAGTAAGTTTTCGGCTATGATCATGTTGTGTTTTATTTCTCCAGTCACAACTTAATCTCTTGTCAGTAAAAATTATGCAGCCAAAATGCAACTTTTGCTGTTTGTTTTTGCACTTTCTCATTTCTGAAAAAAAAAAAAGAAAAGCTGCAAAAACGCTTGAAGAACTGACAAGCTGCAGATTTAGAAAAAACCAAAAAGCAGCGGTTTTCCAATTCAGTCAAGAAAAGAACGAAACAAACGTGCATGAGATTTCTCAAAACCCGCGACATGTGAACATAACCTTAAGGGGCTAAAGTACAGGAATCTCCCCGCCCCTAATAATCGCCACAATCTCCAGACTTTGGGGTTGCTGCTCCTTTAAGCCCCTCTTCTCATTTCCTCCGGACGTCCTGCAGGAGTTTGACTTTAGTTTTTATATTTTTTTTCGCTCCCCTTTCGGCAGTGGGGTGCGACCGTGAGGCTGGAGTACCCGCCCGGTGCTGGACTTCTGTGTGTGTTTTTGTGAATGGAGGCAGAACTCCAGTCCTTCTCGCTCCTCGTCTTTGAGAAATTGCACAGGATCAGCTGTCTCATTCACTGGCAGAGAGAGTGACTCACGCATCTTCTGTCTTCTTTGGCTGCGGGTCATTGTTACAGTGGATAGAGCTCGTTTTAATTAAAACGTTAACCCTTTCGTCCCCAGCTTACGTTTGTTTGTTTTTTTAACTTCCGAGTCCGGTGCCGGTTATGCTCCTTAATTTTTATTTTTTTTTCCTTCTGAGACGTCATGTCAGGAGTCTTTCTGAAAGCTCCATTATATTTCCTTGATTCTGTTGATTTTTCTAGTAAAAAGCGTGACATCTTGGGGGTGGGTTGGATCTGGCACGTCGATGTTACTGCAGCTCCCATCTCCACCTCCGCACCCGCTAATAATAAAGCAAAAACAGGCTTCCGCTTCTGTCTCCAAATAGCGATTATATCGGGGTCTGTGCAGCATGGAAGCATCCGTATACCGGTCTATGCACGCGTGTATCCCCATGTATCCGTATACCGCTCTGTGCACGCATGTATCCCCATGTATCCGTATACCGCTCTGTGCACGCGTGTATCCCCATATATCCGTATACCGCTCTGTGCACAGGTGTATCCCCATGTATCCGTATACCGCTCTGTGCACACGTGTATCCCCATATATCCGTATACCGCTCTGTGCACAGGTGTATCCCCATGTATCCGTATACCGCTCTGTGCACACGTCTATCCCCATATATCCGTATACCACTCTGTGCACAGGTGTATCCCCATATATCCGTATACCACTCTGTGCACACGAGTATCCCCATGTATCCGTATACCGCTCTGTGCACACGTGTATCCCCATGTATCCGTATACCGCTCTGTGCACACGTGTATCCCCATGTATCCGTATACCGCTCTGTGCACAGGTGTATCCCCATGTATCGCCGGTCAGTGGAGCAGATGAGGTTTAGTCGGTGCCCCTGGTGGTGGCGAGTTGCTTTTTGAGGTTCAGGTGCTGGGTATAATTTTCCCTATGTTTGGTCTGAATGTTCTAGATGCTAAATAACGACAGTGGCTTTGGACATTAGAGAATGACTTGAGAATCCCAAAGTTTTTGGGCTTTTTATTTCTTTTGAAGGGGGGCGAACAAGATGCGCCAGAGACAATGTGGCAGCCGCTTATCTCTGTCCTATGGAAAATCCCTGCCTGGTTGGCTGGGGTGATTGGTTATGACAGTGGAGGATAAGGGCACGTGACATCTGTTTTATGGACACATGATTGGTACCGTCTGCGGTTCTGTGGAGACGAACTTGGATCCCACAAGAGACGTATTGTCAACTAAGCTTAGATCAGTACAACCATGAGAATTGGGGTCTTCAGGCTAAAAATATTCATAGTAATTTGACCAGATTATGGCCGCATGAATTGTCTTTGTCCGCCATAGGCTTCCAGTATAGACTGGACTATAACTGGAGCCTGTGGTGGTGCTATAACGGAAGCCTATGGTGGTGCTATAACGGTGGTGCTATAATGGGAGCTTGTGGTGCTGTAACGGGAGCCTATGGTGGTGCTATAATGGGAGCTTATGGTGGTGCTATAACGGAAGCCTATGGTGCTATAATGGGAGCCTGTGGTGGTGCTGTAACAGAAGCTTATGGTGGTGCTATAACGGGAGCCTGTGGTGGTGCTATAATGGGAGCCTATGGCAGTGCTGTAATGGGAGCTTGTGGTGCTGTAACGGGAGCCTATGGTGGTGCTATAATGGGAACTTGTGGTGGTATAGCGACAGGCTATGGTGGTGCTATAATGGGAGCCTATGGTGCTATAACAGGAGCCTGTGGTTGTATAACTGGAGCCTATGGTGGTGCTATAATGGGAGCTTATGGTGGTGTTATAAAGGGAGCTTGTGCTATTACGGGAACCTATGGTGCTATAACGGAAGCCTATGGTGCTATAAGGGGAGCCTGTGGTGGTGCTGTAACAGAAGCCTATGGTGGTGCTATAACGGGAGCCTGTGATGGTGCTATTACGGAAGCCTATGGTGGTGCTATAACGGGAGCCTGTGGTGGTGCTATAACGGGAGCTTGTGGTGCTGTAATGGCAGCCTATGGTGGTGCTATAATGGGAACTTATGGTGGTGGTATAGCGACAGGCTATGGTGGTGCTATAACGGGAGCCTATGGTGCTATAACAGGAGCCTGTGGTTGTATAACTGGAGGCTATGGTGGTGCTATAATGGGAGCTAATGGTGGTGCTGTAAAGGGAGCTTGTGCTATTACGGGAGCCTGTGGTGCTATAACGGGAGCCTGTGGTGGTATAATGGTAGTATTGCACGTTGGCTTGAAGAAGAGTTTGGGTTTACTGTCCCTTTAAGGAGTACAGAGAATACTGGGTTAATATTGGTCTCCTCTGCTTTTTCTTCGCATTATGGTGATTGATGGCTGTGTAATCCGAGGATGATGTAGCAGAGACCATTTGGCAGCATTAACTCTGTTTGTGCCATGGACGTACTAATGACTTGTTTGCATTACTGGGATCTGTCATTCAAATGCTCAGTGGCATTTCCTAAAATGTCCTCGTGGATTATGTAGCACTTTTTTTTTCTTCTTTTGCAAAACTTTTTATTGACATACTTTTTTTAATTTTAATGTATTTTCCGTAATTTTTTATTTAAATCCGTCTGTGATGATGACAGAAAAATGGAAGATGGATACAAGATAAATACAAAGCGATAGATATGAGATTATGATCTATGTATAATATCTAGTGTCAATATAGTGTCCTTCTCTCGGTCCTTCTCTCGGTCCTTCTATCTGTCCGTCTATCTGTCCGTCTATCGGTTCTTCTTTCTGTCCTTCTATCGATCCTTCTATCGCTCCTTCTATTTGTCCTTTTATTGGTCCATCTATCAGTCCGTCTATCTATCTTGTAAAACTACAACTCCCAGCAGGTCATTGCATTTCTCTCCCATATCTATTTTTCATATGTATCTGTGACTACAACCCCCAGCATGTTCTGAAGCTGCATCTTGAGAACTCAAAGGCTAGAAACCGAGATTTCATCGTCCGATCAGTGCACTGGATAAAGCGTTTCAGCGAAACGTTTCCTAGAAAGGCTCTAATTCCTGGGAACTTTCTCCTATGTAAAACCGCAGATAACACAGGGCTGCCAGTCGCTGCTGTGTCCGATAACATTACAACATGTGAACAGTTTTATGATGAGAAGTGAGATAATATTCCCAGATCTGTGTCTTTTTGCTTTGTTGCTGCCTGATTATTTATTTACGTGTCATTTTATTTATTTATTTTGCCTTTTAACATAATTTTTCTTTTGTCTTTCCCATTGTTACAGCTCAGGTGCCGGACAACGATGAGCAGTTTGTTCCAGACTACCAGGCTGATAACTGTGAGTCCTCCGCTGTGCCGCCATTACTCTGCTGTAACCTGTAGCTTGTACTTTCTCTTGTTTGAATTCTGAGTAATGAAGGAAACCTGACAGTAATGGAGTCCGGCGTTCTGCAGATCACTGTTCTTATATGGACAGGTGTAGCAGAAGGACTACCAACTGAACCCAGCATTTGTGGTGGTATCCGGCTCCTGCCATCCCCTCTTCATAGGAATGGCATCCTGTGCTAGTTTTACCCTGTTCCTCCCATTGTTGACACTTTGGGTAAATGGCATCATGACCCTCACTGCTCTCCCTTGTTGTAGTGAATAGGAAGAAATAGCACTTGGAACAAGGGGGCAAACCCACCAGAGACCCCTCTGTCCTGACCTTGGGCTTCATTGATATTGATATTTCTTTGTTACTTTGTCATTTTTACATATTTCTTTGTTACGTTCTGTGCATTATCAGAACAGACGGAGACCGATGGCTCAGGCTCATATATCAGTGGTCACATGAAGAAAATCAGCTGGAGCAGAGTTTTTTTTTAAGCCTCAGGAATTATCGATTTTTGGAAATATCTTTGTTTTTGTTAATTTCATTCACATAGTTTGTATTATTGCTGCTACTTATTGTGAAACTACATCTCCCAATTTCCAATGGCTAGTGATGAGCGACTGTACTCGTTGCTCGGGTGGTCTCCGAGTATTTGACTGCTCAGAGATTTAGTTTTTACAGGTCCTTCTCAAAAAATTAGCATATAGTGTTAAATTTCATTATTTACCATAATGTAATGATTACAATTAAACTTTCATATATTATAGATTCATTATCCACCAACTGAAATTTGTCAGGTCTTTTATTGTTTTAATACTGATGATTTTGGCATACAACTCCTGATAACCCAAAAAACCTGTCTCAATAAATTAGCATATCAAGAAAAGGTTCTCTAAACGACCTATTACCCTAATCTTCTGAATCAACTAATTAACTCTAAACACATGCAAAAGATACCTGAGGCTTTTATAAACTCCCTGCCTGGTTCATTACTCAAAACCCCCATCATGGGTAAGACTAGCGACCTGACAGATGTCAAGAAGGCCATCATTGACACCCTCAAGCAAGAGGGTAAGACCCAGAAAGAAATTTCTCAACAAATAGGCTGTTCCCAGAGTGCTGTATCAAGGCACCTCAATGGTAAGTCTGTTGGAAGGAAACAATGTGGCAGAAAACGCTGTACAACGAGAAGAGGAGACCGGACCCTGAGGAAGATTGTGGAGAAGGACCGATTCCAGACCTTGGGGAACCTGAGGAAGCAGTGGACTGAGTCTGGTGTGGAAACATCCAGAGCCACCGTGCACAGGCGTGTGCAGGAAATGGGCTACAGGTGCCGCATTCCCCAGGTAAAGCCACTTTTGAACCATAAACAGCGGCAGAGGCGCCTGACCTGGGCTACAGAGAAGCAGCACTGGACTGTTGCTAAGTGGTCCCAAGTACTTTTTTCTGATGAAAGCAAATTTTGCATGTCATTCGGAAATCAAGGTGCCAGAGTCTGGAGGAAGACTGGGGAGAAGGAAATGCCAAAATGCCTGAAGTCCAGTGTCAAGTACCCACAGTCAGTGATGGTGTGGGGTGCCATGTCAGCTGCTGGTGTTGGTCCACTGTGTTTCATCAAGGGCAGGGTCAATGCAGCTAGCTATCAGGAGATTTTGGAGCACTTCATGCTTCCATCGGCTGAAATGCTTTATGGAGATGAAGATTTCATTTTTCAGCACGACCTGGCACCTGCTCACAGTGCCAAAACCACTGGTAAATGGTTTACTGACCATGGTATTACTGTGCTCAATTGGCCTGCCAACTCTCCTGACCTGAACCCCATAGAGAATCTGTGGGATATTGTGAAGAGAAAGTTGAGAGACGCAAGACCCAACACTCTGGATGAGCTTAAGGCCGCTATTGAAGCATCCTGGGCCTCCATAACATCTCAGCAGTGTCACAGGCTGATTGCCTCCATGCCACGCCGCATTGAAGCAGTCATTTCTGCCAAAGGATTCCCGACCAAGTATTGAGTGCATAACTGAACATTATTATTTGTTGGTTTTTTTGTTTGTTATTAAAAAACACTTTTATTTGATTGGATGGGTGAAATATGCTAATTTATTGAGACAGGTTTTTTGGGTTATCAGGAGTTGTATGCCAAAATCATCAGTATTAAAACAATAAAAGACCTGACAAATTTCAGTTGGTGGATAATGAATCTATAATATATGAAAGTTTAATTGTAATCATTACATTATGGTAAATAATGAAATTTAACACTATATGCTAATTTTTTGAGAAGGACCTGTATCTAGGCAGCTGCATGATTTACAGCTACTAGACAGGCTGAGTACGTGTGGGGGTTGCCTGGTTGCTAGGAAATCCCCACATGTAATCAAGCTGTCTAGTAGCTGTAAATCATTCAGCTGAGATGATGAATACTAAATCTCCGAGCAGTCACAAATACTCGGAGACCACCCGAGCAACGAGTACACTCGCTCATCACTACCAATGACAGGTGTAAATTTTTGTTATCTCGTTCTTTTTTTTTTTCTCTCATTCTTTCTTTCTATCCTTCTCTCATTCTCGTTCTTTCTCTCTTTTTCTGTTTCTCTTTTTCTCTTCTTCCTTCTTTCTGTTTCATTCTTTCTCTCGTTTTTCTTTTTATCATGTACTCCTTTCTTTCTTTGTTTCTTTCTTTCTTTCTTTCTTTCTTTCTTGTTCTCTCCTTTCTTTCTCTTTGCTCTTTTTCTTTCTCTTTCACTCTCCCTTGCTCTTTTTCACTCTTTTGCCCTCTCACTTTCTATTTCTCTCTTTTGCTCTTTCTCTGTCGTTCTTTCTGTCGCTCTTTCTGTCTCTCTTGCATTCGCTCTTTCTCTCTCGCTCTCTCTCGCTCTTTCTCTCGCTCTTTCGCTCTCTTGCTTTTTTTTTCTCTTTCCCTCTTTCTTTCTGTTTCACACTCTCTTTAGCACTCTTCTCTTTTGCTCTTTCTCTTTCGCTCTTTCATTCTCTTTCGCTCTTTCTTTCTCTTTCACTCTTTATTTCGCACTTTCTCTTTCGCTCTTTCTTTCTCTTTTGCTCTTTCTATTTCGCTCGTTCTCTTCCCCTCTTTCTCTTTCGCTCTCTTTCGTTCCTTCTCTTTCGCTCTTTCTTTTTCTTTTGCGCTCTCTCTTGTTCTCTTTTTCAATCTTTCTCTTTCTCTCTTTCGCTCTTGCTCTTTCTCGCTCTCTTTATCTCTTTCTCTCGTTCTCTCTTTCAATCTTTCTCCTGGATACACAAAAGGATGTCACACGTCAAGTTTATTTGGGCCTTTGTAGTGATTTTTGTGTCGCTCACTTGGACATGATACATGGGGTGGGGGGTGGAGGTGACTAATATCCATTAAAGGGGCCATTACTGTTCGGGCCGTGGTCCTGCCTGGAGACCCCTGATTTCTCTCATTGTAATCCGCCTCTGATCTTGGCCTCTCACATCATGAACGAGGAGTCATTTCTCTTTTGGAGCCAGCACTGGACGCCTCCCAGCAGTATTGGAGCGGACCCTTAGTACCATACTTAGTTCCTGTACAGCAGGTGGGGTCTAAGGGAAAAAATCATTGGAAACTGCTTGCTGATGGTTTCCTTGTGACAAATTAGGTTGCTACTGTTCGAATGAAGATGGAGGGGTTCACGTCGCCTTTGCAGAAGGGGCACTGAGCAGCCAGAGTTGGGGGTCTCTCCTGCATTCCATATTGTATTTCCAATATAGTCACTGACCGTAAGGAAGACGGAGAGAATATTTTGTCTCTGCAGCTCAATGGTGATTTTATTGCCGAGGTTTGTGGTTGTGCCTTAAATTCTCATTAATCTTCAGTGCGCCGCTGCGATTTACACTAATAACTTCAATGGTCTTTAAATCTGTGCAAAGTCCTTGTGGTTGGAGCGTGTGTCGCAGAGCCGAGCTCGTCAGGTGTAGCAGAGCCGAGTCTGTCACTTGTACACCTTATAACTGATGTGGCTCTGCTACATCTGCATCATTTGGCGCAACTTGTGATGGAGATGTAGCGGAGTGGAGTTTGTCATGTAGCAGAGCTGAGGTTGTCATCTGACACTAATAACTATGTAAATACAGCAGAGCTGAGGTTTTCAGTCTCATGATTCAGATGTAATTTGTCTTGGAAAATGTCTGCTGATTTACACGCAGATAACACTGTATTATAGAGATGCAGCAGTGTTGAGTTTGTCCCTTTTCAAGGTCCTATTCTAAACGATAACTTTTCATATTAGAACTACACAAGCATTGCATCTCCAAATGTTTAATGACTCATCCGACTCTGCTACATCTGGACACTCAGCAGATCACACACTGTGTTAGATCGATACATTTAGTTTTAGATTTCAGAATAGTATCGCAACCTTTGTATCTGCTCTGAGAAACCTAATGGGCTCCTTAAGGCCATGTTCACATGCAGGGTCTTCTGTTACAGCCAAAACCTGTTCACTTTGCAGTAAAAATGCAGCATTCAAAACTCAAGTTTTGCTGCTTTTTTTTCAGCTTGTTTTGCTGCTTTTTTTTCAGCTTGTTTTGCTGGTTTTTTTCAGCTTCTTTGCTGTGTTTTTTTCAGCTTGTTTGCTGCTTTTTTTCAGCTTGTTTGCTGCTTTTTTTCAGCTTGTTTTGCTGCGTTTTTTTCAGCCTGTTTTGCTGTGTGTCTTCAGCTTGTTTTGCTGTGTTTTTTTTTTCAGCTTGTTTTGCTGCTTTTTTCAGCCTGTTTTGCTGTGTGTCTTCAGCTTGTTTTGCTGTGTTTTTTTTTTTCAGCTTGTTTTGCTATTTTTCCAGCTTGTTTTGTTGCGGTTTTCAGCTTGTTTTGTTCAGCTTGTTTTACTGCATTTTTTTCAGCTTGTTTTGCTGCTTTTTTCTTTTTCTTCATGTTTGACATAAAGTAGAGACCATTGGCCATCTAATATGAGGTATATGCTTTTGTTCTCCACTTATGAGCCACATCAACTCTTAATCCACTCTGAAAAACTGCTAAAATAAATCTGTCACTAAGGTATCAGGATTCCGGAAGAGTGAGATGCAGAGAAACTGATTATGCAGATTCTAGGTAGTTTATCCCAGTGCTGGATTCACAACTACACTGCTCAGTACTGCTGTATAATTACTTCCACGCTGCTGCTGCTTGTGAACATGCTCTACATACAGACTGGAGAGTAGGAATCTCTCATGTCTGTGTGTGCCGTGTACGGGAGACATCATAGCGGCTAGTCTCCACTCACCAGCTTAGAGACAACTGAAAATTAAAGATAGAACCCGAAGAGTGGGAAACTAGTGAAAAATGCAACATACAAGTCAAATAATGGACAGAAATAGTATTATTCCTCATGTACACATACAAGTACTGCAGTTTATGGCTTTATAAAAATACATATTTAATACATAAAATTTATTCAATTTTTTCCAATATCTGCAGCATTTGTTGTTGCAAATTATGGAATCTCGTATGAGCAAATTATAGAAATCTTGTAATATATCCTATCAGAAAAAAATATGCTTCTTTCTCCTCTTATGAGCCACTCCGTTCTCTTCTTCCTGCCTTCTGATATCATCATTCACTCTCAAAACTCCTTTTGGTATCCTATAGAGGACTGTCTGTTCACTTCATTACCAGATTACAAGGCAGACTGAGAGTTAGAGAGACTGTGCTGCTGCTTTCTAGTAAGTGTTTCTCACACTAGAGCTGGATTCCCAGCTACACTGCTCAGTACTGCTGTGTGATGTCCTGTTTATGAGCAGGAATCCCTCATGTCTATGGGAAACCTCATAGTAGCTAGTCTGCAGCGCACCAGCTCAGAGACAACTGACAATTTAGAAAGTGCAGGCTTACAAGTCAAATAATTGGCCAGCGATAGTGATATTCCTTATTCTTATTCTGAAATGACGGCTTTGAGTATATCTCTGATCTAGGAGCTACATTATTTCTTCTTGTCCATAAATGACATCTTGAGGGTGTTGCTACCCCTGTAAGTGCTAATTAACCGCAGTTTGGACATAGTTTGCTTTTATTCATGTCAAACACAGCTCGGCGTTGTCTTTACACGGCGCAGTGTTAATATTTGTGGAGACAGTTAAGGTTTGCATGTGCTGCTTTGTGTACACTCTGAGGTCTGGATCCACCATTAAAGCTGACATCCATTACCTGCGGGCGTACAGGGATACGCTTTATAGAGTTTGCCTTAGAAACTTGCTGCTCTGCGTCGTTTTAAAGGGACAGTACGCCTTTAAATGACAAGTAAACTCGCACACATTCCTGCTGTAGCTTTAAGATTTAAAAAAAAATCAATCAATTAAGGAAAAATTTTCTTAAAGGGGCAGATTTCGCCCCGGAACAAGCAGCTGGAAGAAAACAAAACCTGTGTATTTTGGTCTGCATTGGAGAAAAAAAATAAGTGCATTCAGAAAATGGCGCGTTGTCTTCAGATTTATTGATTTCCAACAATCCAAAAATTGGAAGGGGACAATAAATAACTTCCCGCCCAAGTAATTTTTCTCCAGTCAACATGGACGCATGGAAGGGAGAAGTGGTGAAAAATGAAGGATACGTCGCTAATCTTCAAGAAATAAAATGGAACTGGTCCACTCTCTTGGCTAAAATCCACATTTTTGGGATTTTTTTTTATTAAAAAACATCCACCTGCTGGAGACTTCTTGTGGTAGGAAATAAGGCTGTATACTATGCAAATTGGATAGGATAGAAACGTAAACTAAAAATAAAGGGTAAATTTTATAAAGAAAAAATATAACAAAGTAACATAAAAAAATGAATAATAGAATGAAAGAATGTGTCAACTTCCCATCCATTCTATGCAGGGTCCTTAGTGAACGCCATGTTGTGTTTGGGGGGAAAAAAAAAAAAAAAAAAGATTTCCAAGCGTAAGACCTGAGAAAATTGATGAGAATCTGATAAATGCAAGATAGATTTAGCGGAAGAACGAAATGAGCAAATCACAAGTTGTATAAAGTGGAAGCATTATCACACCCTGAAATAACAGAAAAAAGTTGTAACTCTTATCGGCGACATAGTGAGAGTGTTACTGATCATCTACTACGTGATTATGCAGATATATTCATGATACTGTATACCTTACGGTAAAAGTGCAGGGAGGTAGAAAAGAGTGCATTCATTTTAGCTTCTTGGTGTGAATAAATATAAATTTATCAAAGAAGCTGTCAAGTTGTAATGATTGTGCTCATTTTTACTTTGTCTCCACCCCATGAGATTTCTTCAGGTTCTTACGCACAAGAATATAACTACTATAATACTGCTCGTATATACAATAATATAACTACTATAATACTGCTCCTATGTACAAGAATATAACTACTATAATACTGCTCCCTATGTACAAGAATATAACTAATATAATACTGCTCCTATGTACAAGAATATAACTAATATAATACTGCTCCTATGTACAAGAATATAACTAGTATAATACTGGTCCTATGTACAAGAATATAACTACTATAATACTGCCTCTATGTACAAGAATATAACTACTATAATACTGCCCCTATGTACAAGAATATAACTACTATAATACTGCTCCTATGTACAAGAATATAACTACTATAATACTGCTCCTATGTGCAAGAATATAACTACTATAATACTGCCCCTATATACAAGAATATAACTACTAAAATACTGCCCCTATATACAAGAATATAACTACTATAATACTGCCCCTATGTACAAGAATATAACTACTATAATACTGCTCGTATATACAATAATATAACTACTATAATATTGCTCCTATGTACAAGAATATAACTACTATAATACTGCTCCCTATGTACAAGAATATAACTAATATAATACTGCTCCTATGTACAATAATATAACTACTATAATATTGCTCCTATGTACAAGAATATAACTACTATAATACTGCTCCTATGTACAAGAATATAACTACTATAATACTGCCTCTATGTACAAGAATATAACTACTATAATACTGCCCCTATGTACAAGAATATAACTACTATAATACTGCTCGTATGCACAAGAATATAACTACTATAACTACTATAATACTGCTCCTATGTACAAGAATATAACTACTATAATACTGCTCCTATGTACAAGAATATAACTACTATAATACTGCCACTATATACAAGAATATAACTACTAAAATACTGCCCCTATATACAAGAATATAACTACTATAATACTGCCCCTATATACAAGAATATAACTACTATAATACTGCTCCTATGTACAAGAATATAACTACTATAATACTGCCCCTATGTACAAGAATATAACTACTATAATACTGCCCCTATGTACAAGAATATAACTACTATAATACTGCCCCTGTGTACAAGAATATAACTACTATAATACTGCTCCTATGTAGAGTAATATAACTACTATAATACTGCCCCATGTACAAGAATATAACTACTATAATACTGCTCCTATGTAGAGTAATATAACTACTATAATACTGCTCATATGTACAAGAATGTAACTACTATAATACTGCTCCTATGTACAAGAATATAACTACTATAATACTGCTCTTATGTACAAGAATATAACTACTATAATACTGCTCCTATGTAGAGTAATATAACTACCATAATACTGCCCCATGTAGAGTAATATAACTACTATAATACTGCCCCATGTACAAGAATATAACTACTATAATACTGCTCCTATGTAGAGTAATATAACTACTATAATACTGCCCCATGTACAAGAATATAACTACTATAATACTGCTCCTATGTAGAGTAATATAACTACTATAATACTGCCCCATGTACAAGAATATAACTACTATAATACTGCTCCTATGTACAAGAATATAACTACTATAATACTGCCCCATGTACAAGAATATAACTACTATAATACTGCTCCTATGTACAAGGATATAACCACTATAATACTGCTCCATGGCAGCACGGTGGCTCAGTGGATAGCACTGCAGCCTTGCAGCGCTGGGGTCCTGGGTTCGAATCCCACTCAGGACAACATCTGCAAAGAGTTTGTATGTTCTCTCTGTGTTTGCGTGGGTTTCCTCCGGGCACTCCGGTTTCCTCCCACATTCCAAAGACATACTGATAGGGAATCTAGATTGTGAGCCCCATCGGGGAGAGTGATGATAATGTGTGCAAAACTGTAAAGCGCTGCGGAATATGTTAGCGCTATATAAAAATAAAGATTATTATAAAGATTATTACCCCTGACGAAGGAGCCTCGGCTCCGAAACGCGCGTCGGGTAGACGTGCCGGCTACGCTCCCTGTGTACACCTACTCACCGCCCAGGACCAGGTATTAGTGTTCGGTTTATTTTCCTGTTTATGCTCCATTTGGGTGCATTGGCACCTCCCTGGTTATGCTCCTGGGGTTGGGTTAAGCGGGTTCGGATATGGCATTTATTGGTAATTTACCTGGTTTTACCTACACACTATATGCCCGGTTCTAGTGGAAACTGGGGACGTCTCAGTGGTTTTTTGTTCTCTGGGCCCTATTCTATGTAGTTATTAACTGTTAATATATGGGCATTATAGAGATTTTGGTATATTTTAGATCCACTACCTCCAGGGCGCAGTATCTAAAGATAGGTAGAGTGCTTCACATAACTTGTGGCCATTCCGTCCCTTTGGTGTCTTCTCCCACTACAAAGATCCTTTTCAATTAGGGAGACAGGGCCTGGCCTGCACGTTTTGTTCCTTATAGGGGAGTACCTGTATTGTGACATCTTCCATTTCCCCATCCTTGTTCCATTTATGTCCTAATATGTTTTATAGATATGTATGTAATAAAGAGTTTGTTTTTACTTTTATTATAGCTACCCTTGTTGGTCGTTTTTCTTGTGGTTTCCACATCCTCGCTGTATTATACAGTTACGACTGGTACGGTTAATAGTCCGACAAGTGAGCAACAGTGAGTGTTTTCAAAGAGTTTACTCACGTGATGTTGCTCTCCAGTACCACCATTTGGATACAATACTGCTCCTATGTACAAGAATATAACTACTATAATACTGCTCCTATGTACAAGAATATAACTACTGTAATACTGCCCCTATGTACAAGAATATAACTACTGTAATACTGCCCCTATGTGCAAGAATATAACTACTATAATACTGCTCCTATGTACAAGAATATAACTACTGTAATACTGCCCCTATGTGCAAGAATATAACTACTGTAATACTGCCCCTATGTGCAAGAATATAACTACTGTAATACTGCCCTATGTACAAGAATATAACTACTATAATACTGCCCCCTATGTACAATATAACTACTATAATACTGCTCCTATATACAAGAATGTAACTACTATAATACTGCTCCTATGTACAAGAATATAACTACTATAATACTGCCCCTATGTACAAGAATATAACTACTATAATACTGCCCCTATGTACAAGAATATAACTACTATAATACTGCCCCCTATGTACAAGAATATAACTACTATAATACTGCTCCTATGTGCAAGAATATAACTACTATAATACTGCCCCTATGTACAAGAATATAACTACTATAATACTGCTCCTATGTACAAGAATATAACTACTATAATACTGCTCCTATGTACAATATAACTACTATAATACTGCTCCTATATACAAGAATATAACTACTATAATACTGCCCCTATGTGCAAGAATATAACTGCTATAATACTGCCCCCTATGTACAAGAATATAACTGCTATAATAATACTCCTATGTACAAGAATATAACTACTATAATACTGTCCCTATGTATAAGAATATAACTACTATAATACTGCCCCTATGTACAAGAATATAACTACTATAATACTGCCCCTATGTTCAAGAATATAACTACTATAATACTGTCCCTATGTATAAGAATATAACTACTATAATACTGCCCCTATGTACAAGAATATAACTACTATAATACTGCCCCTATGTGCAAGAATATAACTACTATAATACTGCCCCTATGTACAAGAATATAACTACTATAATACTGCTCCTATGTACAAGAATATAACTACTATAATACTGCCCCTATGTACAAGAATATAACTACTATAATACTGCCCCTATGTACAAGAATATAACTACTATAATACTGCCCCTATGTTCAAGAATATAACTACTATAATACTGTCCCTATGTACAAGAATATAACTACTATAATACTGCCCCTATGTACAAGAATATAACTACTATAATACTGCCCCTATGTATAAGAATATAACTACTATAATACTGCCCCTATGTACAAGAATATAACTACTATAATACTGCCCCTATGTTCAAGAATATAACTACTATAATACTGTCCCTATGTACAAGAATATAACTACTATAATACTGCCCCTATGTACAAGAATATAACTACTATAATACTGCCCCTATGTATAAGAATATAACTACTATAATACTGCCCCTATGTTCAAGAATATAACTACTATAATACTGCCCCTATGTATAAGAATATAACTACTATAATACTGCCCCTATGTACAAGAATATAACTACTATAATACTGCCCCTATGTGCAAGAATATAACTACTATAATACTGCCCCTATGTACAAGAATATAACTACTATAATACTGCTCCTATGTACAAGAATATAACTACTATAATACTGCCCCTATGTACAGTAATATAGGTGCTATAATACAGCTCAGTAAGATATATGTGGCTTTGGGTTTCCTCATGGTTGCTGTATTATTACTGTTCTTGTATGGTTCTAGCTCAGCCTCTGATGATAGTGATGTGTTGTGTGTGGATCATCACGTTGATGAGTGGGCTGAAATTGGACGTTATAACATAATATCTTGGGAGTGGATGAGTGATCTTCTTTTTTCTTTTTCTTCTTTCTTTTATTATCTCTCTTGTATTTTATATAAAGAATCATCTGGAACCACTTTTTATTATAAAGGATTCTCTATGTGTTACAAAAAGGAGTCAGAGTATCATTTGTGACTAATACCGCCATCCTATAAAATAATTGTTGTGTTCATTGCACAGTTATTCTGCTAAAATTTTCCATTTCTGACGACGAATTTGGTTTCCACAGACTGTAGCGTATAATATTTCAGAATGTAGCGCGCGCCCAGGCCTTGGCATCGCTCGGAGCTGTCGCTTCTTGGCAGTTTATACATAGAACATGGGAATATGTGTAAATTATCCGCGTGTTATCATTTGTCAGAGCCCATTAACACTGCCCATATACTATCCTGCAGAATGCCACTGAGGATGGGAGACCATTTACACTGCTGTAATTTATGGTCATTGTCCGAATTGGCTTGGACTAAGACTTTTACAGCCTTTACTGTGTCAGGGGGGAAATAATTTATGATCTGCGGTGCTTATAGTGGGAAGTATATGTGTGATTGATGCGCTTAGCATAGAGTACAATGGCTTTAAAGAAAACCTGTCACCAGATCAAAAGTGGCCAATTTTTGCACTTAATTCATTCCCGCTGCTCCGCCGTTCTATTTTAATTTTTTTTTTCTTAACGCGCCTTGTGGTTGCAGAGTCATGGTCTTTACCTGGGGGGGCAGTGATCACAGCCTAAAACGGCCCAGAGACTCTCTTGTCAGCTCCACCCCCTTGATAAACCCTACAAAAAAACTTATGGCAAGTTTATAAAAGCAAAGAAACACTAATGGAATACTCAAAGAACCAGTGGGAATAAAATAACAGCAAAGACTGATCACGTCTGCCCTGGTCACAGGTCCTCTTTAAGTTTGAGTGTTAAGTTTTCTTCCTTTTTTTCCTTTTCCTTTTCTTTCCTTTTTCCCTTTCTCTCCTCTTTCCCTTTCTCTCCTCTTTCCCTTTCTCTCCTCTTTCCCTTTCTCTCCTCTTTCCCTTTCTCTCCTCTTTCCCTTTTCTCTCCTCTTTCCCTTTTTCTCCTCTTTCCCTTTTTCTCCTCTTTCCCTTTTTCTCCTCTTTCCCTTTTTCTCCTCTTTCCCTTTCTCTCCTCTTTCCCTTTTTCTCCTCTTTCCCTTTTTCTCCTCTTTCCCTTTTTCTCCTCTTTCCTTTTCTCTCCTCTTTCCCTTTCACTCCTCTTTCCTTTTCTCTCTTCTTTCCCTTTCTCTCTTCTTTCCCTTTCTCTCTTTTTTCCCTTTCTCTCTTTTTTCCCTTTCTCTCTTCTTTCCCTTTCTCTCTTCTTTCCCTTTCTCTCCTCTTTTTTTCCTCATTCTCTCCTCTTTTTCCCGTTCTCTTTTTCCCTCTCTCCTTTCTTTCTCTCCTTTCTCTCCTCTTTCTCCCCTCTTTCTCTCTTATTTCCCTTTCTCCCTTTTCCTTTTCTCTGCTCTTTTTTCTTTCCTCTTTCCCTTTCTCTCCCCTTTTACCCTTTCTCTCCTCTTTTTTTCTTTTTCTCTCCTCCTTTTCCTCTTTCTCTCTTTTTCTTTCTCTCCTCTTTTTCCTTTCTATCCTCTTTTTCCCTCTTTCTCTCCTTTTTTCCTTTTTCTCTCCACTTTTTTCCTTTCTCTCCACTTTTTCCTTTCTTTCCTCTTTTTTCCTCTTTCTCTTTTTTTCTCTCTTCTTTCTCTCCTCTTTCCTCTTTTTTTTCCTCTTTTTCCCTCTTTACTTTCTCTCCTCTTTTTTTCCTTTCTCTTCTCTTTCTCTCCTTTCTCTTCTTTCCTCTTTCTCTCCTCTTTTTTCCTCTTTTTTCCCTCTCTCCTTTCTCTCTCCATTTTCATACTCTCCTCTTCCCCTTTCTCTCCTTTCCTTTTCTTTCCTCTTTCTTCTTTCTCTTTTTCTCTCCTCTTTCTCTCCTCTTTCTCTCCTCTTTCTCTCCTCTTTCTCTCCTCTTTCTCTTTCTCTCCTTTTTATCCCTCTCTTTCTCCTTTTTATCCCTCTCTCTCCTCTTTCTTTGTCTCCCTTTTCCTTTTCTCTCTCTCCCTCCTCTCTTTCTCTCCTCTCTCTGTCCTACAGATACACACATGGTGTGAGCGATCTCTTCCATTACAGATATTTGAGGGTGAACTGTAACAAGGACTCGGGGGCTTCGGGTTGCCCCAGGTTACTAACTACTTTTACCTTAGACAAAAAATCCTGCTCACTTACAGAAAATCGATGAGGTAGTCTAGGCTTTAGCACCATATCCTCCTCCTATCATTAGCCGATCACCTTTGCCCTTAACCAGCGTTACAGCTGCACAGTGGAGCCAAACAGCGACCATCTGTCTTTTTCTGTCTCTTGTAATCTGTGGCTCCACACTTGCTGCATATGGGAAGTGACAAAGGTAATATGTAAAGTGCACTTGTTGCCTGCACCCTGGGGGCGGCCATTCCTCGGAGGGTCCACTGCCTCGCTGTAATGACGTTTTCTGCAGATTTCATGCAGTGGTGTATCAGAAAGGATCTGCTATTTCTCATATGTCCTATGCTTTTTATATAAGGAAATAAAAATTTCATTCAAGTTTCTCATTTTTAACATTTAAATTCTGAAATAAAAAAAATAACATGTTTGTTACTTCCCATAATATTAGTGATACTGTTCATATATAAACCGTATAGGAGAGGTGATCGGAAGTGCACTGGGGAGGGTCTTCTTCAAAGTGCATTGACACGCCTCCTGTGCACTTCTTCCTGACTTGCATATGGCTTCTACTGATCACAAAAATTATGAAAAATGAAAAAAAAAAATGAATTAATTTTCCAAAGAGTCATCCGTGTTTTAGGCTACGGTCCTACAATGCGCTTCTAGTGAGTTCTTGATGTTGTAGATTTTCTGCAGCGTTTCTGTAACCCATTGAGGTTACTTGTGTTTTTACAAAAATATGCAGCATCAATGGCTCCTCATGGGAACACGGCCTTAAGGTGTTTTTGTTTTTTTTTCTGGGCATTTTCAGACCCTGTTTTGTCCAAGGTTACTTTGTATGAAAATGAATAGGAGTGTCCCGTACCTTCCTTCACTCCCACTGCAGCCCAGGAGACAGAATACAAAACAAGGCTGCATTATTACACCGTGTGGTCTTCAGCTCGTGATTAAGAACTGCAGTCCGATACTTTTAAGTAAATGCTCTGGAAATCAGAGGTCTGTAAGAAAAGTTTGGACGAGACGGGTTTTGCATGTTGTTGTTATAGGAAACCCACGGGAACATGGGGAGAAGATACAAACTCCTCCCGGCAGATGTTGCTCTTGGTGGGACTTGACCCCAGTATTGGAAAGCAGCATTGCTAACCCCTGAGCTGCCATGCAGTGCTATCCACTGAACTGCTGTACTGTACTAACCACTGAGCTGCCGTACAGTGCTATCCCCTGATACAGTGCTAACCACTGAGCTGCCGTACAGTGCTATCCCCTGATACAGTGCTAACCACTGAGCTGCCGTGCAGTGCTAACTTCCGAGATGCCGTGCAGTGCTAACCACTGAGCTGCCGTACAGTGCTATCCCCTACCATACCATCCATGTTGAAGTTTATTCCCTGGGAGGAATTGGAGGTGGAAGTTTCTTCCCTCTGGATAATAACTTCCCGTTCACAATTGCTGTTTCGTCCTTTACTTGGAAAACCCACGGAGAGATTAACTGTCTTCCTGCACATAAAACAGGGACTGACGAGCGTGTTCATTTTACATTGCTTCATACTTAAGAAATGCATTAAAAAATTGGATGATTCTTACAAAATTTTTCTAAGTCGTGTCTAACCCCGAGCCATCGTGTGACCTTGATCTTTAATCTCAGTGATAAAAATTGGTGTTTCCTGCTGCCAAAGACATTGATAAACCAGTATTCTCCAGTGGACACCATTTAGGACGTATGGATAGCATTGAGGGAATCCTCTGCTTCAGACTTACCTCACAACCCCACCTACTAGTTGGCACAGAGAGAGATTACCCCTTTGGCTTAACCATATAGTACATGTTGGGTTTTTTGGGGGGGTTGGAGGGATCTTAAAACATTAAAATTTCCAGTGAGATGTTTTAGCCGATACGCCCTGTCCCCTACATGGGATGTCAAGAGCCTGGTCCCAAGAAACAGTCAAGAGCCGGGTCCCAAGAAACAGTCAAGAGCCTGGTCCCAAAAAACAGTCAAGAGCCGGGTCCCAAGAAACAGTCCAAGAGCCTGGTCCCAAAAAACAGTCAAGAGCCTGGTCCCGAGAAACAGTTTTCAGCATGGTATGATGAAAAAATAACTGAGGACTAGACTCCTTACTGTTTTTTTCCAGCGGCAGGCCACCTCCTATACTTAAAAAATCAATATAAGGTCGTGGTGTGTTTTTTTTTTTTTTTGTGAGGCTTTCAAAAATGAGTTTTTGATGTGAAAACGACTCCAGGAAAAGCTCCTTTTTTTCTGAATTTTAGAAGTTTTTCGTTTCCTGTAGCATTTTTGATGTATTTTTGAAGATTCTTATTTTTTTTTTTTTACATTTTTCTTTGCCTTGGGCCAGTGCCTAGACTGGAACAGATTCCATCAGGAACCGCGACAAAGACGTTACATGCGCTTCCTTTTTAAAGGATTTTAAAACCCAAAGTGGGAAAAAAATTGCTCAAAACGCTTTAACCTATGAATAGCAAATAGTTTTTATAATAGAAGACATACTTCAAGGTTCTTTTTTTGCAGAATTTTTTTACGCTTTACTTTGCCCAAAACTCTGTGTGTGCTTTACCTAAAGGTTTATCCAGATGTCGGTATTTTTGAGAAAAATGGATCAATTCTTTGGATCAAAGTTTGGTCCAAGTGTTGTCAGCTTTTCTCGTACATGGAGAGAAAAAAATAAGTTTCTCCACTTTTTTCCTAATTTTGACAGTCCGTGAAAATTGGACCCAACTTGGATGTGATCCAATTTTATTTTATTTTTTTCATGGACGCACAGACTTGCACTGGCAATTTTGATCAAAATTGGACGTCTCCCATATATTTCGCGGACCACTTGGTCTGAGATCAAAGTTGGACATGTGCCCAGCCCCGCAGACTATCCCAGGTAGGCGTGCTATCCATGAAAACCACGTACAGCAAAATTCTGAAGTGTGATAGAGCCCTAAGTGGAGGTCGTTAAAGCCGCCAAACCCTCTATATAATAATACAAGATGGTGGCCCGATTCTAACGCATCGGGTATTCTAGAATATGCATGTCCACGTAGTATATTGCCCAGTCACGTAGTATATTGCCCAGCCACTTAGTATATTGCCCAGCCACGTAGTATATTGCCCAGCCACTTAGTATATTGCCCAGTCACGTAGTATATTGCCCAGTCACATAGTATATTGCCCAGTCACATAGTATATTGCCCAGCCACTTAGTATATTGCCCTGTCACGTAGTATATTGCCCAGCCACGTAGTATATTGCCCAGCCACGTAGTATATTGCCCAGTCACATAGTATATTGCCCAGTCACATAGTATATTGCCCAGCTACGTAGTATATTGCCCAGTTACGTAGTATATTGCCCAGTCACGTAGTATATTGCCCAGCCACGTAGTATATTGCCCAGTCATGTAGTATATTGCCCAGTCACGTAGTATATTGCCCAGCCACTTAGTATATTACCCAGTCACGTAGTATATTGCCCAGCTATGTAGTATATTGCCCAGCTATGTAGTATATTGCCCAGCCACGTAGTATATTGCCCAGCCACGTAGTATATTGCCCAGCCACGTAGTATACAGCACAGTCACGTAGTATATTGCCCAGTCACGTAGTATATTGCCCAGCCACGTAGTATATTGGCCAGCCACGTAGTATATTGCCCAGTCACGTAGTATATTGCCCAGTCACGTAGTATATTGCACAGCGACGTAGTATATTGCCCAGCCACGTAGTATATTGCCCAGCCACGTAGTATATTGCCCAGCCACGTAGTATATTGCACAGCGACGTAGTATATTGCCCAGTCACGTAGTATATTGCCCAGTCACATAGTATATTGCCCAGTCACGTAGTATATTGCCCAGTTACGTAGTATATTGCCCAGCCACGTAGTATATTGCCCAGTCATGTAGTATATTGCCCAGTCACGTAGTATATTGCCCAGCCACTTAGTATATTACCCAGTCACGTAGTATATTGCCCAGCCACGTAGTATATTGCCCAGCCACGTAGTATATTGCCCAGCCACGTAGTATATTGCCCAGCCACGTAGTATATTGCCCAGCCACGTAGTATACAGCACAGAGTCACGTAGTATATTGCCCAGTCACGTAGTATATTGCCCAGTCACGTAGTATATTGCCCAGTCACGTAGTACATTGCCCAGTCACGTAGTATATTGCACAGCGACGTAGTATACAGCACAGAGCCACGCGGTATCTAACACAGCCCATGTAGTATACAGCAGTGTGGGCACCATATCCCTGTTAAAAAATAAAAAATAAATAATTAAGATAAAAAATAGTTGTATACTCACCCCTGGGATCCACCGAAGCTCCGGCGATATGCGTTACTCGCGGCATAATGCGGTCCGTTACCGCCGACATTAACCCTGTGTGAGCGGTGACCGGAGGGGAGTATGCAGGCGCCGGGCAGTGACTGCGGGGAGGAAGGAGCGGCCATTTTCTTCCGGACTGTGCCCGTCTCTGATTGGTCGCGGCAAATCAGCGACTTGGATTTCCATGACACAGAGGCCGCGACCAATGAATATCCGTGACAGACAGACGGAAGTGACCCTTAGACAATTATATAGTAGATAATAAATTGTTCTTACCGGAACAATCGGAAACAGAACAAACTTGAATCGGAATCTTCACCCAATCGAGCAATTATTTAAAATTGTCCATTTTTATTGTTTTCTTCTCAACACTTATTCGTATATCAGACTTGTTAAGGGAGGTTTAATCTTGTATTTTTTTTTTTTATTTTGTATATATTTTTTTTTTTTAGTGTATGTTTTTTAATAGCAGTTTAGACATGTTATCGCTAGATTTGTCACAGACATAATTCCCATCTATCTTCGGGCACGGGGTAAACAAGAAAAATGGTTTAATGGCTCCATAAAAGGCACTCTATGCTGATAGCTGAGATTAGGCCTTTCAGTAATGGATTTTGGCGTGGGGGAAGGGCACCGGTTTGGCAGAGGTAAATGTACTGGAAGACAATCTGAGAAAGCCTCTGATATATGTCAAGTGCTTTCAGTCTTGTTTTCTTGTACAGGAAGACAGATTGAAGAGAAAAAAAGAAGCTTGCGACACCATTGTGCTTTTTCTATACGCGGGTCGTCCCCTTTAATCTGGAATTTGACCAAGTGCTACGTTATATGCACGTCGGTTATCGCTAAGCCAATTACTAGATAAGCGGGCTTCGCCGTAAAGTGTCGTGCTGCAAAGTTTTATGGTACCATAAAGTAAAATCATAGTTATTTTATGTTTTACACCTTCTGGCCTTCCGACCTAAAAAATGCTATTGTTTAAAAACGGGGAAACAAAGAAATGCAAAATAAAGAAGAAAAGAACATTTTATTTTTCGTAACTGATCAAATTTGCATCTAAGTTTCTCCTTAAAAATTCAAATTTGCTGGAATCCATATGTTGTTTTTTTGTGTTTGTTTTTTTTTTTTGGAGGGGATTTAATTTGCACAAATTTTTTATTCTTTTGATGATGTACAATAACAAATTGTATTGTGGTACCGTGTTAGCCAGAAAAATCGATGTGAATATTTTTCTGCCCAATGATGACAGAAGTATTCTAGGAGTGGTACCTTTATTGGCTAACCAGAAAATGTTTGCAGCTTTCAGAGCACAGAGGCTCCTTCTTCAGGTAAGATAAATCTTGCCTGAAGAAGGAGCCTCTGTGCTCTGAAAGCTGCAAACATATTATTTTCTGGTTAGCCAATAAAGGTATCACTCCTAGAATACTTCTGTCATCATTGGGCAGAAAAATATTCACATCGATTTATTCTTTTGATGAGTGGGAAGGAATCCTGCTCTTATGTCACCGCTACAGCTCTCCAGGCTTCCATTCTTCCTTCTGAGGTCTGATTGGTCCGATGTGGTCACCTGGGATGGGTACACCGCTCATGATGACTTGCGCCGCCCCTTTCCCCCATGTGACCACATGAGGCCAATCATTGGCCTCCAATTTAGCCTTCGTGCCGAAATAGATCAAGTAGATGAAGGAAGCGGTGGTGGAAAATGTGAGTATTTGGGTATGTGAACAAGGACCGTTTTTGGGCGTGAGTCTGCTTTAAAAATTATCTGAAAAATTGCTTAAAAATGGGGAAAGAAAAAGCGCTTTGAGGCATCTCCTGACGGAATCTGCACCTAACTAGGCCTTGGCCAATCAGTAGGCACTGGCCAATCAGTAGCTAACTAGGCACTAGCCAATCAGTAGCTAACTAGGCACTGGCCAATCAGTAGCTAACTAGGCACTGGCCAATCAGTAGCTAACTAGGCACTGGCCAATCAGTAGGCTGCAAAAAAAATTTCATTTGAAAACCGCAAACTCTTTAGGCATTTGAAAAATGTAATGTTTTTTGTCAAATAGAGAATTAATATTAAGATTTACTCATGACTCAGGTTCGGAGTTCTGCCTAGGTCAGATCCTCGGGGGCGGGTTCTCGTTATTTATTCTTGTTTATGTAGCTCCAGTAATGCCACAAGTATCATCATTACTGTCCCCATTGGGGCTCACAATCTAAATTCCTTGTCACTGTCTTTAAAGTTTGGGATGATATTGGAGAATCCGGAGAAATACATACAGTACAAACTCCTTGCAGATGTTGCTCTTGTTCAGGAAAAACCCAGAGAACCCAAAGGAAAATCCTTGCCATCAGAAGGAGAACATACAGACTCCTCGCAGATGTCGTCCTTGGCAGGAGTTCAACCCCAGAGCTGCAAAGTTCTAAGTTCTAAGCCCTGAGCTTCCGTGCTGTCTTGCCCCACCCCTGAGGTTCAGCACTAGGCATATAACACTGCATCCGTTTTACCTGGAGCTTTCCTTCAGGGATATCATTAATCCTTAACCCAAACTTGTCCAAATCATTCACTCTTGAGGCGAGACTGGAACATTACAGAGATTCTCTGTTGATACTTTCCCAAAATATTGCCCAAAACTGTCCCTTTTTAATGGTGAAATCCCAAGAAGCAATTTGTATTTTTTTTGTCTCCTTGATATCTGGACTGTGTCGATGTTGAATCTGCAGGATTGACATAATAGAAGTCATTTCAGCATCACTTCATCCTGACTCAGCATGTTACTGTAGTATCCCGGGCTGAGTGCTTCACAATCTCCAAACTTTAGACGATACAGCATAGTCCATAAACATTAAAGTGATTTTTTTTTTTTTTTTAAATACTCCTTATGGCATAGAAGCAAAATGTATATAGCAGGCAGCAGGCTGGAGCCGTGTTCAGCGAGTCTAATTTAATTAGTGTTGATCATGACTCCAGATGATGGTGATTTGATAAGGAATAATTTAGTACTTAACAGGCTTTTACATGCACCAACTCCATGTGGGAAGGTAAAGCAAGAAGCACAAAATAAGAACGTAGCTTTTTTTTTTATTTGTGAAAAGGCCAGTAAGCTGGAAGAAAGCCGAATAGCAGATGCAGAGACTTTTTTAATATATAGAGTTTTATACAAAACATCCTTTTTATTATTATTATTTTTTTTATTTCCAATTTTTTTTTTGGCTAGAAAATCAAATCAAATAAACCGCCTACATATTTTGCCTTTTTTCTTCCATGTCAACATTTAGAGCTGGCAGGGACATGAGAAATTAACATTCATTAGCAGCTCGTCCTTTATAATATAAGAAAATGTAATTATTATGTTTGTAATGATACTAATACATAAAATATTTCAATAAAAAATAAAATTAAATCATAATATATATATATTATTTTATGATTTAATTTTATTATTTGAAATATTTTATATATCAGTCGTATTAGTATTATTACAAACATAATAATTGCATGTGAAGGAACGACTCTTTAATGCTGGGTTTTTTTTTTGTTTTTTTTTTTTCATAACATTTTATGGACATTATAAATTGATTTCATACAAAAGTTTTCCAGTTTGTAGGGTCTTGGCAGGGTCTTTTGTGTCCTTCCCAGAGAGCTATTCTCTCGCTTTTTTTTTTTTGTCCGATTTTGGCCTGAAAAACGCAGAATAAAAATGGCCAAAATGTAACAAACAAAACCCTCCAGTAAAAATTATATAAAAAACTCTTGCAATTCATAAGTTTTTATATAATTTTATGGTATTTTTATTACATTTTTATGACATCATTTTTTTTTCAAAACTACACTGAAATAATTGTCCAATTGTTTTTTTTGCTTATCCGATGAATCCGTTGCATTTGTCATATATTATAACTTTTAATGTAGGCGATCTTTCATCAATGTTAAATCACATGAATATCTCTTTTCACTAAAAAAAACAAGTATAAAAGCTGCATAGTATTGCAAAAAAAAAAAAAAAAGACAACAAAACCCAGATTGAGTTTTCATATTGAACAATTAGCGCTGTATAATCCATATGGGAATTCTTGCCACAGGAAATGAAATAATCTAATCGTCCTCTTTGCTCTTCACTGACCACACTGGCAGAATTGACTAAATGCATATGAATGGTGGATAATCTTAATTGATATTGAATTGAGCACATGGTGAAAGAAAGTCATGTACTGCTCTGTTCAGGCATCGTATCCTATAAAGGAACCAGTCCGCCTTCTTGGAATTGTTTTCTAAGAACAATAACGTATATACCCTGTTTTTATACGTATTTACTTCCTCTTTATATTTTATATCTCATTATTTTTTTAATATTTACTCTTCTCTTTTTTTTTTTTGTGCCGGTTCTTCCCCCGCACCGGCTCTGCCGCTTTTTCCCCCGCACCGGCTCTGCCGGTTCTTGCCCCACGCACCGGCTCAGCCAGTTCTTTCCCCACGCACTGGCTCGGCCGGTTCTTCACCAACTCATGCTCCATTGTTTATGCTGCATGTTCCCTGTGCAGGCTTTTGTGCCTCCAATGCCATATTAAATAAACTCATCCTTATATTGTCTGTATCGATCCGTGCATTTGGCAGAGTCTCCTCCGCGCAGGCTCTGCCACATGCCCCCTCGCACTGGCTCGGCCGGTTCCTCCCCCGCACTGGCTCAGCCGGTTCTTCCCCCGCATTGGGTCTGCCGGTTCTTCCCCTGCACTGGCTCAGCCGCTTCTTCCCCTGCACTGGCTCAGCCGGTTCTTCCCCCGCATTGGGTCTGCCGGTTCTTCCCCTGCACTGGCTCAGCCGGTTCTTCCCCCGCATTGGGTCTGCCGGTTCTTCCCCTGCACTGGCTCAGCCGGTTCTTCCCCTGCACTGGCTCAGCCGGTTCTTCCCCTGCACTGGCTCAGCCGGTTCTTCCCCTGCACTGGCTCAGCCGGTTCTTCCCCTGCACTGTCTCTGCCGCTTCTTCCCCTGCACTGTCTCTGCCGCTTCTTCCCCTGCACTGGCTCAGCCGGTTCTTCCCCTGCACTGGCTCAGCCGGTTCTTCCCCTGCACTGGCTCAGCCGCTTCTTCCCCTGCACTGTCTCTGCCGCTTCTTCCCCTGCACTGGCTCAGCCGGTTCTTCCCCTGCACTGGCTCAGCCGGTTCTTCCCCTGCACTGGCTCAGCCGCTTCTTCCCCTGCACTGTCTCTGCCGCTTCTTCCCCTGCACTGGCTCAGCCGGTTCTTCCCCTGCACTGGCTCAGCTGGTTCTTCCCCTGCACTGGCTCTGCTGGTTCTTCCCCCGCACTGGCTCGGCTGGTTCTTCCCCTGCACTGGCTCAGCTGGTTCTTCCCCTGCACTGGCTCAGCTGGTTCTTCCCCTGCACTGGCACAGCTGGTTCTTCCCCTGCACTGGCTCTGCCGGTTCTTCCCCTGCACTGGCTCTGCCGGTTCTTCCCCTGCACTGGCTCTGCCGGTTCTTCCCCCGCACTGGCTCGGCCGGTTCTTCCCCCGCACTGGCTCGGCCGGTTCTTCCCCTGCACTGGCTCGACCGGTTCTTCCCCCGCACTGGCTCAGCCGGTTCTTCCCCAACTCATGCTCCATTGTTTCTGCTGCGTGTTCCCTGTGTAGGCTTTTGTGCCCCCCGTGCAGACTCTGCCATATTGGATACACTCGTATCCTTATATTGTCTGTATCGATCCGTGCATTTGGCTGTGTCTACTTAGACACAATTTCTTTGAAAACATAAGTACTACTCTTCCCTAGAGATCAGGGAGTGACAGGAGATCTGCACACAGAACCTTATCCCCTAGTATTTATTTAGGCATCCAGATTGTTAAACTGCTTGCTTTCTACTGATAATGAGATGACTGTGCCAATTCTGTCCCAGTCTATACAGCAAAGTTGAAAAGGAAATCTGTTGTGAAACAGTGAATATCCTAGGATAGGTGTGGCACATGTATGTGTATATATAATATATGTATGTGTACATTTAAGTGTGTATTTCTATGTCCACCTCTTCTTTTTGTATGTGTGTATATATTCGTCTGATAATATTCCAGCACATATAACTTCTAGCTACCGGTCAGTACAATGTTCTAATTGTTAACGATTCTTCTCTCCTAGTGGCTTTTCACGGTGTCCCTTTAAAAATTAAGAAAGAACCGCACAGCCCCTGCTCTGACCTGAACACCGCGTGTGGTCAAGAACAGCCATTTAAGTTCAGCTATGGAGAAAAGTGCCTGTACAATGTCAGGTAAGCGCTCGATACTGGAGACAGATGGCCGAGAAATCTGGTTAGTTTGACGTGTCTGGGATGTTCGACGAAAGCGGGAAACTTTTGAAGGACCTTTCGACGTTCTCTGATCGTTTTTCCACCATCGACCTTCCTCAAATTTTAATATATGCAGACTCCACCCCTATATAATATTTAGCATCTTATTATTAAATATTTTGTACACGTTGCAGTGCTGGGTGCTGCTATAAGAACCAATTGTAGTTGAAATCTCCTAAAAACTCTGGGAACCAACTGTGGTGCCCATCCCTATAAAACTAGCAATTTTAATATTCTATATTAAATATTTGCTTTTTTTTGTAAGATTCTTAGAAGTCACAGTCTATTCCCATGGATATTGTTCTAATTTTCATTTTACGGGTGGCTTTGTTTCTTGTCGTGTCCTTGTTCACAGACTTCTATTGGGTTTGTGTTTCTGCTAAGTTGCTTGAATTGATCGAATCTGCCGAAAATCTAATTTGCAAATTTACTCAAATTTTAGTAGATAAATACAAATTTTCACCGATTGCTGGCAAAAGTCGTTTACCAAAGCAATAAAAATATATTAGTCACCTTTCCGACCACCTGTACCACCACGGTATCTCCCTGGACTGTCCTCCGCTGGCTCCCTCTCTCTCCATTTGCGATCTTCTCCTCACTCTCTTACCTCTTCTCTGCCTTCGGCACTGACCAGACCTTATGCAACATCATGGCTCCATAAAAAAATCTGGCTGCCATTTTTCTCAATTTTAAAGGGAACCTGTCACCTGAATTTGGCGGGACAGGTTTGCGGTCATATGGGCGGGGTTTTCGGGTGTTTGATTCACCCTTTCCTTACCCGCTGGCTGCATGCTGGCTGCAATATTGTGTTGAAGTTCATGCTGTGTCCTCTGTAGTACACGCCTGCACAAGGCAATCTTGACTTGCGCACGCGCAGTATGCTTTGCCCAACTGCGGGCAAAGCCGAAAAGCATTTGTGCGCATGCGCCGGCGCACTATGTCCTGGAACACAGCGAAATACTTCCGGGACATAGTTCGCCGGCGCATGCGCTCTAAGGATTTTCGGCTTTGCCTGCACTTGGGCAAAGCATATTGCGCGTGCGCAAGGCAAGATTGCCTTGCGCAGGCGTGTACTTCGGAGGACACAGCATGAACTTCAACCCAATATTGCAGCCAGCATGCAGCCAGCAGGTAAGGAAAGGGTGAATCAAACACCCGAAAACCCCGCCCATATAACCGCAAACCTGTCCCGCCAAAATCAGGTGACAGGTTCCCTTTAAAGACCATTGGATCGGAAAAAAAATTGGATTCTATTGAATCCAAATTTTGGAGGGCAAATTTGTATCAATTTTGATCCGCTTTGAATCTATTTGCTCATTTCTACCATTGACTTTTCAGAAGAAGCCGGTTTGCAGTATAAAATATAGGAGATTCCTTCTCAGTCCATAATGAGATCGATGATCAATTTTTTGACTACCTTTTGACTCCATTAGACCATGCAGCCAAGTCCAAGTCAATGATAAACAGGACTAATGTGGCAGATCTCAAAATCGCCCAACATTTTAGTAAATAAATGATAAATGTGCAACCCCCCGGACACTGTCAGTTTGCTTAAAATGTAGGATGAGACTGATGGTGGATTTCAGGCTTCCCTTGACTCGGATAGACAATGCAGTGGGATTCACTTTATACATGTGCCAATATGGGACAGAGCTAAAAATCTGGTCATATTATATAAAATTATTGACAAATGTGCAAGACTTTTTGACTTCTGCAAACTTTAAAAAAAAAAAGTTTGAAAAAAAAAAATAAAAATAAAAAAGTAAAATATTTTTAATAATCTTTAATGAAGGCGCAGACTTCTGTTTATTGAGTCTACTAGAGCAGATGAATTTACAATCAGCGTCTAAAAATATTAAGACACCTTTGTAATTTACGGGTCTGTGTAGATGGCACTTATGTAATTTATGGGGCTGTTTTGGGGCCTCTTGGCTCTACGATCCCTGTAGATGAAAAATAATGCTTTTCAGCAGAAGTGTTTACACGCAGATTTTTAACCTTTGCTTTTTTTTTCCCTTACTGTAATGCATTTTTGTTTAGCATAGACGAGACAGGCTTTTAAAGTGATTTACATTGCTGCGCTCGTCCGGCGGTGAGTGTATTGTGACTCGTAGGTAGGCGACATAGGCGATCACATGATTCTCCTTCAGCTTCTATGTAAATATGTCTAATGTAGCAAGGACATCTGTTACATTGTAGCCTGGAAAGGTCGCTTCATTCTCCCTTCTTCCAAAAATTAAAAATCCCTGGAAAAGTTTTAGTCTTTGAGTTGGACCCATCCTCTTGTCAACCAACTGTCCCAGAACTTTTTTTTTTTTTGCTGATGCTGATCCCCAAGGTGTCTTATCATCGGGTCAACTATCAATCTTCTGTAATCTGTGTGCAAGTTCCGTTTTCTTGCAGTGCCTCTACAGGTGAAATGAGGTATTGCATTGATCTCATATGAAAATGTAAGGACTTGCTGGGTTCTTCAGTGCTAGAGACAGGTTTTTTGCAACATTACCACTCTAAATAAAAAAAGGTCTTCTTCATCTATTCAACCAGAGCTTTAGGATTTGATATATGTTCTCTTAAAGGAGTTGTCCAGGATAAAAAAAAAAGCCAGGCTTCTACAGGTTGAGTATGGTATTGCCACTCTACTTGATTAAAGTGAGCTGCAATAGCACGCACAAGCTCTAAACAAGGGTGGCACTGGTTTTTGGAAGAAAGCAGCCATGTTTTTCTAATTCTGGACATTTTTTTTTTTTAAATACAATCCTTTTAATGGCAAGCCTAGTTATATAAAGGCAAATCTCTCCATCTCCCAAATCAATGCATCGGATGGCAGATTTTCTGAGTGAAGCCTCCTCTTAGTCGAGTTCTTACCTCCATATTAGCTAGAATTCAGATTAGCAATGTGTGGATTCCATCTGAAGATAGAGAAAGCTGAGCTCTAACTCCTGTAGAAGCTGCAACCGTGGCTGCGTTTATCTTCTGCTTTAGAAAACCTAAAAATATCCAAAAGTTGTACAAATAGCAGTTATTACTGAGGAGTCCTTTTATTACCTGCACATTTTGGTATTTTGGCTCTCCTCGAGTAGCGACTAGCGAGCATAATGGAAGTGAGTGTGAAACTCGAGCATTTTTCCAGAGGACAGTTTCATTTTAGTGGAAAAAATCTCTCGATCTCTCTTCCCTCTCGATCTCTTTTCTCCCTCTGATCTCTCTCTGATGTCTCTTCTCTCTCTGATGTATCTTCTCTCTGATCTCTCTTCCCTCTCGATCTCTCTTCTCTTCTCTCTTGATCTCTCTCTTCTCTCTCGATCTCTCTTCTCTCCCTCTCGATCTCTCCTCCCTCTTGATCTCTCTTCTCTTCTCTCTTGATCTCTCCTCCCTCTCGATCTCTCTTCTCTTCTCTCTTGATCTCTCTTCTCTCTCGATCTCTCTTCTCTCCCTCTCGATCTCTATTCTCTCCCTCTCGATCTCTATTCTCTCCCTCTCGATCTCTCTCTCTTCTCTCCCTCTCGATCTCTCTCTCTCTTCTCTCCCTCTCGATCTCTCTCTCTCTTCTCTCCCTCTCGATCTCTCTCTCTCTCTTCTCTCCCTCTCGATCTCTCTCTTTCTTCTCTCCCTCTCGATCTCTCTTCTCTCCCTCTCGATCTCTCTCTCTTCTCTCCCTCTCGATCTCTCTCTCTCCTCTCCCTCTCGATCTCTCTTCTCTCTCTCTGATGTCTCTTCCCTCTCGATCTCTTTTCTCTTCTCTCTTGATCTCTCTTCTCTCTCTCTCTGATCTCTCTTTTCTCCCTCTTGATCTCTCTATTCTCCCTCTCGATCTCTCTCTTCTCTCCCTCTCGATCTCTCTTCTCTCTCTCTGATGTCTCTTCCCTCTCGATCTCTTTTCTCTTCTCTCTTGATCTCTCTTCTCTCTCTCTCTGATCTCTCTTCTCTCCCTCTCGATCTCTCTCTCTCTCTCTTCTCTCCCTCTCGATCTGTCTCTCTCTTCTCTCCCTCTCGATCTGTCTCTCTCTTCTCTCCCTCTCGATCTCTCTCTCTTCTCTCCCTCTCGATCTCTCTCTCTCTTCTCTCCCTCTCGATCTCTCTCTCTCTTCTCTCCCTCTCGATCTCTCTTCTCTCCCTCTCGATCTCTCTCTTCTCTCCCTCTCGATCTCTCTCTTCTCTCCCTCTCGATCTCTCTCTCTCCTCTCCCTCTCGATCTCTCTTCTCTCTCTCTGATGTCTCTTCCCTCTCGATCTCTTTTCTCTTCTCTCTTGATCTCTCTTCTCTCTCTCTCTGATCTCTCTTTTCTCCCTCTCGATCTCTCTATTCTCCCTCTCGATCTCTCTCTTCTCTCCCTCTCGATCTCTCTTCTCTCTCTCTGATGTCTCTTTTCTCCCTCTCGATCTCTCTATTCTCCCTCTCTGATCTCTCTTCTCTCTCTCTCTAGATCTCTCTTCTCTCTCTCTCTGATCTCTCTTCTCTCCCTCTCTGATCTCTCTTCTCTCTCTCTCTGATCTCTCTTTTCTCCCTCTCGATCTCTCTATTCTCCCTCTCTGATCTCTCTTCTCTCCCTCTCGATCTCTCTCTCTTCTCTCCCTCTCGATCTCTCTCTCTTCTCTCCCTCTCGATCTCTTTTCTCTTCTCTCTTGATCTCTCTTCTCTCTCTCTCTGATCTCTCTTTTCTCCCTCTCGATCTCTCTATTCTCCCTCTCTGATCTCTCTTCTCTCTCTCTCTAGATCTCTCTTCTCTCTCTCTCTGATCTCTCTTCTCTCCCTCTCTGATCTCTCTTCTCTCTCTCTCTGATCTCTCTTTTCTCCCTCTCGATCTCTCTATTCTCCCTCTCTGATCTCTCTTCTCTCTCTCTCGATCTCTCTTCTCTCTCAATCGAGGTATGGAGCAGTGCCGAGCATGCTCGCCCATCACTACATGCTTTCAGTTTCCTGTGTTACATGTTTGTAGAAAGAACTGATATTTATTGAAAGTAAATAATAGTGGATCTATATTTCCTTTCTAGTGCCTATGATCAGAAACCACAAGTTGGAATGAGGCCCTCTAACCCCCCAACCCCATCAAGCACTCCAGTGTCCCCACTACATCATGCATCACCGAACACAGCACAGAATCCTAAAGCAGAACGTCTTTTTCCTACACATCTTCCACCATCCCAGCCGATCCCAGACAGCACCTACACAATGGACCATAGGTAAGTCACTGTTTGGCTCGCAGAGAGCACCGACTTTACCATTCAAGAATTGTGAGAGTCTCTAAGGTTCTTAAAGGGGCTATTTCCGATGCTGCTAAGGGCTGATGCCTTTGGGTCCCTCTACTGGCAGCTGCTTTTGACATAGAAGCCTTGGCCTGCCTCTCATTTCCCTTCCCGCGGCAATGACATGAGATAGATAGTATTATAAGGCAGCCATACATAAAGAGTGCAGAGATGCTTTGAGTCCACTAGAACAGAAACTTCTCATAGAACAATATTGTTCTGGCTCTATGATATGAGCTGCCCACCAGGGTAGCAGGGTACTCGGTACCGGGTCCGATCTTAAAGGGGATGTCATGGTGTCTGCGACTCGGTCCGTGGCCTTTGGACTCAATTAAAGGGGGATGGTCTTTTAAGGGAAAACAATGTTTATAAGTCTGTCGTGACGCCACCTGTGGTGTTCGGTCATTAGTGGGACCGACACTGCGTTAAAGGGGTCCTGTGGGGGATGTTATTGCTGCACTGATGGTACACTTCCCACAGGTGAAGTGGGGTCCCCAGGGATCCTAAGGTATATGGTGGTGATGACAGTTGCTGGTAAATAAGTAAAGGACACAAGTTATAAGTCTTTACCTGGTTTATTGTAGCTGGCAGGCCACAGTCCTGGGTACCAGGCCCGTGAGCCTTTCCAACTAGCGCTTGCTAAAGTGAAGTCCCTGCTGCCTGAAGCTTCCTGCAGAATCCTCTATTCTCCCTGTTCTGAGACAGGTACCTGGGCAGCTTGAGCCTTTTTACAGGGACTCTATCATGCCCCGGGCTCCTAGGTGCTGCTGCGTCTCAGGCGTTGTGTGGGCCAATACATAAAGCTCTGAGCCCTCCGGTTCTGCCAAGTGTCGTACAGTTCCACTAAGGCCTCAGACTCCCGGTACTCGGTACTGCGCTTCGGTTCTGAGGGTGCCCGGTCACAGTTCCCCTCTGAGCCCTGTTTCACTCCTTTGTTCCTTCCCTTCCGGCTCCTCCACATTCAACCCCTCAGGTCTTCCTCCTTCCAGAGGCTGCAGGTCCCTCTTGGCTGCCAGGCCTTTCTGTCTGCAATCAGTTCCAGACTTCCTTCTACTTCAGTGTCTCTGCCAGACTAACCTCACTGGTCTCCTGGGACCAACTGACTCGCTCCTCCTCCAAACCAGGATCTTTATCCAGGGAAGCTGTCCTAAAACAGGGTTTTGAGCTCCCCCTCCTGGCCTGGATTTGGAAGGTGTTGTGTGTGTGCTAAGCTGCTAAGGGAATCACACTTGTCTCCAGGCATAGCACTACCTTCCCCGAGAGGAAGGCAGCACTACTGTGGTACCCGAACTCCTGGGGTGCCACAGACACATAATCTAATAAATTAATAGGGTATATGAAAAAGGTGGCGTTCATGAGACAGCCCCTTCAGTATAGGTTACTGCCCGGTGATCTCAGCTGAAAAGAATTTTAAGCGACTTGTATGAAGACAGTGACTTAAAGGGGTTGTCTTCTAAGAGTTAGTTATAAGTTGGAGGAGGTCAAGGTGAGCACCAATGAGTCACTCAATAACATATTGAAATGAAAGACTAAGGAAGTAAATGGAAGTTTGCTGCATTTCTTAATGGGCCTAAAAAATAAGCTCATTACATTGTGTCCCCAAGCGATGTGCTGCAATCTGCTCAAGAACCTCGTAGCAATCGTGTAATTCCTCTGCAGCACCACCGCTGGTGAAATGAGGCATTACATGGTGTCCACTAAAATTAATGTTTTCGAGCATTGCTGGGTCCTCCAGAGAGAGTAGACGCTCTTTGTAGACGCTCTCTACTGTGTCATTTGTTCTGATCCTTAATGGAGGACTTTACTCCATCAGATACATGTTGGTGGGATCGAGCAAAGACACTTTTTGGTGTATACTCATGAACGGAGTTGTTTTAGCAATCATAACCCAGTAAAGTAAAGTGAGCTCTCTGTATACAAACCCGGGCTCTCATTGGTGATTCCTTATCCCTATAGTCTTACACAAGCATGGAAATTCCACATCTATTTTGTATATTGGTTTTGCATTGCAAATGTTCCTATCGTGGAGTAAAATGCAACTATGCCGTTCACTAATGGTTTTGAATCACCTTGGCTGGATGCGGCTCACGCCGATGTCAAGCCCGTAGAAAAAAAAACAAAAAAACATAACATCGCTCCCGATCTCTTGATTTGTTGCAGCCTCTTATCCCCGTCCATAAATCCACCTTCCTCTTGTGACCTTCAATGAATAGCGCTGAGGAATCACTTTGATTATCTCACATTGCACCTTTAAAATACAATCACACAATTAACCTTTGGCTGCCGTTCCTCTATAGTTTCATTCCTTCCTTTTACATAAAAGAAAAAAAATGGATTTGTTTTATAATAACTAATAAAAAATTGGATTTAGAATTTAAGGAGTGTCTCCGGAGCTGGCAATAGCGGAGCCAAAAATATGTGCTAATTGCTTTTATGTGTGTGTTTTTTTTTTTTATAAATCATTTTACAGGTGGAACTTTTTAAACAAATTTTATGTGCCTTCATGTTTCATGACTTTGCTTTGTTTTTGTCTAACACTGGGTAGGGTAGAACGGCGCACACATATAAACAAAAGCCGGGTATGGCATCCAAGCATCATGCAGGAGAAAACGTATGCTGGGAGAGCCAAACCTAAAACCAAAATCTCCAGATCCTATTGTTTGATCCTATTGCCCTTTCGGACCCATATAGCTAATCCCAAACTTATTCTAGGCAACAAGGATCCAAAGACTGAAATATAGAATCATAGTTTGTTTTTTTGGAAGGCTAGTGGCCCAAACCAAGCTCTTAAGATGCGCCAACGACTATTTTCTCCAATCCCCTCCCCCAATTTACAGGTCAAGAAGACCAGCCAATTCGTGGTGAGGCTTCATCTCTTAACAGAACGATGGGATTGAATATGTTAAAACCAACCCTGTCCAATCCTCGGTACTTGGATTTCTTCCATTGAGTGACATTTGGGAGGCCCCTACAGACTCTTTAATCCAGCTTGTGGCAGAATACAGAATAAAGGCTGTCATACACATCGAATAGTTGTTGTCGAAACTCCTTTAAAAAACTTGTATTTTCTCTCTCTCTCTCGAGAGAGAGAGAGAGAGCGAGAGAGATTCCTGGTTGGGTTGGAGGAAGCTCGGGAGGTCCCAATATCAGAAAGACTATGGGTGCGCTGGGCTGACTTTAGTCTAATGGAGATCTTTAAGGATCATAAACTTATGCAATGATTTGGAAGCCTTCTCCTTCCTTTTGTGCCCAAAGCATTTCATCCAATAATTAGGTGGTCTTCTGCATGACGTTTTGAGCCCTGCCCTTTTGGCCACAAGAAAACCCACAAAACCTTGTATTAGCTCTTTGTGGTCAATATCCTGAAACCATATACTGTATATTCAAGCTTGATAGACCTTCCCCAATAAAGGTGACCAAACTCTTAGATACTGTGCTCTGAAGAGGCTGAAAAAAAAACAGTACATGAATTGAATGCCGGCTAAACGATAATTTGTAGACCTGTTTCTAAGTTAGTTTTAATTTTTGTAATTTTTGTAATAATTAGTTTCTATTCTCTTATTTTTTTCCAAACCAGGTTTCGTCGGCAGCTCTCAGAACCGTGCAATTCGTTTCCACCGCTTCCTACGTTGCCAAGGGAAGGCCGACCTGTCTACCAACGACAAATGTCTGAGCCAAGCATCCAGTTCCCTCCTCAAGGATTTAAGCAAGAATATCATGATCCGGTGTATGAACACAGCACTATGGTGGGCAATGCCCCCAACCAGAACTTCCCTCCACCTCTTATGATTAAGCAGGAACCTAGAGATTTTGCTTACGACTCAGGTAAATATCCATGTTGTATTTTTTTTTTGCTTACTGTCCACTTTTTGTTGAAGTTCTTAGTTTTGACAATGCTTAAGATATTGAGTTATCCTCTGGTTGGCCAGTCCATCCTGTTATGCATTTTCTGATTTACATTTTGGTAAAATTAATATTAGATGGGTATTAGAGTGATGGACCAGCCTGTCCCAAGGCGGGAACATCTCCAAGATAAAATGACGTGATTCGTTGTATCTGGGGGTGGAGGAGTTGTATATAATAAATATGGACCTAACCAAAACTCAAGTATCATAACCTTAAAATCTTCTTCAAAACACTTATCAGGCCATCGTGGCAAAGTCTGTAGAATACTAAGATGAGTGTTCATAGGAAATGTGAAGGTGTAGATTTTTCATATCTATCTGGACAAAAAAATTGCCTCCAGTAACAAGTGCAACCACATTTCCCACCAGAAGTTTAAAAGTGAGCATAATAGCTGGATGTCTACATTTACACGTAACCCAACCATGCACAAAGCCTCTCCTACAACTCTCACTTGAAGGATTTAGTTCAGGGGTCAAGCAGTTGATTAGATGATCTGACTATTGGTCTTCCTGATGCATCTCCCACCATCGAGTTGACTTCTCTGGTGGAGACATGACCGTTCGTCTAAGTAACAGTTTAAGAAAGTTCGCTATCTAAACTTTTTCGGAAAAAAAAAATAGTATTTGGCCAAATGTATGCTAATTTTAAAGCTGGATTGACATTGAGGCTTGGGAACCAGTCATTTCCCGAAAGGCTTTATCTCAAGGCTAAATTATTTTCCACCTGGGTTAGCAAAACATGTCTGATTTCTTCAAAAAATCAGTGTGAGTCCTATTTTCAGGTGGTGTGTAATATTGATGCTGAGCCTTGTTTGCCTTAATTTAGTTGAGTTGTAATACCAGACTCGATCTTTGGACTGGCGCGCCTTCTGGGGAAAAAGAAGCCATGTTTTCTGTCTTCTATGTACTGTCCTTGTTATGGGCCTCTGGCCACTTTTGTCCCATCTTCCATTCACTAAGCCTCATGTCGTCATTAATGTGTGTTATACTTCAACCGGTCATTTTTGAGGAGCGCTACACCTTGCCACATGCTGTGGCAACACATTATTGACTTGCATCACGTCCCGTATGATGGTGTAGGCCCTATTGAATTAAAGACCTAGTCGAAAATTACCGAAGGCCGAGAGTAAGGACAGATGATGGAAGAACCAATTGTAGGAGCAAAGGCGGTGGGACAGGAAAAAGAAGGGCCAAGGAGCGGTGAATATCGTCAGAATTTTTGTTTTTCTAAACTCCTCTTCCTGGCAACCTATAATCCAGAAGAAAATGATTCCAACTGACATTTCCCTGAATTTATTTAGTCGAAAGCAAATAGCAACAAAATTGGATTTTGGTGAATCCGAATACTTTTGCAAAGCCGAGGCAAATTTGATTAATTTGTAGGAAAAATAAGCTTATGAGCAAAATTTACTCAGCATGTACAAAGGCCACAATGAAAAAAATATAAATAAAAAAATAAAATAAAAAAAAATACTGACTCAGTTGCTCAAGCTTTGCTTAATAAACACGTATCATTGAGATCAAGAGTTACAGTAAGTGCTACTGTCTGGTTATTTGATTTGAGAATTGCGCAGTCTGGATTTCCTCTCTATGCATTAGGAGGGGTCACGGGAACGCAGGCTGCCTTTTAAATCCGTAATGGAAGTTCTGGAGATGGTCTTAAACCAATCCAATAGGTTTTAGCCATGACTGATTGATCTCCAGGGGGGCTGCCTTTTGTAAGCGCTGTCTTACATGAATGGTCTTTGTATCGCTCAGAGCTTCATTCATAAAGTCGACGACGAGAGGTCGTGGGCTAAAAAAGAAAAAAAAAAAAATCTCGGGAGTCCGTTCAATAATCTTGAGCTGGAAGGTTTAAAGTTCCATCAGCTGTTCTGCTTGCCAGATAACTTCCAGCCATGATTAATGCTCGCTGACTGTGCCAATATGTTATATGACTCTACTTTATGGGCTCCGTGTGTCCCGGATATACACAGATGTAGAGAGCTGTATTCTCAACTGTGAAAGATTAAGAAAGAAATACTCTGTTGTGAATTCCATTCAACTTTTTCTTACTTTTTTTTTTTTCTCTCTGCCTTGCCGGTATTGTGGGAAACCTAGCACACATGCAGAAATCTCTGTGACTGGGCCATTCATCTAAATGATGCTTGCAGATATCTATGTTGGAAATCTACGAAAATCCCCTTTTAATTGGGCGGGGGAGGTAGATATGGACACAAGTATATCAACATTAATTAAAAGGATTTTCTGGAAACTAACAACTTTTTATTAATTCTACAGAAAGGGAAAAAATAAGTCATAGTGACCATACCAAACCCCCACCGAACCGTTTCTGATCTCCGCTGCTCCCACTTCCGAGGCTGGTCTCCGTACTGCCTGCACTGTCACAGACGCACATGGGATCGCTGCATTGGTGACCAACTCATCACCGCTATAGCCAGTGATTGGCTGCAGAGGTCACTCGTTCCTGAGCAAGGAAGTACAGAGTTCAGCAAAGAATTTAGGAAGCATTGGAATGGGCTTGGCAGGGACTGGCAATGGAAGCATAACTATGGTTTCAGATAATCATTTTAATGGGCAAATCTAGATGGGCAAAGATTGAGGGTTTACTTCTGATGACCATGTTCTACGCCCTATTAAAAAAAATATATATATATATATATACATATATACATCTGTATTGTATTTATCTCTATCTATATATCTATATATAATGGATGGATATATATATATTATATTTATTAGATAGATATTATAGTATGTACAGGGTACAAGTGCTTTTCTTTTTTTTTATTCTGGGCTCCCGATCCCCCAATTCACCCAGTTGTATAGTAGTTTTGGCCACTGATAGGTGAATAGGTGAAGTTTTAGGGTCTGGGTGGATTTATCATCTGGTTTAATAACTGTCTGCACTTAGCTCCCCCTAGTGGGCATTGCAGGCAGGTAATGTTTTATATTTTAACTTTTTTGCAAAACTGAGGAATCCCCTGTGCTTTTTGCTCAGGTGTGGTGCTCTTTCTAAAAGAAAATGGCTTACTTTTTATGACCCTGGTAAATGACTTTAGGCAAAGAACCCATCCTCCTCATCATCTAGATGTTTTTTTTTCCCCTCTTCTGCATTGGTTGCTGTTTTCCGCATTTGTCAGCCGCGGTGGATCGCTTCCATGTGTAAATACTTTTTGCAGGGAAGCGCTCTTCGGCAAAAGTGCGCATAATTTGACCTTACCGTTATGAAGCGTAGGCTTGTTTTTATTTTCGTAACTTCATGTACTTGCTTTCATTTTGCCTTAATTAGTTTCTTGGCAAGTCTCCTCCAGCAACGCTCTTTTCATTTTCAAGTATCTCATAATAATTGTTTTTATTCAATATCTTTGAAAAGATGCAAACACAACGCCAGCGAAGTTTAATTGTATTGTATTCTAGCATTTTGTGTTTAATTTTTACTTATTTTTCTGCTTTGTGTTTTTTTTTTTAATTGTTTGCTTATTTTATGCATTTCTTTTCTTTAGAACTTTATATAAGATATCAACATCATCATCATCATCATGATCATTTTAATGTATTAAAAATAAATACGATGATGTTATTTATTTTTTAAACTGGGGCTGCTATAGACTTTCACATGCTCATAAACCTTTTCAGCAGGCTCATTGTCATCAGAGGCAGGATTACAAGGACAGGTGACACCGCCATACAAAGCTGATAACACAGAATCCACCAATCACTATAGGCCATGTTGCAGCTTCTCCTGCTACTCTCCCTTCATAATGACTTTTGCACACGCTCATTAGATGCTTCAATACAATTACCGTATTTTCCGGCATATAAGACGACTTATTAACCCCTGAAAATTTTCTCAAAAGTCGGGGGTCATCTTATACGCCGGGTACGGCGTGTGCAGGGAGCGATCCTGGATGGTTTCCAGGGTCTGGAGGAAAGGAGACGCTCCTTCAGGCCCTGGGATCCATATTAATGTAAAAAAATATAAAAATAAAAAATATGGATATACTCACCCCTCCGACGGCCCCCGGCTCTCAGCGGTGCAAGCGGCGGCCTCCGTTCCTAAGGATGCATTGAGCGTAGGACCTGGACTAATTTTCCAGTGTGAAAATTTGCAAGATTTCATTTTTTAACATATTTTAAAATATTTATAAATATAGCCATGACGGAAAGTGTTGGCATCATTGAAATTGTTTCAGAAAGTGAAGTATTTCTCCCAGAAAATTATTGCAGTTACACACGTTTTGTTATACACAGGTTTATTTTCTTTGTGTATATTGGAACAACACAAAACCAGAGAAAAAATGGCAAATTGGACATAATTTCACACAAAACCCCAATAATGGGCCGGACAAAATTGTTGGCACACTCTATTTAATATTTGGTTACACACCCTTTGGAATAAATAACTGCAATCAGTCTGTTCCTATAACTACCAACAAGCTTCTTATACCTCTCAACCGAAATTTTGGGCGACTCTTCTTTTGCTCTATTTGAAGGCGTCTTCTCCCAACAGCAATTCTAAGATCTCTCCACAGATGTTCAATGGGATTTAGATCCGGACTCATTGCTGCCACTTCACAACTCTCCAGCGATTTGTTTCCATTCATTTCTGGGGTCTTCTTGAACTATGTTTGTGGTCAGTGTCCTGCTGGAAGACCCATGGCCTAGGACACAAACCCAGCTTTCTGACACTGGGCGCTACATTACCACCCTTTGGTAATCTTCAGCTTTTATGATGCCTTGCTCATAGTCAAGGCTCTTAGGGTCAGAGGCAGTGAAACAACCCTCAAAACATCTTTGAACTTCCACCATATTTGACTGTAGGTACAGTGTTCTTTTCTTTGTATGTAGAAAAGCCGCGGAGACACCATCACGTGTTTCTCAACGCAAGCAATAAATAGCCAGGTCTTTCACCGGGAAGGAACAACCATGGGAAGGGCAGCATCCAAAAAGGAAAACCACCTATGCCAAAACATGGTATCCATCCACAGACAGCTGTTTCGGGGTATATATATTTTCTTTGTAGACCTCATTCCGTTTTGGTAAACAGTAGAATGATGTTCTTTACCAAAAAACTCTATTTTGCTTTCATCTGTCCAGAAGATGCTTTCCCAGAAGGATTTTGGCTTAGTCGCATACATTTTGGCAAACTGCATTGTAGCTTTTTTAAGTTTGTGTCAGCAGCGGGGGTCCTTCTGGGTCTCCTACCATAGCGTTTCATTTCATTCAAATGTTGCTGGATAATTCACACTGACATTGATGCACCCTGAGCCTGAAGGACAGCTTGACTTTCTTGGGGACTTGATTGGGACTTATCCACCATCCGGACTGTCCTACGTTGCAACCTGTCATCAATTTTTCTCTGTCGTCCAGGGAGATTAGCTACAGTGGCATGAGTTTTAAACTTCTCGATTATGTTACACACCGTGGACAAAGGAACATCAAGCTCTATAGAGACGGACTTGTAATCTTGAGATTGTTGATATTTTTAAACAATTTTGGTTCTCAAGTCCTCAGACCATTCTCTTCTCCTCTTTCTGTTCTCCATGCTTAGTGTGGCACACACAGACACACAATTCACAGATTAAGTCAACGTCTCTCCTTTTTTTCTGGTTTCAGGTGTGATTTTCATATTACACACCACACCTGTTACTTGCCACAGGGGAGTGTGAACGAGCATCACATGCTTGAAACAAATTTATTTACCCACAATTTTTGAAAGGTGCCAAGGACCATTTTGGGGGTTTTGTGTAAAATTATGTCCACTTTCTTTTCTGTGTGTTTTTTGTGGAATTAAAGGAATTAAACATGTGTATTACAAAACGTGTATCCTCAATAACTTTCTGGGAGAAATACTTCATTTTCTGTAACAACTTCAAGGGTGCCAACGCTTTTGGACAATTATTTACATTCTAACGGGACAATTGTTTGGGAGGCCTTGCACCCACTGCTTTTCCCATGGTACTGTTCCATTTTTCCTCGATGGATAGAATAAAATCCTGATTTAGGCAATAGGTCATTGTGACGATGGCTTCCCTTTAAGCCAGGCTCTGCTTTGCTTATGCACAGTCCTAGATAATCACATTATCTGCTGACTATAAAATATGTGATGAAGTCTATTCACGCTAATCTGTTTTTTTTCTTTTTTCCATCCGATGAAGAGTTGGAGCCGAGATGGTCTCATGGAATTACATTTATTTAGCTTTAGTCATGTCTTAATCAGGGAGCGAGATACAATTAGTCTTCAGCGTTTTCTAATTGTTTGCTTTGAACTCACCCTGTTTAACCAGTGCAAATAGTTCTGTGTTTTGTATCAACATTTCGTACAGTTTGAAACTGTAAATGCTAAATTTCATTGATGTGACTGGTTATTAGATAAGGTAGAAATGGAAGCAGCCGGCAATTTAATTAGCTACTATTTTTCTGAGCAAGTCATTACTTTGATGAACCTCAGAGCAATGTTTATGGCTCCTAATTAACCATGTTAGTCATTTGATTGAATAATCACTTTAGAAATGTTTCTGCAATTTGATTATGCCCTGACCCGCTCTTAGAGTCACAAATTAACAGTTAGACCTTTCGAGACTCTGGAGGATTCTGGGATTTATTTTTTTTTAAGGCTGGTTTCACATTTGCATTTTTTTTTTTTGCGGTGAAAAATGCAAAAAAACATGCGTTTTTTCCCTATATTTAACATTAAAAACGCATGCGTTTTTTTGCATGCGTTTTGACGCGTTTTTGCAACGCATGCGTTTTTTCTCTGCATGCGTGGTGTTGCAGAAATGCAACATGTAGTAATTTTTGCGGTGTTTTTTTGCCGCAAAAAAAACGCATGCGTTTTTTCACGGCAAAAACACCTATTGATGTCTATGTAAACGCATGCGTTTTTAAGCACATGCGTTTGCGTTAAAAACGCATGCGTTTTTATAAAAAAAACAAAACACACTGATATGCCACCCCCCACCATAAAGGTGATAAAGGGATCCTAACCCTAAAGGGATCCTAACCCTAAAGGGATCCTAACCTTATCCCTAACCCTAAAGGGATCCTAACCCTACCCCTAACCCTAACCATAACCCTAAAGGGATCCTAACCCTACCCCTAACCCTAATCCCTTTAGGGTTAGGGTTAGGATCCCCTTAGGCTTAGGGGTAGGGTTAGGGTTAGGATCCCTTTAGGGTTAGGGTTATGATCCCTAGCCCTACCCCTAACCCTAACTATTTCTGTTTATAGTGGGTTTTTTACTTTATTTTGATGATTGGCAGCTGTCACACATTTCTCAGCATGCGTTTAAAAAACGCAAACGCATGAAAAAACGCATGTAAACGCGTCAAAACGCCGCGTTTTTTTCACCACATGCAAAAACGCATGCGTCAAAAAAACGCCGCGTTTGCACGCGTTTACACACATTTTTTCACCATGCTTTTTTTTTTTTTAAACGCATGCGTTTTGAAACGCAAGTGTGAAACCAGCCTAAAAACATGATATTGCCTTGGTATTATAAGACCCCATAAGTCCAAAATATTCTATTAAATGGGACCCTCATTTTTTTTTTTTTTTTAAATCAAAGACTTGCCCATGTTTTTTTTACAACTAACCCATTGATTTAAATAAAAATGGTGTAATACCACATTTTGCCTGTGGTGCCGCTGTGGGAAAATTGTGCTCTTATTAGTTAATCCCCCCCCCATGGATTACACTGATTGCTGAGAGGTGAAACAGGAAAACTTTTTATAAGTTAATTTTTATGGGATGAAAAAAGAGATTTGCTCATGTATTACATGGACAGTCCATTGATTTTATAAAAATAATATGTAATACTTTATTTCTCCTGCGGGGGCACTGCAGGAAAACTGAACAGTTATTGTCAACGTTCCCCATAGATCACGCCGATCAGTCTGAGCAATAGAAAAAATGAATAGCAGCCAATGTCCAGGGAATCCTTTTAGTATAAGTTTGCACTCAAGTGCTTGTTCACACATTGCATTTTTGCTTTTTTTTTTTGCTGTGAAAAAAGCAGCGTTTTACTGTAACAGCATAGTGAATGAGATTTTTTGCTTGCAGATTTCAAGCGGTTTCAAATCTACAGCATGTCAAATCTTTCAGCATTTTTACAGCATTTTTTTTTACCCATTCAAATAAATAGGAAAAAATGCTATTTTTGGTGCAGAAATGTCTGATGCAAATACTTAAAGGGAACCTGTCACCCCAAAATCATATATGAGCTGCGGCCACTGGCAGCAGGGCCTTATCTACAGCATTCTGTAATGCATTCTGTGATGCTGTAGATAAGCCCCCATGTAACCTGAAAGGTAAGAAAAGCAGGTTATATTATATTCAACCAGGGGCGGTCCCGGTTCGTTTTGGGTCCGATGGGCGTTGCGGTCCGGGGCCTCCCATCTTCATACAATGACGTCTTCTTCTTGTCTTCCTGCCACGGTTCCGGCACAGGCGAACTTTGTCTGTCCTGTTGAGGGCAGAGCAAAGTACTGCATTGCGCAGGCGTTTGGCCTCTCTGACCTTTCCCGTCGCCAGTGCACATTCCCTAGGTCAGTGTCGGACTTTGCTGCCAAGGGTCTACAGTAACACAGAATCTAAGGACCCACTGTCGATGATTAATTTCTCTGCAAATATTACAAGTGTATTGTCATTGCTTATTGGCACTTCTTCGCAGCGGCCCACCTGGGAATTCTCCTTCTCTCCGGTGGGCCAGTTCAAGCCTTCCCTTGTGTCAACTCTCCCCCATCGTTCACTGCTGCATGTCTCGCGGCTGTTCGACAGCCACAACACATGCAAGGATAGCCTGTCTGTTAGGCAATCCCTGCATGTGTTGCATCCGTCGAACAGCAGCAAAATATGCAGCCGCGGTGACTTCAACATATTAGTCGAGCACGCCGACCACACTATCAGCACACGAGCATGCTCGGGTAACGCTTTATCCAAGCAGGCTCGCTCGTTACTAGTAATACTTACCCTGTGTTGCCATTGCAGAGAAATGGTACACCTGCTTGCAACTTCCTCCACCGATTGCAATGATTGCCGAGACTAGGAACAAAGCTACTCTGCTTCAGCAATTTTCTGGGGGACTAAAATCACTAGTGATTATCCAAAGTGGATGACCCCTTTACGTTTACTACAACTGTCAGCAGAGTTTAGAAGTCTTTTACTTACTGTCTTTATAAGACCATTATTGTTAAAATCGCGGACTCAATATTTACCTAGAGCAAACATGGTAATCTTCTGTAAGAACATCATATCCGCTGCCCAAGTCCAATTTTACTGTACTAAAGTTTGGAGATGGTTGTGGAAGAACAAAAGCTTGTTTGTGCCGATTCCTAAAGGAAGAGCGTACGCCGTCATTACTCCCGTGATGGTCATTGTTACTTTATTCGTACAGACAATTGAAACCTTAGAGCGATCCAGAATGAACTTACTGGGGAGCAGACATGTCAGTGTGATCAGGATGAAGTTTCATCGTAACTGTGAACTTTTTGATTTCCTTTATCTGGTGTTGCCCCTATTGATGCACATTGGCTCTCGTCCATAAAAACACATTGAGCTGAGCGATAGTTACATGTATACTCTATGGACATAGAGGTCATACTTTTAGCGATTTCCCATTCTAAAAGCATTTCTTTTTTTACTTTTTTATTTTATTGCTCTATATGGAAAAGTACAAAACTTCATGATAAGTCATATCCACTGAAATCCTCGCAGGTCTCATTTTGACACTTGTCTGGTTCCCAGCTGGTCTCTACTTTCTACTCCTCCTTGACACACAGGAAATGACTGCTCTACCAATGATTGGCTGCAGATGGTCACATGTCCCTTTGTTGAGACATCCTCCTGTCTTTAGCAGAAAGTAGAGACCGATAGAGGACATGGCAGCATCGTAACGGTAGCAGTGGTTGAAAGTCAAGGGGAGTATTACTTTTTGATTTGGATTTTTTTTGTGCTGTTTTAGAATCATTGTAATATATAACTTTTGCAAGATTCAAGGTTCTGACGGGAGTTTTTTCTTTTTTAGCTCAATGAGTACTATCTATCAGTCTTCCGTAAAAATCTTCAAGAATTCTATGGTTTAAAACCTTACTAAGCAACCAGTTCTCTAATTACCATAAATGCTTTCTTCACACTGACACCAAGCTGTGAAATCTTCCATATATACATATACTATAGTGTGTCTGTGTGTGTGTGTATATGTATGTGTGTGTATATATGTGTATGTATATATAGCGACAGTGTGTGTGTGTGTGTGTGTGTATATATACGGTATATACACACATACATACATACACTGTCGCTATATAAATAAATATTCCATATACAGTATATACCCTGTAGATATAATATATACACACACAAGTTTTTATATATTTTTATATGCAGTATAACTGGCACACTAAATCAAACCCCATTATAGTTCAAAGATATAATGCAAAAAATATATTAAAAATAAAATAAAAAAATGCATAACTAATGAGAAAGCTAACTTCAAACACTTTCAAATCATATGTTAAACAAATAATTAAAATATATGCATATTGTTTTATTATTATTTTTCAAAACTTGAGTGTGTTTTGAAAATAAAAATAATATATTTTTACATTCATTTTATTAAACTATTCTATACACATTATTTGAATTTTTTTTGTGGTATAACGTGTGTGTGTGTGTGTGTATATATACAAAATATATAAAAGATTATATATATATATATATATATATATATATATATATATATATATATATATATATATATATATATAAAATAATAATAATAATAATAATATAAATTTTTTTTTTTTAAATATTTATAATTGACCCAACATTTAAGGCTTCTTTCGTGGCATAAATTTCCATCCTATAAATAACAAAAAAAAAGAAAATGCAATTTTCTTACAGCACTTTTTTTTTTTTTTTTTACTTGTAGATTGTGGCGATTATGAAAACATTGTACAACCTAATGTAATTAATCAGAACAGATCAGGCAACTGTGAATCGTGCTAGTTTGAAGGAAGGGGGGGGAAATACTAAGTGCTATTTAAAGTAAAGTGTGATTGCCAAAGGAGCTGACCTTTAGCAAGGTTGATTATGCTGAAAGTTTGAGTTCAAGTGACTGTGTTAGATAAAATCAACGTTCTTCATGTTCTCGTTTCATTTTGCCTTGCCACGTGCGTGTGTCTGGGATACGGCTAACCATGTGTTGACAGGTTTCCTTTCGCTGCGGCGCGTGTCCCTTTCTGTTACTCTTCTGTCTGCAGGCTGTCTCATTGATAACCTGCACGCTTTCAATTCCAGACACTTCTTTGATTAGCATTGTCTTGTTTTTTCCTTGCAGAAGTGCCTAGCTGCCATTCCATTTACATGAGGCAAGAAGCTTTCCTGGCACATCCCAATGGAGCAGAAGGTATTTCATTCTACCGCTGTTTTTATTTATTTATACGTCGCGCTATGCCACCGCAACCAATGTATCGCTTTCAACTCACGATTGACTTTTTTTTTTTTCCTAACTTATTTTAGGTTGTATGTTTGAGAAGGGTCCTCGACAGTTCTTTGATGACACATGTGTGGTCCCGGAGAAATTTGAAGGTATGCGTTCGATTTTTTTTTTTTTTTTTTTTTTTTGGGGGTGCCAAATACTGCATCTTTACAAAAAAAAAAATCATAGCACAACTTTGTTACCTTGTGTGGTTTGTGCCAAAATAAAGTAAATTGAAATGTAGGAAATCTGGTAATTGTAAAGCATGGAGATCTAGTGATTACTACAAACACTGCTCCTCGTGGGCGGGCCTAAGAAATTACCAATGCTGCATAAGATAAGCTTCTAGAAGCTCCTGGCCTTGAAAATGGTGGCAGCTTCATGTCTTCTTGCTTATCTTATGCAGCATTGGTGATTTCTTAGGCCCGCCCATGAGGAGCAGTGTTTGTAGTAGTCTTCTTGCTTATCTTATGCAGCATTGGTAATTTCTTAGGCCCGCCCATGAGGAGCAGTGTTTGTAGTAGGCTTCTTGCTTATCTTATGCAGCATTGGTAATTTCTTAGGCCCGCCCATGAGGAACAGTGTTTGTAGTAGGCTTCTTGCTTATCTTATGCAGCATTGGTAATTTCTTAGGCCCGCCCATGAGGAGCAGTGTTTGTAGTAATCACTAGATCTCCATGCTTTACATGCCTTCTTCATGCCTTTGAGTGTAATCATTTGTCCTAATGATGGGTGCTAATACATATACTCGGCATGAAACCTTGTTAGGCTTGATGCACTAGTGAAAGCTTGTCAGGGTCTGGGCGGCAGCAGTCAATACCTCTCTTCTTTGAGAAAGAAGAAAATTCATTTTAGGCTACAAAGGTTTTAAAATGCTCAGAAAAGTCTTGTGTTGACGATAGCGATTCCTTCTTGTTATTGGAGAGTTATCTCTCCCCCCTTCTCATAACCATTTTTTTTTGCTTAAAGAACAACATCCCTCATCTTAAAGGGTTATTCCTAAAACATGAAGTTATTCCCTATGCACGGGTCAAGGGGTAATCTTTAGATTGCTGGGGGTGCTTTTTGGATCTCTGGGAATCTCGGGGGTTGGATCCCCAGTGATCGTTAAGTTTTTTTACCTTTCCCATGAAGAGGGGAAAATTATTTCAATCTAAGCCAGTTATCCTGGATAGGTAACAGGATTCTGAACGATACTTATCCCATCACTAGGACCCAACGGACCCTAAAGACATGGCTCCATTCATTGACTGCAGGATTGCTGGAAATGGCGGAGTGCAGTGCTTGGCTATAACCAACAGTGCCGTAGACCATGATTGGAGCCATGTTGTGCATACGCATTCATCATTTCATTCAAAAGGCGACTATTTCAGAATCTCGATCTTGAGATTGGCGGGAATAATACTTTCCCAATGATCAGAACCTTATTACCTATCCTGTAGAATATTGATAACCTGCTAAGATGGGAAAAGCTCCGAGATTAGAGAGTGATGTATCTCCTGTTTCAATATTGATGTCAAGCTAGAAGACAACCATGGTTGCAAATACGTTTTTGTTTTGTTTTTTGCTTAAAACCGTTCATGTAATTAACTGGACAGAAGAGGCCAAATACGTAACTTTGTGCGTTGTTCATGACTGACGCACGTTGTTTTGCATATTTATCATACAAATTATGCACTTATGGATAAGCACAGAAAACATTCTGGGCTTTTGTGTTCTGAGCGTATATCATGTATAATATTATTGTCCATCTGCAAAACGACGCTGCCGCTCCTGCAATGGCAGCAAATCTGCAACAGAATTCCAGGCGGACTATCCATTTTCTGAAAAGCCTGTATGGATTGCATAACGTTGGCAGAATTCAGGAGTTTGTAATGAAACAACTGTGCAATAGAGGCAACTTAAAGGACCACTAACCTAAATTCATCAATATATAACCAATGCCATTTTGGGTACTGTCCCTTTAAGAAGTCCAACCCCCCCCCCCTGTAAAAAAAAAAAAAAACAACAAATAACATATGATCATTTATTTACATTTTAGTGATCTGTGTCAACTGAATCTATGAGCTGTAATAATCTTTTTTGTAATTTTGCAGGTGACATTAAACAAGAGCCCGGACTGTACCGTGAAGGGCCAACCTATCAGAGACGAGGCTCGCTCCAGTTATGGCAGTTTTTAGTTGCATTACTTGACGACCCTGGAAATTCCCATTTTATTGCCTGGACAGGCCGAGGCATGGAGTTCAAGCTTATTGAGCCCGAGGAGGTAGGCGCATTCTTCTGGTTGAGGGCATCTTTAGGGGGAGGTTGCCTTTTTACATGGTTTTACCAATATTATGGCCCCTCCAAGCAGATTGCCGGCACTGTATTGTGTCCTTAGTGTCAGCTCTTTCATTGCTCTGACTTGGCATCTACCAGGTAGCACAGGAAGAGGAAGTTACATGCGAGCACCCTCCTATTGGTTACTCACATGCAACTTCCTGCTTGTGGAGGGAGGAGCAAAGGAAGATCATAATGTTGTAAAAGTGTTCTGTTACCTATAAAACCTATCCAAACAGGCCAAGTATTCAATAAAATACCGTACACCTGCTTTTTTTCTCTTCCATCCACCTGACTTGGTACCTCCTCTACAGTCAGTAGGTAAAAGACGTTCCTAAGAAGTACATGAAGGGTCTGCTGAAAGTTGGATAGAACGAAACTTTTTTTTAAACTAATTATTAACAAGTGTTACATTACAAACTTGAACTTGATGAGTTTAATTGTATGGTTTATGTTCCTTTTTTTTTGTCATAGGTGGCACGACGATGGGGTTTACAGAAAAACCGACCCGCCATGAACTATGATAAGCTTAGTCGTTCACTGCGCTACTACTATGAGAAGGGAATTATGCAGAAGGTGAGATGTCAATTTCATGTCCTATAAGGGTTGGTCATGATTTAGAAATTGTGCTTTCTAAACTACAAAAAAAAACCTGGTTTAGATTAGAAGTCATCCAAACTATTGAAACAGACACCAAGGCCAAGAATAAAGGGTTCAAAGTCCATACTCTTGATTGAGAGTTGACCATGTATAATGGCTCCATCTAGGCCAAAATTAATTGGAGATATGAAACTGGAGCTCGCACCATTTTATTGTTGTAATTGCACAATCCTTGCCCCATATCGATGAAGTTGTTACCCACTTCTGGCTTTAGAGTTAGAAAATGCAGTTGATCTAGGATAAGCTTCATTTGCGGTCACCCAGTATTTTGGCAATCTACTGGTTTATATTCCCAACAAACACTCCATTTTTAGTTCAAAGGCATCCAAAGAGCTGGTCAAGTAAAATTCCTGTTAAAGATGAGCAGATCTGACAAGATTCAAATTTGCCAAATTTTTGCAAATTTTCCCGAAAATTTGATTTGCAGAGAATTTATTCTCAGCAAATTGAATGTCCCTTATTACGCCCCGGGGTCTGGAATACTCACTTCACCGCTAACCTCTGCTGCTCACCATCCCCCGTAAAATCCTCCCCACATATTCTTACCATCGTAGTGCTGAAACCCTGGGCATCTTCACGCAGGGATGTGGCAGGTCTAGTTGTGGCCCAGAGTGCTCATAGTAAAGTTGAAGCTCACCTCATGACGTTGCCTCAACCTTCCAACGTGCGTATGCAGAGACTTCCCGGGACTAGTTGCGGTTGCAAATCCCAACTTAAAGTGCACGTCCTAATGTCACCGTACTTACTGTGACACCATGACACGCGCCTTAACCCTATACTGTGCACTCTAGGTCGAGACTAGATTTCATTCAGTGAATGGAGGCGTTGTGAAGAGGCGCCAAGGACCATAAAGGGGATAGCGAGCAGCCAGCTGCCATTTTGCTGTATTCACCCAGAATGATTTGCAAAAAATGTCTGCATTTTGGAGAATACAGATTTTTTTTCCAAAATGTTAGCAGAATTTAAGTCCACTTAAATTTGCCCCTCTCTAGTCTTGTGTTGAAAAATATCATATTTTTAAGCCCTCTCTTTCTGAAAATTGTCAACCAGTCAGGCTAAAGCAGAACTTCCATTCTGAAGAGAACTCTAACCAACTTTTGGGGACACTGTGTGGCTACAAAATATAACAACCCATCCACATTACTACCTGGAGCTATCATCTTCTAAATGTATTGAACATGTAGACATTAATGCGGATGGTGATAATAAAATTCTTCTTTCTCCATCTAAGGTCGCCGGAGAGAGATACGTGTACAAATTCGTGTGCGATCCTGAAGCCCTCTTCTCTATGGCCTTCCCAGACAATCAACGGCCGCTGTTGAAAACGGACATGGAGCGACACATTAATGAAGAAGACACAGTGCCATTGTCACATTTTGAAGAAAATATTCCCTACATGGCAGACGGAGGCTACTGTAACAGTCACCCATACAATGAAGGATACGTTTACTAACAGAGGGGGGGAAAAAAAAGACATTTCTATGACGACGATCATTTCACTTTTCTTCGCAAGACCCGAGAAAAGAAAAAAATATACATTTTTTTTTATAAATATATAAATATATATATTTAGTAGATCATAAATGGGCTTTTCCTGTTGCATATCTCCTATGGTCTGCCATGGACAAAGCACTTTACTTGAGGGGCGGAGGATAAAGCTGATACTATGTATGTAACAGGACGATAACAGATGGATATCTAATATTCATTTATGCTCGGGAAGGGAACTTAAAGCTCACGGTACTTCATTAATAAGTCATGACGGTGTTTCTTTCCTTCAGTTTTAAGATCTCATGATATATTGTACATTATTTCTGGATACACAGAGTACAGTTAATTTTCATGGTATGAATGACTCTTTATAAGATTTTCCTCCGTTGAAATTAATTTTTTTTTATATTATATATATTTTTTACATTGGTACATGCCTTGGCTCCTCATTTGAGGAGTTAAAAGGGCTCTCCATATTATCAGGCTTCACTAGGTTCTAGAGTAGACACTTGCGAATTCCGTACTCATGACAGATCTCAGTGCTTGAGATACCAAAAAACCTGCTCTTAAAACTTCACAGATGTCCACCTCCCACCATTCTCTGACACTCCGTGAAGTTTAAGCTCCTTGCTTGGTTTGAAGAGATTGAATAGTAATGGAGTATAGTTGCACTCCATCCGAAATTCCTGCCTCTGGTGGCAAAGTTTCTTGCAATGAAGTGATTATCTTTGGCATCTTGGGACAGGATAGAGAACTAAAGTATTGGTCAATGCAGGTGGTAATCTACAAGATGTGGATATTTCACTTGAAGTAACTTGTCTCCAAAGAAGTAACTTGTCTCCAAAGTTCTTTAGGTCAAAGGCTGAAGACCATAGCTCACAAGTTGACAATTTTGGTAGATCTTTGCTTAATGGATACAGTCCTTTTACTTTCTTTAGAAAAATAACTAGAGGCCAAATGAAGACCGAACAAATGGTAGGAGGGACATTGATATAGCTAGAATACCAGGCTTTTCGACTTTTGTCAGAGATCATAATGGATGAGACATCAACAGACCTGCTCAAAACATTTACAGATATCCATTTTCTGATACTCCATCCAGTTTAAGTTCCTCCATTGCTTAGAAGAGTCTGAATAATGATGGAGTTTAGTTGGACTCCATCCTAAATTCCTACCATTGGTGGCAAAACTTCTTGCAATAAAGTGATATCTTTGGGGTCTAGGAGCAGGATGGAGAACTAAAATGGTGGGCAATGCAGTTGGAAATCTACCAAACCTCGGTGGACATTTGGCTCAGAAGTTCTTGATCTGTTTTGAGGTCAATGTTGAAGGACATGGCTTTCAAGTTGACAATGTTGGCAGATCTTTGCTCAATGAATAAAGTCTGTACTTTTTTAGAAAAGTATCTCGAGGCCAAATCAAGATTTAATAAATATACCTAGAACCCTTATACAGTGGGGCAAAAAAGTATTTAGTCAGTCAGCAATAGTGCAAGTTCCACCACTTAAAAAGATGAGAGGCGTCTGTAATTTACATCATAGGTAGACCTCAACTATGGGAGACAAACTGAGAAAAAAAAATCCAGAAAATCACATTGTCTGTTTTTTTAACAATTTATTTGCATATTATGGTGGAAAATAAGTATTTGGTCAGAAACAAACAATCAAGATTTCTGGCTCTCACAGACCTGTAACTTCTTCTTTAAGAGTCTCCTCTTTCCTCCACTCATTACCTGTAGTAATGGCACCTGTTTAAACTTGTTATCAGTATAAAAAGACACCTGTGCACACCCTCAAACAGTCTGACTCCAAACTCCACTATGGTGAAGACCAAAGAGCTGTCAAAGGACACCAGAAACAAAATTGTAGCCCTGCACCAGGCTGGGAAGACTGAATCTGCAATAGCCAACCAGCTTGGAGTGAAGAAATCAACAGTGGGAGCAATAAGTAGAAAATGGAAGACATACAAGACCACTGATAATCTCCCTCGATCTGGGGCTCCACGCAAAATCCCACCCCGTGGGGTCAGAATGATCACAAGAACGGTGAGCAAAAATCCGAGAACCACGCGGGGGGACCTAGTGAATGAACTGCAGAGAGCTGGGACCAATGTAACAAGGCCTACCATAAGTAACACACTACGCCACCATGGACTCAGATCCTGCAGTGCCAGACGTGTCCCACTGCTTAAGCCAGTACATGTCCGGGCCCGTCTGAAGTTTGCTAGAGAGCATTTGGATGATCCAGAGGAGTTTTGGGAGAATGTCCTATGGTCTGATGAAACCAAACTGGAACTGTTTGGTAGAAACACAACTTGTCATGTTTGGAGGAAAAAGAATACTGAGTTGCATCCATCAAACACCATACCTACTGTAAAGCATGGTGGTGGAAACATCATGCTTTGGGGCTGTTTCTCTGCAAAGGGGCCAGGACGACTGATCCGGGTACATGAAAGAATGAATGGGGCCATGTATCGTGAGATTTTGAGTGCAAACCTCCTTCCATCAGCAAGGGCATTGAAGATGAAACGTTGCTGGGTCTTTCAACATGACAATGATCCAAAGCACACCGCCAGGGCAACGAAGGAGTGGCTTCGTAAGAAGCATTTCAAGGTCCTGGAGTGGCCTAGCCAGTCTCCAGATCTCAACCCTATAGAAAACCTTTGGAGGGAGTTGAAAGTCCGTGTTGCCAAGCGAAAAGCCAAAAACATCACTGCTCTAGAGGAGATCTGCATGGAGGAATGGGCCTACATACCAACAACAGTGTGTGGCAACCTTGTGAAGACTTACAGAAAACGTTTGACCTCTGTCATTGCCAACAAAGGATATATTACAAAGTATTGAGATGAAATTTTGTTTCTGACCAAATACTTATTTTCCACCATAATATGCAAATAAATTGTTAAAAAAACAGACAATGTGATTTTCTGGATTTTTTTTTCTCAGTTTGTCTCCCATAGTTGAGGTCTACCTATGATGTAAATTACAGACGCCTCTCATCTTTTTAAGTGGTGGAACTTGCACTATTGCTGACTGACTAAATACTTTTTTGCCCCACTGTATATCTATAATACCAGCGGCAAAGGGGCTTCTTCTGTAATGAGAGATCTTAATGGAGGAGACATCAAAAGACCTGCTCTTAAAACTTCACAGGTGTCCACATTCCACCATTGTCCAACATTTAACTCCTCGATTAGTTATAAGAGGCTTAATTATGGTTGGGTCTAACAGGACGCCATCCCAAATTCATGTTTTTGACAGCAAAGTTTCCAAAGTGATAACTTTGGATTTCTAAGGGCAGAATAGAAAACTAAAGTGGTCATCAATGCAGTTGGTAATTTATAAGACCTGGGTATTTCACCTGCAACCATTTGGCTCAGAATTTCGTGATAGGTCTTGAGGTCAAGGACTGAAGACCTTAGCTCACAAGTTGATGATGTTGGTAATACCTACTTTCTTTAGAAATGTAACTGGAGGCCAAGATTTAAAAAATGGTAGGAGGAACCCTAATATATAAATAATACCAGTGGCAATGGGGCCTTTTGGGCTTCTTGAGGCTCTACGTCTGAACCTCCTATGGTTACACCCCTGCTTAAGTTATAGTGCACAAAATTAGAAAATGAAGTCTGCCTACAATTTTTTTTTTTTTACCGAAATTCTTGTTTGGCGTCAGCAGCACTTGAATTTGTTTTTTGGTTTTTTTATTAAAAATTTGAGTCCATTTAAAGGGAACCTGTCACCTGAATTTGGCGGGACAGGTTTTGGGTCATATGGGCGGAGTTTTCGGGTTTTTGATTCACCCTTTCCTTACCCGCTGGCTGCATGCTGGCTGCAATATTGGATTGAAGTTCATTCTCTGTCCTCCGTAGTACATGCCTGCACAAGGCAAGATTGCTTTGCGCAGGCGTGTAACTATGGAGGACAGAGAATGAACTTCAATCCAATATTGCAGCCAGCGGGTAAGGAAAGGGTGAATCAAACACCCGAAAACTCCGCCCATATGACCCAAAACCAGTCCCGCCAAATTCAGGTGACAGAGTCCCTAAAAGAACAATAATGGAATGAAAAAAAAAATTCTATCCCATTAATAAGCTTTTTAATTTGTTGAAATGTAACTGTACTCTATGTAATACATTTATTATGCTGTTTGGCTGCAAAAAGCACTCTTTGGACAAAAAAAAAAATAATCAAAAACAACAACAAAAAAATAGCAAAAATAACCAATACACTAAATAGGTACTTTAGTAATTTTTAGACATGGTACCCATTAATATGCATTTATGCCTTTTACTGCTGTGTTCTGTTCATAACATGTATAAATACTAGAAAAAAAAATTGCTTCTGCTGCTGTATATTTTCTGTACTATTCTCTTTGATGATAAATTTTACTCTCTGGTCATTATACGCATCGCTGTAACTACAGGTAGCATTTCAGGACAAAATAGATGGTGCCGATCATTTATTGCTTAGTGCATAGCTTTGCCGCCATGCAATCAGCTTTTGCGCATCAAAAACTGACCGGTAAGCGTCCGCTTGCTGTCTGGAGGCTCAGCACGAACTTTTTGTAAAATGGGATCGGAGACTTTGCTTCTTAACGGACTTCCGGGACTTGAGGAGGAAACTGATGGATCGACTGGTTCTACGGCTACTTACCTGGAGGCTGTATGTAAATGAACAGAAATCAGATTGGGAGAAATTTCTAAGGTTACATTTCTGACATTTTTTGTTTTAATTTTTAAGACCTGTACAGAAAAGAATATGTATTGAAAATTTATGGATTTTGTGTGCGTGTTTCTTGTTATTTTTCTTTTCCTTTTTTTTGTTTTTCTTTCTAATCTAAATTTGTGGAAAAGCTAACACTCTGATTTTTGTTTTTCTTTTGTTTGTTTTCTTGTTTTTTTTTTTTTTTCAAAAATATCTCCATTGTCACTGTGGAATGCAGAACTGCAGACCGCGCAAAGGCGAATTCTGATGAATGTATTTGCGCTAACAGAATTTTTAACCTGCACGTTGACCAATCCTATGCAGGATGTGTGCAAAAATTTACTAAACACTTTGTCATTCAATTAAAAATAATGTATACAACATTTTCCGTGCATTTCTAGATGATTTCTCAAATATGGTGCTGGCGGAAGACTTTCTGAGCATTCATTCATACTTGGTTTTATTTATGGAGGATGGTCGAGCCTTTTCGTCGCTTCATTCCTTAACCCCCAATAGTTTGGATCCATGTTGGGGCTTAAAGGGAACCTGTCACCTGAATTTGGCGGGACCAGTTTTGGGTCATATGGGCGGAGTTTTCAGGTGTTTGATTCACCCTTTCCTTACCCGCTGGCTGCATGCTGGCCGCAATATTGGATTGAAGTTCATTCTCTGTCCTCCGTAGTACATGCCTGCGCAAGGTAATCTTGCCTTGCGCAGGCGTGTACTACGGAGGACAGAGAATGAACTTCAATCTAATATTTCGTCCAGCATGCAGCCAGCGGGTAAGGAAAGGGTGAATCAAACACCTGAAAACTCCGCCCATATGACCCAAAACTGGTCCCGCCAAATTCAGGTGACAGAGTCCCTTTAATCACACGTCAGTTTTTGACGAACGAGTGCGATTTGTGTCTTTTTGTCTAGAATAATCTACATGTCCATGATTTTTGCGAACTGAGCGGTCTGTGCAAAATGGCAGCGACATGTCCAATATTGACCCGAATATCTGATCAAACTCCTTTTAATGAAATTCTATGGATCCGTGAAAAAAAAAAAAAAAATCGGACAGCACTCTGATGTCATCCCAGTTCTATCCGATTTTCATGGACTGATAGGAAAAGGTGAAGACGCGCTATATATACACATATATATATATATATATATATATATATAATTTTTTTTTTTTTTTTTTTTTCTCAACGGAGCAAAACTGATCAAGCTCTGAAAGTTTGATAAAAAACACTGATGAACCTTATTCTGATATAGGAACACTAAACCTAGAAGCTAGTGTTTAAATCTGTCATTGAATATAGGGGCTAATTCATAAAACAGTTTTTCGCTGGAATTCTGATGTAAAACTGCATGAAATGTTGCAAATTTTTTTTTGTGCAACTCAAAATTGCACAAAAATTTTGCAGTTTATTTTTTTTCTTCCATCAGTTTAGAAAGGTCAAATTATAAATTCATAATTTGCACTGAATTATAAGAATGTGTTCCCAGCCATCGCCTGGAGTAATATTTCTGGGATGGGTCATATCAGTTGAATAAATGGCGAAATTCATTAAGAGGTGTCATTCGTAATGAATCGGTGGCATGATTCTTCACAGTTGTAAATCTGAAGCATTTTGTGCCTGATACTGATCCAGTTTTGTAGAGAACATGGGCGTGTAATCTTTATGCTGATTAATTCCATACTTACCTGGTTGACTTCTTGACTAAATGTACAGAACTTTGCAAAATTTTTGCTCTGCTGCAGCCAGTTGTCTTAGAGCTGCACACAGGACGGTAAGGCGGTAGAGCGGAGAACATGGCTGAGCTCCTGGGACAAACACTAAAAGTATTAGATATTTTCTCAGTGTTAACTTTCCCACAGTCTGTGTTCATCCAGCCGAGAGGATGACATTGATGTCACGTGTGACCGCTGCTGCCAATCGCTGCCTTCAGCTGTCACATGTCATATCATCGTGTCCTTGATGGAACCAGGTGAGCGTAGTTGCCAGCAGTCATAAATTTCCAGAACTGTCCAAATTTTTGGAAACCATAAACTTGACAAATTTGAGTGTGTTAACTGGCCAAAAAAAAGAGCACGGCATACATAATTCTAGACCAAAAAGCATTTGATGTTCATGCACCGAAATGCGTGGCGGTGTTGTCCAGCATTACAAAAAAAGTATTTTGACTCCTTAGAATCCGCTCCACAGCCATTATTGTGGCTAATTTTGCAGCCCCATTAATTTATTGGGGTGTATCATCCAAAAGCAAGGTCATCTATGCACTGAATAAGCGATTCATTCTAGAATGGTGAGATCCAACCTCCAATCTCCACGAAGAGCGGCGGTCGGTCAACTTACATATTTAGCATTTATCACCTACACAGTGGAAACCCAGCACATGTTTCTAATTAGATTACCCCCCCTAACAAACTTTTTTCCCCCTTAATTATAGACCACTGCTTTATAGACTCTACCATTGAGCTTCCCAAATCAAGGCACTATCTGCCTGGGTAGCAGCTGAGGGGCCGGTAGCCACCGTTACAGTGGCATCCATGGTTAAGGTATTTGGCCATCATACTTTTACCCACCACAAATTGAGACCTGTCTGGAGGTGAGAAGAATGGAAACAAGTTCTTGAGATTAATTTGGCCTCTTTTCACTTTGGGTCCCAAAAATTACCTTTTATATCGATAAACACAGCACCACTTTAAAGGTGTAGGCCAAAATCACACAAGCGTAACAGTCTGATCACGACATTTTGAGTCAGGCTGTAGAGCCAGGATTTGATTCTGTAACACAAATAGAAAAAGTTCCCTCATTAGTCTAAACTCCTGCTGATGCCCAAAGTTGATGATACATTAAGACCATGTTCCCACAAGCAAAAAAAATATATTTTTCTGCCGATTTCCGCACCAAAATACACTAGAGTAATCCGCTCTAATTATTACGTTCTTGCTGCTTTTTGGCTTCATTTTCGACTTTTCTTAATGCATTTTTTGGCAAATTTTAAGCATTGTTTTCAAGCTCCCCATAGAAGCGTGTAGAGTAAAAACATGCTCAAAAAAACACAGCTTAACAGCGTTTGTGCTACATGGGTGCATGGCCTAATGGGGTTTTTCTAGCTAGTAAAGTGATGGCATAACACTAGGATATGACATCACTTTATGGTTGGTGAGGTCCATCTTCTGTGACCCCACCAATACTAAAAATGAAGAGGCTAATTTTTTTTTGGAGGCCACTTTAGCGCATCAGAACTTCTCCATTGGTATCTCTCAAGCTGCATCCATTGATTGACTCCTGCATTTTGGTCTGGTCTGGTGAAGATCCTTCTACCTTGGTCTATCAAGATTTTACTTTCTGGAAGAAATCAAATCAAAGGTGTCTACACAATAAAAGCAGAACATGCAGCTTCTTGACGACAACTGTCCTGGCCCATTATGTTCAGTACGGCGAGAAGGGCCCATGTCATGTCACAGATTAAAAAAAAATAGAAAATTGTATCAACTAAATTGACAATTACGTAGGTTGAAACACATCTAGGATAAAAAAAAGTTTTAATTAATTGGTTTTATGGCTAGATGAGAATTAGGGCTTGCAGAGCGTTGTCTCCTCATTCATCTGTGTAGAAGTCCTTTCTTCAGGTTGTTCTCCACTCTCAAAGTAAACCTTGTGAATATCTTGAGCTGACCCTAAGGGTATGTGCACACAATTTCATTTTCAAGAAGGTGAATGGATCGCCCCCATGGGGATGTGGGGTACTCGGTGCCGGGTCCTGCATTTCACAGGGGGATGTCATGGTGGCTGACCCGGTCCGTGGCCCTGGGACGTCCGTGTAAAAGGGAAAGGTCTTTAAGGGGAATGTTCATGACGCCACCTGTGGTATTCGGTCAGGGTGACCGACACTGCTTAGGGGTCCGCTGGGGTGATGTTAAGACAGCTAGATGGTGTACCTTCCCACAGGTGAAGTATGTCGCCAGTGCTCCCGGTGTGTAGATAGTGATATCGTGAGAGGTGTAGAGAAGAACAAGGACACAAGGTTGCAGTCTCTTTACCTTTACTGAAGACTTCAGCATCCACAGTCCAGGGCACCAGATCACAGGGCAGGCAGAGTCCGGCCGGTTTGGAGACAAGTCCAAAGTTCCTTTATCCAGGTGGATATCAGTAGCCTTCCTTCTCGCTGCGGTGGTGTAGTCCCTTATTGCCTATGGTTTCACATAAGGGTCTCACAGATGCGATGTTTCGCTCTCTCTGTCCCTCATATAGGATAGGACAATACCCGTATGACTGGTGACTTGAGCCTTTTTATAGGGTCTCTTAGATAACCCAGCTCTGTAGGTGTCACCATGCCTCCTGGGTGTAGGGCGGACAGGTAACCTGGCATTAGCTGTCCTGCCGGTCTCTGGAGTAAAGCATAAAGGTCCTTTCTCCCTCGGTGTTCCGGCTACCGGGCTTCTGCGCCTCAGAAGGAGGCTGGTCCCCTTCTGGTATCCTCTCCTTTACTACGACTTCCTTCACACTCGCTGCAATACAATTCTGCCATCTGAATGTCTTTTTGGGAGCTGCAGCTATGAGGGCATGCGCAGCCCCTTGGACCCTCTGTCCACCTCAGACTACTGTCTGGAACTTTCTATCTCTCCCTACAGACTCCAAGTTATATATATATACAGTGTGTATATATATATATAGAGAGAGAGAGAGAGAGAGAGAGAGACAGAGAGAGCGTATATATACACAGTGTGTATATATGTGATCAGGAGGCCATAGAGGACGAAACCCACTTCCTGCTACACTGCTCCAAATACTCAGCAGTGAGGGACACTCACTTCAGGAGACTCTCACATCTCTTCCCAGACTTCATCACCATGAAGGAGGAAGAAAAAACATATATCTTGCTGGGAGAAGAAGAGAAAGCAGTGGAGATAGCAGCGCGGTATGTGAGCGAATGTCATAGACTGCGAGAAAGAGAACTATGATGCCATGGACTATAGCCCCCAACCTGGACCTGCCCCATCCACCTCCCCTATGCCATGGACTATAGCCCCCACAATGGACCTGCCCCATCCACCTCCCCTATGCCATGGACTATAGCCCCCAACCTGAACCTGCCCCATCCACCTCCCCTATGCCATGGACTATAGCCCCCAACCTGGATCTGCCCCATCCACCTCCCCTATGCCATGGACTATAGCCCCCAACCTGGATCTGCCCCATCCACCTCCCCCCACAGCTCCTACCCAACATCCCCTCAGTCCCTATCCCTATTGCCTCTATACACTTGCTTTGGCAAAACTGATGTGTATTTGGTCCTGCCAATAAAGCTTCTTTGAATCTTGAATCTATATATATATATAATATAGATAGCGACCTAATAAATAGGAGCAGAAGCTCCCCCTAGTGGTCTGGAGTGTGAAATGTGTTGCATGTTGGTGATACCTGGATGCAGTTATCCTTCTTTGCCTCCAAATGTAGCATCACTCTCCCCGAGAGGAAAGCAATACCACTGTGACGACCAGGACCCTGGGGCGCCACATGAACACTCAAAATTTTTCAAAAAGTAGACGCTTCAGCCAACTGAGGCTTTTTTTCCCTTTTGTCTTTTAACATTTTTTGACTGTTTCATGAGCACTTTCAATATTTTTGAGCACCATTTGGGTTTCTTTTCATGTTTTTCCTTCGTTTTTTTGTGCAAATCTTTTTAGCTTTTTTCCCCCACACCTTTCAACAGTGAAACAACGCTATCAGTTTTCGAAGCTGGCAGAACCCTCATGGAAATATTGGGAGGCTTTTCAGCCTTACCATTGACTTGTAATGGAAAGGATAGAGCATCTTTAAAGCAGAAAACACATGAAGAATGGTAAGGTCACTTCTTTTAACCATTTTGTATCTTTGGAAAGCTGAAAAGAAGCTCCGAAGACTTAACATATGAACAGCAAGTAGTTTTTACATTCATTCTTTTGAATGTTTCACACTTTTTCAGGGTTTTTTTGGAGCAGTATCTGCCTGAAGAAACTGTCATGTGCACAATAATCTAAATCTTAAAGAATTAAACTCTACTACTGCCCTATATGTGATCATGGTTGCAGACAAATAAAACTTTCTTTCCATCTCTCCTGAAAAGATAAACATCCTGAAAAGTTGACAAATCAACCGTTGCACCTGCTAAAACTCTCCAGATTCTCTTGAAATCCGCTGTTCCTCAGCATTTATTGTGCAGACTCTGCTCAAATGCAAGTTTAGGGGGTTGGAAATGGGGTGTGGAAGGGCATGGAGTGGGTGATAACTGTTCAGGGGTCAAATTAAACATTATTCAGTCCTCAAGAATCTCCCAGAGGCAGGTTGCCAAAAGTTTGTAAGTATGCAAACAAACTTTCTGATTTTGCGCTTGTGAGTAACTTTCCTCTTTTTGACTTTGCTTGTACTCTCCGAGAGACATCAAAAGCTTGAAGCAAAATGGCAAGAATAATACTTGTAGGAGTATGCTAAACAATGTAACGAGTCAGTAACCATGGACACACGCAAATCCGCATACACAAAACAATAGAACTAATGACTAATTTCAAGGTTGCTACATTTTTTTTCAATTACAAAAAGACACCAAATGTATCATGGAAGTAATTTTGCACCTTTTATAAGACATCCACTGTCCATAACCAAGGATATCCCATAGCCAAGGCATCCGCTGCCAAGGAACTTCACCTTGTAATGCTATTAACTTGAGTTTTAAGAACTTTGACTTCCAGAACAATGCAGAAAGCAAGAAAAAAAAAAAACCTCCCCTGCCAGTTCGCTGTGGAAAATCCATGAATTCACGAGTCTGGATGAGGTGAGATCTTTGTCAGTAACTTACGATGAAGTTCAGTCTCGCACCTTGATCTCGATATAGCTCTTGAATACCAATTGGCTGAAAACTAATTTTGTGAATATGAATGAGGTCTCCGGGGACATCACAAATCTTTTAGTGACCTCTTAGTCTGAAATTCTTCCGTTATGTTTTCCTTTGCTCTGCTAATGTGAATTCTGTAAGACGTGCAAGTCCTTTCATGGCGCTACTCAAGGTGTTCCCAATGTTGCCATTGTTTGGTTGAGGACACAATCACAGAAGAGACGTTGATGATGACTTATTAATAGGATTCGTCATTGATATCCGATCTATGTAAACCCCATTAATCGGAAGGATCACTAAGTTCATTTGCAGTTTTCAAGTTGCCACATGCTTAGACTTTGCCAATAATCGGCAGATGTTGCAGCCTCAGAAGAAAGCCGATAGTTACAGAAGACGCTGGCCAGTCTGACACTGGTATATCCAAGAATTCTGCTATCAATGGGAAGATAGCTGATCACCACTCCAACTTCTGAATTTGGGACAGTCTTCATTATCATTAGACAAGTTTTAACTCCAAAGTCATTGATGGCATATCCATATCTTTACTTTTTTGGTATCGTCGGACTTACTGACTGTCATAGACCACCCTGGATATAGAAGTCAAGTCTTGTGTTTTACGCACGTAATACAATCAAGTTTTAGGTTGTTTTCCTGCTCCAATTTATTTTGCACCCTTAAATTATGCTTTTTGGACTAACCAGAGCTGGATTGAATGGTTATTCCCACACACGACTAGAGTTAAACAAATCTTCGTTTTGGCAGATTCTTTTTGCATAAAAAAAATGTAATGCAAATAGAATCTACTGGGAGAGTTAAAAATCAACCTATCAAATTTGCATTCAACCCTCCTCGGCCTTAACCTCACCAGTCCCTCCACCACAGTTCTCTGTTTAATCCTTAGCTTTCTCGTCCTCAGCCTTCTTCATCCAGCGGTCACATGGAGCAAGACGCAGATCATTGATTTCGGGGCAGATCAGTGGCAATGCAAAGACTGAAAAACTGAAAAAACTATCAAGAGGAGCAGGGAAAGGACCAGGTGGGGAGATATAGCAGCCGAATAAGTGAAGGATGAACTGAGGAGAGGTGAGTATTAGAGAGAAGTGGATCATTTGAAATTTGAATTTGCCGTCTTCTTTGAATTTTCCCCCAAAATGTGATTTGTAGTGAATAAATTTGCACGAATTTCAATACTGGAAAGCTTGTAATTGCTCATAAAATGCACATGGGGTTGACGAGAGAGAACCCCACTGACTAAGAGCTTGCACTCTACAGGAGACAGAGGACCCGGCTGACCATAAGAGCTTACACTCTACAGGAGAGAGAGAGGACCCCACTGACCATAAGAGCTTACACTCTACAGGAGAGACCGAGTACCCCACTGACCATAAGAGCTTACACTTTACAGGAGAGAGAGGACCCCACTGACCATAAGAGCTTACACTGTACAGGAGAGAGAGGACCCCGCTGACCATAAGAGCTTACACTCTACAGGAGAGAGGACCCCGCTGACCATAAGAGCTTACACTCTACAAAGAGAGAGGACCCCACTGAAAATAAGAGCTTACACTCTACAGGAGAGAGAGGACCCCACTGACCATAAGAGCTTACACTCTACAGGAGAGAGAGAGGACCCCGCTGACCATAAGAGATTACACTCTACAGGAGAGAGAGGACCCCGCTGATCATAAGAGCTTACACTCTACAGGAGAGAGAGAGGACCCCACTGACCATAAGATATTACACTCTACAGGAGAGAGAGGACCCCGCTGACCATAACAGCTTACACTGTACAGGAGAGAGAGGACCCCGCTGACCATAAGAGCTTACACTCTACAGGAGAGAGAGGTCCTAACTGACCATAAGAGCTTACACTGTACAGGAGAGAGAGGACCCCGCTGACCATAAGAGCTTACACTGTACAGGAGAGAGAGGACCCCGCTGACCATAAGAGCTTACACTCTACAGGAGAGAGAACCCCACTGACTAAGAGCTTGCACTCTACAGGAGAGAGAGAGGACCCCACTGACCATAAGAGCTTACACTCTACAGGAGAGAGAGGACCCCGCTGATCATAAGAGCTTACACTCTACAGGAGAGAGAGAGGACCCCACTGACCATAAGAGCTTACACTCTACAGGAGAGAGAGAGGACCCCACTGACCATAAGAGCTTACACTCTACCGGAGACAGAGGACCCGGCTGACCATAAGAGCTTAGACTCTACAGTAGAGAAAGGACCCCACCGACTATAAGAGCTTACACTCTACAGGAGAGAGAGGACCCTACTGACCATAAGAGCTTACACTCTACAGGAGAGAGAGGACCCTACTGACCATAAGAGCTTACACTCTACAGGAGAGAGGACCCCACTGACCATAAGAGCTTACACTCTACAGGAGAGAGAGGATCCGACTGACTATAAGAGCTTACACTCTACATGAGAGAGAGGACCCCACTGACCATAAGATCTTACACTCTACAGGAGAGAGAGAGGACCCCACTGACCATAAGATCTTACACTCTACAGGAGAGAGAGGACCCCGCTGACCATAACAGCTTACACTCTACAGGAGAGAGAGGACCCCACTGACCATAAGAGCTAACACTCTACAGGAGAGAGAGGATCCGACTGACTATAAGAGCTTACACTCTACATGAGAGAGAGGACCCCACTGACCATAAGATCTTACACTCTACAGGAGAGAGAGAGGACCCCACTGACCATAAGATCTTACACTCTACAGGAGAGAGAGGACCCCACTGACCATAAGAGCTTACACTCTACAGGAGAGAGAGGACCTCACTGACCATAAGAGCTTACACTCTACAGGAGAGAGAGAGGACCCCACTGACCATAAGAGCTTACACTCTACAGGAGAGAGAGGACCCCACTGACCATAAGAGCTTACACTCTACAGGAGAGAGAGAGGACCCCACTGACCATAAGAGCTTACACTCTACAGGAGAGAGAGGACCCCACTGACCATAAGAGCTTACACTCTGCAGGAGAGAGAGGATCCCACTGACCATAAGAGCTTACACTCTACAGGAGAGAGAGGACCCCACTGACCATAAGATCTTACACTCTACAGGAGAGAGAGAGGATCCCACTGACCATAAGAGCTTACTCTCTACAGGAGAGAGAGGACCCCACTGACCATAAGATCTTACACTCTACAGGAGAGAGAGATGACCCCACTGACCATAAGAGCTTACACTCTACAGGAGAGAGAGAGGACCCCACTGACCATAAGAGCTTACACTCTACAGGAGAGAGAGAGGATCCCACTGACCATAAGAGCTTACACTCTACAGGAGAGAGAGAGAGGACTCCACTGACCATAAGAGCTTACACTCTACAGGAGAGAGAGAGGATCCCACTGACCATAAGAGCTTACACTCTACAGGAGAGAGAGAGAGGACCCTACTGAGCATAAGAGCTTACACTCTACAGGAGAGAGGACCCCACTTACTATAAGAGCTTACACTCTACAGGAGAGAGAGAGGATCCCACTGACCATAAGAGCTTAAACTCTACAGGAGAGAGAGAGGACCCTACTGACGATAAGAGCTTACACTCTACAGGAGAGAGAGGATCCGACTGACTATAAGAGCTTACACTCTACAGGAGAGAGAGGATCCCACTGACCATAAGAGCTTACACTCTACAGGAGAGAGAGGACCTCACTGACCATAAGAGCTTACACTCTACAGGAGAGAGAGGACCCCACTGACCATAAGAGCTTACACTCTACAGGAGAGAGAGAGAGAGAGAGAGAGGACCCCGCTGACCATAAGAGCTTACACTCTACAGGAGAGAGAGGACCCCGCTGACCCTAAGAGCTTACACTCTACAGGAGAGAGAGGACCCCACTGACCATAAGAGCTTACACTCTACAGGAGAGAGAGGACCCCACTGACCATAAGAGCTTACACTCTACAGGAGAGAGAGGACCCCACTGACCATAAGAGCTTACACTCTACAGGAGAGAGAGAGAGAGAGAGAGGACCCCGCTGACCATAAGAGCTTACACTCTACAGGAGAGAGAGGACCCCGCTGACCCTAAGAGCTTACACTCTACAGGAGAGAGAGGACATCACTGACCACAAGAGCTTACACTCTACAGGAGAGAGGACGCCGCTGACCATAAGAGTTTACACTCTACAGGAGAGAGGACGCCGCTGACCATAAGAGCTTACACTCTACAGGAGAGAGAGGACCCCACTAACCATAACAGCTTACACGCTACCGGACAGAGAGGACCCCGCTGACCATAGGATCTTACACTCTACAAGAGAGAGATGATGACTTTTGGGTTTTCATTGGCTGTAAGCCATAATCATCAACATTAACAGAAATAAACACTCTGTGTAATGACTCTTTATAATATGTGAGTTTCACTTTTTATATTGAAGAAATGAAATAAATTAACTTTTTGATGATATGCTAATTTTTTGAGAAGCATCTGTATTCAGAAGGTACCATGGTCAGAGTCTGCTTGGCTTCCTAGGTCCTTGAAGGAGTTTTGTTAACTTCTTTAATGAGTAAAATTACAAAGTGTTTATAAAAACAAGTAACTTTGCAATTTACCTCTCATAAAAAATCTATTCCGTCCGGAAGAATGAAGAGATTTTTAATTGTATGTTGCTCGTTGCTTAGGTTACCAGCCTCCTCTGCAGTCTATGAGATGTGGCCAGATTTGTAGGCAAAGAGCGCACGCTTGATAACTCTTTTCAATACAGATTACAATCTCTGCTCCAGATTACTCAATCTGGCCAATGTTAGCGCCCCTGAACTCCTAGACTAGAGGCTGGTAGCTCAATAATATCGCAAGGAAGGAGTGCTATGCCAGGTTTAAATAGGGTGTTCAATCAGGGTGGAGACAATCAGGAACTCAGGGTGGAGACAATCAGAAACTACACAGGTGCAAGTATGTGGGTTAGATGGAACTGTCTAGAAAGCTAAATAGCTCAGAGGAAAGAGCCACCGCCTGGGGCATAAGAGCTGCTGGGTTCAAGTCCTGACAGCTGCGCTGCTGTTCTAAACTGAAAATCATCAGGAGTGCACCGTTCCCTGGGAGGCAGGGGACAAGTGCTCTCCTGCAGAAGAGAATAACCCCTTAAGGTGGGAAAGACAGGTTCTTGTGCTCATTCTGTACTTTTATTCCTCCTGAGACTACAGGAATTTTGCTTGTATATCTTAATAGACTTATTAAAATACACACTAAATATTCATATGGTCAAAACCCGACTAAGGTTCCGGAATCCAAAGTTAACTCAATATAAAGAGAATAATTAATTTTCAGCGATTATATTTACTATATCCATAGGATATGCAATAAATGTTTGATAGAAGTGATTTTCCAATCAGTTACCTGCACCTATTTCCAGAATCGGGATTCCTCAGTCTAGAGATAAGTGAAGGTCCTAGAAAAGCCTTTTGTAAGACAAACCCTTTAACAGCGCTTACCAGCTATTGGAAGTTATAGAAAATGATTAGGATGTTCTTTAACTTTGTAATTGTTGGAGGACATCCTCCAAGGAAAGTGGCCGAAGAACTAATAAAGTAGAGAAGGCTTTTTGGCAGAAGGGGCAACAAGCATTACCCAATATCTAGACCCTCCGTAATGATAAAGGTGTTGCACTTACTAGAACTATGTCATAACTTCATACAGATACAATGTTCCTTTATAACTTGGTTGGTCCTAAGAAAAATGGAAATGAGAAGGTAAAATGGACTGCGGGTTCTTAATGGACCAATATGTCCTCTATCATGGTTAGACATTGTTGTTCCATTTATGAAGAAGCTCCGAGCATCAATGAGCTTATGAGCTTCTTGTAGGGAGGTGGGGGACAAACTTACATTATATGAATCCACCAAAACTGGACAACCTGCTCCAAGGTCATACCTATCATAAAGGCCGACCATGCGGCTGCTATGGGGCCACTGTAGAGAGTGGCCCAACTCTGGTTGGTTCCATCCCTTTATGTTATTGGGTGGCAAAAACCAGTACAGTAACTACATTATTAGTACAGGTTAAGGGAATTTGTTCAAGGGCAAACCCCAAGGTCATTAGTCTTAGGTTGCAAGATCTAGCACGATAATGATCCTATTTGTGACCCCATATAGAAAATCCACTAAAATGACTAGGAGTTATAAGTGATTTCATCTGACAAATGACTTGACTCATTCTTCGGAATTAATTACTAAAAGGGTGTAAAGGTAATGGCTTGATAATTAATAACTGAGAGACAGCGAGGAGAGGGATTCACCGCTCCGGGGTGATCGGAGGAGACGGCAGGCTGTGCCCTCTCCTCCTCTGCACTCACTTACTGCCTGATTCACTTCATCTGCCTAGATTATACTGTAAATATAATATTACAACTTGCTTTTAAAGAAATTTGCGACTTCTTAACGCGAAATTGTTATTATTTTAATTTACCTCTTCTGCATTCCTAATGGTATACATTGTTACAAAAACACAACTTTAAAAGCAATCATGCTCCGAAATGGCACTTTACATAATCATCAAGGTCTCATTTACAAGTTACGGTAAACTTTAGACATTTTGTAAATTAGAACGTCTTATCATGCCTCATAGTCTTCCAGGAAACTTTTCTTTCTTTAGTAGAAGCCCTTTCTACTAGTTCCGTATAACTTTGGCTTGGCCTTGACCCCATGGTGGGTTCATCATTAATGCAAGTGTGGTCTAAGGGTTAACGTTTCTTCTTGTGGAGACTGATAATCCAGGATGAGGAGACTTATAAGCCAAGCAATACTTCTCTGAGAAGTGAAATATGTAAATTGCCTTTTCAGAGAAGAAGAGGACCTAGACTCTAGTGTCACCTATTGGAAGTAGCAATCCTAAAAGTCGATATCGACCTTTTCACATGTCTTGACTTAGGATACAAGCCCAACCAGAATCTCAATTTTCAGACACATGTTTCGGGGTGTTGCCCCTCATCAGTGCAAAACATGAGATCTGATTTGTGTGTATGAGAGGACACTAGAGTTCAAGTCCTGTTCCTCTCTTAAGAGGCAATTTGCATATTTAATTTCCCAGAGGATCATTGCATGGCCTTTAAGTCTCCTTATCCTGGCATGTCAGGCATGTCACGCTCCACAGGGAAAAATGTTACCCCTTAAACCCCAGTCAGTGCCCTCTCATACAGCCGAATCAAATTGAATGCTTTGCCCTCACTGATGAGGGGCAACTTCTTGAAACACGTATCTGAAAATTGAGATTCTGCTTTGGCTTTTATCCTAAGTCATGTGGCAAGGCTCGTTAAAGGGTCGATATTGACTTTTAGGATTTCCACTTCCAATAGGTGGCACTATTGTTCAAGTCCATTAATGTCTCCTGGAATCGATAGCCTAAATTCAACACACGGTAGTTAGTTGTAGATGTTTTTTCTTGCGGCAAATGCAACGGGAAACAACTTCAATTGATAGAGAGTGGTCCACCCTGAAGAGTTAATCTCATCTTTAAAGCTTCATGCTCTGCAAAGTACTAAAAAGTTTAGTGGCGCAGCATGGGGAGGGCCACAGGGGAGGTTACCTCTGGCGCCATATCCTATGATGGAGCAAAAGTTCACTCCTTTTCGCCACTTCTTCTTTGTGCCGTGATTGACCACTCAGCCAACAAGCAATCTAGAGGAATAAAGCTGCTTTGACGTCTCAGGTTCCTACGCAGAGTGCAGCAATCAAGATTAATTTGTCAACTGCTGCTCTCTGCATAGGCATAACCGCGTAACTAGAGATGACAAAGTCTGCACGTTGCTCTCTCCCAACTCTCTTCCTCTCACTCCCTTGTGGGGGGGAGCTGTTGCAAAAAAAACAACAAAACACTGATGTTATTATAAACTTTAAGTTTTTGCAAACTTTTTTTTACTGCTTTATAGGGTTAGGACTAGGATTACGATTAGGACTAAAGTTAGGGTTTGGATTTGCGTTGGAGTTAGGACTAAGCTTGGGATATAATTAGAGATTGGCTTACAGACAGTTGGGGTTTGGTTTAGGCCTAATGCCAAGGTAATAAAATAGTTATATTCACAAAAATGTCCACAAAATATATAACAAACTCAGAGATAGAAACCGTAATTCGCTGAATCCCATGGGAGTGATGTTGGGTAAGGAAAGGGAACTTTGGCGTTTTGTAGAGTTTTCTAATTGCCAAAAGCTGCTAGATACTTGTCTTCTCCAGGAATAAAAGGAGTTGCTTTTATTATTCACAGACTACTACTCTCATCTTCTTCACTGCTGCGGTTGTATAACACATTATTGCCTAAATTACATATTGCTATTAGCGACAGACCTCGCATCCGCTGTGGGGCCTGTGAGTAGGGGGGAGACCAATGTCAGCCACGGACCCCCAGTGATGGATCAATGCACCGTCAGCTCCCACTTCCATCTTACACTGTGTGCGTCTGAGTCTCAGAGCAGCGGACGCAATAGCAACAATACATCACGTTCGCTCTGAGGGTCTCCAGACCACACGCTACAGAGACCGGAGCAGTGGGGAAAGGGGAGAGATGAGTAGTTTTTCAATTATTAATTATGGGGCTGTCATTTTGTGTTTAGGGGATGCCAGGAGTTTTGAAGGCCAATATTTGCATGTGGGAGTGATCAAACTGTGTGTGGGGCTGTACGGAGGCCATTATACTGTGTGAAGGACTGAGGGGCAATTATACTATGTGGAGGGCTGCAGGGACCATTATTTTGTGTTGGAGTCACTGAGGGCATCATAATGTGTGCTATGGGGTCATTACTGTGTTGGCAGCACTATGAGAGCATCATACTTTGATGGGGGCATTGTAGAGGCCTCATACTGTACATCCGGAGGGGCATTTTTGTTGGTATCATACTTTAAAGGGGCCATGATAGGGTTATCATAGTGGGTGAGAACACTTAAGGACTTCAGTAGGGGCAATATTACTTTATAAGTGCCACCATAAATGTTCTTTAATAATTAGTAGATACGCCCCTTCTGCGACTTTGCCTATGTGCCATGACCCCACATAATTGGCTGAATATTTTAGGGTATATAGCACTTCTGTTATGAGGTTCCATGATTTCTATGCGTGCCCCTAACTGTCTGGAGTATTTCTCCAATGCTTTAGGGCTTCCTATTCCTATATATATTATTGAGCTGAGAGATCCGACGTTCTCTCAGTCACTAGTCTAAATAACCCTAAAATGTCTGCTGCATTTCCTGCCTCGGCTTTTATACAGGCTGCGATAGCTCCTCCTGACTATACCATGTGATGTGATAGCTACAATGCATATAGGTAAGCGTCTGAGATCATGTCAGCCTTTTGTACTTTATGCAATCTTCTACAATGTGTAAAAAGGTGGTGGGCATTTTCTGGACGGAGATTCGTGCAAATCGAACAGCAAATTATTTGACCTTGGCCAAGATCTGCGAACGTCAGAAAATTTGACACAATTCCATTTTGCATTGAAACGATTTTCTCACCTCTACCTGTGAAAAGTCGAAAGGAAGCAAATGAAAAATGTTCTTCCAAAGTCAAAAGAATTCTAAATCTTTGCTTTTATTGGATGAGCTATGGACGATGAGATTAAAAAAAATGATTTCGAGAAATCTTCTCCCAGTTTTTAGAAGAAATTAATATGACATTTTAAAAGTGAAAGTTTGGGAAAACTGGAAAATTCCTCTTTAAAAGGCCATCGTGTTTTCCTAAAAGTTTCGCAGCTTTTACGCGAGAATCTCCTAACTTTTAGCTAGACCAGTCTTTGCTACCCTCTGCTGGCTCCTCTACAACTTTCGGCATCAGGCTGTAAATTTTGTGCCCAATTCTACAACACTCTTCCATAGACATTTTATAATAATCCTGATGTTTGCGGCAGAATTCCTAAAATTTTAAAAAGTGACCTAAGTTCTCAAAAATTTGAAAACTATTCAGAAATTAATCTTCACTTTCTTCCCAGTCTTCAGCTTTTTACATTCTTACAGTTTTCGGAATCAGCTTTCCAGGAATATGAGAGACCAGATGAAAGGAATTGTATTATTAAGTCTTGTTGGTCAATTGAAGAGGACAAGCTGCAATACCTTACGTGACCACTGAGCAAGGGTGGCATCATTTCAAGAGAACAAAATAAAATAGGTCACATTTTTTTTAAGAGGTTGCCCAGGACTAGAGGTGAGAAAATCTGCCGAACATTAAACCTTGACAGAATCCAATACTATTTGGAATTCTAAACGAATACTAAACGAATGTCTCTCAACTGCAAGTAAAAAAGTAATTTGTGTGGATTCTAGAACGCAATGTATAATAATAAATGGATGGAAGGGGAAAGAATAAAAACCAATAAAATATCCTACTCGCTTTGCCCCTTTCCTGTCCCTGCCGCAGGAGCTCCCCACCGATCCTCCGCCGGCTTCGCAAAGCTCAGGCTCCGACTCCAGTCTCTTCTTCACTCCTCGCTGACTAGTTATGGCGCCATGACATGCACCAGGTCCTGGCTAGCGTTGGAATGGCCGCCGAAAAAGGAAGTCGGAGTTGGTGCCTTCGAAAGCGAGCAGAGGACTGGTGAGCAGTTGGACCAGCGAGATGGGAGGAGAACTTGATATTTTAGCATTTTTTAGACCCTTCCTGGCCCAAATAGGCAGTCGGTTGCCAATGATTTTGCTGGATTTGCCCAAATTTCAGTTCCCCAAAAATTTGAATTAGAATCTCCACATTTTGGGGAATTTTTAATTAGTTTAAAATCAATTTTCTCCTCCTTAGCCAAGACTTATATACTGACCTATCCTTAGTCAATATCAGATTTGTGGGGGTCCAACGCCTGCCTCCGGCACTGATCAGCTGTTTGTAGCCCCTGCAGAGGCGGAAGGTGTACAGTGCACAGACCTGGTCGGTCTCGGGACTGCAGCTCAGCTCCTATTGAGGTGAATGTGATCCCAGCTGCAGTACCCAGTACAACCACTACACAGTGGATGGCGCTGTGCTGCATATCTGAGCGGAAGACAGGTGATCGGTGGTGGTGCCGGGTGTTGGACCGCCACTGATCCAACATTAATGGCCAATCCTAAGCAGTGGACAACCCCTTTAAGTCTGATAACTTCTTTAATCTTCCACACTGTTCTTTAGCGCTCTCTCACTAGCTGATCGCTGCTCTCTATACATCTATCACCTGCTGTCCTCACCTAGATCTCACCTTGCATTAGTAATTGAGCAATTTGATAAATTCCCTCCACCGATACGTCAATTAGCCCTCCACTTAATTGACACGCTTAACGACAACCTAACGCGACTTGTTTGTAGCTAATCACTCGTGTCTGAGAGGCTGTGAACATCTCTGTCTCTGTCTCCGGCTCCACCACTATTTATTAGGTCGCTCTTAAAAACAAGAATCAGATCATAATAGAGAATCGGAGACTTTGGAGCAGACAGGACTGTACGGTCTCGTGCACACACGGCCTTCTATACGTGACACTGCTGTCTGCTGGTTTATTGCACCATTGATGCTCTGTGTGCCGCCACATGGTGCAAAAAATGGTACACGAGAAATCCTCCTAAATACAACGTCTGATGAAGTATGCAAGTGTAAAGCCTATTCTGGTACCATAGGGTTGTATAGAAACCCATAGATGCCCTATACAAAGTATACACACTCCTTCTAGATGCTTTCCATGGACCCCAACACTGCAAAGCAGCAGAGCTAACCACTGAGCCACCATACTCAAGGCTATGTGACACTTTGTATTGTCATTAGATTACCATTTGTTTAACCCCTTAACCCCGAGGGTGGTTTGCACGTTAATGACCGGGCCAATTTTTACAATTCTGACCACTGTCCCTTTATGAGGTTATAACTCTGGAACGCTTCAACGGATCTTGGCGATTCTGACATTGTTTTCTCGTGACATATTGTACTTCATTTTAGTAGTAACATTTATTCGATATAACTTGCGTTTATTTGTGAAAAAAACGGAAATTTGGCGAAAATTTTGAAAATTTCGCAATTTTCCAACTTTAAATTTTTATGCCCTTAAATCACAGAGATATGTCACGCAAAATACTTAATAAGTAACATTTCCCACATGTCTCCTTTACATCAGCACAATTTTGGAACCAAAATTTTTTTTTGTTAGGGAGTTATAAGGGTTCAAAGTTGACCAGCAATTTCTCATTTTTACAACACCATTTTTTTTTAGGGACCACATCTCATTTGATGTCATTTTGAGGGGTCTATATGATAGAAAATACCCAAGTGTGACACCATTCTAAAAACTGCACCCCTCAAGGTGCTCAAAACCACATTCAAGAAGTTTATTAACCCTTCAGGGGTTTCACAGGAATTTTTGGAATGTTTAAATAAAAATGAATATTTAACTTTTTTTCACACAAAATTTATTTCAGCTCCAATTTGTTTTATTTTACCAAGGGTAACAGGATAAAATGGATGCCAAACATTGTTGTACCATCTGTACTGAGTACGCTGATACCCCATATGTGGGGGTAAACCACTGTTTGGGCGCATGGCAGAGCTCGGAAGGGAAGGAGCGCCATTTGACTTTTAAATGCAAAATTGACAGGAATTGAGATGGGACACCATGTTGCGTTTGGAGAGCCACTGATGTGCCTAAACATTGAAACCCCCCACAAGTGACACCATTTTGGAAAGTAGACACCCTAAGGAACTTATCTAGATGTGTGGTGACCACTTTGACCCACCAATTGCTTCACAGAAGTTTATAATGCAGAGCCGTAAAAATAAAAAATCATATTTTTTCACAAAAATGATCTTTTCGCCCCCAATTTTTTATTTTCCCAAGAGTAAGAGAAGAAATTGAACCTCAAAAATTGTTGGCCAATTTGTCCTGAGTACGCTGATACCCCGTATATGGGTGTAAACCATTGTTTGGGCGTATGGCAGAGCTCGGAAGGGAAGGAGCGCCATTTTACTTTTCAATGCAAAATTGACTGGAATTGAGATGGGATGCCATGTTGCGTTTGGAGAGCCCCTGATGTGCCTAAACATTGAAATCCCCACAAGTGACACCATTTTGGAAAGTAGACCCCTTAAGGAACTTATCTAGAGGTGTGGTGAGCACTTTGACCCAACAAGTGCTTCACAGAAGTTTATAATGCAGAGCCGTAAAAATAAAAAATCATATTTTTTCACAAAAATAATCTTTTCGCCACCAATTTTTTATTTTCCCAAGGGTAAGAGAAGAAATTAGACCACAAAAGTTGTTGTGCAATTTGTCCTGAGTGCGACGATACCCCATATGTGGGGGTAAACCACTGTTTGGGCGCATGGCAGAGCTCGGAAGGAAAGGAGCGCCATTTGACTTTTCAATGCAAAATTGACTGGAATTGAGATGGGACGCCATGTTGCGTTTGGAGAGCCCCTGATGTGCCTAAACATTGGAACCCCTCACAAGTGACACCATTTTGAAAAGTAGACCCCTTAAGGAACTTATCTAGATGTGTGGTGAGCACTTTGACCCAACAAGTGCTTTACAGAAGTTTATAATGCAGAGCCGTAAAAATAAAAAATCTTATTTTTTCACAAAAATGATCTTTTCGCCCCCAATTTTTTATTTTCCCAAGGGTAAGAGAAGAAATTAGACCACAAAAGTTGTTGTGCAATTTGTCCTGAGTGCGACGATACCCCATATGTGGGGGTAAACCACTTTTTGGGTGCATAGCAGAGCTCGGAAGGGAAGGAGCGCCATTTGACTTTTCAATGCAAAATTGACTGGAATTAAGATGGGACGCCATGTTGGTTTGGAGAGCCCCTGATGTGCCTAAACATTAAAAACCCCCACAAGTGACACCATTTTGGAAACTAGACCCTCTAAGGAACTTATCTAGATGTGTTTTGAGAGCTTTGAACCCCCAAGTGTTTCACTACAGTTTATAACGCAGAGCCGTTAAAATACATTTTTTTTTTTTTCGCAAAAATTTTTTAGCCCCCAGTTTTGTATTTTCACAAGGGTAACATAATAAATTGGACCCCAAAAGTTGTTGTCCAATTTGTCCTGAGTACGCTGATACCCCATATGTGGGGGGGAACCACTGTTTGGGCGCATGGCAGAGCTCGGAAGGGAAGGAGCGCCATTTGGAATGCAGACTTAGATGGATTGGTCTGCAGGAGTCACGTTGCATTTGCAGAGCCCCTGATGTACCCAAACAGTACAAACCCCCCACAAGTGACCCCATATTAGAAACTAGACCTCCCATGGAACTTATCTAGATGTGTTGTGAGAACTTTGAACCCCTAAGTGTTTCACTACAGTTTATAACGCAGACCCGTGAAAATAAAAATTCTTTTTTTTTTCACAAAAATGATTTTTTAGCCCCCAGCTTTGTATTTTTACAAGGGTAACAGAATAAATTGGACCCCAAAAGTTGTTGTTCAATTTGTCCTGAGTACGCTGATACCCCATATGTGGGGGGGAACCACTGTTTGGGCTCATGGCAGAGCTCGGAAGGGAAGGAGCGCCATTTGGAATGCAGACTTAGATGGATTGGTCTGCAGGCGTCACGTTGCATTTGCAGAGCCCCTGATGTACCCAAACAGTAGAAACCACCCACAAGTGACCCCATATTGGAAACTAGACCTCCCATGGAACTTATCTAGATGTGTTGTGAAAACTTTGAACCCCCAAGTGTTTCACTACAGTTTACAACGCAGAGCCGTGAAAATAAAAATCCTTTTTTTTCCCACAAAAATGATTTTTAGCCCCCCAAATTTTTATTTTCCCAAGGATAACAAGAGAACTTGGACCCAAAAAGTTGTTGTCCAATTTGTCTCGAGTACGCTGATACCCCATATGTTGGGGTAAACCCCTGTTTGGGCGCACGGGAGAGCTCGGAAGTGAAGGAGCACTGTTTTACTTTTTCAATGCAGAATTGGCTGGAATTGAGATCGGACGCCATGTCGCGTTTGGAGAGCCCCTGATGTGTCTAAACAGTGGAAACCCCCCAATTATAAATGAAACCCTAATCCAAACGCACCACTAACCCTAATCCCAACTGTAACCCTAACCACACACCTAACCCAGACACACCCCTAATTCTAATCCCAACCCTAATCCCAACCGTAAATGTAATCCAAACCCTAACCCTAGCCCCAACCCTAGCCCTAACCCTAACCCTAACCGGAAAATGGAAATAAATACATTTTTTTTAATTTTATTATTTTTCCCTAAGGCTAGGTTCACATTGCGTTAGGGAAATCCGTTTAGCACTAGCGGATTGCGCTAACACAATGTCTTTTTAGGTGTCGTGTTTAGTGGTCGCGTTAACGTCCCCGCTCTGGAAGATCGGGGATCGGACCTCGGGCGCGCCGCGGACGCTGCAAGCAGCGTCTGAGGGGCGCCACAAAAGAATGGCACCTTGCTAGCGCGAGCCGAAAATGGCACGCTCTAGCGATGCGCTACACCTGAAAATCACATTGCTGTCAATGGTTGTGCTAACGGACCCGTTGCACGGCGTTAATTGTGACATTTTCGCCGTGCAACGCTGTCCGTTAGCGTTAACCCATTAACGCAATGTGAACCTAGCCTAACTAAGGGGGTGATGAAGGGGGGTTTGATTTACTTTTATAGCGAGTTTTTTAGCGGATTTTTATGATTGGCAGCCGTCACACACTAAAAGACGCTTTTTATAGCAAAAAAGATTTGCGTCTCCACATTTTGAGACCTATAATTTTTCCATATTTTGGTCCACAGAGTCATGTGAGGTCTTGATTTTTGCGGGACGAGTTGACGTTTTTATCGGTTACATTTTCGGACACGTGACAGTTTTTGATCGCTTTTTATTCCGATTTTTTTGTGAGGCAGAATGACCAAAAACCAGCTATTCATGAATTTCTTTTGGGGGAGGCGTTTATACCGTTCCGCGTTTGGTAAAATTGATGAAGCAGTTTTATTCTTCGGGTCAGTACGATTACAGCGACACCTCATTTATATCATTTTTTTTATGTTTTGGCGCTTTTATACGATAAAAGCTATTTTATAGAAAAAATAATTATTTTGGCATCGCTTTATTCAGAGGACTATAACTTTTTTATTTTTTTGGTTATGATGCTATATGGCGGCTCATTTTTTGCGGGACAAGATGACGTTTTCAGAGGTAACATGGTTATTTATATCCGTCTTTTTGATCGCGTGTTATTCCACTCTTTGTTCAGCGTTATGATAATAAAGCGTTGTTTTTTGGCTCGTTTTTTTTTTTTTTTTCTTACGGTGTTCACTGAAGGGGTTAACTAGTGGGCCAGTTTTATAGGTCGGGTCGTTACGGACGCGGCGATACTAAATATGTGTACTTTTATTGTTTTTTTGTTTTTTTTTTATGTAAAGAAATGTATTTATGGGAATAATATTTTTTTTTTTCTGCTTTATTTAGGAATTTTTTTTTTATTTTTTTTTTTACAAGTGTGGAAATTTTTTTTTTTACTTTTTCACTTTGTCCCAGGGGGGGACATCACAGATCACCGATCTGACAGTGTGCACAGCACTCTATCAGATCGGTGATCTGACATACAGCCGGGCAGGATTAGAGCTGCAGCTGCAGCCTGATCCTGACCCGGAAGTGCTCCCTGCAGGACCCGGATGCAGCCCGGCGGCCATTTTGGATCCGGGGACTGCAGGGAGAAGACGCTCGGTACACGGTGAGCACATCACCGTGTACCGATCGTCTCAGGGAAGCCCGCAGGGAGCCCCCTCCCTGCGCGATGCTTCCCTGCACCGCCGGCACACCGCGATCATCTTTGATCGCGGTGTGCCGGGGGTTAATGTGCCGGGAGCGGTCCGTGACCGCTCCTGGCACATAGTGCCGGATGTCAGCTGCGATAGGCAGCTGACACCCGGCCGCGATCGGCCGCGCTCCCCCCGTGAGCGCGGCCGATCGCATATGACGTACTATCCCGTCCATGGGAATTAAGTCCCAGGTCACCTGGACGGGATAGTACGTCATATGGGATTAAGGGGTTAAAACTGTTTTTATGTTTAAGTATTTTTATTTTAAATTCAATTTTATTTATTTAATTTTCAATATCATTATCGTCAATAAACAATTCATAAATCTTCCAATTCTCACACTTGTATCCAGGCCTGCAACTACAATCGCACTTCCTTTGGTATTGAAGACTTTCCAGCAGTTACTTTATCATCACAGAGAGGACTACAAAGACTGATACCTAGGGTTGAGCGAAACGGATCGTTCATTTTCATAAGTCGCCGACTTTTGGCAAAGTCGGGTTTCATGAAACCCGACCCGATCCCTGGACAACCAGCAGAGGGCGCCTCTTATGAACTCGAGCCTGGGAGCTTTCTAGGAAAGTTCCCACGATCTAGAAACATCCAGCAGAGGGAGCCTCACCGCAAATGAAGGTAAATATAGGTCATTGACCTACTTTACCTTCATTTTCCGGGGTTTTTGCAGCCATGAGCATCATTGCATTAGCAAAGCTCGTGGCTGCAAATTATTTTAGCCCCTTCAGATGGATTTACATCGTTGGACGTTACAGATCTGCGGAGGGTAAGGATATTGTTGGTTTATTATGTTTTTTTTGTTACAGAACGAGGGTCTTCAGTGACTGGATTGGGCGTAGAATAAAATACTCCAGCAACCATTGTTTTTATTTCATTAAAATAATTTTTAATAATGTGTTTGTTTGTTTTTTAACCCTTTACTACAATTGGATTAATAATGGATAGGTGTCATAATTGACGCCTCTCGATTATTAATTTGGCTTAATGTCACCTTACAATAGCAAGGTGACATTAACCCTTCATTACCCCATATCCCACCGCTACACGGGAATGGGAAGAGAGTGGCCAAGTGCCAGAATAGGCGCATCTTCCAGATGTGCCTTTTCTGGGGTGGCTGGGGGCAGGTGTTTTTAGCCAGGGGGGGCCAATAACCGTGGACCCTCTACACGCTATTAATATCTGCCCTCAGTCACTGGCTTTACTACTCTGGCGGAGAAAATTGTGCGGGAGCCCACGCCAATTTTTTCCGCCATTTAACCCTTTAATTTACTAGCTAGAATGGCCAAATTTTACATAGACACACTACTAACATTAGTAGTGTGGAATATGCAAAAAAAATGGTGATATGAGATGGTTTACTGTATGTAAACCAGGTCTCATATCATGTCGGGTTTAGGAAGGAGAAAGCAAAAGCCGATAATTGAATTACCGGCTTTCTGCTATATCGCGCTAGATGAAATATTAATATATATACATATACAGTGGGGCAAAAAAGTATTTAGTCAGTCAGCAATAGTGCAAGTTCCACCACTTAAAAAGATGAGAGGCGTCTGTAATTTACATCATAGGTAGACCTCAACTATGGGGGACAAACTGAGAAAAAAAAATCCAGAAAATCACATTGTCTGTTTTTTTTAACATTTTATTTGCATATTATGGTGGAAAATAAGTATTTGGTCAGAAACAAAATTTCATCTCAATACTTTGTAATATATCCTTTGTTGGCAATGACAGAGGTCAAACGTTTTCTGTAAGTCTTCACAAGGTTGCCACACACTGTTGTTGGTATGTTGGCCCATTCCTCCATGCAGATCTCCTCTAGAGCAGTGATGTTTTTGGCTTTTCGCTTGGCAACACGGACTTTCAACTCCCTCCAAAGGTTTTCTATAGGGTTGAGATCTGGAGACTGGCTAGGCCATTCCAGGACCTTGAAATGCTTCTTATGAAGCCACTCCTTCGTTGCCCTGGCGGTGTGCTTTGGATCATTGTCAGGTTGAAAGACCCAGCCACGTTTCATCTTCAATGCTCTTGCTGATGGAAGGAGGTTTGCACTCAAAATCTCACGATACATGGCCCCATTCATTCTTTCATGTACCCGGATCAGTCGTCCTGGCCCCTTTGCAGAGAAACAGCCCCAAAGCATGATGTTTCCACCACCATGCTTTACAGTAGGTATGGTGTTTGATGGATGCAACTCAGTATTCTTTTTCCTCCAAACACGACAAGTTGTGTTTCTACCAAACAGTTCCAGTTTGGTTTCATCAGACCATAGGACATTCTCCCAAAACTCCTCTGGATCATCCAAATGCTCTCTAGCAAACTTCAGACGGGCCCGGACATGTACTGGCTTAAGCAGTGGGACACGTCTGGCACTGCAGGATCTGCGTCCATGGTGGTGTAGTGTGTTACTTATGGTAGGCCTTGTTACATTGGTCCCAGCTCTCTGCAGTTCATTCACTAGGTTCCCCTGCGTGGTTCTGGGATTTTTGCTCACCGTTCTTGTGATCATTCTGACCCCACGGGGTGGGATTTTGCGTGGAGCCCCAGATCGAGGGAGATTATCAGTGGTCTTGTATGTCTTCCATTTTCTAATTATTGCTCCCACTGTTGATTTCTTCACTCCAAGCTGGTTGGCTATTGCAGATTCAGTCTTCCCAGCCTGGTGCAGGGCTACAATTTTGTTTCTGGTGTCCTTTGACAGCTCTTTGGTCTTCACCATAGTGGAGTTTGGAGTCAGACTGTTTGAGGGTGTGCACAGGTGTCTTTTTATACTGATAACAAGTTTAAACAGGTGCCATTACTACAGGTAATGAGTGGAGGAAAGAGGAGACTCTTAAAGAAGAAGTTACAGGTCTGTGAGAGCCAGAAATCTTGATTGTTTGTTTCTGACCAAATACTTATTTTCCACCATAATATGCAAAAAAAATGATAAAAAAACAGACAATGTGATTTTCTGGATTTTTTTTTCTCAGTTTGTCTCCCATAGTTGAGGTCTACCTATGATGTAAATTACAGACGCCTCTCATCTTTTTAAGTGGTGGAACTTGCACTATTGCTGACTGACTAAATACTCTTTTGCCCCACTGTATGTGTCTACTGACATATATATATATATAGACATTATATATGTTTTTTTTTTTTTTTGACACATGGATCCCTTGTATAGCCGTATGTCGGTTTTGCAAGCCTGCGATAATAACACGCAGTACGGATGACATACGGATTACATACGGAGGATGCCATGCGCAAAAAACGCTGAAACACCCTGCCTACGGAGGAGCTACGGACCACTATTTTCGGGACTTTTCAGCGTATTACGGCCGTAATATACGGACCGTATTTTCATACGCTGAGTGTGAAGCCGGCCTAACAGTGGGCCTGATTTCTTGCCAATTCTCCCATAAATAAAAACAAAATAGTGGGAGATTAAGATTGGCATTTCTGCTTCAGTGCCAGTGCTGTGTGTGCCACCTGTCTCAAATTGTGCGCCACATTAAACCTAGTGTGTAACACTGTGCCAGATTTCTTTTAAATTCTCCCGGAAAAAAAATAAATAGTGGGAGATTAAGATTGGCAATTCTGCCTCAGTGCCAGTGCTGTGTGTGGCATCTGTCTCTAATTTTGTGCCACAGAACATATACTGTATAAGAGTGGGCCACATTTCTTCAATATTCTCCCAGAAAAAATAAAAAGGGGGAGATTTTTATTGGTAGTGTCTGCATCAGCGTCAGTCCTGTTAGTGGCATATCTGTCTGCCACTGAAGCTGTGTACTGTTATACATTGGGCCTGATTTTCCCTGCAGTCTCACCCACCTATAAAGGGATATATAAATCCAACAGAAGTTTGAGTTCACCTTGTAACTGGTTTTACAGTAACAAATACCGTTAGTTTGGTTACGTTTTTCAAACAATGAGGAAGTCTGGTGGAAGAGGTCGTGGCCGTGGGCGGTCATTGCCAACTGGTAATGATGGTAGTGGTGATGGAGCATCAGGTGGTCGTGGGAAAAGCAATATAGCACCTAAGTCTCGAGTTGTTGAGCCAGCTTCGTCTTCTGGCTACACAAGGCCCCGAACGCTCCCTTTTCTGGGAGTAGGAGAACCGCTTTTAAAGCCGGAGCAGCAAGAACAAGTTTTGGCTTTCCTTGCTGACTCAGCCTCTAGCTCTTTCGCCTCCTCTTCTGAAACTGCTAAATGTAAAAGCAGCGCATCGTTAGTGGATGTTCACGGTCAGGGACAAGTCACTTCCTTGTCTTCTTCACCAAGAACAACAGAGAAGGATGCAGCAGGCGACACAACGGGTTACTCCATGGAGCTCTTTACACATACCGTTCCTGGGTTAGAAAGTGAAACAGTTAACAGGCCATGCCCATTACAAGTTGAATCGGACATGGAGTGCACAGATGCACAGCCACAGCCAGATTACTATGCTGTTCCTTTGACTCAGACCAGAACATTGCCCTCGCAGTGTACTGATCCAGAATCAGACCCTGATGAGACTATGGTGCCCCGTCACAAACGCTATACCACTGGCTTACACGGTGACACAGACGAAGTTGCACACGAGATAGAAAAGGAGGTCATAGATGACCCAGTTGTTGACCCCGATTGGCAGCCATTGGGGGAACAGGGTGCAGGCGGCAGTAGCTCTGAAGCGGAGGAGGAGGAGCCACAGAAGGCATCAACATCGCAACAGGTTCCATCTGCCAGGCCCGTATCTGTCCAAAAACGCGTGGCAAAACCAAAACCAGTTTTAGGACAGCTTGGACATCCGGTTAAAGAAGCTCAGTCTGCAATGCCTGAAAAGGTATCCGATAGTAGAAAGAGTGCAGTCTGGCATTTTTTTAAACAACATCCAAATGATCAGCGCAAAGTCATCTGTCAAAAATGTTCAACTACCTTAAGCAGAGGTCAGAATCTTAAAAGTCTATATACAAGTTGCATGCGTAGACATTTAACTACCAGGCATTTGCAAGCCTGGACTCACTACCAAACGTCCCTTAAGGTTGTAGCACCCTCGGCCAATGAAGCTAGTCAGCAACGCTACATCCCTTCCCTCACTGTAAGCCCACCATTTCCCGCACCACCTGCAGTAAATGTGCAGATTTCGTCGCCAGGCCAAAGCAGTCAGGGAATCACCAGTTTCGTATTAGGAAACACTGCATGTAGGGCACCAGCAAGAATACCATCTCTAACCCTCTCTCAGTCTGCCATGTCCACCGGCACCCCCGCTAGTTCTACCATCTGCAGCTCTCCAGTCCAGCTCACACTACATGAGACTCTCGTTAGGAAAAGGAAGTACTCATCCTCGCATCCGCGTACACAGGGTTTGAACGCCCACATTGCTAGACTAATCTCATTAGAGATGATGCCCTACCGGTTAGTTGAAAGCGAAGCTTTCAAAGCCCTGATGGACTATGCTGAACCACGCTACGAGCTACCCAGTCGACACTTCTTTTCGAGAAAAGCCATCCCAGCCCTCCACCAGCATGAAAAACACCGCATCGACCATGCACTCAAGCAATCTGTGAGTACAAAGGTGCACCTGACAACAGATGCATGGACCAGTAGGCATGGCCAGGGACGTTACGTGTCCATCACGGCACACTGGGTTAATGTGGTGGATGCAGGGTCCACAGGGGACAGCAATATTGGGACAGTTCTGCCTAGCCCACGGTCTAGGAAACAGTTGGCTGTAGGCGTTCGTCCCCCCTCCTCCTCCTCCTCGTCCTCCTCCAGAAGCGAGAGCTCGTCCACAGACCGCAGTCGCACGAGCACTCCATCCGCAGCTGCCACTGTTGCACACCAGGTCTCCCATTATGGGACAGCTACTGGCAAGCGTCAGCAGGCTGTATTGGCAATGAAGTGTTTGGGCGACAACAGACACACCGCGGCAGTTCTGTCCGAGTTCTTGCAGCAAGAAACTCAGTCATGGCTGGGCAGTGTACATCTTGAGGCAGGCAAGGTAGTGAGTAATAACGGAAGGAATTTTATGGCTGCCATAGCCCTTTCCCAACTGAAACACATTCCTTGCCTGGCTCACACCTTAAACCTGGTGGTGCAGTGCTTCTTGAAAAGTTATCCGGGGTTACCCGACCTGTTCCTCAAAGTGCGCAGACTTTGCACGCATATCCGCCGTTTGCCCGTACACTCCAGCCGTATGCAGAACCATCAGCGGTCTTTGAACCTTCCCCAGCATCGCCTAATCATCGACGTTGCAACAAGGTGGAACTCAACACTGCACATGCTTCAGAGACTGTGCGAACAGAGGTGTGCTGTTATGTATTTGTGGGAGGATACACATACACGGGCAAGCAGTTGGATGGCAGACATGGAGTTGTCAGGTGTGCAGTGGTCGAAGGTACAAGACCTGTGTCAAGTCCTTCAGTGTTTTGAGGAATGCACACGGCTGGTTAGTGCAGACAACGCCATAATAAGCATGAGCATCCCCCTAATGCGTCTGCTGATGCAAAGTTTGACGCACATAAAGGAGCAGGCGTCTGCAGCCGAGGAAGAGGAAAGCCTTGATGACAGTCAGCCATTGTCTGGTCAGGGCAATCTACAGGACGAGGTAGCGGGCGAAGAGGAGGAGGACGAGGGGGATGATGGGGATGAGTATTTTTTGAATGAGGAAGCTTCTCCGGGGACCAATAGAAACTGGTGGCGTTGCAAGGCCGGGTTCAGATTTTTTGAGGGAGACAAGTGACGTAGATTTTCCTGAAACTGCCCCTCAACCCAGCACAACCGCAGATTTGACAACTGGAAGTTTGGCCCACATGGCGGATTATGCCTTACGTATCCTCAAAAGGGACCCACGCATTATTAAAATGATGACCGATGACGATTACTGGTTGGCCTGCCTCCTTGATCCTCGCTATAAAGGCAAATTGCAAAATATCATGCCACATGAGAACCTCGAACAAATATTAGCAACCAAACAAGCAAGTCTTGTAGACCGTTTGATTCAGGCATTCCCAGCACACAGCGCCGGTGATGGTTCTCACAGGAGCTGCAGGGGGCAACAGGGCAGAGGTGTTAGAGGTGCACAAATCAGAAGTGGCGTTGGACAGAGGGGTTTTCTGACCAGGTTGTGGAGTGATTTTGCTATGACCGCAGACAGGACAGGTACTGCAGCATCAATTCAAAGTGACAGGAGACAACATTTGTCCAGTATGGTTACTAACTATTTTTCATCCCTTATCGATGTTCTCCCTCAACCGTCATTCCCATTTGATTACTGGGCATCAAAATTAGACACCTGGCCAGAATTGGCAGAATATGCATTGCAGGAGCTTGCTTGCCCGGCAGCTAGTGTCCTATCAGAAAGAGTATTCAGTGCTGCTGGTTCAATATTGACCGAAAAAAGGACTCGTCTGGCTACCCAAAATGTTGATGATCTAACCTTCATTAAAATGAACCACTCATGGATTTCGAATTATTTTGCCCCACATTTCCCTATAAAAAGGTCTTGCTTGTGGACTGGTCTTACTGACTGTTCCAATCTCTTAATCTGCAGCAGCTGTTTGTCCAGCATACGACATGTTTACACCTCCCTAAATGGGCTAACTCCCCCCACGGGGCCGTGGTCTCGCCACTTGGCGCAAGCAACCGTGAGAGTGCCGTTTGTCTGAAGAGGTGGGTGTGCCCGCTTTTGGCCGACGGCACTGCCACTGGGTCCCTCATAGTACAATAAAGTGTCTCTGGCGGTGGTGGCGCGCAACCAACGTCAGACACACCATTGTAACATGAGGGGCCCTGGGCCTGAATCGCCGGCCACAAGAGAGTCCCCCCCCAGCTCAAACACTGCTCTACCACTTGCAAAATTATCTCTCACAGCTCCACCAATGTTTAGTCTAGGCGCTGACATCCTTCAATGCCTGGCACTGACAATACCAATGTGCTGACATGTATGATGCTAGTTAAAATAGTCAGGGTCAGTGTCCTATATTGACACCAGTAAATACTTAGCGCCAAATTACTATGTCTGAAACTCAGCAGAGGAGCCCACCCCTGTACCTAAGTATGCCACCCTTTTTTTTTTGGTTTAGTTGTTTTGAGAGACATTAACATCTATTTATTTTTGGGGACTACTAACTGTGTCAGACACTCCTTCCAATCGTCCTCCGCTGACCACACCAATGCTGCCTGTGTACCCCTGCAAGATAATTCGAACTGCATTGAGCCTAATTTTTTTTATTTTAGGACTACTAAGTCTGTCTGCGGTCCCTCCTTCCAATAGTCCTCCGCTGACCACACCAATGCTGCCTGTGTACCCCTGGAACCTATTTAAAAGTGCATAGAGCCTACTTTATTTATTGTAGGCCTACTAAGTCTGTCTGCGGTCCATCCTTCCATTTGTCCTCCGCTGAGCACACCAATACCGACCGTGTACCCATGTACCTTTTTTTCAGCCTGCAGTGAGCCAACTTTGTGGTGTAAGGCCTACTAGCAGTGTCTGTCTGCGCCACTTAATACAACTGTTCTCCTCTAAAAAAAAAAAAAAAAAAAAAAAAAGGCTGGTTTTCAGCCTGTCAGAATTATAAAACTGCATTGGGGCCACAAGTTTCGTTGTTGTCTACAAACTGATTCTTCCGCTCCAAGGTGTTCTCCTGGTTGCCTTTCCTGAGCTTCAATCTTCAGGCTCTTGTTAACTAGTTCTTAAATGGAACAACTGCATTTGGCCTACTAGTTGGGTTGGGGCCTACTACCAGTGTCTGCCGCTCCAAGGTGTTCTCCTGGTTGCCTTTCCTGAGCTTCAATCTTAAGGCTCTTGTTAAATAGTTGTTGAAACAACACTGCATTAGGCCTACAAGTTGGGTCAGGGTTCTACAAATGGTGTCTTCCGCTCCAAGGTGTTCTCCAGGTTGCCTCTCCCTAGCTTCTATCTTCAGGCTCTCGTTAAATTGTTTTTAATATAACACTGCATTTGGCCTACTTGTTTTGTTGGCCCTACCAACGGTGTCTGCCGCTTCTTGATGTTCTCCTACACTGAACAAACCAGTGCCAACTGTTAACTACTGTTACCAATTTTGAACTGCATTTAGCCTACTTACTGATTTGGGCCTACTCACTGTGTCAGCTTCTCATTACAGTTGTACTCCACTGAACAAAGCAATGCCCCCTGGTTAGTCCTGTTACCTATTTTGAACTGCATTTAACCCACTTTATTCTTTGGGCCTATATGTTTGTTTCCTCCTCATCCTGCCCATTGCCCAGCCAGTGATAGATGAGTCTGCTGGTACATTGACCCAGAACGCTACATTCCCCGTGCACGCTACACAGCCAGAATGTGACCCTGCTGAAAGTCAGGTTCCCCTTCCCGCATACCATACCACCTTACACGGGGACAAAGAGGAATGTGCAGATGAAAGTGCAGGTTCCTTCATCAGGTGGGGGGGGAATACTCGTTGGCGACGTCACTGGCACAGGGCCCCTCATAGTACGCAAAAAGTGTTGCTGCCGGTGGGAGGCGCCCCCACCGTGCTAACACACCGCTGTACTTTGAGGGGCCCTGTGCCAGTGCCAATGCCAACGAGTGGGCCCCCCCTGCTTGCTCAGGATCACAGCACTTGCAAAAAATACTTACCTCTCCCTGCTCCACTGCCCTGAGGTGGTCCAGATTACCTGGGCCCACTAAATATTTGAACCAGCCCTACCCAGGCAGCAGCTGCCAAGGCAAACAGGATCATGGGGTGCATTAAAAGAGGTCTGGATACACATGATGAGAGCATTATACTGCCTCTGTACAAATCCCTAGTTAGACCGCACATGGAGTACTGTGTCCAGTTTTGGGCACCGGTGCTCAGGAAGGATATAATGGAACTAGAGAGAGTACAAAGGAGGGCAACAAAATTAATAAAGGGGATGGGAGAACTACAATACCCAGATAGATTAGCGAAATTAGGATTATTTAGTCTAGAAAAAAGACGACTGAGGGGCGATCTAATAACCATGTATAAGTATATAAGGGGACAATACAAATATCTCGCTGAGGATCTGTTTATACCAAGGAAGGTGACGGGCACAAGGGGGCATTCTTTGCGTCTGGAGGAGAGAAGGTTTTTCCACCAACATAGAAGAGGATTCTTTACTGTTAGGGCAGTGAGAATCTGGAATTGCTTGCCTGAGGAGGTGGTGATGGCGAACTCAGTCGAGGGGTTCAAGAGAGGCCTGGATGTCTTCCTGGAGCAGAACAATATTGTATCATACAATTATTAGGTTCTGTAGAAGGACGTAGATCTGGGGATTTATTATGATGGAATATAGGCTGAACTGGATGGACAAATGTCTTTTTTTGGCCTTACTAACTATGTTACTATGTTACTATGTTACCCCCCACAACTTTAGCCAAATGACCCCCAATTTCCAATGCCTAACTATTATTATAAGGTAAATTAAGATTGACAAGCTTCAGTAACAAGAATGGATGTTTTTGCCATTAAAATTGGCACTGTAGGTGTTTTCCTGGCCTCCACTCACTGCTGACTATGCTTCCCCATTGACTTGCATTGGGTTTCGTGTTTCGGTCGATCCCCGACTTTTCGCGATAATCGGCCGATTCCACTCAACTCGACTTTTGAGATAGTCTCGTTTCGCGAAACCCGACTCGACCCTAAAAAACTTAAAGTCGCTCAACCCTACTGATAACCCAGGATCCACCATTCACAATAGGTGATATCACAGCTCACCTCCTCCTCCTGTTCAATGACTGATAACACCTCTATATACAGTAGATAATGCAGGATCCACCATTCACAATAGGTGATGTCACAGCTCACCTCCTCCTCCTGTACAATGACTGATAACACCTCTATATACAGTAGATAACACAGGATCCACCATTCACAATAGGTGATGTCACAGCTCACCTCCTCCTCCTGTACAATGACTGATAACACCTCTATATACAGTAGATAACACAGGATCCACCATTCACAATAGGTGATGTCACAGCTCACCTCCTCCTCCTGTACAATGACTGATAACACCTCTATATACAGTAGATAACCCAGAATCCACCATTCACAATAGGTGATATCATAGCTCACCTCCTCCTCCTGTACAATGACTGATAACACCTCTATATATAGCAGATAACACAGGATCCACCATTCACAATAGGCGATGTCCCAGCTCACCTCCTCCTCCTGTTCTATGACTGATAACACCACTATATACAGTACATAACCCAGGATCCACCATTCCCAATAGGTGATGTCACAGCTCACCTCCTCCTCCTGTACAATGACTGATAACACCTCTATACACAGTAGATAACACAGGATCCACCATTCACAATAGGCGCTGTCCCAGCTCACCTCCTCCTCCTGTACAATGACTGATAACACCTCTATATACAGTAGATAACACAGTATTCACCATTCACCATAGGTGATGTCACAGCTCACCTCCTCCTCCTGTACAATGACTGATAACACCTCTATATACAGTAGATAATACAGGATCCACCATTCACAGTAGGAGATGTCACAGCTCACCTCCTCCTCCTGTACAATGACTGATAACACCTCTATATACAGTAGATAACACAGGATACACCATTCACAATAGGTGATGTCACAGCTCATCTCCTCCTGTACAATGACTGATAACACCTCTATATACAGTAGATAACACAGTATTCACCATTCACAATAGGTAATGTCACAGCTCACCGCCTCCTCCTGTACAATGACTGATAACAACTCTATATACAGTAGATAACACAGGATCCACCATTCACAATAGATGATGTCACAGCTCACCTCCTCCTCCTGTACAATAACTGATAACACCTCTATATACAGCAGATAACACAGGATCCACCATTCACAATAGGTGATGTCACAGCTCACCTCCTCCTGTACAATGACTGATAACACCTATATATACAGTAGATAACACAGGATCCACCATTCACAATAGGTGATGTCACAGCTCACCTCCTCCTCATGTACAATAACTGATAACAACTCTATATACAGCAGATAACACAGGATCCACCATTCACAATAGGTGATGTCACAGCTCACCTCCTCCTGTACAATGACTGATAACACCTATATATACAGTAGATAACACATAATCCACCATTCCCAATAGGTGATGTTACAGCTCACCACCTCCTCCTGTACAATGACTGATAACACCTCTATATACAGTAGATAACACAGGTTCCACCATTCACAATAGGCGATGTCACAGCTCACCTCCTCCTCCTCCTGTACAATGACTGATAACACCTCTATATACAGCAGATAACACAGGATCCACCATTCCCAATAGGTGATGTCACAGCTCATCTCCTCCTTCTGTACAATGACTCATAACACCTCTATATACAGTAGATAACACATGATCCACCATTCACAATAGGTGATGTCACAGCTCACCTCCTCCTCCTGTACAATGACTGATGACACCTCTATATACAGTAGATAACACAGGTTCCACCATTCACAATAGGTGATGTCACAGCTCACCTCCTCCTCCTCCTGTACAATGACTGATAACACCTCTATATACAGCAGATAACACAGGATCCACCATTCACAATAGGTGATGTCACAGCTCATCTCCTCCTTCTGTACAATGACTCATAACACCTCTATATACAGTAGATAACACAGGATCCACCATTCACAATAGGTGATGTCACAGCTCACCTCCTCCTCCTGTACAATGACTGATGACACCTCTATATACAGTAGATAACACAGGTTCCACCATTCACAATAGGTGATGTCACAGCTCACCTCCTCCTGTACAATGACTGATAACATCTCTATATACAGTAGATAACACAGAATCCACCATTCACAATAAGTGATATCACAGCTCACCTCCTCCTCCTGTACAATGACTGATAACACCTCTATATACAGTAGATAACACAGGATCCACCATTCACAATAGGTGATGTCACAGCTCTCCTCCTCCTCCTCCTGTACAATGACTGTTAACACCTCTGTATACCGTGGATAACACAGGATCCACCATTCACAATAGGTGATGTCACAGCTCACCTCCTCCTGTACAATGACTGATAACATCTCTATATACAGTAGATAACACAGAATCCACCATTCAGAATAGGTGATATCACAGCTCACCTCCTCCTCCTGTACAATGACTGATAACACCTCTATTTACAGTAGATAACACAGGATCCACCATTCACAATAGGTGATGTCACAGCTCACCTCCTCCTCCTCCTGTACAATGACTGTTAACACCTCTGTATACCGTGGATAACACAGGATCCACCATTCATGATAGGTGATTTCACAGCTCACCTCCTCCTGTACAATGACTGATAACACCTCTATTTACAGTAGATAACACAGGATCCACCATTCACAATAGGTGATGTCACAGCTCACCTCCTCCTCCTCCTGTACAATGACTGATAACACCTCTGTATACCGTGGATAACACAGGATCCACCATTCATGATAGGTGATTTCACAGCTCACCTCTGCATACTGGTTGGACAACCCTTTTAACTGAAGATGACAAATTGATTAGACTGTGTTGAATTTCATTAAATTTGAAGTTCCTGGTGAATCCAAACAATTTGGAAGTTGTTGTGAAGTACCAAGAAAACCACGACCTGCCGCGTTTTAAACGTTGTCGAAGATTGCATCAGCCTCATACGACGGACAAGTCCTCAGGCAGAACAACATGAGTTTCCTTCTAATGCTATGGAGCCATTACATCACATGGTATAATGTAACCAATCATATGGGACTATTGTAATTTGTTTAAAAGCCGAAGTAGGTGAGGCAGCAGCCAGTCGATGGTAGTTTTAGACTTGTGAGAGAATGTTAAAGCTCACAGCTTAGCAAGAAAGATAGCACGTGAAAACTGTAAAGCATTGAACAAATATTCCACGCAGCAATGTGTTGTACAACAGCAGCAGTGAAGAAATTGAATGTAGTAGCCTGCAGGTAAGGCCGGGGTCACACTTGCGAGTGCAATGCAAGAAACTCTGGCATGTCTCTCGCACTAATACCCGGTACTGCCGCCAGCATTCAGGACCGGAATGTGCGGCTGCATGTATTTCTATGCAGCTGAACGCTCCGGTCTCGAGTGCTGGCGGCAGTACCGGGTATTGGTGCGAGAGACTCGCGAGAGTTTCTCGCATTGCACTCACAAGTGTGACTCCGGCTTAATACAGAGATTCAATTGATTGGGGGAAAGAGAGACAGGAGAGATGTCAGCAGCAGTGCCAGAATCAGTGTGATTGATCAGTGATGTGGTGGAGCTTTATCTGTCCTGCTACATTTGAATTACAATTACGTATTATTTCTTCCTTCTTAGGGCTCATACTCACCTGCGGGAAACTCGGATGAGTCTCGCACGTCAATGCCCGACACTGCACCTGGCACTCAAGAGCGGAGCGTGCAGCTGCATGTATTGCTACGTGGCCGCACACTCCACTCCGAGTGCCGGCAGCAGCACCGGGTATTAACATGTGCGGCTCATCTCGCAGGTGAGTATGAGCCCTTAATGCATTAGAAAGCAGAAGCAAGTTAAAATAATAAAAATCTGATATCCGTGTCAGCCAGAGACAGTGTGCCTCCTTGTTACAAGCAACTGTACTGAGTTTTCACTTTTCTTGTGCAATCCTTCTCGTTAAGAGAGGAATGATTGTTTTTTTAACATACAAAGGAGAACTTTCAAAAATCCAGACATTTAACTGTAACTGTCCAACTCACAAAGTGTGCATGTGCCAACCACTTGTTTTGCACATCTGTTTTACTAGTCTGTTTTTGTAGCCCAGGTTCACTAGTCCAATTTAACATTCGGACATGTCGCACCTATACTGCAGGATGCCGTCACATTTTGCTTTTTGTATATGTGCCTGCCTATCTAGCATTTTTTTAATGTCCTTGTTGGCAAGAATTGAATAATTCAGGTTGAAAAGATTGTGAAATGTCAATTATAGTGTTGTATAAAATGTAAGGTAAAAAAAAAGTCAGAGTGGCAATGGACGGGGAAGTGCAAAATAAAAAAATGCTGACCTTTGTTCAGTGGTTTTAGCATGTATGGAATAAACTTGCTATAAACAGTATGGCAGTATGGAACATACGGCACATCTATCATCTCAGTCAGGCAGAGTTACGGTATGTTACCTCTGACAGCGACACTGGCACAGTTTGTGTTCTGCACAGAGCAGTCTGCCTGATCACAAATTACTAGCAGGTAGAAATTCAAGTTGACTTTTCTCAAATTTGCAGGTCTCCGTGAATTTGAACCTCAATTTGTGAGGATCATGAAAAAAAAAGACTCCGAGAGGGGAATAAAAATGTCAGGGATTGTGGCTTGAGCTTCCCCATAATGCCCTTTAGTAGAGATGAGCGAATAATGTCAAGTAGGATTAAATTCCAAGCAAATTTGGCAAAAATCTGCATTTTATATTGGAGCGCCCCCAGACACAGGGCCACGGGGTACTTGGTACCGGGCCTCTTCTTCTTCTGTTCTGAGGATGTCACGGTGGCTAGACCCGGTCCGTGACCCTGCTAAGGGGCGTCCAATGAAAGGTGGTGGTTTGCTGCGTGGTGCAAGGTGCAATAAATAACGAGGACACAGGGTTGCAGTCTCTTTACCTTTTTACTGGAGACTTAGGGATCTGCAATCCAGAGCACTGCTAACAAGGCTGGCTGAGACCGGCCGGTCCGAAGGCACATCCAGAGTTCCCTTTGCAGGTGGAAATCAGTGCCTACCAACTAGCGCCTGTGTGTTGTAGTCCTTCCCTGCTGAGCACCACGGGATAGTCCTCACAACTGTCATGTCTGTTTCTGATGTCCTTTCCTCTCTCCGTCCCCCACATGATATGGCTAGGACGCACCCGTATGACGGGGTAGGCCTGGAGTTCTTCCGGGACCCTAGAGTCACCCCTCTCCCACACTTGCCTCCTTTGTCTGCTTAGGGGATTTAGGTGAGACAGCCAACCTAGAGTTAACTGTCCTGCTGTGGTTCAAAGTAATGCGTAGAGTCTCTTACTTTCTCGGTGCTCCGGCCACCGGCTACGCGCCTCAGAAGGATGTTGCCTCGATTTCAGGGGCACGACTCCTTCTGGTTCTATCTCCTTTGTGCTGTGATCACGCTCCTCACTTCCCCACACTATACTTCACTTTGTGTCCTTTCTTAAGATGCCGCCGCAAGGTAGTGCAGGCGCGGCTCCGTAACGATCTGTCCTCTTTCTAGGCCGCTGTCAGGATCCCACCCCTGACAGGTCCTCTCCCGAACTCTCCTGGGCTCTTTCTCCTAACTTCCCGTCCAACCCCCAGTTTTACCAGAGTGTGAGGAGTGGTCTAGTAGATAGAACCACTCGCCCTGGTGGCCGGAGTGTGAAGTGTAATGTGTGTTTGTGATACCTGGTCAGAGGAACTCCTTTAGTGCAATCAGACATAACATCGCTCCCCTTGGTTGCAGAGTGACATTACTGCAACGACCAGAACTCTGGGGCGCTGCAATATCAAATCTGCAAATTTTCTGGACGCAATATTTTCGAATTGTAAAGTTCCATCAAAAGTTTTTAAAAAATCATTATACTCAACTTATCGGTCACCTCTCCAGCCCCTCCGCTGTTCATCATCATTACCCATCCAGTCCTCCTTGCGTCTTTTGATCCCCACCGCTCGCACTGAAATTCTCGACCATGATACTGTGACTTTTCGCATGCTTGAGCAGAACCTTCCTTGGTCTCATCAAAGCTGGAAGTTCTAGGTTAGCATGAGAGGCCCGGGGACTTCGGCACAGGCAGCGGGGATCAGAAGATGCGCCGATGGTCAGACTGTTGACGGAGAGGTCTGGAGAGACTATTAAGGAAGGTGCTGGGCCTGCATAGTCAGTGATCTGTGACATACCGCGGTAACAGGACTTTAATAACAGCATTTTTAAAATTCTTTAAACACTGCAAACAAGGAAGGCCGTTTAATACCCTGTGTCCTAACGTTGAAGCTAAACAAAAATCCTGAATCCAAGGCTTGTGTGTCACAAAAAGGTAGCTCCCTGAAAGGGGCAAGCTATTTTTTTCAATTTGAGGGTGCTGAATTCAAATCTGATCTTATAATTTCTCTGAAAAGAGTCTACCGTATTAAAAGGCCTGTGTCTCTCCCATCTGATGTGCCAAGAGACATTATTGTCTCCTTTTTCCCAGTCTGGGTTAGGGGTAAACTATTTGAACTCTCCTCCGAAAAAAGCTTTCTGCGCTCCTCATATGGCCACCTGACATTCTTCAGGGACTTGTCTAAGGACACTTTGAAAAAGCGACGAGATTTTTCATCCGTCACACGGGAGCTCCGGAGGTCCCATTTTGCTTATTCATGGTCGCCTTCCTCCACTCTTTTGGTGAAGCTCTCGCCTGGGGTCGTACACATTGCAACACCGGAGGAGGGTATGACCTTTCTGCGGCGACATGGTCTGAATCCTCCTAGAACTGCCAATGGCTTTACTTGACTTGTAGTCCTGTCCTATACATAAAAACACAAATCCTCATTTCGCTCATAAGTGACAATTATATCTTATCCCAATAATTAGCCTTGATATTGAGCCAGACTTTTTTGCTGCCCACATAGTCGCAGGATCACCCAAGGGTGTTCCCGTGCACGACAAACTACTATTTATCATACATCAAGCTTAAAGTTCATGACGGGCATTCATATTCTTATGTTTACTGGTTACTAGATGTTTACGTAATGAATATACACAAAGCATTACTTATGCCATTTTTATAACCTACCGTATATACTCGAGTATAAGCCGAGATTTTCAGCCCAAATTTTTGGGCTGAAAGTGCCCCTCTCGGCTTATACTCGAGTCAATGTGGGTGGCAGGGTCGGCGGGTGAGGGGGTGAGGGCGCTGAGGTATACTTACCTAGTCCCAGCGATCCTCGCGCTGTCCCTGCCGTCCCACGGGCTTCTGTGCTGCAGCTTCTTCCCCTCTTCAGCGGTCACGTGGGACCGCTCATTAGAGATATGAATATTCATTCCTCTAATCAGCGGTGCCGGTGACCGCTGACAGGAAGAGCTGCGGCACCGAAGACCAGGCAGAGGGATAGCGCGAGGATCGCCAGGACTAGGTAAGTATAGCATATTCACCTGTCCTCGTTCCAGCCGCCGGGCGCCGGCGCCTCCATCTTCCCGGCGTCTGCGCTCTGACTGTTCAGGCAGAGGGCGCGATGACGCATATAGTGTGCGCGGCGCCCTCTGCCTGATCAGTCAGAGCAGAGACGCCGGGAAGATGGAGGCGCCGGAACGAGACGCCGGGAGCTGCAATCAAGGGAGGTGAGTATGTGTTTTTTTTTTATTGCAGCAGCGGCGGCAGAGATTTCTATGGGGCACAATGAACGGTGCAGAGCACCGTATATGGCACAGCAATGGGGCACAATGAACGGTGCAAAGCACCGTATATGGCACAGCAATGGGGCACAGTGAACGGTGCAGAGCACCGTATATGGCACATCTATGGGGCACAGTGAACGGTGCAGGGCACCGTATATGGCACAGCAATGGGGCACAATGAACGGTGCAGAGCACTGTATATGGCACAGCAATGGGGCACAATGAACGGTGCAGAGCACTGTATATGGCACAGATATGGGGCACAATGAACGGTGCAGAGCACCGTATATGGGCACAGATATGGGGCACAATGAACGGTGCAGAGCACCGTATATGGCACAGCAATGGGGCACAATGAACGGTGCAGAGCACCGTATATGGGCACAGATATGGGGCACAATGAACGGTGCAGAGCACTGTATATGGCACAGCAATGGGGCACAATGAACGGTGCAGAGCACCGTATATGGCACAGCAATGGGGCACAATGAACGGTGCAGAGCACCGTATATGGCACAGCTATGGGGCACAGTGAACGGTGCAGAGCACCGTATATGGGCACAGATATGGGGCACAATGAACGGTGCAGAGCACCGTATATGGCACAGCAATGGGGCACAATGAACGGTGCAGAGCACCGTATATGGCACAGCAATGGGGCACAATGAACGGAGCAGAGCACCGTATATGGCACAGCAATGGGGCACAATGAACGGTGCAGACCACCGTATATGGCACAGATATGGGGCACAATGAACGGTGCAGAGCACTGTATATGGCACATCTATGGGGCACAGTGAACGGTGCAGAGCACCGTATATGGCACAGCAATGGGGCACAATGAACGGTGCAAAGCACCGTATATGGCACAGCAATGGGGCACAATGAACGGTGCAGAGCACTGTATATGGCACAGATATGGGGCACAATGAACGGTGCAGAGCACCGTATATGGCACAGCAATGGGGCACAATGAACGGTGCAGAGCACCGTATATGGGCACAGATATGGGGCACAATGAACGGTGCAGAGCACTGTATATGGCACAGCAATGGGGCACAATGAACGGTGCAGAGCACCGTATATGGCACAGCAATGGGGCACAATGAACGGTGCAGAGCACCGTATATGGCACAGCAATGGGGCACAATGAACGGAGCAGAGCACCGTATATGGCACAGCAATGGGGCACAATGAACGGTGCAGAGCACCGTATATGGCACAGCAATGGGGCACAATGAACAGAGCAGAGCACCGTATATGGCACAGCAATGGGGCACAATGAACGGTGCAGAGCACCGTATATGGGCACAGATATGGGGCACAATGAACGGTGCAGAGCACCGTATATGGCACAGCAATGGGGCACAATGAACGGAGCAGAGCACCGTATATGGGCACAGATATGGGGCACAATGAACGGTGCAGAGCACTGTATATGGCACAGCAATGGGGCACAATGAACGGTGCAGAGCACCGTATATGGCACAGCAATGGGGCACAATGAACGGTGCAGAGCACCGTATATGGCACAGCAATGGGGCACAATGAACGGTGCAGAGCACTGTATATGGCACAGCAATGGGGCACAATGAACGGTGCAGAGCACCGTATATGGCACAGCAATGGGGCACAATGAACGGTGCAGAGCACCGTATATGGCACAGCAATGGGGCACAATGAACGGTGCAGAGCACTGCATATGGCACAGCAATGGGGCACAATGAACGGTGCAGAGCACCGTATATGGCACAGCAATGGGGCACAATGAACGGTGCAGAGCACCGTATATGGGCACAGATATGGGGCACAATGAACGGTGCAGAGCACCGTATATGGCACAGCAATGGGGCACAATGAACGGTGCAGAGCACCGTATATGGGCACAGATATGGGGCACAATGAACGGTGCAGAGCACCGTATATGGCACAGCAATGGGGCACAATGAACGGAGCAGAGCACCGTATATGGCACAGCTATGGGGCACAATGAACGGTGCAGAGCACTGTATATGGCACAGCAATGGGGCACAATGAACGGTGCAAAGCACCGTATATGGCACAGCAATGGGGCACAATGAACGGTGCAGAGCACTGTATATGGCACAGCAATGGGGCACAATGAACGGTGCAGAGCACTGTATATGGCACAGCAATGGGGCACAATGAACGGTGCAAAGCACCGTATATGGCACAGCAATGGGGCACAATGAACGGTGCAGAGCACTGTATATGGCACAGCAATGGGGCACAATGAACGGTGCAGAGCACTGTATATGGCACAGCAATGGGGCACAATGAACGGTGCAGAGCACCGTATATGGCACAGCAATGGGGCACAATGAACGGTGCAGAGCACCGTATATGGCACAGCAATGGGGCACAATGAACGGTGCAGAGCACTGTATATGGCACAGCAATGGGGCACAATGAACGGTGCAGAGCACCGTATATGGCACAGCAATGGGGCACAATGAACGGTGCAGAGCACCGTATATGGCACAGCAATGGGGCACAATGAACGGTGCAGAGCACCGTATATGGCACAGCAATGGGGCACAATGAACGGAGCAGAGCACCGTATATGGCACAGCAATGGGGCACAATGAACGGTGCAGAGCACCGTATATGGGCACAGATATGGGGCACAATGAACGGTGCAGAGCACCGTATATGGCACAGCAATGGGGCACAATGAACGGAGCAGAGCACCGTATATGGGCACAGATATGGGGCACAATGAACGGTGCAGAGCACTGTATATGGCACAGCAATGGGGCACAATGAACGGTGCAGAGCACCGTATATGGCACAGCAATGGGGCACAATGAACGGTGCAGAGCACCGTATATGGCACAGCAATGGGGCACAATGAACGGTGCAGAGCACTGTATATGGCACAGCAATGGGGCACAATGAACGGTGCAGAGCACCGTATATGGCACAGCAATGGGGCACAATGAACGGTGCAGAGCACCGTATATGGCACAGCAATGGGGCACAATGAACGGTGCAGAGCACTGTATATGGCACAGCAATGGGGCACAATGAACGGTGCAAAGCACCGTATATGGCACAGCAATGGGGCACAATGAACGGTGCAGAGCACTGTATATGGCACAGCAATGGGGCACAATGAACGGTGCAGAGCACTGTATATGGCACAGCAATGGGGCACAATGAACGGTGCAAAGCACTGTATATGGCACAGCAATGGGGCACAATGAACGGTGCAGAGCACTGTATATGGCACAGCAATGGGGCACAATGAACGGTGCAGAGCACCGTATATGGCACAGCAATGGGGCACAATGAACGGTGCAGAGCACCGTATATGGCACAGCAATGGGGCACAATGAACGGTGCAGAGCACCGTATATGGGCACAGATATGGGGCACAATGAACGGTGCAGAGCACCGTATATGGCACAGCAATGGGGCACAATGAACGGTGCAGAGCACTGTATATGGCACAGCAATGGGGCACAATGAACGGTGCAGAGCACTGTATATGGCACAGCAATGGGGCACAATGAACGGTGCAGAGCACCGTATATGGCACAGCAATGGGGCACAATGAACGGTGCAGAGCACCGTATATGGCACAGCAATGGGGCACAATGAACGGTGCAGAGCACCGTATATGGCACAGCAATGGGGCACAATGAACGGTGCAGAGCACTGTATATGGCACAGCAATGGGGCACAATGAACGGTGCAGAGCACTGTATATGGCACAGCAATGGGGCACAATGAACGGTGCAGAGCACCATATATGGCACAGCTATGGGGCACAATGAACGGTGCAGAGCACTGTATGGGGCAGAGCACTATATGGGGCACAGCTATGGGGCACAATGAACGGTGTAGAGCACTATATGGGGCACAGCAATGGGGCACAATGAACGGTGCAGAGCACCATATATGGCACAGCTATGGGGCACAATGAACGGTGCAGAGCACTGTATGGGGCAGAGCACTATATGGGGCACAGCTATGGGGCACAATGAACGGTGCAGAGCACTGTATATGGCACAGCAATGGGGCACAATGAACGGTGCAGAGCACTATATGGGGCACAGCTATGGGGAAATAATGAACGGTGTAGAGCACTATATGGCACAGCTATGGGGAAATAATGATCTATTTTTATTTTTGAAATTCACCGGTAAATGCTGCATTTCCACCCTAGGCTTATACTCGAGTCAATAAGTTTTCCCAGTTTTTTGTGGCAAAATTAGGGGGGTCGGCTTATACTCGGGTCGGCTTATACTCGAGTACATACGGTACTTTAAATGTTTATTTAGCGAATCGGTACAAAGCATTACTACTTACTGATTTAGCGAATTTTCACAATGCACTACTTATGCTATTTTATAGCTTACTACATTCATCATATTAAGCTTTTTTTCCCCTACATCCATATCCCACCCTTCCCCTCCGTCCCTTCCTGGCCTTTCCTGCCCGGTTAAAAAGTTATAATTCCCAGTAAAAATTATTTGAAAGAAAAATATACAAAATGTAGTACCGAAAATCATATGTTTTTATCATAAAACATTAGGAGTAATTTTCATCAAAAATATCTTGAAATCCTGATGTGAAAGCCAAAAACGGAGTTCATATTCGTAATCAGCAGCCAAAATTGACTTAAAATCTGTTTTAAAACCTTTTGACAGAAAAATTGCATTGACCAGTGTTATCTTCTCAAATATCTCCTGTAGTTAGCAGTGTGTTATGAACAGGTGATTCAGAACCACAATGGACCTAGTGGTTAAGAGCACACAAGTGACCTGTTTAGTTACTAACATAGGATGAGCTCTGAGACGTGGGAACTCTGCTGACCGCAATCCCTAATCCTATCATACCACACTAGAGGTAGCCGTGGAGCGCTCCTGACAAAACCTAGGCGCCTCGGCACAGCCTGAGAAACTAGCTAGCCCTGAAGATAGAAAAATAAGCCTACCTTGCCTCAGAGAAATTCCCCAAAGGAAAAGGCAGCCCCCCACATATAATGACTGTGAGTAAGATGAAAATACAAACACAGAGATTAAATAGATTTTAGCAAAGTGAGGCCCGACTTACTGAATAGACCGAGGATAGGAAAGATAGCTTTGCGGTCAGCACAAAAAACTACAAACAACCACACAGAGGGGACAAAAAGACCCTCCGCACCGACTAACGGTACGGAGGTGCTCCCTCTGCGTCTCAGAGCTTCCAGCAAGCAAGAAAAACCAATATAGCAAGCTGGACAGAAAATATAGCAAACAAAAGTAACATAAGCAAAACTTAGCTTATGCAAGGAAGACAGGCCACAGGAACGATCCAGGAGAAAGCAAGACCAATACTAGAACATTGACTGGAGGCCAGGAACAAAGAACTAGGTGGAGTTAAATAGAGCAGCACTTAACCTCGTCACCTGAGGAAGGAAACTCAGAAGCCGCAGCCCCACTCACATCCACCAGAGGAAGCTCATAGACAGAACCAGCCGAAGTACCACTCATGACCACAGGAGGGAGCTTGACCACAGAATTCACAACAGCAGTGCTCTTTCTTGTAAGAAGAAGAAATCCATTTTTGTGGATGAATTTTGTGTAATCAGGGTTTGACGTTTTGCATCAGGGCAGGACTGGGGAGCGGGACTCTGTGTAGCGTCTTCAACTCTGCCATGGCCCCTCTGCTGCTCCTGTTGTTGTCTTTATTGTCCTCCTGGAATAAACTTTGTGCTGGTGCTGTCCTAGCCAAGGGTGGTGCTCACGCCCAATGACAAGCTGCATGCACCGCTATTGGCGCTATTTTAGTAAAGACTGCTGGGAAGTCAATTTGTGCATGTGCCGCCACAGTGCCATTTTCCTGAAGACTGCCAGGAGATCAATGTGTGCAAATGCCGCCTGGGGCTAGATTGACCCCGGTGCAAAGTATAAGCCAGGGGGACGATAAAGACAACGGGAGCATTGGGGGGGGGGGGCCGTGGCAGAGCCAAATACCCTACCCACAGTTCTGCCCTACAGTCCCACCCAACAGTCCCGCCCCACAATCCCACCCCAACAGTCCCGCCCCAACAGTCCCGCCTCACAGTCCCACCTCACAATCCTGCCCCACAGTCCTGCTCCACAAACCAACCCCACAATCTTGCCTCACAATCCCGCTCCACAGTCTCATCCCACAATCCTGCCCCACAGTCTTGAACCAACAACTTCACCCCACAGTCCCGCCTCACAGTCCCACCCCACAGTCCTGCCCTACAAACCCAGCCCACAATCTTGCCTCACAATCCCGCTCCACAGTCTCATCCCACAATCCTGCCCCACAGTCTTGAACCAACAATTTCACCCCACAGTCCCACCCCACAGCCCCTCCTCACAGTCCAGCCCCACAAACCCACCCCACAATCTTTCCTCACAATCTCGCTCCACAGTCTCATCCCACAATCCTGCCCCACAGTCTTGAACCAATAATTTCACCCCACAGCCCCGCCTCACAGTCCCACCGCACAGTCCCGCCTCACAGTCCCACCGCACAGTCCCGCCTCACAGTCCCGTCCCACGATCCCGCTCCGACACATGAAGCTATGATTATAAGAAAACTTCAAACCCTGGTTACATAAAATCCCCACATTGGATTTCTTCACCACAGGTATCATTCTAATGAGTATCACGGTGCCAATATGGCCATGTGTGGACTTTACTTAGCAGAGCTCTGCCGACAGGGTCTCTTTTACTGTAAATCTGTCAGTGAGCTCGTCTCATTCTTTGTGTCGGGGGGGGGGGGGGGGTAAGTTCTTTTTCTGAACTCTATGTTGATATTTGACCACATAAAAAATTTAACTAAACCTTAATGCGGTCCAAAATCTGCACAGTGTTCAGAAAAAGATAGTTACAAGCTCCTTGACCGGATGGAGGAACTCACCGATGGATTCCTAGTTAATTTATTCATTCGTTCTGCCACTGGTGAGGAACAAAACACAATTGCACCCAAAATGCACAAATTTACAAGCAGAGCTCCTGGAATAACTGATACAGTTGAGTTAGTAAATTGGAGAACTGCATGATTGGAGGGGGCAGCTCATGACCGGACCTTCCCTGCGTGTAAATGGACCAGGAGAACTGATGAGTGTGAAGAAAGACGACCTTGACTCGCCGCCATCTCAGCCCGGTTTGGAGGTGAGAGTGGCGCCTATTTATATCTTGTTTTTATCAATGGTGAGCGCCGCACCTCCCTCCGTGCCGATCTCGGGGCTGTGTACACATGTTCTTCCGTGTTTACAGCTTCATAGAGGGATACATGGAATGTTAATACATGGGACAGGTGCGGATACTATTCTAGGGGCGAGCGAGGCATCACAGCAATACATGGAGAGCCTGATCTTACGTCTGCGCTATGACCGACATGTCACGGTGGTAACTTCATACTGTCCTGGAATGAGCAGAACGGAAGTATGATGGGAAGCGATGAGGTGAACTGCACATTCGGGTTATCAGGCTCAGGTTTCCGTCCTTGCTTCGGTATCCTGCTGACTCGCTGGTTGTTCAGCGCAGAGAAAATAATGACAAATGATAGGCGTAATCTAACAAATGTGGACATTTATAGCTTCTTCTTTACGATCATCCTTCTCAGTACAGAAAAATGCTCAAATTTGCAAAAAAGCAGCTTCTTCTCTAGTATCCCCCTGTACAGTACATACAGAATAATGCTAAACGATACTCATAATCTCAAAATTTGTACATTTATAGCTTCTTCTCTAGTACCCTCCTTCTCAAAACAGGAAAATGTCAAAATTTGCTAACAAGCAGCTTCTTCTCTAGTATCCCCCTGTACAGTACATACAGAATAATGCTAAACGATACTCATAATCTCAAAATTTGTACATTTATAGCTTCTTCTCTACTACCCTCCTTCTCAGTACAGAAAAATGCCCAAATTTGCAAAACAGCTGCTTCTTCTCTAGTATCCTCCTGTACAGTACAGACAGAAGAATGATAATTGATAGTCGTAATCTCAACATTTGTACATTTATAGCTCCTCCTCTACTACCCTCCTTCTCAAAATAGGAAAATGTCAAAATTTGCTAACAAGCAGCTTCTTCTCCAGTATCCCCCTGTACAGAACAGACAGAATAATGCTAAACGATACTCATAATCTCAAAATTTGTACATTTATAGCTTCTTCTCTACTACCCTCCTTCTGAGTACAGACAAATGTCAAAATTTGCAAACAGGCAGATTCTTCTCTAGTATCCTCCTGTACAGTACAGACAGAATAATGACAAACGATAGTTGTAATCTCAAAGGGTTGCACATATGCAGCTTCTTCTCTACTATCCTCCTGTACAGTAGAGACAGAAGAATGATAATTGATAGTCGTAATCTCAAAACTTGTACATTTATTGCTCCTTCTCTACTACCCTCCATCTCAAAACAGGAAAATGTCAAAATTTGCTAACAAGCAGCTTCTTCTCTAGTATCCCCCTGTACAGTACATACAGAATATGACTAAACGATACTCATAATCTCAAAAGTTGTACTTTTATAGCTTCTTCTCTACTACCCTCCTTCTGCATACAGAAAAATGTCAAAATTTGCAAACAAGCAGCTTCTTCTCTAGTATCCTCCTGTACAGTACAGACAGAATAATGACAAACGACAGTTGTAATCTCAAAGGGTTGCACATATGCAGCTTCTTCTCTAGTATCCTCCTATTCAGTACAGACGGAGTGATGGCAAAATATAGTTATAATCTTGTATCAATGTTTTCGGTAGTGTTCCCCTAAGTTACGACTGATGCAGAACTACAATTCCCAGCATGCCCTGATAGCTGATAAGAGTTTTAGGTTGGAGAACAGACGTGGCTATAAACCTGGGGAAAAGCGTGAGCTTTGTCTGGGCAGAATTCAGAAATGGAATTATCACATGAAAAAAAAAAAACTATCCTGAAAAAATGGAATTTTTACAAAAGCATGAAAAAGGGGTGAGTCTCCTTTAAGATTTTTAAACGGAATCTTAGCTGACAGTTTTCATCATAAGTGAACCGCAGGATTCGGTGTCGACCCCCACAAGCCCCATAAAAGATGATACCGCTGTGTCTGCATCTCCACGGATTTACGTGGCGTTTGAAGCACGCTCGACCCCCAGACGTCCAGTTGTTACATGTTTAACAATATCCCCGGCGTTCTTTCTCCTCTTCTTCTATAGGACCGGTGTCTTTAAACACTTAGGTTTCCATCTTTATTTTTTTTTGTTGCCCTGAACAGATGGCTGCTGATTATTCCCGAAGCCGCCGTTGATTCATTTGCAAACAACAGAGACCGCTGCGCAATTGTTAAGAGAATGGCAAATGTGTCTCCAGCAAGAAGGGAGTTGCTGCTCACGAGCGCGCGGCACGTTTGCTTTACTCCGTCATTAGCAGCAAATGGTGTTTACTTAAGCTGAATTATTTGTACGGAGCATCTCCAAAGCATCGCAATAAATGGCGCGACGATGAAATGAAAATCACCTGGCTGAGTTATTAGCTCCATTGACCTCCAGCGATAAGCGCTCCCAATGCAACAATTTTCCTTATATTATAATTACATTTGAGAAAACACTTTACAACCTTTCAGGGCCAAGGATTTAATTCAGATTCTTTCTTTTTTTTTTTTACGAGATTTGCGTCACGCGTAATAACGATTTTCTACGCCCCGAGCCACGGTTTTCTTTTTTTTTTCTTCGAAGCAAATATTATGATTTAATTGTTGTAGATTCCTAGTATTATTTCTGCAGAAGGATTTGCTACTTTTTAGGGAATAAATGGGTTAGATTAAAAAAAAAAAAGAGGCAAGTTAGAACTTGCCGATCGCTGGGGTCCCACTGTTGGAGTCCTGAAACACTGAAAACAGCCCTACTCGGCCTCCGCTACATTAACTATCTATGGGACCATGCTCGGCTATTTCCAGCAGTTCTACGGACAATGAATGAAATGGCGTTGAGTATAAGAATCTGTGCTCCATTCACTGTGGACAGTGGTGTAATTTGAAGCTTGTGGGCTCCGATGCAAAATCTCCTACAGGGCCCCCAATTTTATAATATTAGTCTATTCATATGGGACAAAGAGATCTTTTGAGCCCACTAAGCTCCAGGACCCAGGTGTGAGAGCAACCCATGAACCAATCATAGATACTCTCCTAAGTATGGGGGTGTGGGTCCAAGAGCTCCTTCCTCAGAATTCCAGAGCGCCGTCCTCAGGGTTCAAGAGCCCTGTCATCAGAGTTTCAGAGCCCCGTCCTAAGGGTTCCAGCGTCCCATCATCAGAGTTCCAGAGACCCATCCTCAGAGTTCCAGAGCCTCATCCTCAGGGTCCCAGTGCTCCATCCTCACGGTCCCAGAGACCCATCCTCAGAGTTCCAGAGCCCCATCATCAGGGTCCCAGTGATCTATCCTCATGGTCCCAGTTCTAGAGCTCCTTCCTCAGAGTTCCAGAGCCCCATCCTCAGGGTCCCAGAGCCCCATCCTCAGGGTTCCAGAGCCCTGTCATCAGAGTTTCAGTGCCCCAACCTCAGGGTTCCAGAGACCCATCCTCAGGGTCCCAGTGCTCCATCCTCATGGTCGCAGAGCCCCATCCTCAGAGTTCCAGAGCCCCATCCTCAGGGTTCCATAGCCCCGTCCTCAGGGTCCCAGAGCCCCGTCCTCAGAGTTCCATAGCCCCGTCCTCAGAGTTCCGGTGTCCCGTCCTTAGGGTTCCAAAGCCCTGTTCTTAGGGATTCCAGAGTCCCATCCTCAGGGTTCCAGAGCCCCTTTCTCAGGGTTCCAGAGCCCCTTCCTCAGAGTTTAAGAGCCCAGCTCTCAAGGTTCCAGAGCTCCATTTTCAGGGTCCTAGAAGCCCGTTCTCAGGGTTGCAGAGCTCAATTCTCAGAGTTCCAGTGTCCCATCCTCAGGGTTCCAGAGCCCCTTCCTTAGGGTTCCAGAGCCCCGTCCTCAGAGTTCCATAGCCCCATCCTCAGAGTTCCGGTGTCCAGTCCTTAGGGTCCCAAAGCCCTGTTCTTAGGGATTCCAGAGTCCCATCCTCAGGGTTCCAGAGCCCCTTCCTCAGGGTTCCAGAGCCCCTTCCTCAAAGTTTAAGAGCCCGGCTCCCAAGGTTCCAGAGCCCCATTTTCAGGGTTCCAGAAGCCCGTTCTCAGGGTTGCAGAGATCCATTCTCAGAGTTCCAGTGTCCCATCCTCAGGGTTCCAAAGTCCTGTCCTTAGGATTCCAGAGCCCCTTCCTCAGAGTTTCAGTGACCTGTTCTCAAGGTTCCAGAGCCCCATTTTCAGGGTTCCAGAGCCCCATTCTCATGGTTCTCGAGCACCGTTCTCAGGATTGCAGAACCCCATTCTCAGAGTTGCAGAGCCCCATTCTCTGGATCACTTTAGGTCCCAGTGTTGGGACCCCCAGCAATCAGCAAGTTATCACCATACTATCCTAACTTGCTTTGGTAATAACCATTTAAATGGTATAGCTATGTTCCTGTTTTCAAGGTTGGATGGAGATAATACAGGGGGAATGGAGAATGCCAGGTCCAGGAGTTCCCACTGCTCATCGATTCCAAATCTCAGAGTCCATGAGATGGATTTTGAAAGATAGATGACTTCTCATTTTCTCTGCAGCGGACACTATAGGAAAAATGTAATATTCCATGTGGCCATGTAATATACAATCAGTACGTGCTTGTCTGTTCTGGTCATAAAGGGGGTCTTAAGTGGGGTTCCCCCAGAATGAACTCCTTATGCCCTTATAAGGTATATGGAAATGGGGGCCCTGACTGATTGTAATGCAATCAATACTTCTACAGCTGCCACTGCAGGAGAAATGTGGTATTACATTATATATAGCAATTATTCCCATGACTAATGAGTAAAATAAGATCTGACCAAGTCTTCTAAAGCAACAGCCACTTTTCTCCTAGGTCTGGCATATAGTGGGTGTTCAATAAAGGACTGGGACCCCCATTACATTTATATGCTCGAAATATTATTTTCTTTTTAAGTTGAATTGTAACAGATATAACTGCTACAAGGTGCACGTTGGACTTAGTCATGCACTGAATTCGAGTGTGATAATATAATAAGTGCCTTATTCACCTTCCCCAGGTCCAGCACCTAGTGTCTGCTGCTGTGCCAGTTGCCTGAGTTGATGGCATGAGCAGCTCTGAGCCATTGAGCTCACTGATTGGCTGCAGCTTTGATGCCGCGATATCAGTGCTGCCGTCTATAACAGACACCGGAAGCAGTGGCGGAGACTCAGCGCTGGACCTGGGAAGGATTAGTAAAGCGCAGTTATTTATTTTTTTTTTTTACCAAACTGCAGCCAGGGGACAGGGGGTTTGCGAAACTGAAAAACCATTATCATTAGCCGATTGGCCACAGTGCAGTCGGCAGTGCATCACAGCAGAATAGTCATGAACCTGCAGGGGGCAGCAGGGAGATGAAAGGGCCTAGAGGCCGAGATAGCAAAGATGTTTATGCAAAATATCTGCAGGTTTTAGGAAAGAAGTGATTTTTGACCATGGTCTGATTTTTTTTAAACAAATTGCAGCCAGGGGACAGGAGGTTTCCAAAACTGGAAAAGACATGTGTTAGGAGTCGAGTTTCCTCTGCTGCACAGGGGGAATCTCGATCCGTCTCCGCTGCGGTCTCCCATTCTCCTCCGGCCGCAGTGGAGTCTGCTCAGCGGGGACGTCGGTCCCAGCGTCTTGCTCAGTCTCACTCTGCTCTGAGAGTTACTGCTGCTTCTTCAGCTTCTGCCATTAAAGTCAGTGCTGGTCAGCGGCGAGCGGACTTCCCTGGGACGAAGTCCTTGTTTGCGCACACTGAGCATGCCCAGGGCAAGATCTCCCGTTGGAGATCGAGGGTCATGTGCTCAGGCTCTGCTGCACATTCCATTGGACCTCTTGGCAGGTCTTGGAAGGGCAAAAGTGCTGTAGCCACTTCCTGTGCTGCAACTATATAAACTGCGCATGACCGCACGGCCATGCGCTAGTGTACAATTGAATACGTGTGTTTGTTGTGAGTGCAAGTCGTTCACTAAATACCCCTACCCTATTGTATGACTGTTCGCGTATGGAGTATGGCTGCTATCTAGCGCCCGACAAATCACTCAACGTGTCACACACGTATCAGCGTCTATTGCTGTGACCGCCAGTGCGGCGCCACGCGCCAGTAGTGCGCTTCCTGACCCACGTCTGGGTGCTTAGTGGTGCCTGCCAGCACGGCACAGTTCGCACTTCGGTGCTCTAATTATAAGAGTTGCCTAACACACCCTGTTGCGGTGTTGTGCCAGCAAGGGTCTAATCGGACTTCAATCCTAGTTGGGGTTAAGTTCGCTGACTGCTTGCTCGCCTTCTATGTGCGGTACCGCGATCCTGTGACGCAACAGGAGCGCTTCCTTCACGTTGGGTGAAGTTTAACCCACGCGAGTATACTTATGAGTACCGCCATATAGTCCGTCATTACTCAGCAGCAGGTTCCATCTCTGCACGGTGGACCCCGGGCTACGAACGCACCGTACACTATCAGTCTTATTATTTGGTGCGTTCCGCTAGCCCTAACATTACACTAGCGCCAGGGTCTGGCTAGTGATGACGGACAAACAGCAATCCCTGCGGTATATACAGCAGCTGGAGGGTAGGTTGGCGGCTCTCGAGAACGCAACCTTAGCTGTGGATGTTACCGCAGTTGCTGTACAGGCTGCCAGCGTGGCTGCAGCATCTTTGTCCATTGCCACCCCTGTTCCGACATTTTCTCGCCTCCCGCTGCCAGAAAAATTTTCTGGTAATAGCAAATTTTGTAGGGGATTCGTGAGTCAGTGCTCTATTCATCTCGAGCTTCTGGCTGCACGTTTCCCCACAGAGCGGGCTAAGGTGGGATTTATTGTGTCTCTATTGTCGGACAGGGCGTTGGAATGGGCTACGCCGCTGTGGGAGCGTGGCGATCATGTGGTGCAGAGTGCTCCTCTGTTTTTGAGCACTTTAAAACAGGTCTTTTTAGGACCTCAAGTCACCCATGACACTGCGCTCCAACTGCTGGCATTAACTCAGGGTGAGTCCTTGGTCAGTCATTTTGCCGTCCAATTCCGCACTTTAGCATCTGAGCTAGAATGGTCGGATAAAGTTCTTATCCCCATATTTTGGAGGGGCTTGGCTGACCATGTAAAGGACGCTCTGGCCACTAGGGAGATTCCTGCCACACTGGAGGAGTTAATAACAGTCTCCACTCGAATTGACCTCCATTTTAACGAGCGGAGGTTAGAGCGAGCCCAGTGTAGGCAGAGGTTTCGGCTGGCTCCTACTTTCGCCAAACCTCTGGAATCTCCGGTCCTGGTTCCTGAGTCACATGAGGCCAGGGAAGTGTCACAAGCGGGACCTATGTCCCGGACCGCTTGTGCACTCAGGGTCTGTCATGTTTGCCAGCAGTCTGGACATTTAGCCACCAGATGTCCTCAGCGGTCGAGGAAACGTCAGCGTCTAGTGGTCGTAGGTGGAGGTACACTAGACACGGCGACGTTTGCCTCTAAATTGTCCTTTAAGGGGACAATTACTATAGGCTCATTCTCCCACTCGGTAGAGCTCTGCGTGGATTCTGGGGCGGAGGGCAATTTTATGTCTTCTGCCTTCGCCCAACGCCACGCAATACCTCTGGTTATGCTAGCTCAACCAGTAACGATACGAGTGGTGAATGGGTCGACACTGCCCTCACAGATAACACACCAGACCATCCCTTTTACTCTGTCCATGTCGCCATCTCATCAGGAGATTATATCTCTGCTCGTCATTCCTGAGGGAATTGATGAGGTCCTGTTGGGAATACCTTGGCTACGGTACCACTCTCCTCATATCAAGTGGTCCTCAGGCAGAATTCTGGGATGGGGCGAATCTTGTGGGGGTAGGTGTCAGAGGGAGTGCGTTCAGGTTGCTACTACAGAGGTACCCGCAGATCGGGGAGCAAGGGTATTTACTAAATTAGATCTGCGGGGTGCTTACAACCTGATTCGCATCCGTGAGGGGGACGAATGGAAGACGGCTTTTAACACCAGGGATGGGCACTATGAATATCTGGTGATGCCCTTTGGGCTCTTTAATGCCCCAGCCGTTTTCCAAGACTTTGTGAACGATATCTTCCGGGATATGCTTTCCACCTCGGTCGTAGTCTATCTGGATGATATTCTCATCTACTCTCCAGATATTGACTCCCACCGGAGAGATGTTTGCAAAGTCTTCGACCTCCTACGGGCAAACTCCCTCTATGCCAAGTTGGAGAAGTGTATGTTTGAGCAGGAGTCCTTACCTTTCCTAGGCTACATCATCTCAGCCCAGGGATTGGCTATGGATCCTGCCAAACTACAGGCTGTGATGGACTGGCAGGAACCCCATTCTCTTAAAGCGGTGCAGCGCTTTATGGGGTTCATCAATTATTATCGCCAGTTCATCCCGCATTTCTCAACTTTGGTCTCTCCCTTGGTTGCCCTCACCAAGAAGGGGGCGAATCCCAAATTGTGGTCTGAGGAGGTCTCCAAGGCCTTTATCTCTATAAAGTCACACTTCGCTAGCGCTCCCATTCTTCATCGCCCCGATGTTGATAAGCCATTTATCATGGAGGTGGATGCCTCTTCTGTTGGTGCTGGAGCAGTCCTCTTCCAAAAGGATGCTCAAGGTCGGAAGCATCCTTGCTTCTTTTTCTCCAAGACCTTCGCACCAGCAGAGAGGAATTATTCCATCGGGAACAGGGAGTTGCTAGCCATGAAGTTGGCTTTCTCAGAGTGGAGACATCTCTTGGAGGGAGCACGTTTTCCCTTCCAAGTCTTTACAGATCACAAAAATGTGGTGTATCTGCAGACAGCTCAGCGGTTGAATTCTCGCCAGGCCAGATGGTCCTTGTTCTTCTCCCGGTTTCATTTCACCCTCCATTTCCTTTCTGGGGAGAAGAACATTCGGGCCGACGCTCTCTCTCGCTCCGTTGTGTCATCTGCGGAGGAGGAGGAGGAGCCTCGGCTTATTGTCCCCACCGAGAGTTTGAGAACCGTGGCCCCGGTTTCGCTGGAGTCTGTGCCCCCGGGCAAGACTTTTGTTCCATCTAGTTTGCGACCGGAGGTTCTCTCTTGGGCGCACTCGTCCAGGGTGGGTGGACATTTTGGTACTAAAGGGACATCAAAGTTACTGGCGAGGACATACTGGTGGCCGCATATGGCTCGTGATGTCGCGGAGTACGTTCGGGCGTGTGTCTCTTGCGCCAGGAACAAGACTCCTCGGCAACGGCCAGCTGGTTTGCTTTATCCTCTGCCCGTGGCTGACAGGCCCTGGGAGATGGTTGGGATGGACTTTGTGGTTGGCTTACCCAAGTCTCGTAATTGCACCATTATCTGGGTGATCACCGATCATTTTTCCAAAATGGTGCATTTGGTGCCTCTTCCACGGCTACCATCTGCACGGGCGTTGGCTGTCTTGTTTATCAAGCATATCTTTCGCTTACACGGTATGCCAGACAAAATTGTTAGTGACCAGGGTCCCCAGTTTGCGTCTCGATTCTGGAGGGAGCTATGTCGTCTACTCAGTATTGAGTTAAATCTCTCTTCGGCATATCATCCCGAGACGAATGGGTTGGTAGAAAGGGCCAACCAGACCTTGGTCACATATCTGCGACATTTTGTTTCTGCCAGACAGGATGACTGGGCATCCTTGCTACCGTGGGCAGAGTTTGCACTTAATAATGCCGTAGCCGACTCCACCGGTCAGACTCCATTCCTCTTAAATTACGGCCAGCATCCGCGTGTTCCTGTGCCCATGCCTGTGTCTTCCGCTGATCCCAGGGTGGCAGACTGGGCTGTGGAGGCACGGGACATTTGGGATCGCACGCAGGATGCCATTCGGGCCTCCAAGGAGAGAATGACGTCCTCCGCCGATGTTCATCGGCGCCCCGCTCCGACTTTTACCCCTGGCGACTTGATGTGGCTCTCCGCCCGTAACATCAGGCTGCGAGTTGAGTCCACTAAGTTTGCTCCTCGCTACTTGGGTCCCTTCAAGGTTCTCGAACAGGTTAATCCTGTGGTCTACCGCCTGGCTCTTCCTCCACGCTTGGGTATCACGACACCTTTCATGTGTCCCTCTTGAAACCCGTATACATGTCCCGGTTTTCCGAGTCATCTGCCGGGACATCGGGTTCGTCTACGGACGATTACGAGGTGAACGCTATTTTGGGGTGCAAGGTGGTACGCGGCAAAAAGTTTTATTTGGTGGATTGGAAGGGTTATGGTCCAGAGGACAGGTCTTGGGAGCCTGCTGAAAAAACATTCGGGCCCCACAGCTCATTGCTGCCTTCGAGCGTAGCGAGGCCCAAGGGGGGGGGGTCCTAGGAAGAGGGGTAATGTTAGGGGTCGAGTCTCCTCTGCTGCACAGGGGGAATCTCGATCCGTCTCCGCTGCGGTCTCCCATTCTCCTCCGGCCGCAGTGGAGTCTGCTCAGCAGGGACGTCGCTCCCAGTGTCTTGCTCGCTCTCACTCTGTACAGAGAGTTACTGCTGCTTCTTCAGCTCCTGCCATTAAAGTCAGTGCTGGTCAGCGGCGAGCGGACTTCCCTGGGACTAAGTCCTTGTTTGCGCACACTGAGCATGCCCAGGGCAAGATCTCCTGTTGGAGATCGAGGGTCATGTGCTCAGGCTCTGCTGCACATTCCATTGGACCTCTTGGCAGGTCTTGGAAGGGCAAAGTTTCTGTGGCCACTTCCTGTGCTGCAACTATATAAACTGCGCATGACCGCACGGCCATGCGCTAGTGTACAATTGAATACGTGTGTTTGTTGTGAGTGCAAGTCGTTCATTAAATACCCCTACCCTATTGTATGACTGTTCGCGTATGGAGTATGGCTGCTATCTAGCGCCCGACAAATCACTCAATGTGTCACACACGTATCAGCGTCTATTGCTGTGACCGCCAGTGCGGCGCCACGCGCCAGTAGTGCGCTTCCTGACCCATGTCTGGGTGCTTAGTGGTGCCTGCCAGCACGGCACAGTTCGCACTTCGGTGCTCTAATTATAAGAGTTGCCTAACACACCCTGTTGCGGTGTTGTGTCAGCAAGTGGTCTAATCGGACTTCGATCCTAGTTGGGGTTAAGTTCGCTGACTGCTTGCTCGCCTTCTATGTGCGGTACCGTGATCCTGTGACGCAACAGGATCGCTTCCTTCACGTTGGGTGAAGTTTAACCCACGCGAGTATACTTATGAGTACCGCCATATAGTCCGTCATTACTCAGCAGCAGGTTCCATCTCTGCACGGTGGACCCCGGGCTACGAACGCACCGTACACTATCAGTCTTATTATTTGGTGCGTTCCGCTAGCCCTAACAACATGTAATTGTCAATAGTCGATTGGCCACAGTGCAGTCCGCAGTGCATCACAGCAGTATAGTCATGAACCTGCAGGGGGCAGCAGTGATATGTAAGGGCCTAGTGACCGAGATAGCAACTCTGTTCATGCAAAACACCTGCAGGTTGTCGGAAAGAAGTGATTTTTGACCATGTTATGTTTGGTTTTTTAACAGCAGGCCATAGATGTGAGGGTTTAACTGGATGACAAAGCAGTGTCATCCAGTTGATACCATGTACACGTAAGGGGGATGTCTCACCCATGTGTTATTGTATATATTGTATATCACCACTGGATGACTACCATCATGGCTAGACAGATCCAGCTCAAGTATTCCGTGTCCATTAAATGCAATAGAAGACCATTTTATGAGGGGAGGGGAAGGGGAGAGGTTAGAGCGGCGGTGCCCTGTTAATTAAAAAAATAAAAATAACTTAATATGTGTAGATTCCGTCAGCCAATCAGGGCGCAGAAACCATCCACCAAATCCAGACACAAGGGCTTTTGTCATTGACTGCCAAAGTCACATGTCCCTCTCCATATAAAAAGCAGACATGTTATTTTGCTGGCGCCATTTTGCCAGTGTAACAGTGCAGAGATACTGCTGCTTCTCCAAGTTGTCATATAGTTAGACAGGATCCTGTTCTGTGTGAAATTAACCTTCCAGCATCTAACTAGTTTGTGCTAGCAGTGGTGTGCAGGCAGAAGTCCACATTTCCTTATCCAAATCGTTTGTTGCAGTCAGGACTCAGTAGGTTACATTTCCTAATCAAAATCGTTTGGGCTAATATTGGTGTGCAGGCACACTATCTCAGAAAATAAATGCTGATTGTTAATTTAGTGACAGGTGACTGACAGGCCAGGGCCTAGGGTTGTGAAACAGCAGGTTACAAGAGGGGAAGGGCACATTCAACATGAGTGGGAAAAAGTGAGGTCGTGGTGGAAGGGGGAATAGGCGTGGTGTTTAACGTGTACGTGGAGTAGATGGTAATGTCACTGTAAGTTCAAATGAACAAACATAGTCTCGTCCTATCAAAAGACAACTGACAAATTGTGTTACTGGATGGGCTACTTGACTCCCTTTCTTGGGCAGCCACACAGCGGTACGGCATGTAGATGAGGGCGAGAAGGAGCATGTGCTCCAGTGAATGGCATCTAGTCGTCTCTCCTCCTCTCCGTCGGCCTTAATATCACACACAGTACAAACTTTAGAGGTGGCACCCCCAATTACTCTTTTTTTCCCCCACTTCACAACTCTCCAACCAGCCAATGACTGTAGGGAACCACAGATGGGCCATTCTGCAGAGCTGTTCTCACATTCTATTCCATGGGCATTAGAGGTCTGCTCCAAAGATTCACAGAATCCAGAGGAGGAAAGCATCTGCACTGATGCCCCAACATTTTTCCTGTTGGATCTAGGGCTGGACGAAGTTGGGTCCAGCCAGTATCCAGACCCTCTTCACCAGACATTTAGCCCTGGTGGTGGAGGTGATCTTGATGAGACTAAGATAACTGAGGCACATGTGGATTGTTCTGTGCTGTCAGGGCAGGAAGAGAAGGAGGGTCACTCTCAGGGCAAGGAGTGGTAAAACAGAGAGGATGACGATACGGTTGTAGATCCAACTTGATGTGAACCCAGAGGCACGCAGATGAGTAGCTCAGCAGAGGAGGTGGAAGAGGAGGAAGGCAAAGGAGGTTACGTTAAGGCTTGCCACACAGACATGGAGTGATGCAACCACAACAAGCACTGCATCCTCAGCCACAGCTCTTGCTGTGTCCAGCAGCAGTTGTATGTCTGCAATGCTGTTGTGAATTCTGTGGTCGAGCTCCCTCCTGTGGTCATGAGTGGTACTTCGGCTGGTTCTTTCAATGAGCTTCCTCTGGTGGATGTGAGTGGGGCTGCGGCTTCTGAGTTTCCTTCCTCAGGTGCGGGGTTAACTCGTTAGGTGCTGCTCTATTTAACTCCACCTAGTTCTTTGTTCCTTGCCTCCAGTCAATGTTCCAGTATTGGTCTTGCTCTCTCTCCTGGATCGTCTTGTGGCCTGTCTGCCCTGCATAAGCTAAGTTCTGCTTGTGTTTCTTTTTGTTTGCTAATTTTTCTGTCCAGCTTGCTATATTGGTTTGTCTTGCTTGCTGGAAGCTCTGGGACGCAGAGGGAGCACCTCCGTACCGTTAGTCGGTGCTGAGGGTCTTTTTGCGCCCTCTGCGTGGTTGTTTGTAGGTTTTTGTTCTGACCGCAAAGCTATCTTTCCTATCCTCGGTCTATTCAGTAAGTCGGGCCTCACTTTGCTAAAATCTATTTAATCTCTGTGTTTGTATTTTCATCTTTACTCACAGTCATTATATGTGGGGGGCTGCCTTTTCCTTTGGGGAATTTCTCTGAGGCAAGGTAGGCTTATTTTTCTATCTTCAGGGCTAGCTAGTTTCTCAGGCTGTGCCCGAGGCGCCTAGGTCTGGTCAGGAGCACTCCACGGCTACCTCTAGTGTGGTGTGATAGGGTTAGGGATTGCGGTCAGCAGAGTTCCCACGTCTCAGAGCTCGTCCTATGTTATTAGTAACTATCAGGTCACTTTGTGTGCTCTTAACCACCAGGTCCAATGTGTTTCTGAACCACCAGTTCATAACAGTACTGGAGGCCCAAAGTACTAATGCTTCTCAATAGAGGGAAAAGAGAAGTTCTGAGACTATTTTTTTTTCTCTGCACTGTGTTTTGTCTTTCTTTTCCCCTAGACATTTGGGTGGTTCAGGACACAGGTGTAGTGATGGACATTAAAGGTCTGTTTTCTTGTGTGGATCATCTCGCTGCAAGAGTACAAAATATTCAAGACATTGTGGTTCAGAAATCTATGTTAGAACCTAGAATTCCTATTCCTGACTTATTTTCTGGAGATAGAGCTAAGTTCTGAATTTCAAAAATAATTGTAAACTGTTTCTGGCTTTGAAACCCCGCTCCTCTGGTGACCCAGTTCAACAAGTTAAGATCATTATTTCTTTATTACGTGGCGACCCTCAAGACTGGGCATTTTCCCTTGCGCCAGGAGATCCTGCATTATGCGATATTGATGCGTTTTTTCTGGCGCTCGGATTGCTGTATGATGAACCTAATTCAGTGGATCAGGTAGAGAAAAATTTGCTGGCTCTGTGTCAGGGTCAGGATGAGGTAGAGATATATTGTCAGAAGTATAGGAAGTGGTCTGTGCTCACTCAATGGAATGAATGTGCGCTGGCAGCAATTTTCAGAAAGGGTCTCTCTGAAGCCCTTAAGGATGTCATGGTGGGATTTCCTATGCCTGCTGGTCTGAATGAGTTATGTCTTTGGCCATTCAGATCGATCGACGCTTACGTGAGCGTAAAAATGTGCACCATTTGGCGGTATTATCTGAGCATAAACCTGAGCCTATGCAATGTGATAGGACTTTGACCAGAGCTGAACGGCAAGAACACAGACGTCGGAATGGGCTGTGTTTTTATTGTGGTGATTCCACTCATGCTATCTCCGATTGTCCTAAGCGCACTAAGCGGTTCGCTAGGTCTGCCACCATTGGTACGGTACAGTCGAAATTTCTTTTGTCCGTTACTTTGATCTGCTCTTTGTCATCCTATTCTGTCATGGCATTTGTGGATTCAGGCGCTGCCCTGAATTTGATGGACTTGGACTTTGCTAAGCGCTGTGGGTTTTTCTTGGAGCCCTTGCAGTATCCTATTCCATTGAGAGGAATTGATGCTACGCCTTTGGCCAAGAATAAGCCTCAGTACTGGACCCAACTGACCATGTGCATGGCTCCTGCGCATCAGGAGGATATTCGCTTTTTGGTGTTGCATAATCTGCATGATGTGGTCGTGTTGGGGTTGCCATGGCTACAAGTCCATAACCCAGTATTGGATTGGAAATCTATGTCTGTGTCCAGCTGGGGTTGTCAGGGGGTACATGGTGATGTTCCAGTTCTGTCTATTTCATCATCCACCCCTTCTGAGGTCCCAGAGTTCTTGTCGGATTACCGGGATGTATTTGATGAGGCCAAGTCCAGTGCTCTACCTCCGCATAGGGATTGCGATTGTGCTATCGATTTGATTCCTGGTAGTAAGTTTCCTAAGGGTCGACTGTTTTATTTGTCTGTGCCTGAGCACGCCGCTATGCGGAGTCACGTAAAGGAATCCTTGGAGAAGGGTCATATTCGCCCGTCGTCGTCGCCATTGGGAGCAGGGTTCTTTTTTGTGGCCAAGAAGGATGGTTCGTTGAGAGCTTGTATTGATTACCGCCTTCTAAATAAAATCACAGTCAAATTTCAGTACCCCTTGCCGCTGCTGTCTGATTTGTTTGCTCGGATTAAGGGGGCTAGTTGGTTCACCAAGATAGATCTTCGTGGTGCGTATAATCTTGTGCGTATTAAACAGAGCGATGAATGGAAAACAGCATTTAATACGCCCGAGGGCCATTTTGAGTACCTGGTTATGCCATTCGGGCTTTCCAATGCTCCATCAGTATTTAAGTCCTTTATGCATGACATCTTCCGAGAGTACCTGGATAAATTCCTGATTGTATACTTGGATGATATTTTGGTCTTCTCGGATGATTGGGAGTCTCATGTGAAGCAGGTTAGAATGGTGTTCCAGGTCCTGCGTGCTAATTCTTTGTTTGTGAAGGGGTCAAAGTGTCTCTTTGGTGTTCAGAAGGTTTCATTTTTGGGTTTCATTTTTTCCCCTTCTACTATCGAGATGGACCCTGTTAAAGTTCAGGCCATTTATGATTGGACTCAGCCGACATCTCTGAAGAGTCTGCAAAAGTTCCTGGGCTTTGCTAATTTTTATCGTCGCTTCATCAATAATTTTTCTAGTATTGCTAAACCGTTGACTGATTTGACCAAGAAGGGTGCTGATGTGGTCAATTGGTCTTCTGCTGCTGTAGAAGCTTTTCAGGAGTTGAAGCGTCGTTTTTCTTCTGCCCCTGTGTTGTACCAGCCAGATGTTTCGCTCCCGTTCCAGGTCGAGGTTGATGCTTCTGAGATTGGAGCAGGGGCTGTTTTGTCGCAAAGAAGTTCTGATGGCTCGGTGATGAAACCATGTGCCTTCTTTTCCAGGAAGTTTTCGCCTGCTGAGCGTAATTATGATGTTGGCAATCGAGAGTTGTTGGCCATGAAGTGGGCATTCGAGGAGTGGCGTCATTGGCTTGAAGGAGCTAAGCATCGCGTGGTGGTCTTGACTGATCACAAGAACTTGACTTATCTCGAGTCTGCCAAACGGTGGAATCCTAGACAGGCTCGTTGGTCGCTGTTTTTCTCCCGTTTTGACTTTGTGGTTTCGTACCTTCCGGGCTCTAAGAATGTGAAGGCGGATGCCCTGTCTAGGAGTTTTGTGCCCGACTCTCCGGGTTTGCCTGAGCCGGCAGGTATTCTCAAAGAGGGGGTAATTTTGTCTGCCATCTCCCCTGATTTGCGGCGGGTGCTGCAAAAATTTCAGGCTAATAGACCTGACCGTTGCCCAGCGGAGAAACTGTTTGTCCCTGATAAATGGACGAGTAGAGTTATCTCTAAGGTTCATTGTTCGGTGTTGGCTGGTCATCCTGGAATCTTTGGTACCAGAGATTTGGTGGCTAGATCCTTTTGGTGGCCGTCTCTGTCGCGGGATGTGCGTTCGTTTGTGCAGTCCTGTGGGATTTGTGCTCGGGCTAAGCCCTGCTGTTCTCGTGCCAGTGGGTTGCTTTTGCCCTTGCCAGTCCCGAAGAGGCCCTGGACACATATTGCTATGGATTTTATTTCGGATCTCCAGGTCTCTCAAAAGATGTCGGTCATTTGGGTGGTTTGTGATCGCTTCTCTAAGATGGTCCATTTGGTACCCTTGTCTAAATTGCCTTCCTCCTCTGATTTGGTGCCATTGTTTTTCCAGCATGTGGTTCGTTTACATGGCATTCCGGAGAACATCGTTTCTGACAGAGGTTCCCAGTTTGTTTCGAGGTTTTGGCGAGCCTTTTGTGCTAGGATGGGCATTGATTTGTCTTTTTCCTCGGCTTTCCATCTTCAGACAAATGGCCAAACTGAACGAACCAATCAGACCTTGGAAACATATCTGAGATGTTTTGTTTCTGCTGATCAGGATGATTGGGTGTCCTTTTTGCCTTTGGCTGAGTTCGCCCTTAACCCCTTAATCCCATATGACGTACTATCCCGTCCAGGTGACCTGGGACTTAATTCCCATGGACGGGATAGTACGTCATATGCGATCGGCCGCGCTCACGGGGGGAGCGCGGCCGATCGCGGCCGGGTGTCAGCTGCCTATCGCAGCTGACATCCGGCACTATGTGCCAGGAGCGGTCACGGACCGCTCCCGGCACATTAACCCCCGGCACACCGCGATCAAAGATGATCGCGGTGTGCCGGCGGTGCAGGGAAGCATCGCGCAGGGAGGGGGCTCCCTGCGGGCTTCCCTGAGACGATCGGTACACGGTGATGTGCTCACCGTGTACCGAGCGTCTTCTCCCTGCAGTCCCCGGATCCAAAATGGCCGCCGGGCTGCATCCGGGTCCTGCAGGGAGCACTTCCGGGTCAGGATCAGGCTGCAGCTGCAGCTCTAATCCTGCCCGGCTGTATGTAAGATCACCGATCTAACAGAGTGCTGTGCACACTGTCAGATCGGTGATCTGTGATGTCCCCCCCTGGGACAAAGTGAAAAAGTAAAAAAAAAAATTTCCACACTTGTAAAAAAAAATAAAAAAAAAAATCCTAAATAAAGCAGAAAAAAAAAAAATATTATTCCCATAAATACATTTCTTTACATAAAAAAAAAACAAAAAAAACAATAAAAGTACACATATTTAGTATCGCCGCGTCCGTAACGACCCGACCTATAAAACTGGCCCACTAGTTAACCCCTTCAGTGAACACCGTAAGAAAAAAAAAAAAAAACGAGCCAAAAAACAACGCTTTATTATCATAACGCTGAACAAAAAGTGGAATAACACGCGATCAAAAAGACGGATATAAATAACCATGGTACCTCTGAAAACGTCATCTTGTCCCGCAAAAAACGAGCCGCCATATAGCATCATAACCAAAAAAATAAAAAAGTTATAGTCCTGAGAATAAAGCGATGCCAAAATAATTATTTTTTCTATAAAATAGCTTTTATCGTATAAAAGCGCCAAAACATAAAAAAATGATATAAATGAGGTATCGCTGTAATCGTACTGACCCGAAGAATAAAACTGCTTCATCAATTTTACCAAACGCGGAACGGTATAAACGCCTCCCCTAAAAGAAATTCATGAATAGCTGGTTTTTGGTCATTCTGCCTCACAAAAAATCGGAATAAAAAGCGATCAAAAACTGTCACATGTCCGAAAATGTAACCGATAAAAACGTCAACTCGTCCCGCAAAAAACAAGACCTCACATGACTCTGTGGACCAAAATATGGAAAAATTATAGGTCTCAAAATGTGGAGACGCAAAAACTTTTTTGCTATAAAAAGCGTCTTTTAGTGTGTGACGGCTGCCAATCATAAAAATCCGATATGAAAAACTCGCTATAAAAGTAAATCAAACCCCCCTTCATCACCCCCTTAGTTAGGCTAGGTTCACATTGCGTTAATGGGTTAACGCTAACGGACAGCGTTGCACGGCGAAAATGTCACAATTAACGCCGTGCAACGGGTCCGTTAGCACAACCATTGACAGCAATGTGATTTTCGGGTGTAGCGCATCGCTAGAGCGTGCCATTTTCGGCTCGCGCTAGCAAGGTGCCGTTCTTTTGTGGCGCGCCTCAGACGCTGCTTGCAGCGTCCGCGGCGCGCCCGAGGTCCGATCCCCGATCTTCCAGAGCGGGGACGTTAACGCGACCACTAAACACGACACCTAAAAAGACATTGCGTTAGCGCAATCCGCTAGTGCTAAACGGATTTCCCTAATGCAATGTGAACCTAGCCTTAGGGAAAAATAATAAAATTAAAAAAAATGTATTTATTTCCATTTTCCCATTAGGGTTAGGGTTAGGGCTAGGGTTAGGGCTAGGGTTAGGGTTAGGGTTTGTATTACATTTACGGTTGGGATTAGGGTTGGGATTAGAATTAGGGGTGTGTCAGGGTTAGGTGTGTGGTTAGGGTTACAGTTGGGATTAGGGTTAGGGGTGCGTTTGGATTAGGGTTTCAGTTATAATTGGGGGTTTCCACTGTTTAGACACATCAGGGGCTCTCCAAACGCGACATGGCGTCCGATCTCAATTCCAGCCAATTCTGCATTGAAAAAGTAAAACAGTGCTCCTTCACTTCCGAGCTCTCCCGTGCGCCCAAACAGGGGTTTACCCCAACATATGGGGTATCATCGTACTCGAGACAAATTGGACAACAACTTTTTGGGTCCAAGTTCTCTTGTTATCCTTGGGAAAATAAAAATTTGGGGGGCTAAAAATCATTTTTGTGGGAAAAAAAAGGATTTTTTATTTTCACGGCTCTGCGTTGTAAACTGTAGTGAAACACTTGGGGGTTCAAAGTTTTCACAACACATCTAGATAAGTTCCATGGGAGGTCTAGTTTCAATATGGGGTCACTTGTGGGTGGTTTCTACTGTTTGGGTACATCAGGGGCTCTGCAAATGCAACGTGACGCCTGCAGACCAATCCATCTAAGTCTGCATTCCAAATGGCGCTCCTTCCCTTCCGAGCTCTGCCATGCGCCCAAACAGTGGTTCCCCCCCACATACGGGGTATCAGCGTACTCAGGACAAATTGAACAACAACTTTTGGGGTCCAATTTATTCTGTTACCCTTGTAAAAATACAAAGCTGGGGGCTAAAAAATCATTTTTGTGAAAAAAAAAAAGAATTTTTATTTTCACGGCTCTGCGTTATAAACTGTAGTGAAACACTTAGGGGTTCAAAGTTCTCACAACACATCTAGATAAGTTCCTTGGGAGGTCTAGTTTCTAATATGGGGTCACTTGTGGGGGGTTTGTACTGTTTGGGTACATCAGGGGCTCTGCAAATGCAACGTGACTCCTGCAGACCAATCCATCTAAGTCTGCATTCCAAATGGCGCTCCTTCCCTTCCGAGCTCTGCCATGCGCCCAAACAGTGGTTCCCCCCCACATATGGGGTATCAGCGTACTCAGGACAAATTGGACATCAACTTTTGGGGTCCAATTTATTATGTTACCCTTGTGAAAATACAAAACTGGGGGCTAAAAAATAATTTTTGCGAAAAAAAAAAAAAAATTATTTTAACGGCTCTGCGTTATAAACTGTAGTGAAACATTTGGGGGTTCAAAGCTCTCAAAACACATCTAGATAAGTTCCTTATGGGGTCTAGTTTCCAAAATGGTGTCACTTGTGGGGGGTTTTAATGTTTAGGCACATCAGGGGCTCTCCAAACCAACATGGCGTCCCAACTTAATTCCAGTCAATTTTGCATTGAAAAGTCAAATGGCGCTCCTTCCCTTCCGAGCTCTGCTATGCACCCAAAAAGTGGTTTACCCCCACATATGGGGTATCGTCGCACTCAGGACAAATTGCACAACAACTTTTGTGGTCTAATTTCTTCTCTTACCCTTGGGAAAATAAAAAATTGGGGGCGAAAAGATCATTTTTGTGAAAAAAAAAAGAATTTTTATTTTCACGGCTCTGCGTTATAAACTGTAGTGAAACACTTAGGGGTTCAAAGTTCTCACAACACATCTAGATAAGTTCCTTGGGAGGTCTAGTTTCTAATATGGGGTCACTTGTGGGGGGTTTGTACTGTTTGGGTACATCAGGGGCTCTGCAAATGCAACGTGACTCCTGCAGACCAATCCATCTAAGTCTGCATTCCAAATGGCGCTCCTTCCCTTCCGAGCTCTGCCATGCGCCCAAACAGTGGTTCCCCCCCACATATGGGGTATCAGCGTACTCAGGACAAATTGGACATCAACTTTTGGGGTCCAATTTATTATGTTACCCTTGTGAAAATACAAAACTGGGGGCTAAAAAATAATTTTTGCGAAAAAAAAAAAAAAATTATTTTAACGGCTCTGCGTTATAAACTGTAGTGAAACATTTGGGGGTTCAAAGCTCTCAAAACACATCTAGATAAGTTCCTTATGGGGTCTAGTTTCCAAAATGGTGTCACTTGTGGGGGGTTTTAATGTTTAGGCACATCAGGGGCTCTCCAAACCAACATGGCGTCCCAACTTAATTCCAGTCAATTTTGCATTGAAAAGTCAAATGGCGCTCCTTCCCTTCCGAGCTCTGCTATGCACCCAAAAAGTGGTTTACCCCCACATATGGGGTATCGTCGCACTCAGGACAAATTGCACAACAACTTTTGTGGTCTAATTTCTTCTCTTACCCTTGGGAAAATAAAAAATTGGGGGCGAAAAGATCATTTTTGTGAAAAAATAAGATTTTTTATTTTTACGGCTCTGCATTATAAACTTCTGTGAAGCACTTGTTGGGTCAAAGTGCTCACCACACATCTAGATAAGTTCCTTAAGGGGTCTACTTTTCAAAATGGTGTCACTTGTGAGGGGTTCCAATGTTTAGGCACATCAGGGGCTCTCCAAACGCAACATGGCGTCCCATCTCAATTCCAGTCAATTTTGCATTGAAAAGTCAAATGGCGCTCCTTCCCTTCCGAGCTCTGCCATACGCCCAAACAATGGTTTACACCCATATATGGGGTATCAGCGTACTCAGGACAAATTGGCCAACAATTTTTGAGGTCCAATTTCTTCTCTTACTCTTGGGAAAATAAAAAATTGGGGGCGAAAAGATAATTTTTGTGAAAAAATATGATTTTTTATTTTTACGGCTCTGCATTATAAACTTCTGTGAAGCAATTGGTGGGTCAAAGTGGTCACCACACATCTAGATAAGTTCCTTAGGGTGTCTACTTTCCAAAATGGTGTCACTTGTGGGGGGGTTTCAATGTTTAGGCACATCAGTGGCTCTCCAAACGCAACATGGTGTCCCATCTCAATTCCTGTCAATTTTGCATTTAAAAGTCAAATGGCGCTCCTTCCCTTCCGAGCTCTGCCATGCGCCCAAACAGTGGTTTACTCCCACATATGGGCTATCAGCGTACTCAGTACAGATTGTACAACAATGTTTGGCATCCATTTTATCCTGTTACCCTTGGTAAAATAAAACAAATTGGAGCTGAAATAAATTTTGTGTGAAAAAAAGTTAAATATTCATTCTTATTTAAACATTCCAAAAATTCCTGTGAAACCCCTGAAGGGTTAATAAACTTCTTGAATGTGGTTTTGAGCACCTTGAGGGGTGCAGTTTTTAGAATGGTCTCACACTTGGGTATTTTCTATCATATAGACCCCTCAAAATGACATCAAATGAGATGTGGTCCCTAAAAAAAAATGGTGTTGTAAAAATGAGAAATTGCTGGTCAACTTTTAACCCTTATAACTCCCTAACAAAAAAAAATTTTGGTTCCAAAATTGTGCTGATGTAAAGTAGACATGTGGGAAATGTTACTTATTAAGTATTTTGCGTGAGATATCTCTGTGATTTAAGGGCATAAAAATTTAAAGTTGGAAAATTGCGAAACTTTCTAAATTTTCGCCAAATTTCCGTTTTTTTCACAAATAAACGCAAGTTATATCGAATAAATGTTACTACTAAAATGAAGTACAATATGTCACGAGAAAACAATGTCAGAATCGCCAAGATCCGTTGAAGCGTTCCAGAGTTATAACCTCATAAAGGGACAGTGGTCAGAATTGTAAAAATTGGCCCGGTCATTAACGTGCAAACCACCCTCGGGGCTTAAGGGGTTAATAATCGGGCCAGCTCGGCTACTTTGGTTTCGCCGTTTTTCTGCAATTCTGGTTTCCATCCTCGCTTCTCTTCAGGGCAGGTTGAGTCTTCGGACTGCCCAGGTGTGGATACTGTGGTGGATAGGTTGCAGCAGATTTGGACTCATGTAGTGGACAATTTGACATTGTCCCAGGAGAAGGCTCAACGTTTCGCTAACCGTAGGCGCTGTGTGGGTCCCCGACTTCGTGTTGGGGATTTGGTTTGGTTGTCGTCTCGTTATATTCCTATGAAAGTTTCCTCTCCTAAGTTTAAGCCTCGTTTCATTGGTCCGTATAGGATTTCTGAGGTTCTTAATCCTGTGTCTTTTCGTTTGACCCTTCCAGCTTCTTTTTCCATCCATAATGTATTCCATAGGTCATTGTTGCGGATATACGTGGCACCTGTGGTTCCATCCGTTGATCCTCCTGCCCCGGTTTTGGTTGAGGGGGAGTTGGAGTATATAGTGGAGAAGATTTTGGATTCTCGTATTTCGAGACGGAAACTCCAGTACCTGGTTAAGTGAAAGGGTTATGGTCAGGAAGATAATTCCTGGGTCTTTGCCTCTGATGTTCATGCTGCCGATCTGGTTCGTGCCTTTCATTTTACTCATCCTGGTCGGCCTGGGGGCTCTGGTGAGGGTTCGGTGACCCCTCCTCAAGGGGGGGTACTGTTGTGAATTCTGTGGTCGAGCTCCCTCCTGTGGTCATGAGTGGTACTTCGGCTGGTTCTTTCTATGAGCTTCCTCTGGTGGATGTGAGTGGGGCTGCGGCTTCTGAGTTTCATTCCTCAGGTGACGAGGTTAACTCGTTAGGTGCTGCTCTATTTAACTCCACCTAGTTCTTTGTTCCTTGCCTCCAGTCAATGTTCCAGTATTGGTCTTGCTCTCTCTCCTGGATCGTCTTGTGGCCTGTCTGCCCTGCATAAGCTAAGTTCTGCTTGTGTTTCTTTTTGTTGGCTATTTTTTCTGTCCAGCTTGCTATATTGGTTTGTCTTGCTTGCTGGAAGCTCTGGGACGCAGAGGGAGCACCTCCGTACCGTTAGTCGGTGCGGAGGGTCTTTTTGCGCCCTCTGCGTGGTTGTTTGTAGGTTTTTGTGCTGACCGCAAAGCTTTCTTTCCTATCCTAGGTCTATTCAGTAAGTCGGGCCTCACTTTGCTAAAATCTATTTCATCTCTGTGTTTGTATTTTCATCTTTACTCACAGTCATTATATGTGGGGGGCTGCCTTTTCCTTTGGGGAATTTCTCTGAGGCAAGGTAGGCTTATTTTTCTATCTTCAGGGCTAGCTAGTTTCTCAGGCTGTGCCCGAGGCGCCTAGGTCTGGTCAGGAGCGCTCCACGGCTACCTCTAGTGTGGTGTGATAGGATTAGGGATTGCGGTCAGCAGAGTTCCCACGTCTCAGAGCTCGTCCTATGTTATTAGTAACTATCAGGTCACTTTGTGTGCTCTTAACCACCAGGTCCATTGTGTTTCTGAACCACCAGTTCATAACACAATGCACAAGGACAGCAAGGGTTGCCTAGTCTTGGCCTTTATTGAGACCGCAAAAGATGCCTCAACTCATCTTATCTGCCAACTGCAAAAAACGACTCAATACAGGCAATAATTGGAATAATTTGACTACAACATGCATGAACTGACACATGTGCGAAGAACATACAGTGGGGCAAAAAAGTATTTAGTCAGTTAGCAATTGTGCAAGTTCCACCACTTAAAAAGATGAGAGGCGTCTGTAATTTACATCATAGGTAGACCTCAACTATGGGAGACAAACTGAGAAAAAAAAATCCAGAAAATCACATTGTCTGTTTTTTTAACATTTTATTTGCATATTATGGTGGAAAATAAGTATTTGGTCAGAAACAAACAATCAAGATTTCTGGCTCTCACAGACCTGTAACTTCTTCTTTAAGAGTCTCCTCTTTCCTCCACTCATTACCTGTAGTAATGGCACCTGTTTAAACTTGTTATCAGTATAAAAAGACACCTTTGCACACCCTCAAACAGTCTGACTCCAAACTCCACTATGGTGAAGACCAAAGAGCTGTCAAAGGACACCAGAAACAAAATTGTAGCCCTGCACCAGGCTGGGAAGACTGAATCTGCAATAGCCAACCAGCTTGGAGTGAAGAAATTAACAGTGGGAGCAATAATTAGAAAATGGAAGACATACAAGACCACTGATAATCTCCCTCGATCTGGGGCTCCACGCAAAATCCCACCCCGTGGGGTCAGAATGATCACAAGAACGGTGAGCAAAAATCCCAGAACCACGCGGGGGGACCTAGTGAATGAACTGCAGAGAGCTGGGAGCAATGTAACAAGGCCTACCATAAGTAACACACTACGCCACCATGGACTCAGATCCTGCAGTGCCAGACGTGTCCCACTGCTTAAGCCAGTACATGTCCGGGCCCGTCTGAAGTTTGCTAGAGAGCATTTGGATGATCCAGAGGAGTTTTGGGAGAATGTCCTATGGTCTGATGAAACCAAACTGGAACTGTTTGGTAGAAACACAACTTGTCGTGTTTGGAGGAAAAAGAATACTGAGTTGCATCCATCAAACATCATACCTACTGTAAAGCATGGTGGTGGAAACATCATGCTTTGGGGCTGTTTCTCTGCAAAGGGGCCAGGACGACTGATCCGGGTACATGAAAGAATGAATGGGGCCATGTATCGTGAGATTTTGAGTGCAAACCTCCTTCCATCAGCAAGGGCATTGAAGATGAAACGTGGCTGGGTCTTTCAACATGACAATGATCCAAAGCACACCGCCAGGGCAATGAAGGAGTGGCTTCGTAAGAAGCATTTCAAGGTCCTGGAGTGGCCTAGCCAGTCTCCAGATCTCAACCCTATAGAAAACCTTTGGAGGGAGTTGAATGTCCGTGTTGCCAAGCGAAAAGCCAAAAACATCACTGCTCTAGAGGAGATCTGCATGGAGGAATGGGCCAAAATACCAACAACAGTGTGTGGCAACCTTGTGAAGACTTACAGAAAACGTTTGACCTCTGTCATTGCCAACAAAGGATATATTACAAAGTATTGAGATGAAATTTTGTTTCTGACCAAATACTTATTTTCCACCATAATATGCAACTAAAATGTTAAAAAAAACAGACAATGTGATTTTCTGGATTTTTTTACTCAGTTTGTCTCCCATAGTTGAGGTCTACCTATGATGTAAATTACAGACGCCTCTCATCTTTTTAAGTGGTGGAACTTGCACTATTGCTGACTGACTAAATACTTTTTTGCCCCACTGTACCTTAGTTTGGGAATCTCACTGCGCTAAAATGCAGACTAGCCAGCCTTGCCAACCACTAGCCAGCCCATCATCCGCATCTGCTGCTTCTTCCTCCGTCACGGTGGCATGTCTTTTCACACAGGTCTCCAGCCTCAGAACCTCCACTTGTTTTCCCCTTTACAGTTGGGGTGAGTGAGAGCCAATCAGCTGTCACAGAAGTAGAGATACCTGCTGTTTTTGTTTCACCAAGCACACCACATCTTTCTCAATCCGTCGTCACATCTCCGCATGCACCTCACTCACAGTCCAGCAGCTTGTCCTGTTCACTGTACTTTACTATCTCTCAGCACAGGAGCAAACCCTCAGTCTCACAGTTGTGGTCACGTAAAAGAATCTTTCCTCCTACATATGCAAAGCTAAGAGCTTGAACTCCACCATATCCAATCTGTTGGCCACGGAAATGCTGCCTTTCCATCTAGTGGATACAGACGGTTTTTGAAAGCTGATGGCCATTGCAGTGCCTCAATATAAGTTGCCCAGTCACCATTACTTCTCTAAGAAAGCTGTGACTGTGCTACACCAGCATGTCGCAGACAACATCACCCATTCCTTGAAAAATCTATGTCTGCCAGGATGCTTTTAATCACCGACACCGGGATGAGCAAACATGGGCAGGGGAGTTACATCTCACTGACTGGGCACTGGGTGACTCTGGTGGCTTTGTGGGCAGGTGGGTAAGGTGTTTCTCCACAAGTCTTGGATGTTATGACCTGGTGGTCAGGACAATAATGGACCTGGTGGTTAAGAGCACACGGAATGACCTGATAGTTACTGATAATAAGGACGAGCTCTGGGATGTGGGAACTCTGCTGACCGCAATCCCTAAACCTATCAAACACACTAGAAATAGCCGTGGATTGCGCCTAACGCTCCCTATGCAACTCGGCACAGCCTAAGAAACTAGCTAGCCCTGAAGAAAGAAAAATAAGCCTACCTTGCCTCAGAGAAATTCCCCAAAGGAAAAGGCAGCCCCCCACATATAATGACTGTGAGTAAAGATGAAAATACAAACACAGAGATGAAATAGATTTAGCAAAGTGAGGCCCGACTTACTGAACAGACCGAGGATAGGAAAGGTTACTTTGCGGTCAGCACAAAAACCTACAAAAAGACCACACAGAGGGCGCAAAAAGACACTCCGCACCGACTCACGGTGCGGAGGCGCTCCCTCTGCGTCCCAGAGCTTCCAGCAAGCAAGACAACAAAATAAATAGCAAGCTGGACAGAAAAATAGCAAACCAGAGAAATACAAGCTGGAACTTAGCTTCTGATGGGAAGACAGGTCACAAGAACGATCCAGGAGTGAACAGACCAATACTGGAACATTGACAGGTGGCATAGAGCAAAGATCTAAGTGGAGATAAATAGAGCAGCAGCTAACGAATTAACCTCGTCACCTGTGAAACTCAGAAACACCCACCAGAGGAAGTCCATGGACAGAACCAGCCGAAGTACCATTCATGACCACAGGAGGGAGCCCGACAACAGAATTCACAACAGTACCCCCCCTTGAGGAGGGGTCACCGAACCCTCACCAGAGCCCCCAGGCCGACCAGGATGAGCCAAATGAAAGGCATGAACCAGATCAGCAGCATGAACATCAGAGGCAAAGACCCAGGAATTATCTTCCTGACCATAACCCTTCCACTTGACCAGGTACTGGAGTTTCCGTCTCGAAACACGAGAATCCAAAATCTTCTCCACCACATACTCCAACTCCCCCTCAACTAACACAGGGGCAGGATGATCAACGGATGGAACCACAGGCGCCACGTATCTCCGCAATAACGACCTATGGAACACATTATGGATGGCAAAAGAAGCAGGAAGGGCCAAACGAAATGACACAGGATTGATAACCTCAGAAATCTTATACGGACCAATGAAACGAGGCTTAAACTTAGGAGAGGAAACCTTCATAGGAACATAACGAGACGACAACCAAACCAAATCCCCAACACGAAGTCGGGGACCCACACAGCGCCGGCGGTTAGCGAAACGTTGAGTCTTCTCCTGGGACAATGTCAAATTGTCCACCACATGAGTCCAAATCTGCTGCCACCTATCCACCACAGTATCTACACCAGGACAGTCTGAAGACTCAACCTGCCCTGAAGAGAAACGAGGATGGAAACCAGAATTGCAGAAAAACGGCGAAACCAAAGTAGCCGAGCTGGCCCGATTATTAAGGGCGAACTCAGCCAACGGCAAAAAGGACACCCAATCATCCTGATCAGCAGAAACAAAGCATCTCAGATATGTTTCCAAAGTTTGATTAGTTCGTTCGGTTTGGCCATTTGTCTGAGGATGGAAAGCCGAGGAAAAAGACAAATCAATGCCCATCCTAGCACAAAAGGATCGCCAAAACCTTGAAACAAGCTGGGAACCTCTGTAAGAAACCATGTTCTCCGGGATACCATGTAAACGAACCACATGCTGGAAAAATAATGGCACCAAATCAGAGGAGGAAGGCAATTTAGACAAAGGTACCAAATGGACCATCTTAGAAAAGCGATCACAAACCACCCAAATGACCGACATCTTTTGAGAGACGGGGAGATCCGAAATAAAATCCATAGAAATATGCGTCCAGGGCCTCTTCGGGACCGGCAAGGGCAAAAGCAACCCACTGGCACGAGAACAGCAGGGCTTAGCCCGAGCACAAGTCCCACAGGACTGCACAAAAGAACGCACATCCCGCGACAAAGACGGCCACCAGAAGGATCTAGCCACCAAATCTCTGGTACCAAAGATTCGAGGATGCCCAGCCAACACTGAACAATGAATCTCAGAGGTAACTCTACTAGTCCATCTATCAGGGACAAACAGTTTCTCCACTGGGCAACGGTCAGGTCTATCAGCCTGAAATTTTTGCAGCACCCGCCGCAAATCAGGGGAGATGGCAGACAAAATTACCCCCTCTTTGAGAATACCCGCCGGCTCAGGAACACCCGGAGAGTCAGGCACAAAACTCCTTGACAGGGCATCAGCCTTCACATTCTTAGAGCCCGAAAGGTACGAAACCACAAAATCAAAACGGGAGAAAAATAATGACCATTGAGCCTGTCTCAGATTCAACCGTTTGGCAGACTCAAGATAAGTCAAATTCTTGTGATCTGTCAAGACCACCACGCGATGCTTGGCTCCTTCCAGCCAATGACGCCACTCCTCGAATGCCCACTTCATGGCCAACAATTCACGATTACCAACATCATAGTTACGCTCAGCAGGCGAAAACTTTCTAGAAAAGAAAGCACTTGGCTTCATCACCGAGCCCTCAGAACTTCTTTGCGACAAAACAGCCCCTGCTCCAATCTCAGAAGCATCAACCTCAACCTGAAACGGAAGCGAAACATCTGGCTGGCACAACACAGGGGCAGAAGAAAAACGACGCTTCAACTCCTGAAAAGCCTCTACAGCCGCAGAAGACCAATTGACCACATCAGCACCCTTCTTAGTCAAATCAGTCAACGGTTTAGCAACAGTAGAAAGATTAGCGATGAAGCGCCGATAAAAATTAGCAAAGCCCAGGAACGTTTGCAGGCTCTTCACAGATGTCGGCTGAGTCCAATCGTAAATGGCCTGGACTTTAACAGGGTCCATCTCGATAGTAGAAGGGGAAAAAATGAACCCCAAAAATGAAACCTTCTGAACTCCAAAGAGACACTTTGACCCCTTCACAAACAAGGAATTCGCACGAAGGACCTGGAACACCATTCTGACCTGCTTCACATGAGACTCCCAATCGTCCGAAAAGACCAAAACATCATTCAAATACACAATCAGGAATTTATCCAGGTACTCTCGGAAGATGTCATGCATAAAGGACTTAAATACTGATGGAGCATTGGAAAGCCCGAATGGCATAACCAGGTACTCAAAATGGCCCTCGGGCGTATTAAATGCTGTTTTCCATTCGTCGCCTTGTTTAATACGCACAAGATTATACGCCCTCGAAGATCTATCTTGGTGAACCAACTAGCCCCTTTAATATGAGCAAACAAATCAGACAGCAACGGCAAAGGATACTGAAACTTGACTGTAATTTTATTAAGAAGGCGGTAATCAATACAAGGTCTCAAAGAACCATCCTTCTTGGCCACAAAAAAGAACCGTGCTCCTAACGGTGATGACGACGGGCGAATATGGCCTTTCTCCAAGGATTCCTTTATATAACTCCGCATAGCGGCGTGTTCTGGCACAGATAAATTGAACAATCGACCCTTAGGAAACTTACTACCAGGAATCAAATAATTGCACAATCGCAATCCCTATGAGGAGGTAGGGCACTGGCTTTGGGCTCATCAAATACATCCCGATAATCCGACAAAAACTCTGGAACTTCAGAAGGAGTGGAAGACGAAATAGACAAAAATGGAACATCACCATGTACCCCCTGGCAACCCCAGCTGGACACAGACATAGATTTCCAGTCCAATACTGGATTATGAACCTGTAGCCATGGCAACCCCAAAACGACCACATCATGCAGATTATGCAACACCAGAAAGCGGATATCCTCCTGATGTGCAGGAGCCATGCACATGGTCAATTGGGTTCAATACTGAGACTTATTCTTGGCCAAAGGCGTAGCATCAATTCCTCTCAATGGAATAGGATACTGCAAGGGCTCCAAGAAAAAACCACAGCGCCTAGCATACTCCAAGTCCATCAAATTCAGGGCAGCGCCTGAATCCACAAATGCCATAACAGAATTGGATGACAAAGAGCAAATCAGAGTAACGGACAATAGAAATTTAGACTGTACCGTACCAATGGTGGCAGACCTAGCTAACCGTGCGCTTAGGACAATCGGAGATAGCATGAGTGTAATCACCACAGTAAAAACATAGCCCATTCTGACGTCTGTGTTCTTGCCGTTCAGCTCTGGTCAAAGTCCTATCACATTGCATAGGCTCAGGCCCATGCTCAGATAGTACCGCCAAATGGTGCACAGCTTTACGCTCACGCAAGCGTCGATCGATCTGAATGGCCAAGGACATAGACTCATTCAGACCAGCAAGCATGGGAAACCCCACCATGACATCCTTAAGGGCTTCAGAGAGACCCTTTCTGAAGATTGCTGCCAGGGCACATTCATTCCATTGAGTGAGCACAGACCATTTTCTAAACTTCTGACAATATATCTCCGCTTCATCCTGACCCTGACACAGAGCCAGCAAGATTTTCTCTGCCTGATCCACTGAATTAGGTTCGTCATAAAGCAATCCAAGCGCCAGGAAAAACGCATCAACATCACGCAATGCCGGATCTCCTGGCGCAAGGGAAAATGCCCAGTCTTGAGGGTCACCACGTAACAAAGAAATAATGATCTTTACTTGTTGAACAGGGTCACCTGAGGAGCGAGTTTTCAAGGCAAGAAACAATTTACAATTATTTTTGAAATTCAAGAACTTAGATCTATCACCAAAAAACAAATCAGGAATTGGAATCCTAGGCTCTGACATCGGATTCTGAACCACAAAATCTTGAATGTTTTGTATCCTTGTAGTGAGATTATCCATCCAAGAGGACAGACCTTGAATGTCCATGTTTACACCAGTGTCCTGAACCACCCAGAGGTAAAGGGGAAAATAGAGACAAAACACACTGCAAAGAAAAAAAAATGGTCTCAGAACTTCTCTTATCCCTCAATTGAGATGCATTAGTACTTTGGGCCACCTGTACTGTTATGACCTGGTGGTCAGGACAATAATGGACCTGGTGGTTAAGAGCACACGGAATGACCTGATAGTTACTGATAATAAGGACGAGCTCTGGGACGTGGGAACTCTGCTGACCGCAATCCCTAAACCTATCAAACACACTAGAAATAGCCGTGGATTGCGCCTAACGCTCCCTATGCAACTCGGCACAGCCTAAGAAACTAGCTAGCCCTGAAGAAAGAAAAATAAGCCTACCTTGCCTCAGAGAAATTCCCCAAAGGAAAAGGCAGCCCCCCACATATAATGACTGTGAGTAAAGATGAAAATACAAACACAGAGATGAAATAGATTTAGCAAAGTGAGGCCCGACTTACTGATCAGACCGAGGATAGGAAAGGTTACTTTGCGGTCAGCACAAAAACCTACAAAAAGACCACACAGAGGGCGCAAAAAGACCCTCCGCACCGACTCACGGTGCGGAGGCGCTCCCTCTGCGTCCGAGAGCTTCCAGCAAGCAAGACAACAAAACAAATAGCAAGCTGGACAGAAAAATAGCAAACCAAAGAAATACAAGCTGGAACTTAGGTTCTGATGGGAAGACAGGTCACAAGAACGATCCAGGAGTGAACAGACCAATACTGGAACATTGACAGGTGGCATAGAGCAAAGATCTAAGTGGAGATAAATAGAGCAGCAGCTAACGAATTAACCTCATCACCTGTGAAACTCAGAAACACCCACCAGAGGAAGTCCATGGACAGAACCAGCCGAAGTACCATTCATGACCACAGGAGGAAGCCCGACAACAGAATTCACAACACTTGGAATCCCCAAGACTTGCAGAATAAACCTCTGTATCTAACACTTCCTCCACTGCTTCAGCCTCCTCCACCTCCTCTAGGGCCTCCACCTCTGTCAGTAATCCTTTCCTTAATGAGACACGTGTTTCAACAGTGCAGAGACAATCCCCAGCACCTCCGTACTACGTAGCCAGGGTTCACCGCAATCATGCAGTGTTTAAATTAATATGCCTTGGAGATTGCAGGCACACAGCTCAAGAGTTGTGGACAGCTAACCAGGCCGAGTTAGAACAATGACTATCTACATTGAACCTGGAACCATGGAAAGATGTGGGCAACAACGGTGTGAACCTGGTGGCAGCCCTACAGCGGGGCAACCTCACACATGGCTCAAATCCTCAACCTGGTGGTACAGCAATTTCTCCACCACTATCCCGGCCTGAGTGCACTGCTGCAGAAAGCAGAGTCACTGTGTGCTCACTTCCGCCATACACACCCCGCAGGTCATTGACTTGCATCGCAACAGAGGTGTTTCAGCCTACCAGCTAATAGTTTGATATGCAAGGTTCCGATACGGTAGAATTCCACTCTGCACATGTTGCAGTAACGGTGGCAGTAGTGACAAACCCTGGTGCAGTATGTCCTTTTGCATAGATGAAGAGGAGCATGATCCCCTCTCTGTTGTCCTTGGCTGCTGGAGGGGACGGAGGAAGTAATTTGAGTATCACCCTGCCACCAACACACCATGGACTTGGATCTCATGGAAGCGACAGACACATGTAAATTTTTCCAGATGCTTCCACACCTGGAAAGGGATGAGCGCTGTTATGGCTGGCAATCAGGCAACACAGCGTGCAGTAATCAGCGCACATACAGAGATCTGGCAATAACCAAAAACAATAGGACGAGCTCTGAGACGTGGAATCTCTGTAGACTGCAGTACCTGATCTATCCTCACACAACTATAAGCAGCAGTGGATTGCGCCTATCACTACCTATGCAACTCGGCACTGCCTGAGGAGCTGACTAGCCTGAAGATAGAAATACAAGCCTGACTTACCTCAGAGAAATACCCCAAAGGAATAGGCAGCCCCCCACATATAATGACTGTTAGCAAGATGAAAAGACAAACGTAGGAATGAAATAGATTCAGCAAAGTGAGGCCCGATATTCTAGACAGAGCGAGGATAGCAAAGAGAACTATGCAGTCTACAAAAAACCCTAAAACGAAAACCACGCAAAGGGGCAAAAAGACCCACCGTGCCGAACTAACAGCACGGCGGTGCACCCCTTTGCTTCTCAGAGCTTCCAGCAAAAGTTAATAGCAAGCTGGACAGAAAAAAAAGAAAACAAACTAGAAGCACTTATCTAGCAGAGCAGCAGGCCCAAGGAAAGATGCAGTAGCTCAGATCCAACACTGGAACATTGACAAGGAGCAAGGAAGACAGACTCAGGTGGAGCTAAATAGCAAGGCAGCCAACGAGCTCACCAAAACACCTGAGGGAGGAAGCCCAGAGACTGCAATACCACTTGTGACCACAGAAGTAAACTCAGCCACAGAATTCACAACAGTACCCCCCCCCCTTGAGGAGGGGTCACCGAACCCTCACCAGAACCCCCAGGCCGACCAGGATGAGCCACATGAAAGGCACGAACAAGATCTGGGGCATGGACATCAGAGGCAAAAACCCAGGAATTATCTTCCTGAGCATAACCCTTCCATTTAACCAGATACTGGAGTTTCCGTCTAGAGACACGAGAATCCAAAATCTTCTCCACAATATACTCCAATTCCCCCTCCACCAAAACAGGGGCAGGAGGCTCCACAGATGGAACCATAGGTGCCACGTATCTCCTCAACAATGACCTATGGAATACATTATGTATGGAAAAGGAGTCTGGGAGGGTCAGACGAAAAGACACCGGATTGAGAATCTCAGAAATCCTATACGGACCAATAAAACGAGGTTTAAATTTAGGAGAGGAAACCTTCATAGGAATATGACGAGAAGATAACCAAACCAGATCCCCAACACGAAGTCGGGGTCCCACACGGCGTCTGCGATTAGCGAAAAGCTGAGCCTTCTCCTGGGACAAGGTAAAATTGTCCACTACCTGAGTCCAGATCTGCTGCAACCTGTCCACCACAGAATCCACACCAGGACAGTCCGAAGACTCAACCTGTCCTGAAGAGAAACGAGGATGGAACCCAGAATTGCAGAAAAATGGAGAGACCAAGGTAGCCGAGCTGGCCCGATTATTAAGGGCGAACTCAGCCAACGGCAAAAATGACACCCAATCATCCTGGTCAGCGGAAACAAAACATCTCAGATATGTTTCCAAGGTCTGATTGGTTCGTTCGGTCTGACCATTAGTCTGAGGATGGAAGGCCGAGGAGAAAGATAGGTCAATGCCCATCCTACCACAAAAGGCTCGCCAGAACCTCGAGACAAACTGGGAACCTCTGTCAGAAACAATATTCTCAGGAATGCCATGTAAACGAACCACATGCTGGAAGAACAAAGGCACCAAATCAGAGGAGGAAGGCAATTTAACCAAGGGCACCAGATGGACCATTTTAGAAAAGCGATCACAGACCACCCAAATGACCGACATTTTTTGAGAAACGGGAAGGTCAGAAATGAAATCCATCGAAATATGTGTCCAAGGCCTCTTCGGGACCGGCAAGGGCAAAAGCAACCCACTGGCACGTGAACAGCAGGGCTTAGCCCTAGCACAAATTCCACAGGACTGCACAAAAGCACGCACATCCCGTGACAGAGATGGCCACCAGAAGGATCTAGCAACCAACTCCCTGGTACCAAAGATTCCTGGATGACCGGCCAGCACCGAACAATGAAGTTCAGAGATAACTTTACTAGTCCACCTATCAGGGACGAACAGTTTCTCAGCCGGACAACGATCAGGTTTATTAGCCTGAAATTTCTGCAACACTCTCCGCAAATCAGGGGAGATGGCAGACACAATGACTCCTTCCTTGAGGATACTCGCCGGCTCAGATAACCCCGGAGAGTCGGGCACAAAACTCCTAGACAGAGCATCCGCCTTCACATTTTTAGAGCCCGGAAGGTATGAAATCACAAAATCAAAACGAGCAAAAAATAACGACCAACGGGCCTGTCTAGGATTCAAGCGCTTGGCAGACTCAAGATAAGTAAGGTTCTTATGATCAGTCAATACCACCACGCGATGCTTAGCACCCTCAAGCCAATGACGCCACTCCTCGAATGCCCACTTCATGGCCAGCAACTCTCGGTTGCCCACATCATAATTACGCTCAGCAGCAGAAAATTTCCTGGAAAAGAACGCACATGGTTTGAACACTGAGCAACCAGAACCTCTCTGTGACAAAACCGCCCCTGCACCAATCTCAGAAGCATCAACCTCGACCTGGAACGGAAGAGAAACATCAGGTTGACACAACACAGGGGCACAGCAAAAACGACGCTTCAACTCCTGAAAAGCTTCCACGGCAGCAGAAGACCAATTAACCAAATCAGCACCCTTCTTGGTCAAATCGGTCAATGGTCTGGCAATGCTAGAAAAATTACAGATGAAGCGACGATAAAAATTAGCAAAGCACAGGAATTTCTGCAGACTTTTTAGAGATGTCGGCTGAGTCCAATCCTGGATGGCCTGAACCTTAACCGGATCCATCTCGATAGTAGAAGGGGAAAAGATGAACCCCAAAAATGAAACTTTCTGCACACCGAAGAGACACTTTGATCCCTTCACGAACAAGGAATTAGCACGCAGTACCTGGAAAACCATTCTGACTTGCTTCACATGGGCCTCCCAATCATCTGAGAAGATCAAAATGTCATCCAAGTAAACAATCAAGAATTTATCCAGATACTCACGGAAAATGTCATGCATAAAAGACTGAAAAACAGATGGAGCATTGGCAAGTCCGAACGGCATCACCAGATACTCAAAATGACCCTCGGGCGTATTAAATGCCGTTTTCCATTCATCTCCCTGCCTGATTCTCACCAGATTATACGCACCACGAAGATCAATCTTAGTAAACCAACTAGCCCCCTTAATCCGAGCAAACAAGTCAAAAATCAATGGCAAGGGATACTGAAACTTAACAGTGATCTTATTAAGAAGGCGGTAATCAATACACGGTCTTAGCGAACCATCCTTCTTGGCTACAAAAAAGAACCCTGCTCCCAATGGTGACGACGATGGGCGAATATGTCCCTTCTCCAGGGACTCCTTCACATAACTGCGCATAGCGGTGTGTTCAGGTACGGACAAATTGAATAAACGACCCTTAGGGAATTTACTACCAGGAATCAAATCGATAGCACAATCACAATTCCTATGCGGAGGTAGGGCATCAGACTTGGACTCTTCAAATACATCCTGAAAGTCCGACAAGAACTCTGGGATATCAGAAGGAATGGATGACGAAATAGACAAAAATGGAACATCACCATGTACTCCCTGACAACCCCAGCTGGTTACCGACATTGAGTTCCAATCCAATACTGGATTATGGGTTTGTAGCCATGGCAACCCCAACACGACCACATCATGCAAATTATGCAGTACCAGAAAGCGAATAACTTCCTGATGTGCAGGAGCCATGCACATGGTCAGCTGGGCCCAGTACTGAGGCTTATTCTTGGCCAAAGGTGTAGCATCAATTCCTCTCAACGGAATAGGACACCGCAAAGGCTCCAAGAAAAATCCACAACGTTTAGCATAATCCAAATCCATCAGATTCAGGGCAGCGCCTGAATCCACAAACGCCATGAGGGAATACGATGACAAAGAGCACATTAAGGTAATGGACAAAAGGAATTTGGACTGTACAGTACCAATAACGGCAGAGCTATCGAACCGCCTAGTGCGTTTAGGACAATTAGAAATAGCATGAGTAGAATCACCACAATAGAAACACAGCCTGTTCAGACGTCTGTGTTCTTGCCGTTCTACTTTAGTCATAGTCCTGTCGCACTGCATAGGCTCAGGTTTACTCTCAGACAATACCGCCAGATGGTGCACAGATTTACGCTCGCGCAAGCGACGACCGATCTGAATGGCCAAGGACATAGACTCATTCAAACCAGCAGGCATAGGAAATCCCACCATTACATCCTTAAGAGCTTCAGAGAGACCCTTTCTGAACAAAGCCGCTAGTGCAGATTCATTCCACAGAGTGAGTACTGACCACTTCCTAAATTTCTGACAATATACTTCTACATCATCCTGACCCTGGCATAAAGCCAGCAGATTTTTCCCTCTATTGGGAATCATTGGTGTGGCTCCTTGTACTGTTATGGCTGGCAATCAGGCAACACAGCGTGCAGTAATCAGCGCACATACAGAGATCTGGCAATAACCAAAAACAATAGGACGAGCTCTGAGACGTGGAATCTCTGTAGACTGCAGTACCTGATCTATCCTCACACAACTATAAGCAGCAGTGGATTGCGCCTATCACTACCTATGCAACTCGGCACTGCCTGAGGAGCTGACTAGCCTGAAGATAGAAATACAAGCCTGACTTACCTCAGAGAAATACCCCAAAGGAATAGGCAGCCCCCCACATATAATGACTGTTAGCAAGATGAAAAGACAAACGTAGGAATGAAATAGATTCAGCAAAGTGAGGCCCGATATTCTAGACAGAGCGAGGATAGCAAAGAGAACTATGCAGTCTACAAAAAACCCTAAAACGAAAACCACGCAAAGGGGCAAAAAGACCCACCGTGCCGAACTAACAGCACGGCGGTGCACCCCTTTGCTTCTCAGAGCTTCCAGCAAAAGTTAATAGCAAGCTGGACAGAAAAAACAGAAAACAAACTAGAAGCACTTATCTAGCAGAGCAGCAGGCCCAAGGAAAGATGCAGTAGCTCAGATCCAACACTGGAACATTGACAAGGAGCAAGGAAGACAGACTCAGGTGGAGCTAAATAGCAAGGCAGCCAACGAGCTCACCAAAACACCTGAGGGAGGAAGCCCAGAGACTGCAATACCACTTGTGACCACAGAAGTAAACTCAGCCACAGAATTCACAACAGAGCGCATACTGGAATATCGAAACATGCTTCTGCACAAATGTAAGAGTAGTTTTCCCCCAAGGCACCAGTGAGGCACACAGTGTGCATTGCAGTTACATACTTCAAACCACAGGAACATCAAGTTGTTACAGAAAAACATTAGCAGGAGCAGTGTAAGTGGCATAAGCAATTTCTGTGAGCCTTTTAACACATTTTCTTAGACCAACCCATGCACCAGCAGAGCAGACTACAAGTCTGTCATGTTGTGAATGACTGGAGAGGATGGTGCAGGAGTATTTGGAGCTCAATATCAATGCCATCAGGGGTTTTTTGGACCCTTTTGCATTTTGGTCTTCAAAAATGGAGGAGTGGACTGAGCTCGCCTGTCAGGCCTTGGGGGTTTTATCATGCTTGGCAGCCAGTGTTCTCTCAGAAACGAGTCTTCAGTGCTGCTGGTGGTGTCCTGACAGATAAGTGCTTCCGGCTGTCCCCTGAAAGTGTAGACCACCTAACTTTCATCAAGATGAACGAGTCATGGATCTCCAATGACTTTTGCACCCTGTCTTAGACTGGGCACACTAGGCGATGCTCTAATTTTTTGATCTCGCGTTATTGCAGTCTGTGCCACCTTTGTGGTGTCTTCTGTGCCTGCTGTTGCTTCTGCTGCTGATGTTACAAACAATTTTTTTAAATGTGGAGTCTCCAAGTTGGGTCTCCATCTGGTGGGTTGCCTGTAGTTGAAGGTGTCTCAGAGGGCCATTATACTATTTCTACTCTGTGGAAATTGATGATCTTTTAGTGGTGTGCAACAATAATTTTTGGAAATGTGTAGACTCCAAGTTGGGTTTCCTTCATTGTGTTGCCTGTAGCAGTAGGGCTCATAGACAGGCAGGCCTGCACTTACTTGCAGTCAACTACGTATGTTACTTTCCTTGCATTTCCTTACATGCATGGCCCATGGCTGACTGCTGTGCCATTATCAAATTTCTACTGTAGGTCAATTGATGTCACTTTTCCTGGTATCTGCCCCTAATTTTTGGAAATCTTTGGTCTCTAATTTGGGTCTCCTTTATGTGTGTTGGCTGAATTTGGCAGACCTCTCAGAGCAGCAGGCCTACACCTGTTACTGATTCACCTGTTACTGATCAATGTTTCAGCTACAAATACTGGTCCAAGCCCTGTCCAATGGATCCATGCTGTGCAAGTATACTATTTGTACTCTGGGTCAATTGATGCCACTTTTCCTGGTGTCTGCCCCTAATTGAAGCAGCTTCGAATGCTCTTTGGCCCTCCTTCCGTTGTTGTCTATGCGTTTGGTTTTGCCTTCCATTGATTCGATGGGGTTCGGGTATGCTCAGCGAACATTGGTTCACTCATCTCTAATCCCAAGTTTAGGGCAGACACAGTAAAAGCATCTTCAATTCTGAAGCACTGAACAATAAGAAAATGCTGCAGAAAAGCACAGTGCTGCTGCCTTCATCCCTCACATGCTAAATCTGCTTATGGTGCACATAACAGTGCAATATGTCCTCATTCTCATGCTCCCTAATTTGCCATTCGCTCTTATTTAGTGGAATCCAAGAACCATCGTTTCTCCTTGCGGAGAGTGACATGTTAAGCATGTCGAGATGAGGAGACTTTAAGCCACAATGCTCCTCTGGGAAATATGCAAATTGTCTCTTGAGAGAGGAAGAGGACTAGAACTCTAGTGCCACCTATTGGAAGTAGCAATCCTAAAAGTCGATATCGACCCTTTAACGACAACAAGTGAAATATATCAGGATAGGTAGTAGTAATATTGGGTAGACACTAAATGTCTTTCTAGTATCGTCCTGTGGACCCTGGCGCGGAACCTTCTATTTAGCTTCTTCACAAAAATGGAATCCAGTTGTAAATCTGTCGAATGAACACCAAAAGGCTTCTCTTTTCGTAAAGGTTAGTCTCATAGAAATGTTACAGTACCAGATTGGATACTTTTTTTTTATATATATATATATATGAATGTATAAATCACATGTATCAGATAACTATAATGTGACAAGAAGTTAGGATCTTGGCGCGGTGGAGCAAAATCTTCATGGCTCGATGATAATACTGTAGACAACAGACTATTATGTCCTGGGATGTTCTCAGGTCAATTTACCCAAAGACTATTATCAACTACAAGCGGAGATCTATTCTGAGCTGAAGGCAGATGACTAATTCAGTGGTTAAGGTCAGTTGTCGATTGTTCTGTGTCAGTGTGATGTCGTAAAGCTCTTCGACTGACGGAAAGGAATGGCTGCCACAATAAATATTATATTTGAAAGGTTGAGATAAATGATTTTTCTTACATTGGTTACTGAAGATGTAAAAATGGGGCAATATCAGTCTAAGTAGTCTACTTCTTTTTTTATCTCATATAGGGAAGTGATAAAAGTTGTTTTTTTTAAATAACAATTTAAATGAGATTTGTAGACTTCTTCCATATTGAAGAATGTGCAGGATACACAGTTTGCCATCTGAAAGAATCCTAGTAATTCTGTGCTTGTATTTCTACAAAACTGCTTTTATGCAGAGGCAATTATTCGATATTGATGTCTATTATACAACCTATTAGGTTGAAAAGTCTTCTTTTTTCTTCTTCCCTGAGATCTATTAGATCTGTATTTTTGATGTTTGATTGATGGTTATTCAGATAAGCTATTAAAAAGGCACATGGAAAACATAAAGTGCCACCTTGACGTGGAGTATGATAAATAGCAGGTGAAATGTGTTAAGAAAGCTGTGAAATTAGATATTGAAGGGGAAAGATGCTCGAGGTTGTTGTTGATGGTCTCAACTTTATGATGTTAAGTAAAGTAAACTTCCATTAAATAACTTACAAAAGAAGCTGCTGATAAAGTCAACTTCTGATTACTTGGTAACATATTATACAGACGAGGGAACACTAAAAGGAACACTCCAGTGAAAACTGAGACATTGTGTGCGATTCCTAATGTGGCGGTGCTTGACATCTTTTTTTTTTAATACTTTTTGTCACGCTCCACCCATCAGATCCTTCGGGTATCAGCAATATATTTGGTACATTTTTCTGACAACTCACTTTTTTTATGTTCTTTCGTTGAACTGTATACAATAAAGATGATCCAGTTGATTTATAGGACCTTGGCCAAGTATCAGTAGTCCATGGCGGCCAGATTGGAGCCTTTCGAACCACCTCGTATTTGCCACCATCCCCGGTGACTCTTCCGATTTGTATGCCAGGTGTGACATCATCGTTTTGACGTGACGCATGTATGACATAATACCGTTCCTACAAATAAGAATAAACTTTGGAGATGCCAACAGGTTTGAGGTGGTTCGCAGGGTTCTCATCTGGCGGCCACGGACTACAGATATGTCCCCTTGGCCAAGGTCCTGCCGATTGACTCACTAAGAAAGAAAACTGCTAAGGATTTCATTGTGTGAAGGGCTTCAAGATTGTGTTGTAAATTTTGGACAAATTTTTCACTATCTATGTATCAATGAAATCCTTAGCAGTTTTCTTTGAAGCATGCCACAGACATGTGACGCATGGAATACGGGAAAAAAATCATATAAATTGCCACAGATTTGGCTGACTCCAATGGCTGCATTGGAAAAAGACAGATGACACTAGTTCAGATGACCAATGCACAGAGACTGCAGTGAATTGGAGGAGTTGTTTGAACACTAATAATCAGAAGATCTAGGCTGGTGGAGTTACATCAACGCGAGCACAATGAAAAGGCCAGGGCAGGTGGCAGACAAAGAATCATGGGAAACTAGGAGAGTTCTAACAAAAAGAAACACAGCAAAAATGTAGCAAGAAAAGCAGCAAAAATGCATGCAAAACCTGTGTTTAGGCTTCAGCTTTTTTACTGCCAAAAATCAGCAGAAAAAAAGAAAAGCGAAAACGCAACAGGTGAGCATAGTCTTAAAATTGAGAAAGAAGAAGAAATTGGATTTGCATTAAATACATTTGGTGAATATTGAACCTGCCGTGAGGGGGTAAAATAACGATCCCTTACACTCACGCATTGGCAATTTTACCTTGAAGAAGAAAATGGTTATGCATAAAAATACAAAATACAAAGAGCCCATCCCTCATATAAATCATCCACTGGGAAGAGTCAGGACCCCCCATAGACACTAGACTGTCGGCGGAGCACCCATATCAGACAGATGTTTGTTGCCTCTTAGGAAAAGCTTCTATATTACAATCGTAATTAGTTTTTGGGGAAAAAATTAAAAGAGAAAAAGAATAGAAAAAAAAAAAAACCTTCAGAGTCCAGAAGGATTTCTCGAGTGCATCATTATGTGATCTCTAGATATTATGTTTCCAGATATTAGTTTATCGATGGCATTAATAAGCGGAGGAGCGATCCGAGATTTCCTTTGAAGCGTCCTACGTTCTACACATGCTCCATCAATGCCACAGTCTAACAGACAGCGCGCGCCATCCCTTCTCCGACTTCAAAGACGTCTTCTCGTGTGCGACTCGGATGCTTATCTTAATAATACTTTTCATTAAGTGGCAACATGACAGTAATGAAGAGCAGAAGCTGTAAATGTGATCCCATATTTTACACTTTATTATACCGATATGATGAGTATCACATGCGATAAAAGTCATCCGGGCAGCAGGCAGACCTCCATGTGCAAGAGCTCCGATACTTTATTTCATGCAGACACATTACTACTCCGTGTGATGGAAAATTCTGAGCTGATTCATTTCCTAATGTATCTTGAAGGCTTTTCCTAAATCAGTTGTTCTGATACTGAGTTCTAAACCCTCCGCAGAGACAGAAAAAACAACCAGCAAACAAAAAACTTCTTCTCGCCCCACGGTCACCCACCGCGGACCTTGCTGTATACTATCCTATCAATACCCATTTCTCGACATGCGATGTGACTAAAGGTCCTAAGCATCAGCTCCTTAGTGTGAAGATGGCTCAGGAGCTGACCTCTACATATGGTAGATGCCGGTGAGAAGCACTTGAATTCTACTTGAATTTTACAAAAAATCCACAGTCACCAAAATTCTGATTTTAAGCCCTTCGCCTCGAAGCCTGTTTTCACCTTCCTGACCAGGCCAATTTTTACAATTCTGACCAGTGTCACTTTATGAAGTCATAACTCTGGAACGCTTCCATGAATCCCACTGATTCTGAAATTGTTTTCTCGTGACATATTGTAGTTTATGATAGTGGTAAAATTTCTTTGATATGACTTGCGTTTATTTGTGAAAATTCTGATTTTAAGCCCTTCGCCTCGAAGCCTGTTTTCACCTTCCTGACCAGGCCAATTTTTACAATTCTGACCAGTGTCACTTTATGAAGTCGTAACTCTGGAACGCTTCCATGAATCCCACTGATTCTGAATTTGTTTTCTCGTGACATATTGTAGTTTATGATAGTGGTAAAATTTCTTTGATATGACTTGCGTTTATTTGTGAAAATTCTGATTTTAAGCCCTTCGCCTCGAAGCCTGTTTTCACCTTCCTGATCAGGCCAATTTTTACAATTCTGACCAGTGTCACTTTATGAAGTCATAACTCTGGAACACTTCAATGGATCCCACTGATTCTGAAATTGTTTTCTCGTGACATATTGTAGCTTATGATAGTGGTAAAATTTCTTTGATATGACTTGCGTTTATTTGTGAAAATTCTGATTTTAAGCCCTTCGCCTCGAAGCCTGTTTTCACCTTCCTGACCAGGCCAATTTTTACAATTCTGACCAGTGTCACTTTATGAAGTCATAACTCTGGAATGCTTCAATGGATCCCACTGATTCTGAATTTGTTTTCTCGCGACATATTGTAGTTTATGATAGTGGTAAAATTTCTTTGATATGACTTGCGTTTATTTGTGAAGAAAACAGAAATTTGGCAAAAAATTTAGAAAATTTTTTAATTTTCAAACTTTTCACTTTTATGCCCTTAAATCAGAAAGTCATATCGGACAAAATAGTTAATAAATAACATTTCCCACGTCTAGTTTACATCAGCACAATTTTTTGAAACATCAGCACTCAGCAGAAACTGGGAAGAATTATAAGCACAATACATTTCAGTATGAAGTTAATGTCCGCCTGCACAAAAACAAACACTACACATCACATCAGTTTTATTTGTAGAAATGTGCCTACAACCCCCCCCACCAAAAAAAAAAATATATATATATATATAACATTTTGAAAATACTCTAAAACTGTAGAATATAAAATTGGCGTATTGTTTTCTGACCTGACTAATATGGGGTATATATTTCAACAATTGTTTTTTTTTTATATTTTTGTCATATTTTTAAAACATAAAACCGCCATCGTTTGCCACGAGGATATGAAACAAGTTTGAAACATTGAAGAACAACACTTAAAGTTTCGACATCTAAAGCAGTTGTTATCAAATTCATTATGTCGCATGCTCCGATTTTGATGGTTCATATTTAAGTAATGGGAGTAAAAAAAAAAGAATATTTCGAAAAAAAAGGCACTAAATTGATACATTATTCCAAACCTTGCCGTAGTTAGCAAAGTCATTTAACTGAAGAAAATTTCTTTTCAGAATACTAAAATGCTTATTTTTGTGCTCTTTATGAATAGATACCTTTCATCATATGAACAATTTGTCTTCCCGTGACGTTAATCAGCATATATGAGAACGGAGCTTTAAAAACAATCATTGCATTTTCCAGCCGTACAATGTTCCTGCATTCGCTGACAATTTGCACCATGCTAGCTAAGATGCTTTTTAACAATTTTCTTTTTTTTTGGTTCCCTTCTGGAGCAGCAGGTAGCTTGTGATTGACCAGCATCTTGCAAGTTCCCAAATTATGATTTGCAAAGTAGTTTTCCATGTGTAATTTGAATAACAATTTTTAAAGTGGTACGGCTCGATAGAATTTTTTTCCAACGCTGTTTAATTTTTTTTTTTTTTTGCCCCGATAGAGAAAACAAAATAGCTTGCATTAAGTACAGTATTTCTTTCGAAAGGTCAGTGGATGTAATTTTTTTAAAAAAAGTTTCAGACTTTTGTCAAGGTTGATCAATTGGTTATACTTGGAGAGAAAAGCTGTCCGTAAATGGAAGCTACTATCAGAATAGGATATTGTTTTAATCAGGTTTTCAAGTTAAATTTATTATTCTTTCAATTAAAAGGAGTCTGCGCCATTTACTTCAATTAAGGACTTTATTCTGGTTGTGTGTTTATTTCAAAACGTACTATTGGGTTAGTAATGGATAGGTGAGTCTTACAGACAACTCTCTATTACGAACCTGTGGGCTTGATGTCACCTGAGAATATATAGGTGACAGCAACCTCACAAACATTAACCCCACTTGCCACCGCTATGTAAGCAGATTGCGGGATGCAGTGACTGACAGGAGGCAGACCAAGGGTTAACAGGTTTTAATAAAATGGGTCTTACTCCATGCAGGGAGATAGAAGGTTAAACAAGGATAGCAAGGGTACAATGAACGTAGGAGAGTCCAAGAATAAGAATGACTGCTCAGGTAACAACAGTTCCTGTGACGAAGTTGTGTCTGAAGCTCTGCAGACTATAACTTCTACTGAGGACTCAATGGTGCTGACAACGGCTGGCGCTGCATCCTTACTAAACGGGTTCAGCAAACAACAATATCTCATCTTCTGGTGACAGTGGTCGGTCTCCGGTACCTTCCACTGCCCCTAGTCCATATACTGTAGTGGCTACTTAACGGTGAGGGCCACAGTCCTGTATGAGCCCAGCGTGGCTCTGCTAACATACGTTGGCGAAGTCAGGTCACAAGTCTCTGGGCCGACATTCACTAGTACGGCCAGGATGTAAATAATGGTCACGCTTCCGGTTTCTTTCAGTGGCCACGCGCACAGTACTCACGATCTGGAGAACAACTGGCACCTGGCTTTATAACAGTCACCGGGCACATACTTCCCGTATCTATCTTTTTGGTCCCTGCTGTTGACGGGGGGCGACAACGGTCGCTGGCCTTTGTGGCTCTGATGGTCTTGGGTAGGGCAATTTCTGGACAGGTGTAACACTATTCAGCATGTCCAGCACTCACTGCTGCGCCTGTATGGTGGGCGCTTCCTTCTGGATCGTCATACTCCGAAGGGAAGCATATCCCATCTGCAAACGCTCTTCACTCCACATCCTGATGCAAATTTCGGGGCAACTGCTAGGGTACCTCTGATGATCTGCACCTCTCCTCTAACTTCTTCTATCCTTTGCCGGGAATTACCTTGGGGTATGACACTGGGCCTCAAGACAGCAGCAAGGGTTTCCTTCAAGCTTTCAACTTCTTCCCTTATTCTTTGCATTCCTTGCCGTAATTCACGGGAACACTTCGGTTCTTCCTCGTTCGAGGTGGGTACTCCGCAACATCGGACCATCCCTGTCAAGGTTGCAACCCCCTGCTCCTGCTCGCGTATGTGCACTTCGCCCCCTGTTTTGGTAAATGTCATGCGCAGGTTTGTCTGCAAGCGCTCCTGCAAAGCCTGCCTTAACAGCACATCTCGCAAGGCTGTCACCAACTGATCTAGCAGCACCAGGTCAAGGGGTCCAACACCTGCACCATCTTTCTTAATAATGGCTGTGTGAAGTTCCTGTAGCACGTTCATATACTGTGTCACAGTCTCCCCCTCTCTTTGAATACGCCTAAATAAACGCATACGTAATTCCACTGCGCCCATGGGGTCACCATGAGTCTCCTCCAGTATCTGCTGTACTTTTTAAAGGTGTCCCAGGCCCGAGGGGGTTGAAGCATCACAGAGTCCCTGGCTTCACCATCCAAAGCCATTATGGCCACATCCGCCTCTAACGCCGGGGTCATGGGGTGCATTCTCATCATCCCCCTGATGCGTTCCATTCAGCTCCACAACATGATGTCACTTCCAGTAAATTTTAGGAGGTTGCTCCATACTGTCCCCAGTGGTATACTGGCCGACTACGCTAAGTGTACGCGGGTTGCGGGATGCAGTGACTGACAGGAGGCAGACCAAGGGTTAACAGGTTTTAATAAACATGGTGTTACTCCACGCAGGGAGATAGAGGGTAAACAAGGAAAACAAGGGTACAATGAGCATAGGAGAGTCAAAGAATAAGAATGACGGCTCAGGTAACAACAGTTCCTGTGACGAAGTTGTGTCAGAAGCTCCGCAGACTATAACTTCTACTGAGGACTCAATGGCGCCGACAACGGCTGGCGCGGTATCTTTACTAATGGGGTTCAGTAAACAACAATACCTCCTCTTCTGGTGACAGTGGTCAGTCTCTGGTATCTTCCACTGCCCCTATTCCATATACTGTAGTGGCTACTTAACGGTGAGGGCCACAGTCCTGTATGAGCCCAGCATGGCTCTGCTAACATATGCTGGGGAAGTCAAGTCACAAGTCTCTGGGCCAACATTCACTAGTATGGTCGGGATGTAAATAATGGTGATGCTCCCGGTCTCTTTCAGGGGCCACGCGCACGGTACTCACAATCCTGAAACGTCTGGCACCTGGCTTTATAACGGTCACCGGGCACATACTTCCAGTATCTCTCTTTTTGGTCCCTGCTGCTGATGGGGGGTGTTGTGAATTCTGTTGTCAAGCTCCCTCCTGTGGTCATGAATGGTACTTCGGCTAGTTCTGTCCATGGGCTTCCTCTGGTAGTTGTGAGTGGGGCTGCGGCTTCTGAGGTTCCTTCCACAGGTGACGAGGTTAATTCGTTAGCTGGCTGCTCTATTTAACTCCACCTAGATCATTGCTCCATGCCACCTATCAATGTTCCAGTATTGGTCTGTTCACTCTTGGATCGTTCTTATGACCTGTCTTCCCAGCATAAGCTAAGTTCCTGCTTTTTTTTCTTTAGTTTGCTATTTTTCTGTCCAGCTTGCTATTTTGATTTTTGTCTTGCTTGCTGGAAGCTCTGGGACGCAGAGGGAGCGCCTCCGCACCGTGAGTCGGTGTGGAGGGTCTTTTGCGCCCTCTGCGTGGTCTTTTTGTAGTTTTTTGTGCTGACCGCAAAGTTACCTTTCCTATCCTCAGTCTGTTCAGTAAGTCGGGCCTCACTTTGCTAAATCTATTTCATCTCTGTGTTTATATTTTCATCTTTACTCACAGTCATTATATGTGGGGGGCTGCCTTTTCCTTTGGGGAATTTCTCTGAGGCAAGGTAGGCTTTATTTTTCTATCTTCAGGGCTAGCTAGTTCCTTAGGCTGTGTCAAGTTGCATAGGGAGCGTTAGGAGCAATCCACGGCTATTTCTAGTGTGTGTGATAGGATTAGGGATTGCGGTCAGCAGAGTTCCCACATCTCAGAGCTTGTCCAATATTATTTGTAACTATCAGGTCATTCCGTGTGCTCTTAACCACCAGGTCCATTATTGTCCTTACCACCAGGTCATAACAGGGGGGGCAACAACGGTCGCTGGTCTGTGTGGCTCTGATGCTCCCCAGATGAAGCACTCCACTCTCTGGCTGCTGCAGAACCCGGCTTGGTTCTGCTCTGCTGGTACTGCTCTGCTCTGCATGGCTCTGCTCCGCCCAGCTCTGCTCTGCAGGTGATGGGGGCTCCTTCTATACGACCCGTTGCCACGCTGATACTCTCTGATGAGGGAAGCCGAGCACACTGCTCACTGTTCTGCGTGCTGCTCTCTACGCTGCCCTCCTCACTGCTCTGAGCTGGCGCCTGACTGACTTGCTTTGCGCGCACTTTCTTTTTATGTCTCCGTCGCTGTGCACCCTTTTCTGGCTCTGCCCACCGTACTGGATTCAAGGCTGGGTCCGGCTCCCTCAGGCTCCCACTGGCAACCGGGAAAGGTCCGATTTTCTTAAGCCTTCCCCTGGAAACAGAGGATGCAGCCTCTTCAGTTCCGGACCCGGCATGCAGGTACCCGCTGCGTCATCGACCCCCCTTACAACTACAGGGCAAGTGAGAAGAGCCAGGCAAAGCACCAGAATTGGTGCATCTCATAGATGTGCCTTTTCTGGGGCATCTTTCGGCTGCTATTTTTGGTCTTGGAAGGGCCAATCTCCATGACCCCTTACTAGCTGAGAATACCAGCCCCCAGCTGTCTGCTTTAGCTTCTCTGGTTGTCAATAATGGGGAGACCTCAAGCTGTTTTTTAAAATCATTTATTTAATTTATTAAAAAAGAAAACAGCATGGGGACCCTTCTATTCTTGACAACCAGCCATGATAAAGCTGACAGCTGAGGGTTACAGCCTGCAGCTGTCAGTTTTGTCATGCTGGTTATCAAAAATAGAACAGACCCCAAGTCATTTTGTAATTTTTTTTGCGCAGATGCCACCTGTAGTACTCACATCAACAGACACCTGTGACCTGAGGTAAACCTTTACTGCCGGTCACAGCTGCTGGCGCTCTGACCTTTCTTAATAAATAATCTTACCGCCGATCAGAGCCTCCAATGTTTTTCACACTGTCATGTGAACAGCGGGGAAAAGACCTGATATTTTTGGTGTGAAACCCAAACAGTGACATGGGCTTCCTGGAGAAGTCCATGTTTGGGGTTTTTTGACCGAACAGTAGGTGTTCGTTGTGGACCCCAAACTTTACTGCTTAGGTTTGCCGATTACTAATCTTGATATAAAACAAAATCCACATTTAAAAAAAAAGGTACATGTAACATAAAAGTCTGATTTGAACAAAAGGTCAATTTCTGATGATGGCTTCCCTTCATGTCCAGTTGGCTCTGGTTCAGATGGTCTGGGTATCAGAAAGGTGGCCTGTATTCTAGTAAAAAATAAAAAACAACTTTGGTCACAAGTTTTAAGAGCTAGTGAAAAACTTGGGAGAATTAAAAATTGACTGGAAAAGAGCGGCTACAGAGAGGATACAACATATTTTTCTCCCTGTAGCCACTGCTCCAGTCCATCAACTCACGGTTTAAACACTATTTACCTTCAAATTAACTATATACAGTGGGGCAAAAAAGTATTTAGTCAGTCAGCAATAGTACAAGTTCCACCAATTTACATCATAGGTAGACCTCAACTATGGGAGACAAACTGAGAAAAAAAAATCCAGAAAATCACACTGTCTTTTTTTTATCATTTTTTTTGCATATTATGGTGGAAAATAAGTATTTGGTCAGAAACAAACAATCAAGATTTCTGGCTCTCACAGACCTGTAACTTCTTCTTTAAGAGTCTCATCTTTCCTCCACTCATTACCTGTAGTAATGGCACCTGTTTAAACTTGTTATCAGTATAAAAAGACACCTGTGCACACCCTCAAACAGTCTGACTCCAAACTCCACTATGGTGAAGACCAAAGAGCTGTCAAAGGACACCAGAAACAAAATTGTAGCCCTGCACCAGGCTGGGAAGACTGAATCTGCAATAGCCAACCAGCTTGGAGTAAAGAAATCAACAGTGGGAGCAATAATTAGAAAATGGAAGACATACAAGACCACTGATAATCTCCCTCGATCTGGAGCTCCACACAAAATCCCACCCCGTGTTGTCAGAATGATCACAAGAACGGTGAGCAAAAATCCCAGAACCACGCGGGGGACCTAGTGAATGAACTGCAGAGAGCTGGGACCAATGTAACAAGGCCTACCATAAGTAACACACTACGCCACCATGGACTCAGATCCTGCAGTGCCAGACGTCTCCCACTGCTTAAGCCAGTACATGTCCGGGCCCGTCTGAAGTTTGCTAGAGAGCATTTGGATGATCCAGAGGAGTTTTGGGAGAATGTCCTATGGTCTGATGAAACCAAACTGGAACTGTTTGGTAGAAACACAACTTGTCGTGTTTGGAGGAAAAAGAATACTGAGTTGCATCCATCAAACACCATACCTACTGTAAAGCATGGTGGTGGAAACATCATGCTTTGGGGCTGTTTCTCTGCAAAGGAGCCAGGACGACTGATCCGGGTACATGAAAGAATGAATGGGGCCATGTATCATGAGATTTTGAGTGCAAACCTCCTTCCATCAGCAAGGGCATTGAAGATGAAACGTGGCTGGGTCTTTCAACATTACAATGATCCAAAGCACACCGCCAGGGCAACGAAGGAGTGGCTTCATAAGAAGCATTTCAAGGTCCTGGAGTGGCCTAGCCAGTCTCCAGATCTCAACCCTATAGAAAACCTTTGGAGGGAGTTGAAAGTCCGTGTTGCCAAGCGAAAAGCCAAAAACATCACTGCTCTAGAGGAGATCTGCATGGAGGAATGGGCCAACATACGAACAACAGTGTGTGGCAACCTTGTGAAGACTTACAGAAAACGTTTGACCTCTGTCATTGCCAACAAAGGATATATTACAAAGTATTGAGATTAAATTTTGTTTCTGACCAAATACTTATTTTCCACCATAATATGCAAATAAAATGTTAAAAAAACAGACAATGTGATTTTCTGGATTTGTTTTTCTCAGTTTGTCTCCCATAGTTGAGGTCTACCTATGATGTAAATTACAGACGCCTCTCATCTTTTTAAGTGGTGGAACTTGCACTATTGCTGACTGACTAAATACTTTTTTGCCCCACTGTATCTGTAGGTAATCAGTATTTTTGGACATAACAGTTTCCCTTTAAGGTAAAAATTAGACAAGGGACAGATTTAGAAATCTTAAAGTGAGCTACAAGGGGAGCAGAAAATGTATCATGTGTTTTTGATACTTTTTATGTTGCCCATGAAATGTGTCTTGAAAAAGGAGCACAACTAAGAGAAGGCATAAAATGAGACACATTCATTAATTATGTGTGGAAGTCATCAGATATAATTTACAATTTCTCTTTAGCGCCACCACAGGACAAATGAAGCATTGCACACTTTCTATTAAAATGAATGGTCTTTCTCCTGAAAATGACTGTAAATGATCTAATAACTAAGCTCTGAATGGGAAGCCATCTATATTAACTATCAAGCCCCCCACATTGTCTATGAAAAAAAGAATTCTAAACTGGACAACCTCCTATACACCTGTAATAAAGATTTGTATGTAATGTGCGAGTACGTAGAGTAATAAAAGACTTTCTGCATAGAATTTTTCTTTCCTATTATGTTCCCAATAATAAAAAAAAATGAAAATTAAGATTCATGTGAAAATTGTGATTTTGAAAAAAGCAAGAAGCAGCAATAACGGTAAATTATCACTAAAGAGGACAGCCAGATATCAACGACATAGAACAGACTTACTGCTGCTGGCCCGGACTTAGAAGATGACTTCACTGTACATTGTGAATGCGAGGTTTTGTACTGAGCGTGTTTATAGGAGCTACAGGGAAAATATCTGCAGCAGAACAGTCTCAGGTTCTAGGATCAGGATGAACCATTCATTGCTTATTCTGCTGGGGTCACATTTTCAGTAAATCATGGAGAATGTCATTTTTTTACTATTAACCTCTTTATGACACCTGCCGTACATGCACAGCTCCACCGGAGGTGCGTTCACACAAACCACAGTACAAGTATGGCACGGCGCTCGCTTAGGCCCGCTCGCGGAGCCGGGACAATCATCAGTGGCAATAAGCTATATGTTATGGTAGACACCCTGCAGAAACGCCATTGGTGCTAGCCAGAGGTGTAGCTCGGGGTTCATCACAGGGGGGCGAAACACCAGAGTGGGCCGCTAATCGGTAACCCTGATTAAAACTATGATGGAGGACCCTAATCGTAGTCATAGGAGGACCACAGCAGATGACTGTGCTATTACAGAAAATAAATCTCTACACAAAGACCAACACCGATATAACCACCGTATGGTGACCAGTGGTAGCTACCAGTCCTGGAGAATATACAAATTATTACAGTAAAGTTACATATAGTAACTTAGAGATGACGTTCTTTCTGATGGAATCGTTCACTTTACTCGTGTTTTCCATCTGGCCCAGACCGACATGACAACTTCTCCAGCCAGAACTCGTCTTCATCTTATAACCAACCTGCACAAACGCCTCATCCTGCTGATACCCCAATACTGAGCCGCTGCTGCCGTATGAGTCCCTATTACTGCCCCTGATACCCCAATACTGAGCCGCTGCTGCCGTATGTGTCCCTATTACTGCACCTGATACCCCAATACTGAGCCGCTGCTGCCATATGTGTCCCTATTACTGCACCTGATTCCCCAATACTGAGCCGCTGCTGCCATATGTGTCCCTATTACTGCACCTGATTCCCCAATACTGAGCCACTGCTGCCGTATGTGTCCTTATTACTACACCTGATACCCCAATACTGAGCCGCTGCTGCCGTATGAGTCCCTATTACTGCCCCTGATACCCCAATACTGAGCCGCTGCTGCCGTATGTGTCCCTATTACTGCACCTGATACCCCAATACTGAGCCGCTGCTGCCATATGTGTCCCTATTATTGCACCTGATTCCCCAATACTGAGCCACTGCTGCCGTATGTGTCCTTATTACTACACCTGATACCCCAATACTGAGCCGCTGCTGCCGTATGTGTCCCTATTACTGCACCTGATACCCCAATACTGAGCCGCTGCTGCCATATGTGTCCCTATTACTGCCCCTGATACCCCAATACTGAGCCGCTGCTGCCGTATGTGTCCCTATTACTGCACCTGATACCCCAATACTGAGCCGCTGCTGCCGTATGAGTCCCTATTACTGCCCCTGATACCCCAATACTGAGCCGCTGCTGCCGTATGTGTCCCTATTACTGACCCTGATACCCCAATACTGAGCCGCTGCTGCCGTATGTGTCCCTATTACTGCACCTGATACCCCAATACTGAGCCGCTGCTGCCGTATGTGTCCCTATTACTGCCCCTGATACCCCAATACTGAGCTGCTGCTGCCGTATGTGTCCCTATTACTGCCTCTGATACCCCAATACTGAGCCGCTGCTGCCGTATGTGTCCATATTACTGCACCTGATACCCCAATACTGAGCCGCTGCTGCCATATGTGTCCCTATTAGGGTTGAGCGAAACGGGTCGTTCATTTTCAAAAGTCGCCGACTTTTGGCAAAGTCGGGTTTCATGAAACCCGATCCGACCCCTGTGCGGGGTCGGCCATGCGGTACGCGACTTTCGCGCCAAAGTCGCGTTTCAATGACGCGAAAAGCGCCATTTCTCAGCCAATGAAGGTAAACGCAGAGTGTGGGCAGCGTGATGACATAGGTCCTGGTCCCCACCATCTTAGAGAAGGGCATTGCAGTGATTGGCTTGCTGTCCGCGGCGTCACAGGGGCTATAAAGGGGCGTTCCCGCCGACCGCCATGTTACTGCTGCTGATCTGAGCTTAGGGAGAGGTTGCTGCCGTTTCGTCAGAAGCAGGGATAGCGTTAGGCAGGGTCCATTAACCACCAAACCGCTTGTGCTGTAGCGATTTCCACTGCCCAACACCACCTTCGGTGTGCAGGGACATTGGAAGCTACATTTTTTTTTTTTCCTCAGCGCTGTAGCTCATTGGGCTGCCCTAGAAGGCTCCCTGATAGCTGCATTGCTGTGTGTACGCCGCTGTGCAAACCAACTGCTTTTTTCAAAGCACAAATCCTCTTGTTCCTTCCTTTCTGCACAGCTATCTTTTTTGTTTGTACACACTTTTTATTTAATTTGTGCATCAGTCCACTCCTTATTGCTGTCTGCCATACCTGGCTGAGATTACTGCAGGGAGATAGTAATTGAAGGACAATTCCTTTTTTTTTTTTTTTTTTTTTGTGGGAGATTAAGATTGGCATTTCTGCTAGAGTGCCATCCCTGTCTGTGTCATCTCTCAGTCAGTGGGCCATAGAAAGCCTATTTATTTTTTTGCTTGATTTGGGTTCTAAAATCTACCTGAAAAAATCACTACATCAATCAGTGGGAGAAAAATATTGGCCTCAGGGCTTGTGTGCCACTCTTGACTCCTGTGTGTGCCATCTCTCACTCAGTGGGCCATAGAAAGCCTATTTATTTTTTTGCTTGATTTGGGTTCCAAAATCTACCTGAAAAAATCACAACATCAATCAGTGGGAGATAAATATTGGCCTCAGGGCTTGTGTGCCACTCCTGACTCCTGTGTGTGCCATCTCTCACTCAGTGGGCCATAGAAAGCCTATTAATTTTTTTGCTTGATTTGGGTTCTAAATTCTACCTGAAAAAATCAATAAATCAATCAGTGGGAGATTAATATTGGCCTTTGGGCTTGTGTGCCAGTCCTAAGCGTGCCATCTCTCTCTCTCAGATAGTGGGCCATAGAAAGCCTATTTATTATTTTTTTTATTGGGTTTATAAATTTTCCCTGGAAAAAAAAAAAAAAGTGGGATATTAATATTGGCCTCTGGGCTTGTGTGCCAGTCCTGAGCGTGCCATCTCTCTCACAAATAGTGGGCCATAGAAAGCCTATTTATTTTTTGGGTTGATTTGGGTTCTAAATTCTACCTGAAAAAATCAATAAATCAATCAGTGGGAGATTAATATTGGCCTTTGGGCTTGTGTGCCAGTCCTAAGCGTGCCATCTCTCTCTCTCAAATAGTGGGCCATAGAAAGCCTATTTATTATTTTTTTTATTGGGTTTATAAATTTTCCCTGGAAAAAAAAAAAAAAAGTGGGAGATTAATATTGGCCTCTGGGCTTGTGTGCCAGTCCTGAGCGTGCCATCTCTCTCACAAATAGTAGGCCATAGAAAGCCTATTTATTTTTTGGGTTGATTTGGGTTCTAAATTCTACCTGAAAAAATCAATAAATCATTCAGTGGGAGATAAATATTGGCCTCTGGGCTTGTGTGCCACTCCTGACTCCTGTGTGCGTCATCTCTCACTCAGTGGGCCCTAGAAAGCCTATTTTTTGTTTTATTTGTTTTCTAAATTCTCCCTGAAAAAATCATTTTATTTTATTTGGTTTCTAAATTATTCCTGAAAAAATCATCTTTTTTGTATTTTTTTTTTCTAAAGTCTCCCTGAAAAAAAAAAAAAAAAATCAAATCAGTGGGAGATTAATATTGCCCTTTCTGCTTGTGTGCCAGTCTTGATTCCTGGGTGTGCCATCTCTCTCTCTCCAATTGTGGGCCATAGAAAGCCTATTTATTTTTTTGCTTGATTTGGGTTCCAAAATCTACCAAAAAAAATCACTAAATCAATCAGTGGGAGATAAATATTGGCCTCTGGGCTTGTGTGCCACTGCTGACTCGTGTGTGCGTCCTCTCTCACTCAGTGGGCCATAGAAAGCCTATTTTTTTTTTATTTGTTTTCTAAATTCTCCCTGAAACAATCATTTCATTTTATTTGGTTTATAAATTCTTCCTTAAAAAATCATTTTTTTTAATTATTTTTTTTTTCTAAAGTCTCCCTGTTAAAAAAAAAAAAACAAATCAGTGGGAGATTAATATTTACATTTGCGCTTCAGTGACAGTCCTGCGTGTGTGGCATCTCTCTCATTTGTTGCCACCAACAACAGAGTGTGTAACATTGTGCCTGATTTTCGTTGTGGTCTCACCCACCTGTAAAGGGGTAGCTAAATCATACTGAAGTTATAGCTCACCGTGTAAGTTGTGTGACAGCAACAAATACCGTTAGTTTGGTAACATTTTTAAAAAAATGAGGAAGTCTGGTGGAAGAGGTCGTGGCCGGGGGCGTTCATTGTCAGCTGGTAATGAGGGTAGTGGTAGTGGTGGAGCATCAGGTGGTCGTGGGAAAAAAAATATTGCACCTAAGTCTGGAGCTGTGGAGCCAGGTTCGTCGTCTGGCTACACAAGGCCTTGAACGCTCCCTTTTCTGGGAGTAGGAAAACCGCTTTTAAAGCCGGAGCAGCAAGAGCAAGTTTTGGCTTATCTTGCTGACTCAGCCTCTAGCTCTTTTGCCTCCTCTCGTGAAACTGGTAAAAGTAAGAGCAGCGCGTCGTTAGTGGATGTTCACGGTCAGGGACAAGTCGCTTCCTTGTCCTCTTCAGCAAAAACAACAACAGAGAAGAATGCAGCAGGCGACACAACGGGTTACTCCATGGAGCTCTTTACACATACCGTCCCTGGCTTAGAAAGTGAAGCAGTTAACAGTCCATGCCCATTACAAGTTGAATCTGACATGGAGTGCACTGATGCACAGCCACAGCCAGACTACTATGCTGGTCCTTTGACTCAGACCACAACATTGCCATCGCAGGGTGCTGATCAAGAATCAGACACTGATGAGACTATGTTGCCCCATCACGAACGCTATACCACCGACCGACACGGTGACACAGACGAAGTTGCACATGAGCTACAAGAAGAGGTAATAGATGACCCAGTTCTTGACCCCGATTGGCAGCCATTGGGGGAACAGCGTGCAGGCGGCAGCAGTTCTGAAGCGGAGGAGGAGGGGCCGCAGCAGGCATCAACATCGCAACAGGTTCCATCTGCCGGGCCCGTATCTTGCCCAAAACGCGTGGCAAAGTCAAAACCTGTTGGAGGACAGCGTGGCCATCCGGTTAAAGCTCAGTCTGCAATGCCTGAAAAGGTATCCAATGCTAGAAAGAGTGCAGTCTGGCATTTTTTTAAACAACATCCAATTGATCAGCGCAAAGTCATCTGTCAAAAATGTTCAACTACCTTAAGCAGAGGGCAGAATCTGAAAAGTCTCAATACAAGTTGCATGCATAGACATTTAACCACCATGCATTTGCAAGCTTGGACTAACTACCAAACATCCCTTAAGGTTGTAGCACCCTCGGCCAATGAAGCTAGTCATCAACGCAACATCCCTTCCGGCAGTGTAGGGCCACCATTTTCTGCACCACCTGCAGTATCTGTGCAGGTTTCTTTGCCAGGCCAAAGCAGTCAGGGTCAGGGAATCACCAGTTTCGTAGTAGGAAACACTGCATCTAGGGCACCGGCGGCAACAATACCATCTCCCACCGTCTCTCAGTCTGCCATGTCCACCGGCACCCCCGCTAGTTCCACGATCTCCAGCTCTCCAGTCCAGCTCACCCTACATGAGACTATGGTTAGAAAAAGGAAGTACTTAGCCTCGCATCCGCGTACACAGGGTTTGAACGCCCACATAGCTAGACTAATCTCGTTAGAGATGATGCCCTACCGGTTAGTTGAAAGCGAAGCTTTCAAAGCCCTGATGGACTACGCTGTACCACGCTACGAGCTACCCAGTCGACACTTTTTTTCCAGAAAAGCCATCCCAGCCCTCCACCAGCATGTTAAAGAGCGCATCGTCCATGCACTCAGGCAATGTGTGAGCACAAAGGTGCACCTGACAACAGATGCATGGACAATTAGGCATGGCCAGGGACGTTACGTGTCCATCACGGCACACTGGGTAAATGTGGTGGATGCAGGGTCCACAGGGGACAGCAAGTTTGGGACAGTTCTGCCTAGCCCACGGTCTAGGAAACAGTTGGCTGTAGCCGTTCGCACCCCCTCCTCCTCCTCCTCGTCCTCCTGCAGAAGCGAGACCTCGTCCACAGACCGCAGTCGCACAACCACTCCATCCGCAGCTGCCACTGTTGCACACCAGGTCTCCCATTATGGGGCAGCTACTGGCAAACGTCAGCAGGCTGTATTGGCTATGAAGTGTTTGGGCGACAACAGACACACCGCTGAAGTTCTGTCCGAGTTCTTGCAGAAAGAAACGCAGTCGTCGCTGGGCACTGTAGATCTTGAGGCAGGCAAGGTAGTGAGTGATAACGGAAGGAATTTCATGGCTGCCATCTCCCTTTCCCAACTGAAACACATTCCTTGCCTGGCTCACACCTTAAACCTGGTGGTGCAGTGCTTCCTGAAAAGTTATCCGGGGTTATCCGACCTGCTCCTCAAAGTGCGTGGACTTTGCTCACATATCCGCCGTTCGCCCGTACACTCCAGCCGTATGCAGACCTATCAGCGGTCTTTGAACCTTCCCCAGCATCGCCTAATCATAGACGTTGCAACAAGGTGGAACTCAACACTGCACATGCTTCAGAGACTGTGTGAACAGAGGCGGGCTGTTATGTTTTTGTGGGAGGATACACATACACGGGCAGGCAGTAGGATGGCAGACATGGAGTTGTCAGGTGTGCAGTGGTCGAAGATTCAAGACATGTGTCAAGTCCTTCAGTGTTTTGAGGAATGCACACGGCTGGTTAGTGCAGACAACGCCATAATAAGCATGAGCATCCCCCTAATGCGTCTGCTGATGCAAAGTTTGACGCACATAAAGGATCAGGCGTCTGCAGCTGAGGAAGAGGAAAGCCTTGATGACAGTCAGCCATTGTCTGGCCAGGGCAGTGTACAGGACGAGGTAGCGGGCGAACAGGAGGAGGAGGACGAGGAGGATGATGGGGATGATTATATTTTTAATGAGGAAGCTTTTCCGGGGCCAGTGGAAATTGTTGGCGCGGCAAGGCCGGGTTCTGGTTTTTGGAGGGACACAAGTGACGTGGATTTGCCTGAAACTGCTCCTCAACCAAGCACAACCACAGATTTGAGAACTGGAACTTTGGGCCACATGGCGGATTATGCCTTACGTATCCTCAAAAGGGACACACGCATAACAAAAATGATGAACGATGACGATTACTGGTTGGCCTGCCTCCTTGATCCTCGCTATAAAGGCAAATTGCAAAATATAATGCCACATGAGAACTTGGAACTAATATTAGCAACCAAACAATCAACTCTTATTGACCGTTTGCTTCTGGCATTCCCTGCACACAGCGCCCGTGATCGTTCTAACACGAGCTGCAGGGGCCAGCAGACCAGAGGTGTTAGAGGGGCAGAAATCAGAAGTGGCGTTGGCCAGAGGGGTTTTCTGACCAGGTTGTGGAGTGATTTTGCTATGACCGCAGACAGGACAGGTACTGCAGCATCAATTCAAAGTGACAGGAGACAACATTTGTCCAGTATGGTTACAAACTATTTTTCATCCCTTATCGACGTTCTCCCTCAACCGTCATTCCCATTTGATTACTGGGCATCAAAATTAGACACCTGGCCAGAATTGGCAGAATATGCATTGCAGGAGCTTGCTTGCCCGGCAGCTAGTGTCCTATCAGAAAGAGTATTCAGTGCTGCAGGTTCAGTACTAACAGAAAAAAGGACTCGTCTGGCTACCCAAAATGTAGATGATCTAACCTTCATTAAAATGAACCACAACTGGATTTCGAAATCTTTTGCCCCACCTTGCCCGGCTGACACCTAGCTTTCCTATGTAAAGGTCTTGCCTGTGGACTATTCTGAACGACTTTTCCAATCTCGTAATTTGCAGCACCTGATTGTCCAGCATCCGACATGTTAACACCTCCCTAAATGGCCAAAGTCCCCACACGGGGCCGTGGTATCGCCACTTGGCGCCAGCACCCGTGAGAGTACTGTTTGTCTGAAGAGGTGGGTGTGCCCGCTTTTGGTCGACGGCACTGCCACTAGGTCCCTCATAGTACAATAAAGTGTCTGGCGGTGGTGGTGCACACCCAACGTCAGACACACCGTTGTAATATGAGGGGCCCTGGGCCTGTACCGCCGGCCACAAGACAGTCCCCCCCCCAGGTCAAACAGTGCTCTACCACTTGCAAAATTTTCTCTCACAGCTCCACCAATGTTTAGTCTATGCGCTGACATCCTTCAATGCCTGGCACTGTCAATACCATTGTATTGACATTTTTCTTATGTTAGGCCTTCGAAGCCTGTCTGCGGTCACTCCTTCCACTAGGCCTCCACTGACCTGTCTACTGCTGCCCGTGTTCCCCTGGAACCAATTTTAAATTGCCTACAGCCAGCCCAATTTATTATGTTAGGGCTTCGAAGCCTGTCTGCGGTCCTTCCTTCCACTAGGCCTCCACTGACCTGTCTACTGCCGCCCGTGTTCCCCTGGAACCAATTTTAAATTGCCTACAGCCCAATTTTTGTTATGTTAGGCCTTCGAAGCCTGTCTGCGGCCCGTTCTTTCCACTACTACTACACTGACCTGGCTACTGCCGCCCGTGTTCCCCTGGAACCAATTTTAAATTGCCTACAGCCAGCCCAATTTATTATGTTAGGGCTTCGAAGCCTGTCTGCGGTCCCTCCTTCCACTAGGCCTCCACTGACCTGTCTACTGCTGCCCGTGTACCCCTTGAACCAACATCAGAAAATATAAAAATAAGTATTTTGCTTATAAAAAAGAAAATACTGGAGAGATATCAAATGCAGACATTTTAACATTAAAATCAAACACATACAACAAAAATCTGGTACAGTACTAAAAATGGCCACCAGCTACAATAACTTTCTCCTGCAAGTAGTTAACTGAAAGTTTTTTTCAATTTAAAACACAGATATGGCATCCACCGAGTGTTGTCCTGTCGCGTCTTCTTTATATTTACCAAAAAATAGAGTAAGTCAAAACCACATTGCAAATAAACATTCATTACAAATAAAGAAGCAGGGCGCGTCCGAGGGTGAGTATATACCTAATAAGAATATAATCACCCTCGGACGCGCCCTGCTTCTTTCCGACAGCCTTCCTTCCTAAGAATCAGCCCTTCCGTGGTGTAGAGAGAGGGTGTGTTACACTCCAAGGTGTTCCCCAGGTTGCCTTTCCTGAGCTTCGATCTTCATGCTCTCGTTTAGTAGTTGTCGGAAAGTAGGCTGCATTAGGCCTACAAATTGGGTATGGGGTGGAGAGAGATGGTGTGTTACACTCCAAGGTGTTCCCCAGGTTTCCTTGCCATTGCTTCGGTCTTCCGACTCTCGTTTAGTAGTTGTAGAAAACTACACTGCATTAGGCCTACAAAATGGGTATCGGGTGGAGAGAGATGGTGTGTTACACTCCAAGGTGTTCCCCAGGTTTCCTTGCCATTGCTTTGGTCTTCCGACTCTCGTTTAGTAGTTGTAGAAAACTACACTGCATTAGGCCTACAAAATGGGTATCGGGTGGAGAGAGATGGTGTGTTACACTCCAAGGTGTTCCCCAGGATTCCTTGCCATTGCTTCGGTCTTCCGACTCTCGTTTAGTAGTTGTAGAAAACTACACTGCATTAGGCCTACAAATTGGGTATCGGGTGGAGAGAGATGGTGTGTTACACTCCAAGGTGTTCCCCAGGTTTCCTTGCCATTGCTTCGGTCTTCCGACTCTCGTTTAGTAGTTGTAGAAAACTACACTGCATTAGGCCTACAAAATGGGTATCGGGTGGAGAGAGATGGTGTGTTACACTCCAAGGTGTTCCCCAGGTTTCCTTGCCATTGCTTCGGTCTTCCGACTCTCGTTTAGTAGTTGTAGAAAACTACACTGCATTAGGCCTACAAATTGGGTATCGGGTGGAGAGAGATGGTGTGTTACACTCCAAGGTGTTCTCCAGGTTGCCTTTCCTGAGCTTCTATCTTCAGGCTCTCGTTAAATTGTGGTTAAATGGAACAACTGCATTTGGCGTACTAGTTGGTTTGGGGACTACTAACAGTGTCTGCCGCTCCTTGCTGTTCTCCTGGTTTCCTGTCCTGAAATTCCGTTTTCAGGCGCTCGTTAAGTAGTTGTTAATGTTAGACTGCATTTGGCCTACTAGTTGGGTTGGGGCCTACTATCGGTGTCTGCCTCTCATTCCAGTTGTCCTCCACTGCAATGCCCCCTGGTTATTCCTGTGTTACCAATTTTGAACTGCATTTAGCCAACTTTATTCTTTGGGCCTATATCTGTGTTTCCTCCTCATCCTGCCCATTGCCCAGCCAGTGATAGATGAGTCTGCTGGTACATTGACCCATAACGCAACATTCCCCGTGCACGCTACACAACAACATTGTGACCCTGCTGAAAGTCAGGTTGCTCTTCCCGCATACCATACCACCTTACACGGGGACAAAGAGGAAGGTGCAGATGAAAGTGCAGGTTCCTTCATCAGGTGGGGGGAGGAATACTAGTTGGCGACGTCACTGGCACAGGGCCTCTCATAGTACGCAAAAGTGTTGCTGCCGGTGGGAGGCGCCCCCGCCGTGCAAACACACCGCTATACTTTGAGGGGCCCTGTGCCAGTGCCAATGCCAACGAGTGGGCCCCCCCTGCTTGCTCAGGTTCACAGCACTTGCAAAGTTGAAATACTTACCTCTCCCTGCTCCACTGCCGTGACGTGGTCCAGATTTCCTGGGCCCACTAATTACTTGAACCAGCCCTACCCACCACAACTTTAGCCAAATGACCCCCAATTTCAAATGCCTTCCAATTATTATAAGGTAAATTACGCTTGACAAGCTTCATTAAGAAGAATGGATGGTTTTGACATTAAATTGGGCACTCTAGGTGTTTTCCTGGCCCCCACTCACTGCCGACTATGCTGCCCCATTGACTTGCATTGGGTTTCGTGTTTCGGTCGATCCCGACTTTACGTCATAATCGGCCGATTTCACTCGACCCGACTTTTGAGATAGTCGGGTTTCGCGAAACCCGGCTCGACTCTAAAAAGGTCAAGGTCGCTCAACTCTAGTCCCTATTACTGACCCTGATACCCCAATACTGAGCCGCTGCTTCCGTATGTGTCCCTATTACTGCACCTGATACCCCAATACTGAGCCGCTGCTGCCGTATGTGTCCCTATTACTGCCCCTGATACCCCAATACTGAGCCGCTGCTGCCGTATGTGTCCCTATTACTGCCCCTGATACCCCAATACTGAGCCGCTGCTGCCGTATGTGTCCCTATTACTGCACCTGATTCCCCAATACTGAGCCGCTGCTGCCGTATGTGTCCCTATTACTGCACCTGATACCCCAATACTGAGCCGCTGCTGCCGTATGTGTCCCTATTACTGACCCTGATACCCCAATACTGAGCCGCTGCTGCCATATGTGTCCCTATTACTGCACCTGATACCCCAATACTGAGCCGCTGCTGCCGTATGTGACCCTATTACTGCACCTGATACCCCAATACTGAGCCGCTGCTGCCGTATGTGTCCCTATTACTGCACCTGATTCCCCAATACTGAGCCGCTGCTGCCGTATGTGTCCCTATTACTGCACCTGATACCCCAATACTGAGCCGCTGCTGCCGTATGTGTCCCTATTACTGCACCTGATACCCCAATACTGAGCCACTGCTGCCGTATGTGTCCCTATTACTGCACCTGATTCCCCAATACTGAGCCGCTGCTGCCGTATGTGTCCCTATTACTGCACCTGATACCGCAATACTGAGCCTCTGCTGCCGTATGTGTCCCTATTACTGCACCTGATACCCCAATACTGAGCGGCTGCTGCCATATGTGTCCCTATTACTACACCTGATACCCCAATACTGAGCCGCTGCTGCCGTATGTGTCCCTATTACTGCACCTGATACCCGAATACTGAGCCGCTGCTGCCGTATGTGTCCCTATTACTGCACCTGATACCTCAATACTGAGCCGCTGCTGCCGTATGTGTCCCTATTACTGCACCTGATACCTCAATACTGAGCCACTGCTGCCGTATGTGTCCCTATTACTGCCCCTGATACCCCAATACTGAGCCGCTGCTGCCGTATGTGTCCTTATTACTGCACCTGATACCCCAATACTGAGCCACTGCTGCCGTATGTGTCCCTATTACTGCCCCTGATACCCCAATACTGAGCCGCTGCTGCCGTATGTGTCCCTATTACTGCCCCTGATACCCCAATACTGAGCCGCTGCTGCCATATGTGTCCCTATTACTGCACCTGATTCCCCAATCCTGAGCCACTGCTGCCGTATGAGTCCCTATTACTTCCCCTGATACTCCAATACTGAACCGCTGCTGCCGTATGTGTCCCTATTACTACCCCTGATACCCCAATACTGAGCCGCTGCTGCCGTATACGTGTCCCTATTACTGCCCCTGATACCCCAATACTGAGCCGTTGCTGCCGTATGTGTCCCTATTACTGCACCTAATACCCCAATACTGAGCCGCTGCCGCCGTATACGTGTCCCTATTACTGCCCCTGATACCCCAATACTGAGCCTCTGCTGCCGTATGTGTCCCTATTACTGCACCTGATACCCCAATACTGAGCCGCTGCTGCCGTATGTGTCCCTATTACTGCACCTGATACCCTAATACTGAGCCGCTGCTGCCGTATACGTGTCCCTATTACTGCCCCTGATACCCCATACTGAGCCTCTGCTGCCGTATGTGTCCCTATTACTGCACCTAATACCCCAATACTGAGCCGCTGCTGCCGTATGTGTCCCTATTACTGGCCCTGATACCCCAATACTGAGCCGCTGCTGCCGTATGTGTCCCTATTACTGACCCTGATACCCCAATACTGAGCCGCTGCTGCCGTATACGTGTCCCTATTACTGCCCCTGATACCCCAATACTGAGCCTCTGCTGCCATATACGTGTCCCTATTACTGCCCCTGAGACCCCAATACTGAGCCGCTGCTGCCGTATGTGTCCCTATTACTGCACCTGATACCCCAATACTGAGCCGCTGCTGCCGTATGTGTCCCTATTACTGACCCTGATACCCCAATACTGAGCCGCTGCTGCCGTATACGTGTCCCTATTACTGCCCCTGATACCCCAATACTGAGCCGCTGCTGCCGTATGTGTCCCTATTACTGCCCGATACCCCAATACTGAGCCGCTGCTGCCGTATGTGTCCCTATTACTGCACCTGATACCCCAATACTGAGCCGCTGCTGCCGTATGTGTCCCTATTACTGCACCTGATACCCCAATACTGAGCCGCTGCTGCCGTATGTGTCTCTATTACTGCACCTGATACCCCAATACTGAGCCGCTGCTCCCGTATGTGTCCCTATTACTACCCCTGATACCCCAATACTGAGCCGCTGCTGCCGTATGTGTCCCTATTACTGACCCTGATACCCCAATACTGAGCCGCTGCTGCCGTATGTGTCCCTATTACTGCACCAGCTGTGTGGTACAATAACGGATCCTCTTACTGCCCCACATAATAACGCCACCGCTGTGCCCCTTACATAGTAATAATGCCCAAAATAGTAAAATTGCCCCTAGAAAATATTAATGCCTTGTGCAAATGCCCTAGAAAACAGTGCCTACATGTTGTGAAGCACATGTGGGTTCAAGGTGCTCACCATTGTCTCTACATGGATTCCTTGAGGCATGTAGTTTACAAAATTTTATCACTTGTGGGGGATTTCCACTGTTTAGGCACACCTGGGGCTCTGGAAACGCGACATTCTGTCCACTAGCTATTCCATTTTTGCACTTCAAAAGTCAAATTGTACTCCTTCCCTTCCGAGCCCTGTTGTGTGCCCAAACAGTAGTTTTCCACCATATATTGGAGAGCCCCTAATGTGCCTAAACATTGAAACCCCCCACACATGACACCATTTTTGAAAGTAGACCCCCTAAGGAACTTATCTTGATGTGTGGTAAGCACTTTGACCCATCAAGTGCTTCAGAGAAGTTTATAATGCGGAGCCGCAATAATAAAAAATCATATTTTTCACCAAAATTATTTTTTCGCCCCAAATTTTTTATTTTCCCAAAAGTAAGAGAAGAAATTGGACCCCAAAAGATGTTGTTCAATTTGTCCTGAGTACGCTGATACCCCATATATGGGGGTAAACCACTGTTTTGGCGCATGGCAGAGCTCGGAAGGGAAGAAGCGCCGTTTGACTTTTCAATGCAAAATTGACTGGAATGAGAGATGGGACACCATATCGCGTTTGGAGAGCCCCTGATGTGCCTAAACATTGAAACCCCCCACAAGTGACACCATTTTGAAAAGTAGACCCCCTAAAGAGCATATCTAGATGTGTTGTGAGAACTTTGAACCCCCAAGTGTTTCACTACAGTTTATAACGCAGAGCCATGAAAATATATATTTTTTTTTCACAAAAATTATTTTTTAGCCCCCAGTTTTGTATTTTCCCAAGGGTAACAGGAGAAATTGGACCCCAAAAGTTGTTGTCCAATTTGTCCTGAGTACGCTGATACCCCATATGTGGGGGGAACCACCATTTGGGTGCATGGCAGAGCACGGAAGGGAAGGAGCACCGTTTAGAATGCAGACTTAGATGGAATGGTCTACAGGCGTCACATTGTGTCTGCAGAGCTCCTAACGTACCTAAACAGTAAAAAAAAACATAAGTGACCCCATATTGGAAACTAGACCCCCCAAGAACTTATCTAGATGTGTGGTGAGAACTTTGAACTCCTAAGTGTTTCACTACAGTTTATAACGCAGAGCCGTGAAAATAAAAAATACTTTTTTTTTCACAAAAATTATTTTTTAGCCCCCAGTTTTGTATTTTCCCAAGGGTAACAGGAGAAATTGGACCACAAAAGTTGTTGTCCAATTTGTCCTGAGTATGCCGATAGCCAATATAGGGGGGAACCACCGTTTGGGTGCATGGCAGAGCACGGAAGGGAAGGAGCGCCGTTTGGAATGCAGACTTAGATGGATTGGTCTGCAGGTGTCACATTGCGTTTGCAGAGCCCCTAATGTACCTAAACAGTAGAAACCCCCCACAAGTGAGCCCATATTGGAAACTAGACCCCCCAAGGAACTTATCTAGATGTGTTGTGAGAACTTTGAACCCCCAAGTGTTTCACTACAGTTCATAACGCAGAGCCGTGAAAATAAAAAATCATTTTTTCCCACAAAAATGGTTTTTTAGCCCCCCAAATTTTTATTTTCCCAAGGATAACAAGAGAAATTGGACCCCAAATGTTGTTGTCCAATTTGTCCTGAGTACTCTGATACCCCATATATTGGGGTAAACCCCTGTTTGGGCGCACAGGAGAGCTCGGAAGGGAAGGAGCACTGTTTTACTTTTTCAAAGCAGAATTGGCTGGAATCAATTCGTGTTTGGAGAGCCCTTGATGTGCCTAAATAGTGGAAAATCCCAATTCTAACTGAAACTCTAACCCAAACACACCCTTAACCCTAATCCCAACAGTAACCCTAACCACACCCCTAACCCTGACACACCCCTAACCCTAATCCCAACTCTAACCATAAACCTAACCACACCCCTAACCCAAACATGCCCCTAACCCTAATCCCAACCACAACCCAAATCCCAACCTCACCCCTAACCCCAACACACCCCTAACCCAACACACCTCTAATCCTAATCCCAACCCTAACCACACCCCTAACTCCCACACACCCCTAACCCTAATCCCAACGAGCAACCCTAACAACACCCCTAACCCTGACACACCCCTAATTCTAATCCCAACCGTAAATGTAATACAAACCCTAACTTTAGCCCCAACCCTAACCTTAACTTTAGCCCCAAACCTAACCCTAACTTTAACCCCAACCCTAAATGTAGCCCTAACCCCAACTCTAAACCTAGCCGCAACCCTAACCCTAACCCTAGCCCCAACCCTAACCGTAGCCCTAGGAAAATGGAAATAAATACATTTTTTTATTTTATTATTTTTCCCTAACTAAGGGTGTGATGAAGGGGTTTGATTTACTTTTATAGCGGGTTTTTTAGCGGATTTTTATGATTGGCAGCTGTCACACACTAAAAGATGCATTTTATTGCAAAAAATAGTTTTTGCGTCTCCACATTTTGAGAGTTATAATTTTTCTAGATTTTGGTCCATAGAGTCATGTGAGGTCTTGTTTTTTGCAGGACGAGTTCATGTTTTTATTGGTACTATTTTCGGGCATGTGACATTTTTTGATCGCTTTTTATTCCGATTTTTGTGAGGCAGAATGACCAAAAACCAGCTATTCATGAATTTCTTTTGGGGGGGCGTTTATACCGTTCCACGTTTGGTAAAATTGATAAAGCAGTCTTATTCTTCGGGTCAGTACGATTACAGTGATACCTCATTTATTGTTTTTTAATGTTTTGGCGCTTTTATACGATAAAAACTAATTTGTAGAAAAATTATTATTTTTGCATCGCTTTATTCTGAGGACTATAACGTTTTTATTTTTGCGCTGATAATGCTGTATGGTGGCTCGTTTTTTGCGGGACAAGATGACGTTTTCAGTGGTAACATGGTTATTTGTATCCGTATTTTTGATCGTGTGTTATTCCACTTTTTGTTCGGCGGTACGATAATAAAGCGTTGTTTTTTGCCTTGTTTTTTTTTCACGGTGTTCACTGAAGGGGTTAACTAGAGGGACAGTTTTATAGGTCAGTTTGTTATTTTCTTTATTTAGGAGGTTTTTTTTTTACATATGTGAATATTTTTTTCTCTAACTTTACAACATTGCCCCAGGGGGGGCGCATCATGTTATAGGGTCAGATCGCTGATGTGACACTTTGCAGAGCACTGTGTCAGATCAGCGATCTGACAGGCAGTGCAGGGAGGCTTCCCGGCGCCTGCTCTGAGCAGGTGCTTGCAAGCCACCTCCCTGCAGGACCCGGATGCAGCCCCGCGGCCATATTGGATCCAGGGCCTGCAGGCAGGGGGCAGTAGGAGACCCTCGGAGCAACGTGATCACATGGCGTTGCTCTGAGGGTCTCAGGGAAGCATGCAGGGAGCCCCCTCCCTGCGCGATGCTTCCATGTACCGCCAGAGCACTGCGATCATCTTTGATCGCAGTGTGTCGGGGGTTAATGTGCCAGGAGTGGTCCGTGACCACTCCTGGCACATAGTGCCGGATGTCAGCTGCGATAGTCAGCTGACACCCGGCCACGATCCCCTTGTGAGCGCGGCCGATCCACCATGACGTACTATCCTGTCACTGGGAATTAAGTCCCAGGTCACCTCGATGGGATAGTACGTCATATGGGATTAAGGGGTTAAAACATTCATGAGTTATTACCTCACAAAGTGACACTGGTCAGAATTGAAAAAATTGGCCTGGTCAGGAAGGTGATAACAGGTTTCGGGATAAAGAGAATAATTGAAACCAGATAGTGAGACTCAATTTAAAAAAAAATAATAATTTAATTTTCTGATTGTAGCTTTTTTTCTTCTATTTTTATGTATATTTTAAGTGGTGCAGAAGCATTCTAAGATATGATTTACAGCAGCCACATGGATCATAGGAAACTATAGACAGATAATATTAATTTAGTTATTTGGAAGTTAGTTATGGGCGTGCTCTGTGATCTGTGCAGAGTTCATTTTGCAAAGATGATTAGGAAGTGAACTATGACCATCACTTTTTGTGAATGATGGATCCTATACTACCTGTACAGTGGGTACGGAAAGTATTCAGACCCCTTTAAATTTTTAACTTTTTGTTTCATTGCAGCCATTTGGTAAATTCAAAAAAGTTCATTTTTTCTCATTAATGTACACTGCACCCCATCTTAACTGAAAAAAATGTAGAAATGTAGAAATTTTTGCAAATTTATTAAAAAAGAAAAAGATATTTTTGAGGATTTTCTGCTGCTGGAATTAAACAGAAGCCCATCGGTGTAAGATCAGGGGCGGATTATAATAGGGTCAATCTGGGTAGTAGCCCAGGGCTCAGTGGTGTGGGGGGCCCTGGGCTACTGCTCAGATTGCCCGCTGCCATCAGGGCATTACTGGTGTATTGGCCTGGTGGGCAGAGGGGGCCCGCATCGGGCCCCATCTCGTCTGCTCACCAGGCCCCTCCTGGTGCTGCGCAGTTTCACCTATTGACGTGCGGGCTCGCGCCCGCACGTCACTAGTTAACAACAGCCGCCAGCCAATTGGAGGCTGGCAGCTGAAGTCGGCCTCAGGCGCAGCGCACACGTCGCCAGCGTCTGACATCATTGTCAGTCGCTGGCGAGTGCGCGCTGCTGGAGGGAGCTCGCCGCCTGGAGCGCTGGTCAGGTGAGGAGAACTGTTTTTTTTTTTTGCGAACGGCAATCCGTGGGGCCCGGGGCAATATGCTGGACACACTGGGGCAGATTGCTGGACACACTGGGGCAGATTGCTGGACACTCTAAGGGCAATGCTGGAGACACTAGGGCAGATTGCTGGACACACTGGTGGAAATGCTGGAGACACTGGGGCAGATTGCTGGACACACTGGTGCAGATTGCATGGCCCACTGGGGCAATATTGGAGACACTGGGGCAGATTGCTGGACACACTGGGGGCAATGCTGGAGACACTGGGGCAGATTGCTGGACACACTGGGGCAATATGCTGGAGTCAGACACTGGGGCAGATTGCTGGACACACTGGGGCAATATGCTGGACATACTGGGGCAGATTGCTGAACACACTGGGGGTAGTATGCTGGACACACTGGGGCAGATTGCTGGACACACTTGGGCAATATTGGAGACACTGGGGCAGATTGCTGGATACACTGGGGCAATATGCTGGACACACTGGGGCAGATTGCTGGACACACTGGGGGTAATATGCTGGACACACTGGGGCAGATTGCTGGACACACTGGGGCAATATGCTGGAGTCAGACACTGGGGCAGATTGCTGGACACACTGGGGCAATATGCTCGACACACTGGGGCAGATTGCTGGACACACTGGGCCAGATTGCTGGGCACACTGGGGGCAATATGATGGACACACTGGGGCAGAATGCTGGACACACTGGGGGCAATAAGCTGGAGACACTGGGGCAATATGCTGGAGACACTGGGGCAACATGCTGGACATTTTGGGGGCAAAATGCTGGACACATTGGGGGCAGGATGCTGGACACTGGGGGCAGAGATGCTGGACACTGGGGGCAGAAATGCTGGACACTGGGAGCAGAGATGCTGGACACATTGGGGGCAAAATGCTGGACACACTGGGGGCAGGATGCTGGACACACTGGGGGCAGAATGCTGGGCATATTGGGGGCAGAGATGCTGGACACTGGGAGCAGAGATGCTGGACACATTGGGGGCAAAATGCTGGACACACTGGGGGCAGGATGCTGGACACACTGGGGGCAGAATGCTGGACATATTGGGGGCAGAGATGCTGGACACTGGGGGCAGAGATGCTGGACACATTGGGGGCAAAATGCTGGACACACTGGGGGCAGGATGCTGGACACTAGGGGCAGAGATGCTGGACACTGGGGGCAGAGATGCTGGACACTGGGGGCAGAGATGCTGGACACATTGGGGCAAAATGCTGGACACACTGAGGGCAGGATGCTGGACACACTGGGGGCAGAATGCTGGACACAGTGATGTATTTATTTTACTTTTTGAGGACATTGTTTTAAATGGGGGGGGCGGTCCTGTTACTGTGCAGAGTGACACTATGTCGCCTCTTTTTCTTCATGTGGTGTAATGTAGAAGTTGGGAAAAATTAAGTAATGTGTTCTGCAAGTGGAGCTTGAGATAACTGTGTGATTTCCTGCAGAGACGAGTCCTGGCTGGATGAAGTGATGGCGGTCTGTGCTGTATGAAAGATGAAGGACTTCACCTAGAGACGTCACTGGTGAGTCAGTGTTACCTATACTTTGACACTATACGCTGTATACTATATACTGAACTGAAGGGTAAATTGACTAGATCAATGGATGTTTGACAGGTTATAGTTTCACACAGCAACTAGGGTTGAGCGAAACGGGTCGAACATTTTCAAAAGTCGCCGACTTTTGGCGAAGTCGAGTTTCATGAAACCCGATCCGACCCCTGTGCGTGGTCGGCCATGCGGTACGCGACTTTCGCGCCAAAGTCGCGTTTCAATGACGCGAAAAGCGCCATTTCTCAGCCAATGAAGGTAAACGCAGAGTGTGGGCAGCGTGATGACATAGGTCCTGGTCCCCACCATCTTAGAGAAGGGCATTGCAGTGATTGGCTTGCTGTCTGCGGCGTCACAGGGGCTATAAAGGGGAGTTCCCGCCGACCGCCATGTTACTGCTGCTGATCTGAGCTTAGGGAGAGGTTGCTGCCGCTTCGTCAGAAGCAGGGATAGCGTTAGGCAGGGTCCATTAACCACAAAACCGCCTGTGCTGTAGCGATTTCCACTGCCCAACACCACCTTCGGTGTGCAGGGACAGTGGAAGCTCCTTTTTTTTTTTTTTTCCTCAGCGCTGTAGCTCATTGGGCTGCCCTAGAAAGCTCCCTGATAGCTGCATTGCTGTGTGTACGCCGCTGTGCAAACCAACTGCTTTTTTCAAAGCACAAATCCTCTTGTTCCTTCCTTTCTGCACAGCTATCTTGTTTGTTTGTCCACACTTTTTATTTAATTTGTGCATCAGTCCACTCCTTATTGCTGCCTGCCATACCTGGCTGAGATTACTGCAGGGAGATAGTAATTGAAGGACAGTTCCTTTTTTTTTTTTTTTTTTTTGTGGGAGATTAAGATTGACATTTCTGCTAGAGTGCCATCTCTGTCTGTGTCATCTCTCACTCAGTGGGCCATAGAAAGCCTATTTATTTTTTTGCTTGATTTGGGTTCCAAAATCTACCAGAAAAAATCACAACATCAATCAGTGGGAGAAAAATATTGGCCTCAGGGCTTGTGTGCCACTCCTTACTCCTGTGTGTGCCATCTCTCACTCAGTGGGCCATAGAAAGCCTATTAATTTTTTTGCTTGATTTGGGTTTCAAATTCTACCTGAAAAAATCAATAAATCAATCAGTGGGAGATTAATATTGGCCTTTGGGCTTGTGTGCCAGTCCTAAGCGTGCCATCTCTCTCTCTCTCAGATAGTGGGCCATAGAAAGCCTATTTTTTTATTATTTTATTGGGTTTATAAATTTTCCCTGGAAAAAAAAAAAAGTGGGAGATTAATATTGGCCTCTGGGCTTGTGTGCCAGTCCTGAGCGTGCCATCTCTCTCACAAATAGTGGGCCATAGAAAGCCTATTTATTTTTTTGGTTGATTTGGGTTCATAATTCTACCTGAAAAAATCAATCAATCAATCAGTGGGAGATTAATATTGGCCTTTGGGCTTGTGTGCCAGTCCTAAGCGTGCCATCTCTCTCTCTCAGATAGTGGGCCATAGAAAGCCTATTTATTATTATTTTTTTTATTGGGTTTATAAATTTTCCCTGGAAAAAAAAAAAAATGGGAGATTAATATTGGCCTCTGGGCTTGTGTGCCAGTCCTGAGCGTGCCATCTCTCTCACAAATAGTGGGCCATAGAAAGCCTATAAATTTTTTTGCTTGATTTGGGTTCCAAAATCTACCAAAAATAATCACTAAATCAATCAGTGGGAGATTAATATTGGCCTCTGGGCTTGTCTGCCACTCCTGACTCCTGTGAGCGTCATCTGTCACTCAGTGGGCCCTAGAAAGCCTATTTTTTGTTTTATTTGTTTTCTAAATTCTCCCTGAAAAAATCATTTTATTTTCTTTGGTTTCTAAATTATTCCTGAAAAAAATCATTTTTTTTTTTTTTTTTTTCTCTAAAGTCTCCCTGAAAAAAAAAAAAAAATCTGTGGGAGATTCATATTGCCCCTTCTGCTTGTGTGCCAGTCTTGACTCCTGGGTGTGCCATCTCTCTCTCTCTCCCCAATTGTGGGCCATAGAAAGCCTATAAATTTTTTTGCTTGATTTGGGTTCCAAAATCTACCAAAAAAAATAACTAAATCAATCAGTGGGAGATTAATATTGGCCTCTGGGCTTGTGTGCCACTCCTGACTCCTGTGTGCGTCATCTGTCACTCAGTGGGCCCTAGAAAGCCTATTTTTTGCTTTATTTGTTTTCTAAATTCTCCCTGAAACAATCATTTTATTTTCTTTGGTTTCTAAATTATTCCTGAAAAAAATCATTTTTTTTGTATTTTTTTTTCTCTCAAGTCTCCCTGAAAAAAAAAAAAAATCTGTGGGAGATTCATATTGCCCCTTCTGCTTGTGTGCCAGTCTTGACTCCTGGGTGTGTCATCTCTCTCTCTCTCCCCAATTGTGGGCCATAGAAAGCCTATTAATTTTTTTGCTTGATTTGGGTTCCAAAATCTACCAAAAAATATAACTAAATCAATCGGTGGGAGATTAATATTGGCCTCTGGGCTTGTGTGCCACTCCTGACTCCTGTGTGCGTCCTCTCTCACTCAGTGGGCCCTACAAAGCCTTTTTTTTTTTTCCTAAATTCTCCCTGAAACAATCATTTCATTTTATTTGGTTTATAAATTCTTCTGTAAAAAATAATTTTTTTTAAAATTTTTTTTTTTCTGAAGTCTCCCTTTTAAAAAAAACAAACACAAATCAGTGGGAGATAAATATTTACATTTGCGCTTCAGTGACAGTCCTGCGTGTGTGCCATCTCATTTGTTGCCAACAACAACAGAGTGTGTAACATTGTGGCTGATTTTCGTTGTGGTCTCACCCACCTGTAAAGGGGTAGCTAAATCATACTGAAGTTATAGCTCACCGTGTAAGTTGTGTGACAGCAACAAATACCGTTCGTTTGGTAACGTTTTTAAAACAATGAGGAAGTCTGGTGGAAGAGGTCGTGGCCGGGGGCGTTCATTGTCAGCTGGTAATGAGGGTAGTGGTAGTGGTGGAGCATCAGGTGGTCGTGGGAAAAAAAATATTGCACCTAAGTCTGGAGCTGTGGAGCCAGGTTCGTCGTCTGGCTACACAAGGCCTCGAACGCTCCCTTTTCTGGGAGTAGGAAAACCGCTTTTAAAGCCGGAGCAGCAAGAGCAAGTTTTGGCTTATCTTGCTGACTCAGCCTCTAGCTCTTTTGCCTCCTCTCGTGAAACTGGTAAAAGTAAAAGCAGCGCGTCGTTAGTGGATGTTCACGGTCAGGGACAAGTCGCTTCCTTGTCCTCTTCAGCAAAAACAACAACAGAGAAGAATGCAGCAGGCGACACAACGGGTTACTCCATGGAGCTCTTTACACATACCGTCCCTGGCTTAGAAAGTGAAGCAGTTAACAGTCCATGCCCATTACAAGTTGAATCTGACATGGAGTGCACTGATGCACAGCCACAGCCAGACTACTATGCTGGTCCTTTGACTCAGACCACAACATTGCCCTCGCAGGGTGCTGATCAAGAATCAGACCCTGATGATACTATGTTGCCCCATCACGAACGCTATACCACCGACCGACACGGTGACACAGACGAAGTTGCACACGAGCTACAAGAAGAGGTAATAGTAGGGTTGAGCGACCTTCACTTTTATAGGATCGGGTCGGGTTTCACGAAACCCGACTTTTGGAAAAGTTGGGTCGAGTGAAATCGGCCGATCCTATAAAAAAGTCGGGGTCGGGGTCGGCCGAAACTCGAAACCCAATGCAGTGCATTGGGTTTCCATGGTTCCCAGAGTCTGAAGGAGCGGAAACTCTCCTTCAGGCCCTGGGATCCATATTTAAGTGTAAAATATAGAATTAAAATAAAAAATATTGCAATACTTACCCTCTGACGCGCCCTGGTACTAACTGGCAGCCTTCCTCCTTCGAATCCGCGCTTCTAGGACCTTGCCGTGACGTCGCGGTGACGTCGCGGCTTGTGATTGGCCGCGCGGCCGCCCATGTGACCGCTCGCGCGGCCAATCACAAGCCGCGACGTCACCCGCGACGTCACCGAAGGTCCTGGAAGGGCTGATTCTTAGGAAGGAAGGCTGTCGGTAGGAAGCAGGGCGCTTCCGAGGGTGAGTATATTCCTATTAGGTACGCGACGTCACGGCAAGGTCCTAGAAGCGCGGATTCGAAGGAGGAAGGCTGCCGGTTAGTACCAGGGCGCGTCAGAGGGTAAGTATTGCAATATTTTTTATTTTAATTCTATATTTTACACTTTAATCTGAATTCCGATACCAATTCCCGATATCTTAAACATATCGGGAATCGGGATCGGAATTCCGATTCCAGATTCAAAAGATCGCCGACTTCATGGCCGACCCCCCACTGGGGTCGGGTCGGGTTTCATGAAACCCGACCTTGCCAAAAGTCGGCGACTTTTGAACAATTTCGACCCGTTTCGCTCAACCCTAGGTAATAGATGACCCAGTTCTTGACCCCGATTGGCAGCCATTGGGGGAACAGGGTGCAGGCGGCAGCAGTTCTGAAGCGGAGGAGGAGGGGCCGCAGCAGGCATCAACATCGCAACAGGTTCCATCTGCCGGGCCCGTATCTTGGCCAAAACGCGTGGCAAAGTCAAAACCTGTTGGAGGACAGCGTGGCCATCCGGTTAAAGCTCAGTCTGCAATGCCTGAAAAGGTATCCGATGCTAGAAAGAGTGCAGTCTGGCATTTTTTTAAACAACATCCAATTGATCAGCACAAAGTAATCTGTCAAAAATGTTCAACTACCTTAAGCAGAGGGCAGAATCTGAAAAGTCTCAATACAAGTTGCATGCATAGACATTTAACCACCATGCATTTGCAAGCTTGGACTAACTACCAAACGTCCCTTAAGGTTGTAGCACCCTCGGCCAATGAAGCTACTCATCAACGCAACATCCCTTCCGGCAGTGTAGGGCCACCATTTTCTGCACCACCTGCAGTATCTGTGCAGGTTTCTTTGCCAGGCCAAAGCAGTCAGGGTCAGGGAATCTCCAGTTTCGTAGTAGGAAACACTGCATCTAGGGCACAGGCGGCAACAATACCATCTCCCACCGTCTCTCAGTCTGCCATGTCCACCGGCACCCCCGCTAGTTCCACGATCTCCAGCTCTCCAGTCCAGCTCACCCTACATGAGACTATGGTTAGAAAAAGGAAGTACTTAGCCTCGCATCCGCGTACACAGGGTTTGAACGCCCACATAGCTAGACTAATCTCGTTAGAGATGATGCCCTACCGGTTAGTTGAAAGCGAAGCTTTCAAAGACCTGATGGACTACGCTGTACCACGCTACGAGCTACCCAGTCGACACTTTTTTCCAGAAAAGCCATCCCAGCCCTCCACCAGCATGTTAAAGAGCGCATCGTCCATGCACTCAGGCAATCTGTGAGCACAAAGGTGCACCTGACAACAGATGCATGGACCAGTAGGCATGGCCAGGGACGTTACGTGTCCATCACGGCACACTGGGTAAATGTGGTGGATTCAGAGTCCACAGGGGACAGCAAGTTTGGGACAGTTCTGCCTAGCCCACGGTCTAGGAAACAGTTGGCTGTAGCCGTTCGCAACCCTTCCTCCTCCTCCTCCTCCTCGTCCTCCTGCAGAAGCGAGAGCTCGTCCACAGACCGCAGTCGCACAACGACTCCATCCGCAGCTGCCACTGTTGCACACCAGGTCTCCCATTATGGGGCAGCTACTGGCAAACGTCAGCAGGCTGTATTGGCTATGAAGTGTTTGGGCGACAACAGACACACCGCGGAAGTTCTGTCCGAGTTCTTGCAGCAAGAAACGCAGTCGTGGCTGGGCACTGTAGATCTTGAGGCAGGCAAGGTAGTGAGTGATAACGGAAGGAATTTCATGGCTGCCATCTCCCTTTCCCAACTGAAACACATTCCTTGCCTGGCTCACACCTTAAACCTGGTGGTGCAGTGCTTCCTGAAAAGTTATCCGGGGTTATCCGACCTGCTCCTCAAAGTGCGTGGACTTTGCGCACATATCCGCCGTTCGCCTGTACACTCCAGCCGTATGCAGACCTATCAGCGTTCTTTGAACCTTCCCCAGCATCGCCTAATCATAGACGTTGTTACAAGGTGGAACTCAACACTGCACATGCTCCAGAGACTGTGCGAACAGAGGCGGGCTGTTATGTTTTTGTGGGAGGATACACATACACGGGCAGGCAGTAGGATGGCAGACATGGAGTTGTCAGGTGTGCAGTGGTCGAAGATTCAAGACATGTGTCAAGTCCTTCAGTGTTTTGAGGAATGCACACGGCTGGTTAGTGCAGACAACGCCATAATAAGCATGAGCATCCCCCTAATGTGTCTGCTGATGCAAAGTTTGACGCACATAAAGGATCAGGCGTCTGCACCAGAGGAAGAGGAAAGCCTTGATGACAGTCAGCCATTGTCTGGTCAGGGCAGTGTACAGGACGAGGTAGCGGGCGAAGAGGAGGTGGAGGATGAGGAGGATGATGGGGATGAGTATATTTTTAATGAGGAAGCTTTCCCGGGGTCATTGGAAATTGGTGGCGTGGCAAGGGCGGGTTCTGGTTTTTTGAGGGACACAAGTGACGTAGATTTGCCTGCAACTGCCCCTCAACCAAGCACAACCGCAGATTTGACAACTGGAACTTTGGTCCACATGGCGGATTATGCCTTGCGTATCCTCAAAAGGGACACACGCATTACAAAAATGATGAACGATGACGATTACTGGTTGGCCTGCCTCCTTGATCCTCGCTATAAAGGCAAATTGCAAAATATTATGCCACATGAGAACTTGGAACTAGAGTTGAGCGACCTTGAGCTTTTTAGAGTCGAGCCGGGTTTCGCGAAACCCGACTATCTCAAAAGTCGGGTCGAGTGAAATCGGCCCATTATGACGTAAAGTCGGGATCGACCGAAACACGAAACCCAATGCAAGTCAATGGGGCAGCATAGTCGGCAGTGAGTGGGGGCCAGGAAAACACCTAGAGTGCCCATTTTAATGTCAAAACCATCCATTCTTCTTAATGAAGCTTGTCAAGCGTAATTTACCTTATAATAATTGGAAGGCATTTGAAATTGGGGGTCATTTGGCTAAAGTTGTGTGGGGTAGGGCTGGTTCAAGTAATTAGTGGGCCCAGGAAATCTGGACCACGTCACGGCAGTGGAGCAGGGAGAGGTAAGTATTTCAACTTTGCAAGTGCTGTGATCCTGAGCAAGCAGGGGGGGCCCACTTGTTGGCATTGGCACTGGCACAGGGCCCCTCAAAGTACAGCGGTGTGTTTGCACGGCGGGGGCGCCTCCCACCGGCAGCAACACTTTTGCGTACTATGAGAGGCCCTGTGCCAGTGACGTCGCCAACTAGTATTCCTCCCCCCACCTGATGAAGGAACCTGCACTTTCATCTGCACCTTCCTCTTTGTCCCCGTGTAAGGTGGTATGGTATGCGGGAAGAGCAACCTGACTTTCAGCAGGGTCACAATGTTGTTGTGTAGCATGCACGGGGAATGTTGCGTTATGGGTCAATGTACCAGCAGACTCATCTATCACTGGCTGGGCAATGGGCACGATGAAGTGGAAACACAGATATAGGCCCAAAGAATAAAGTGGGCTAAATGCAGTTCAAAATTGGTAACACAGGAATAACCAGGGGGCATTGCAGTGGAGGACAACTGGAATGAGAGGCTGACACAGAGCGTAGGGCCAAATCAGTAAGTAGTCGAAATGCAGTTCAAAATTGGCAACCGTAGTAAACAGGCGGCACAGCTTTGTTCAGTGGAGGAGAACAGCAAGGAGTGGCAGACACCGATAGTAGGCCCCAACCCAACTAGTAGGCCAAATGCAGTCTAACATTAACAACTACTTAACGAGAGCCTGAAAATGGAATTTCAGGACAGGAAACCAGGAGAACAGCAAGGAGTGGCAGACACCGATAGTAGGCCCCAAACCAACTAGTACGCCAAATGCAGTTGTTCCATTTAACCACAATTTAATGAGAGCCTGAAGATAGAAGCTCAGGAAAGGCAACCTGGGGAACACCTTGGAGTGTAACACACCATCTCTCTCCACCCCATACCCATTTTGTAGGCCTAATGCAGTGTACTTTTCTACAACTACTAAACGAGAGTCGGAAGACCGAAGCAATGGCAAGGAAACCTGGGGAACACCTTGGAGTGTAACACACCATCTCTCTCCACCCCATACCCAATTTGTAGGCCTAATGCAGTGTAGTTTCCAAGAACTACTAAACGAGAGCCGGAAGATCGAAGCTCAGGAAAGGCAACCTGGGGAACACCTTGGAGTGTAACACACCCTCTCTCTACACCCCATACCCAATTTGAAGGCCTAATGCAGTGTAGTTTCCAAGAACTACTAAACGAGAGCCGGAAGATCGAAGCTCAGGAAAGGCAACCTGGGGAACACCTTGGAGTGTAACACACCCTCTCGCTACACCCCATACCCAATTTGAAGGCCTAATGCAGCGTAGTTTCCGACAACTACTAAACGAGAGCATGAAGATCGAAGCTCAGGAAAGGCAACCTGGGGAACACCTTGGAGTGTAACACACCCTCTCTCTACACCCCATACCCAATTTGAAGGCCTAATGCAGTGTAGTTTCCAAGAACTACTAAACGAGAGCCGGAAGATCGAAGCTCAGGAAAGGCAACCTGGGGAACATCTTGGAGTGGAACACACCATCTCTCTACACCCCATAGCCAATTTGAAGGCCTAATGCAGCGTAGTTTCCAACAACTACTAAACGAGAGCCGGAAGATCGAAGCTCAGGAAAGGCAACCTGGGGAACACCTTGGAGTGTAACACAACGTCTCTCTACACCACGGAAGGGCTGATTCTTAGGAAGGAAGGCTGTTGGAAATAAGCATTGCGCGTCCGAGGGTGATTATATTCTTATTAGGTATATACTCACCCTCGGACGCGCCCTGCTTCTTTATTTGGAATGAATGTTTATTTGCAATGTGGTGTTGACTTTCTCTATTATTTTGGTAATTAATGATTTTATTATTTTCATTGTTTTGCATCTTCTCGGCAATAATATAAAGAAGACGCGACAGGACAACACTCGGTGGATGCCATATCTGTGTTTTCAATTTAAAAAACCTTTCAGTTAACTACTTGCAGGAGAAAGTAATTGTAGCTGGTGGCCATTTTTAGTACTGTACCAGATTTTAGTTGTGTGTTTGTTTTTAATGTTAAAATGTCTGCATTTGATATCTCTCCAGTATTTTCTTTTTTGTAAGCAAAATACTTATTTTTATATTTTCTGATGTTGGTTCCAGGGGTACACGGGCAGCAGTGCCCTGGTCAGTGTAGTAGTAGTTGAAAGAATGGACCGCAGACAGGCATCGAAGGCCTAAAATAAAAAAATTGGGCTGGCTGTAGGCAATTTTAAATTGGTTCCAGGGGTACACGGGCAGCAGTGGTGTGGTCAGTGGAGGCCTAGTGGAAGGAGTGACCGCAGACAGGCATCGAAGGCCTAAAATAATAACACATGGCTGTAGGCAATTTTAAATTGGTTCCAGGGGTACACGGGCAGCAGTGGTGTGGTCAGTGGAGGCCTAGTGGAAGGAGTGACCACAGACAGGCATCGAAGGCCTAACATAACAAAAATGTCAATACAATGGTATTGTCAGTGGCAGGCATTGAAGGATGTCAGCGCATAGACTAAACATTGGTGGAGCTGTGAGATAATTTTGCAAGTGGTAGAGCACTGTTTGAGCTGGGGTGGGGGGAAACTGTCTTGTGGCCGGCGGTACAGGCCCAGGGTCCCTCATATTACAACGGTGTGTCTGACGTTGGGTGCGCACCACCACCGCCAGAGACACTTTATTGTACTAGGAGGGGCCCAGTGGCAGTGCCGTCGACCAAAAGCGGGCTCACCCACCTCTTCAGACAAACTGCACTCTCACGGGTGCTGTCGCCAAGTGTCGATACCACGGGGGTTTGGCCATTTAGTGAGGTGTAAACATGTCGTATGCTGGACAATCAGGTGCTGAAAATTACGAGATTGGAAAAGGCATTCAGAATAGTCCACAGGCAAGACCTTTTCATAGGAAAGCTAGGTGTCAGCCGGGCAAGGTGGGGCAAAAGATTTCGAAATCCAGTTGTGGTTCATTTTAATGAAGGTTAGATCATCTACATTTTGGGTAGCCAGACGAGTCCTTTTTTCTGTTAGTATTGAACCTGCAGCACTGAATACTCTTTCTGATAGGACACTAGCTGCCGGGCAAGCAAGCTCCTGCAATGCATATTCTGCCAATTCTGGCCAGGTGTCTAATTTTGATGCCCAGTAATCAAATGGGAATGACAGTTGAGGGAGAACATCGATAAGGGATGAAAAATAGTTTGTAACCATACTGGACAAATGTTGTCTCCTGTCACTTTGAATTGATGCTGCAGTACCTGTCCTGTCTGCGGTCATAGCAAAATCACTCCATAACCTGGTCAGAAAACCCCTCTGGCCAACGCCACTTCTGATTTCTGCCCCTCTAACTCCTCTGGTCTGCTGGCCCCTGCAGCTCGTGTGAGAACGATCACGGGCGCTGTGTGCAGGGAATGCCAGAAGCAAACGGTCAACAAGAGTTGATTGTTTGGTTGCTAATATTAGTTCCAAGTTCTCATGTGGCATTATATTTTGCAATTTGCCTTTATAGCGAGGATCAAGGAGGCAGGCCAACCAGTAATCATAGTAACATAGTAACATAGTAACATAGTTAGTAAGGCCGAAAAAAGACATTTGTCCATCCAGTTCAGCCTATATTCCATCATAATAAATCCCCAGATCTACGTCCTTCTACAGAACCTAATAATTGTATGATACAATATTGTTCTGCTCCAGGAAGACATCCAGGCCTCTCTTGAACCCCTCGACTGAGTTCGCCATCACCACCTCCTCAGGCAAGCAATTCCAGATTCTCACTGCCCTAACAGTAAAGAATCCTCTTCTATGTTGGTGGAAAAACCTTCTCTCCTCCAGACGCAAAGAATGCCCCCTTGTGCCCGTCACCTTCCTTGGTATAAACAGATCCTCAGCGAGATATTTGTATTGTCCCCTTATATACTTATACATGGTTATTAGATCGCCCCTCAGTCGTCTTTTTTCTAGACTAAATAATCCTAATTTCGCTAATCTATCTGGGTATTGTAGTTCTCCCATCCCCTTTATTAATTTTGTTGCCCTCCTTTGTACTCTCTCTAGTTCCATTATATCCTTCCTGAGCACCGGTGCCCAAAACTGGACACAGTACTCCATGTGCGGTCTAACTAGGGATTTGTACAGAGGCAGTATAATGCTCTCATCATGTGTATCCAGACCTCTTTTAATGCACCCCATGATCCTGTTTGCCTTGGCAGCTGCTGCCTGGCACTGGCTGCTCCAGGTAAGTTTATCATTAACTAGGATCCCCAAGTCCTTCTCCCTGTCAGATTTACCCAGTGGTTTCCCGTTCAGTGTGTAATGGTGATATTGATTCCCTCTTCCCATGTGTATAACCTTACATTTATCATTGTTAAACCTCATCTGCCACCTTTCAGCCCAAGTTTCCAACTTATCCAGATCCATCTGTAGCAGAATACTATCTTCTCTTGTATTAACTGCTTTACATAGTTTTGTATCATCTGCAAATATCGATATTTTACTGTGTAAACCTTCTACCAGATCATTAATGAATATGTTGAAGAGAACAGGTCCCAATACTGACCCCTGCGGTACCCCACTGGTCACAGCGACCCAGTTAGAGACTATACCATTTATAACCACCCTCTGCTTTCTATCACTAAGCCAGTTACTAACCCATTTACACACATTTTCCCCCAGACCAAGCATTCTCATTTTGTGTACCAACCTCTTGTGCGGCACGGTATCAAACGCTTTGGAAAAATCGAGATATACCACGTCCAATGACTCACCGTGGTCCAGTCTATAGCTTACCTCTTCATAAAAACTGATTAGATTGGTTTGACAGGAGCGATTTCTCATAAACCCATGCTGATATGGAGTTAAACAGTTATTCTCATTGAGATAATCCAGAATAACATCCCTCAGAAACCCTTCAAATATTTTACCAACAATAGAGGTTAGACTTACTGGCCTATAATTTCCAGGTTCACTTTTAGAACCCTTTTTGAATATTGGCACCACATTTGCTATGCGCCAGTCCTGCGGAACAGACCCTGTCGCTATAGAGTCACTAAAAATAAGAAATAATGGTTTATCTATTACATTACTTAGTTCTCTTAGTACTCGTGGGTGTATGCCATCCGGACCCGGAGATTTATCTATTTTAATCTTATTTAGCCGGTTTCGCACCTCTTCTTGGGTTAGATTGGTGACCCTTAATATAGGGTTTTCATTGTTTCTTGGGATTTCACCTAGCATTTCATTTTCCACCGTGAATACCGTGGAGAAGAAGGTGTTTAATATGTTAGCTTTTTCCTCGTCATCTACAACCATTCTTTCCTCACTATTTTTTAAGGGGCCTACATTTTCAGTTTTTATTCTTTTACTATTGATATAGTTGAAGAACAGTTTGGGATTAGTTTTACTCTCCTTAGCAATGTGCTTCTCTGTTTCCTTTTTGGCAGCTTTAATTAGTTTTTTAGATAAAGTATTTTTCTCCCTATAGTTTTTTAGAGCTTCAATGGTGCCATCCTGCTTTAGTAGTGCAAATGCTTTCTTTTTACTGTTAATTGCCTGTCTTACTTCTTTGTTTAGCCACATTGGGTTTTTCCTATTTCTAGTCCTTTTATTCCCACAAGGTATAAACCGCTTACACTGCCTATTTAGGATGTTCTTAAACATTTCCCATTTATTATCTGTATTCTCATTTCTGAGGATATTGTCCCAGTCTACCAGATTAAGGGCATCTCTAAGCTGTTCAAACTTTGCCTTCCTAAAGTTCAATGTTTTTGTGACTCCCTGACAAGTCCCCCTAGTGAAAGACAGGTGAAACTGCACAATATTGTGGTCGCTATTTCCTAAATGCCCAACCACCTGCAGATTTGTTATTCTGTCAGGTCTATTAGATAGTATTAGGTCTAAAAGTGCTGCTCCTCTGGTTGGATTCTGCACCAATTGTGAAAGATAATTTTTCTTGGTTATTAGCAGAAACCTGTTGCCTTTATGGGTTTCACAGGTTTCTGTTTCCCAGTTAATATCCGGGTAGTTAAAGTCCCCCATAACCAGGACCTCATTATGGGTTGCAGCTTCATCTATCTGCTTTAGAAGTAGACTTTCCATGCTTTCTGTTATATTTGGGGGTTTGTAACAGACCCCAATGAGAATTTTGTTACCATTTTTCCCTCCATGAATTTCAACCCATATGGACTCGACATCCTCATTCCCTTCGCTAATATCCTCCCTTAAAGTGGACTTTAGACAAGACTTTACATAGAGACAAACCCCTCCTCCTCTCCGATTTTTACGATAATTTCTAAACAGACTGTAACCCTGTAAGTTAACTGCCCAGTCATAGCTTTCATCTAACCATGTCTCGGTTATTCCCACTATGTCAAAGTTACCTGTAGATATTTCTGCTTCTAGTTCTTCCATCTTGTTTGTCAGGCTTCTGGCGTTTGCGAGCATGCAGTTTAGAGGATTTTGTTTTGTTCCAATCTCCTCACTGTGGATTGTTTTAGAAATGTTCTTACCTCCCTTCTGAGTATGTTTTCCTGGGTCGTCTTTGTTCGAGTCTAATGTTTTTCTTCCTGTCCCCTCTTCTTCTAGTTTAACGCCCTCCTGATGAGTGTAGCGAGTCTTCTGGCGAATGTGTGTTTCCCAGGTTTGTTGAGGTGTAGTCCGTCTCTGGCGAGGAGTCCATCATACCAGTAATTCACACCGTGGTCCAGGAATCCAAATCCTTGTTGTCTGCACCATCGTCTTAGCCAGTTGTTTGCATCAAGGATCCTGTTCCATCTCCTGGTGCCATGCCCGTCTACTGGAAGGATAGAAGAAAAAACTACCTGTGCATCCAGTTCCTTTACTTTCTTCCCCAACTCTTCAAAGTCCTTGCAGATTGTCGGTAGGTCCTTCCTTGCCGTGTCATTGGTGCCAACATGTATCAGAAGAAATGGGTGGACGTCCTTGGAGCTGAAGAGCTTTGGTATCCTATCGGTCACATCCTTGATCATCGCACCTGGAAGGCAGCATACTTCTCTTGCAGTTATGTCCGGTCTGCAGATGGCTGCTTCGGTGCCTCTCTTTAGTGAGTCTCCCACCACCACCACTCTTCGTTGCTTCTTGGCTGTACTTTTTGCTGTCACTTGTTGCTGTGTGCCCTTTTCTTTTTTGCTTGCTGGTATTGCTTCATTCTTAGGTGTGCCATCTTCATCCTCTACAAAGATTTGATATCGGTTCTTCAGTTGTGTGGTTGGTGATTTCTCCATGGTCTTCTTGCTTCTTTTGGTCACATGCTTCCACTCATCTGCTTTTGGAGGTTCTCTGACACTTTTTTCACCTTCTGTGACCAGTAGAGATGCTTCTGTTCTGTCTAGAAAGTCTTCATTCTCTTTGATGAGTTTCAAAGTTGCTATTCTTTCTTCCAGACCCCACACCTTTTCTTCTAAAAGGGCCACTAGTCTACACTTCTGACAGGTGAAATTGGATTCTTCTTCTGGTCGATCTGTGAACATGTAGCACATGCTGCAGCTCACCATGTAGGTTGTCACATCTGCCATGTTGCTCCTAGATCCTGCTGACTTGCTGTGTGTTTTCCTTCTTGTGTAATCTACTCAGCCAAGCTCTCTTGCAATAATGTCCTACAGGCAAAAATTTGGTTTGGTGATGCTTTCGAAGCAGCTGGTCCCGGCTGTACCCAACGATCTTCTAGCTTAGGGAGACTTCGCTTCTCCCAGAAGGCACCTGGAATATGCAAATTAGCCTCCTGAAGCTTGAATCCCTGGTTTGGTGATGCTTTCGAAGCAGCTGGTCCCGGCTGTACCCAACGATCTTCTAGCTTAGGGAGACTTCGCTTCTCCCAGAAGGCACCTGGAATATGCAAATTAGCCTCCTGAAGCTTGAATCCCTGGTTTGGTGATGCTTTCGAAGCAGCTGGTCCCGGCTGTACCCAACGATCTTCTAGCTTAGGGAGACTTCGCTTCTCCCAGAAGGCACCTGGAATATGCAAATTAGCCTCCTGAAGCTTGATCATCAATCATCATTTTAGTTATGCGTGTGTCCCTTTTGAGGATACGTAAGGCATAATCCGCCATGTGGGCCAAAGTTCCAGTTCTCAAATCTGCGGTTGTGCTTGGTTGAGGGGCAGTTTCAGGCAAATCCACGTCACTTGTGTCCCTCAAAAAACCAGAACCCGGCCTTGCCGCGCCACCAATTTCCAGTGGCCCCGGAAAAGCTTCCTCATTAAAAATATAATCATCCCCATCATCCTCCTCGTCCTCCTCCTCCTCTTCGCCCGCTACCTCGTCCTGTACACTGCCCTGGCCAGACAATGGCTGACTGTCATCAAGGCTTTCCTCTTCCTCAGCTGCAGACGCCTGATCCTTTATGTGCGTCAAACTTTGCATCAGCAGACGCATTAGGGGGATGCTCATGCTTATTATGGCGTTGTCTGCACTAACCAGCCGTGTGCATTCCTCAAAACACTGAAGGACTTGACACATGTCTTGAATCTTCGACCACTGCACACCTGACAACTCCATGTCTGCCATCCTACTGCCTGCCCGTGTATGTGTATCCTCCCACAAAAACATAACAGCCCGCCTCTGTTCACACAGTCTCTGAAGCATGTGCAGTGTTGAGTTCCACCTTGTTGCAACGTCTATGATTAGGCGATGCTGGGGAAGGTTCAAAGAACGCTGATAGGTCTGCATACGGCTGGAGTGTACGGGCGAACGGCGGATATGTGAGCAAAGTCCACGCACTTTGAGGAGCAGGTCGGATAACCCCGGATAACTTTTCAGGAAGCACTGCACCACCAGGTTTAAGGTGTGAGCCAGGCAAGGAATGTGTTTCAGTTGGGAAAGGGAGATGGCAGCCATGAAATTCCTTCCGTTCTCACTCACTACCTTGCCTGCCTCAAGATCTACAGTACCCAGCCACGACTGCGTTTCTTTCTGCAAGAACTCGGACAGAACTTCCGCGGTGTGTCTGTTGTCGCCCAAACACTTCATAGCCAATACAGCCTGCTGATGTTTGCCAGTAGCTGCCCCATAATGGGAGACCTGGTGTGCAACAGTGGCAGCTGCGGATGGAGTGGTTGTGCGACTGCGGTCTGTGGACGAGCTCTCGCTTCTGCAGGAGGACGAAGAGGAGGAGGAGGGGGTGCGAACGGCTACAGCCAATTGTTTCCTAGACCGTGGGCTAGGCAGAACTGTCCCAAACTTGCTGTCCCCTGTGGACCCTGCATCCACCACATTTACCCAGTGTGCCGTGATGGACACGTAACGTCCCTGGCCATGCCTACTGGTCCATGCATCTGTTGTCAGGTGCACCTTTGTGCTCACAGATTGCCTGAGTGCATGGACGATGCGCTCTTTAACATGCTGGTGGAGGGCTGGGATGGCTTTTCTGGAAAAAAAGTGTCGACTGGGTAGCTCGTAGCGTGGTACAGCGTAGTCCATCAGGGCTTTGAAAGCTTCGCTTTCAACTAACCGGTAGGGCATCATCTCTAACGAGATTAGTCTAGCTATGTGTGCGTTCAAACCCTGTGTACGCGGATGCGAGGCTAAGTACTTCCTTTTTCTAACCATAGTCTCATGTAGGGTGAGCTGGACTGGAGAGCTGGAGATCGTGGAACTAGCGGGGGTGCCGGTGGACATGGCAGACTGAGAGACGGTGGGAGATGGTATTGTTGCCACCGGTGCCCTAGATGCAGTGTTTCCTACTACGAAACTGGTGATTCCCTGACCCTGACGGCTTTGGCCTGGCAAAGAAACCTGCACAGATACTGCAGGTGGTGCGGAAAATGGTGGCCCTACACTGCCGGAAGGGATGTTGCGTTGCTGACTAGCTTCATTGGCCGAGGGTGCTACAACCTTAAGGGACGTTTGGTAGTTAGTCCAGGCTTGCAAATGCATGGTGGTTAATTGTCTATGCATGCAACTTGTATTGAGACTTTTCAGATTCTGTCCTCTGCTTAAGGTAGTTGAACATTTTTGACAGATGACTTTGCGCTGATCAATTGGATGTTGTTTAAAAAAATGCCAGACTGCACTCTTTCTAGCATCGGATACCTTTTCAGGCATTGCAGACTGAGCTTTAACCGGATGGCCACGCTGTCCTCCAACAGGTTTTAGCTTTGCCACGCGTTTTGGGCAAGATACGGGCCCGGCAGATGGAACCTGTTGCGATGTTGATGCCTGCTGCGGCCCCTCCTCCTCCGCTTCAGAACTGCTGCTGCCTGCACCCTGTTCCCCCAATGGCTGCCAATCGGGGTCAAGAACTGGGTCATCTATTACCTCTTCTTGTAGCTCGTGTGCAACTTCGTCTGTGTCACCGTGTCGGTCGGTGGTATAGCGTTCGTGATGGGGCAACATAGTCTCATCAGGGTCTGATTCTTGATCAGCACCCTGCGATGGCAATGTTGTGGTCTGAGTCAAAGGACCAGGATAGTAGTCTGGCTGTGGCTGTGCATCAGTGCACTCCATGTCAGATTCAACTTGTAATGGGCATGGACTGTTAACTGCTTCACTTTCTAAGCCAGGGACGGTATGTGTAAAGAGCTCCATGGAGTAACCCGTTGTGTCGCCTGCTGCATTCTTCTCTGTTGTTGTTTTTGCTGAAGAGGACAAGGAAGCGACTTGTCCCTGACCGTGAACATCCACTAACGACGCGCTGCTTTGACATTTACCAGTTTCACGAGAGGAGGCAAAAGAGCTAGAGGCTGAGTCAGCAAGATAAGCCAAAACTTGCTCTTGCTGCTCCGGCTTTAAAAGCAGTTTTCCTACTCCCAGAAAAGGGAGCGTTCGAGGCCTTGTGTAGCCAGACGACGAACCTGGCTCCACAGCTCCAGACTTAGGTGCAATATTTTTCTTCCCACGACCAGCTGATGCTCCACCACTACCACTACCCTCATTACCAGCTGACAATGAGCGCCCCCGGCCACGACCTCTTCCACCAGACTTCCTCATTGTTTTAAAAACGTTACCAAACGAACGGTATTTGTTGCTGTCACACAACTTACACGGTGAGCTATAACTTCAGTATGATTTAGCTACCCCTTTACAGGTGGGTGAGACCACAACGAAAATCAGCCACAATGTTACACACTCTGTTGTTGTTGGCAACAAATGAGATGGCACACACGCAGGACTGTCACTGAAGCGCAAATGTAAATATTTATCTCCCACTGATTTGTGTTTGTTTTTTTTAAAAGGGAGACTTCAGAAAAAAAAAAAGTTAAAAAAAAATTATTTTTTACAGAAGAATTTATAAAACAAATAAAATGAAATGATTGTTTCAGGGAGAATTTAGGAAAAAAAAAAAAAAAAAGGCTTTGTAGGGCCCACTGAGTGAGAGAGGACGCACACAGGAGTCAGGAGTGGCACACAAGCCCAGAGGCCAATATTAATCTCCCACCGATTGATTTAGTTATTTTTTTTGGTAGATTTTGGAACCCAAATCAAGCAAAAAAATTAATAGGCTTTCTATGGCCCACAATTGGGGAGAGAGAGAGAGATGGCACACCCAGGAGTCAAGACTGGCACACAAGCAGAAGGGGCAATATGAATCTCCCACAGATTTTTTTTTTTTTTTTTTTTTTTCAGGGAGACTTGAGAGGAAAAAAAATACAAAAACAATGATTTTTTTCAGGAACAATTTAGAAACCAAAGAAAATAAAATGATTGTTTCAGGGAGAATTTAGAAAACAAATAAAACCAAAAATAGGCTTTCTAGGGCCCACTGAGTGACAGATGACGCACACAGGAGTCAGGAGTGGCACACAAGCCCAGAGGCCAATATTAATCTCCCACTGATTGATTTAGTGATTTTTTTTGGTAGATTTTGGAACCCAAATCAAGCAAAAAAATTAATAGGCTTTCTATGGCCCACAATTGGGGAGAGAGAGAGAGATGGCACACCCAGGAGTCAAGACTGGCACACAAGCAGAAGGGGCAATATGAATCTCCCACAGATTTTTTTTTTTTTTTTTCAGGGAGACTTGAGAGAAAAAAAAATACAAAAAAAATGATTTTTTTCAGGAATAATTTAGAAACCAAAGAAAATAAAATGATTGTTTCAGGGAGAATTTAGAAAACAAATAAAACAAAAAATAGGCTTTCTAGGGCCCACTGAGTGACAGATGACGCACACAGGAGTCAGGAGTGGCACACAAGCCCAGAGGCCAATATTAATCTCCCACTGATTGATTTAGTGATTTTTTTTGGTAGATTTTGGAACCCAAATCAAGCAAAAAAATTAATAGGCTTTCTATGGCCCACAATTGGGGAGAGAGAGAGAGATGGCACACCCAGGAGTCAAGACTGGCACACAAGCAGAAGGGGCAATATGAATCTCCCACAGATTTTTTTTTTTTTTTTTTTTTTTCAGGGAGACTTGAGAGAAAAAAAAATACAAAAAAAATGATTTTTTTCAGGAATAATTTAGAAACCAAAGAAAATAAAATGATTGTTTCAGGGAGAATTTAGAAAACAAATAAAACAAAAAATAGGCTTTCTAGGGCCCACTGAGTGACAGATGACGCACACAGGAGTCAGGAGTGGCACACAAGCCCAGAGGCCAATATTAATCTCCCACTGATTGATTTAGTGATTTTTTTTGGTAGATTTTGGAACCCAAATCAAGCAAAAAAATTAATAGGCTTTCTATGGCCCACAATTGGGGAGAGAGAGAGAGATGGCACACCCAGGAGTCAAGACTGGCACACAAGCAGAAGGGGCAATATGAATCTCCCACAGATTTTTTTTTTTTTTTTTTTTTCAGGGAGACTTGAGAGAAAAAAAAATACAAAAAAAATGATTTTTTTCAGGAATAATTTAGAAACCAAAGAAAATAAAATGATTGTTTCAGGGAGAATTTAGAAAACAAATAAAACAAAAAATAGGCTTTCTAGGGCCCACTGAGTGACAGATGACGCACACAGGAGTCAGGAGTGGCACACAAGCCCAGAGGCCAATATTAATCTCCCACTGATTGATTTAGTGATTTTTTTCAGGTAGATTTTGGAACCCAAATCAAGCAAAAAAATTAATAGGCTTTCTATGGCCCACTATTTGTGAGAGAGATGGCACGCTCAGGACTGGCACACAAGCCCAGAGGCCAATATTAATCTCCCATTTTTTTTTTTCCAGGGAAAATTTATAAACCCAATAAAAAAAATAATAATAAATAGGCTTTCTATGGCCCACTATCTGAGAGAGAGAGATGGCACGCTTAGGACTGGCACACAAGCCCAAAGGCCAATACTAATCTCCCACTGATTGATTGATTGATTTTTTCAGGTAGAATTATGAACCCAAATCAACCAAAAAAATAATTAGGCTTTCTATGGCCCACTATTTGTGAGAGAGATGGCACGCTCAGGACTGGCACACAAGCCCAGAGGCCAATATTAATCTCCCACTTTTTTTTTTTTTCCAGGGAAAATTTATAAACCCAATAAAATAATAAAAAAATAGGCTTTCTATGGCCCACTATCTGAGAGAGAGAGAGATGGCACGCTTAGGACTGGCACACAAGCCCAAAGGCCAATATTAATCTCCCACTGATTGATTTATTGATTTTTTCAGGTAGAATTTAGAACCCAAATCAAGCAAAAAAATTAATAGGCTTTCTATGGCCCACTGAGTGAGAGATGACACACACAGGAGTAAGGAGTGGCACACAAGCCCTGAGGCCAATATTTTTCTCCCACTGATTGATGTTGTGATTTTTTCTGGTAGATTTTGGAACCCAAATCAAGCAAAAAAATAAATAGGCTTTCTATGGCCCACTGAGTGAGAGATGACACAGACAGAGATGGCACTCTAGCAGAAATGTCAATCTTAATCTCCCACAAAAAAAAAAAAAAAAAAAGGAACTGTCCTTCAATTACTATCTCCCTGCAGTAATCTCAGCCATGTATGGCAGGCAGCAATAAGGAGTGGACTGATGCACAAATTAAATAAAAAGTGTGGACAAACAAACAAGATAGCTGTGCAGAAAGGAAGGAACAAGAGGATTTGTGCTTTGAAAAAAGCAGTTGGTTTGCACAGCGGCGTACACACAGCAATGCAGCTATCAGGGAGCCTTCTAGGGCAGCCCAATGAGCTACAGCGCTGAGGAAAAAAAAAAAAAAGGAGCTTCCACTGTCCCTGCACACCGAAGGTGGTGTTGGGCAGTGGAAATCGCTACAGCACAAGCGGTTTTGTGGTTAATGGACCCTGCCTAACGCTATCCCTGCTTCTGACGAAGCGGCAGCAACCTCTCCCTAAGCTCAGATCAGCAGCAGTAACATGGCGGTCGGCGGGAACTCCCCTTTATAGCCCCTGTGACGCCGCAGACAGCAAGCCAATCACTGCAATGCCCTTCTCTAAGATGGTGGGGACCAGGACCTATGTCATCACGCTGCCCACACTCTGCGTTTACCTTCATTGGCTGAGAAATGGCGCTTTTCGCGTCATTGAAACGCGACTTTGGCGCGAAAGTCGCGTACCGCATGGCCGACCACGCACAGGGGTCGGATCGGGTTTCATGAAACTCAACTTCGCCAAAAGTCGGCGACTTTTGAAAATGTTCGACCCGTTTCGCTCAACCCTACTTGGAACTAATATTAGCAACAAAACAATCAACTCTTGTTGACCGTTTGCTTCTGGCATTCCCTGCACACAGCGCCCGTGATCGTTCTCACACGAGCTTCAGGGACCAGCAGACCAGAGGTGTTAGAGGGGCAGAAATCAGAAGTGGCGTTGGCCAGAGGGGTTTTCTGACCAGGTTGTGGAGTGATTTTGCTATGACCGCAGACAGGACAGGTACTGCAGCATCAATTCAAAGTGACAGGAGACAACATTTGTCCAGTATGGTTACAAACTATTTTTCATCCCTTATCGACGTTCTCCCTCAACCGTCATTCCCATTTGATTACTGGGCATCCAAATTAGACACCTGGCCAGAATTGGCAGAATATGCATTGCAGGAGCTTGCTTGCCCGGCAGCTAGTGTCCTATCAGAAAGAGTATTCAGTGCTGCAGGTTCAATACTAACTGAAAAAAGGACTCGTCTGGCTACCCAAAATGTAGATGATCTAACCTTCATTAAAATGAACCACAACTGGATTTCGAAATCTTTTGCCCCACCTTGCCCGGCTGACACCTAACTTTCCTATGAAAAGGTCTTGCCTGTGGACTCTTCTGAATGACTTTTCCAATCTCGTAATTTTCTGCACCTGATTGTCCAGCATACGACATGTTTACTCCTAACAAAATGGCCAAACTCCTCACACGGGGCCGTGGTATCGCCACTTTGCGCCAGCACCCGTGAGAGTGCTGTTTGTCTGAAGAGGTGGGTGTGCCCGCTTTTGGTCGACGGCACTGCCACTGGGTCCCTCATAGTACAATAAAGCGTCTCTGGCGGTGGTGGTGCGCACCCAACGTCAGACACACCATTGTAATATGAGGGGCCCTGGGCCTGTACCGCCGGCCACAAGACAGTCCCCCCCCCCCAGCTCAAACAGTGCTCTACCACTAGCAAAATTATCTCTCACAGCTTCACCAATGTTTAGTCTATGCGCTGACATCCTTCAATGCCTGGCACTGACAATACCATTGTTTTGACATTTTTGTTATGTTAGGCCTTCGAAGCCTGTCTGCGGTCCGTTCTTTCTACAACTACTACACTGACCAGGCCACTGCTGGCCGTGTTCCCCTGGAACCAATTTAAACTTGCCTACAGCCAGCTCAATTTTGTTATGTTAGGCCTTCTTAGCCTGTCTGCCGTCACTCCTTCCACTAGACTTCCACTGACCAGACCACTGTTGCCCGTGTACCCCTGGAACCAATTTTAAATTGCCAACAGCCAAATGTTATTATGTTAGGCCTTTGATGCCTGTCTGCCGTCACTCCTTCCACTAGACTTCCACTGACCAGACCACTGTTGCCCGTGTACCCCCGGAACCAATTTTAAATTGCCAACAGCCCAATGTTATGATGTTAGGCCTTTGATGCCTGTCTGCCGTCACTCCTTCCACTAGGCCTCCACTGACCTGTCTACTGCTGCCCGTGTTCCCATGGAACCAATTGTAAATTGCCTACAGCCAGCCCATTTTATTACGTTAGGCCTTCGAAGCCTGTCTGCGGTCCCTCCTTCCACTAGGCCTCCACTTACCTGTCTACTGCTGCCCGTGTTCCCCTGGAACCAATTTTAAATTGCCTACAGGCAGCCCAATTTATTATGTTAGGGCTTCGAAGCCTGTCTGCGGTCCCTCCTTCCACTAGGCCTCCACTGACCTGTCTACTGCTGCCCGTGTTCCCCTGGAACCAATTTTAAACTGCCTACAGGCAGCCCAATTTATTATGTTAGGGCTTCGAAGCCTGTCTGCGGTCCCTCCTTCCACTAGGCCTACACTGACCTGTCTACTGCTGCCCGTGTACCCCTTGAACCAACATCATAAAATAAAAAAAAAAAGTATTTTGCTTATAAAAAAGAAAATACTGGTGAGATATCAAATGCAGACATTTTAACATTAAAAACAAACACACAACTAAAATCTGGTACAGTACTAAAAATGGCCACCAGCTACAATTACTTTATCCTGCAAGTATTTAACTGAAAGGTTTTTTAAATTGAAAACACAGATATGGCATCCACCGAGTGTTGTCCTGTCGCGTCTTCTTTATATTATTGCCGAGAAGATGCAAAACAATGAAAATAATAAAATCATTAATTACCAAAATAATAGAGAAAGTCAACACCACATTGCAAATAAACATTCATTCCAAATAAAGAAGCAGGGCGCGTCCGAGGGTGAGTATATACCTAATAAGAATATAATCACCCTCGGACGCGCAATGCTTATTTCCAACAGCCTTCCTTCCTAAGAATCAGCCCTTCCGTGGTGTAGAGAGACGTTGTGTTACACTCCAAGGTGTTCCCCAGGTTGCCTTTCCTGAGCTTCGATCTTCCGGCTCTCGTTTAGTAGTTGTTGGAAACTACGCTGCATTAGGCCTTCAAATTGGGTATGGGGTGTAGAGAGAGGGTTTGTTACACTCCAAGGTGTTCCCCAGGTTGCCTTTCCTGAGCTTCGATCTTCCGGCTCTCGTTTAGTAGTTGTTGGAAACTACGCTGCATTAGGCCTTCAAATTGGGTATGGGGTGCAGAGAGAGGGTGTGTTACACTCCAAGGTGTTCCCCAGGTTGCCTTTCCTGAGCTTCGATCTTCCGGCTCTCGTTTAGTAGTTCTTGGAAACTACACTGCATTAGGCCTTCAAATTGGGTATGGGGTGTAGAGAGAGGGTGTGTTACACTCCAAGGTGTTCCCCAGGTTGCCTTTCCTGAGCTTCGATCTTCCGGCTCTCGTTTAGTAGTTCTTGGAAACTACACTGCATTAGGCCTACAAATTGGGTATGGGGTGGAGAGAGATGGTGTGTTACACTCCAAGGTGTTCCCCAGGTTTCCTTGCCATTGCTTCGGTCTTCCGACTCTCGTTTAGTAGTTGTAGAAAAGTACACTGCATTAGGCCTACAAAATGGGTATGGGGTGGAGAGAGATGGTGTGTTACACTCCAAGGTGTTCCCCAGGTTGCCTTTCCTGAGCTTCTATCTTCAGGCTCTCATTAAATTGTGGTTAAATGGAACAACTGCATTTGGCGTACTAGTTGGTTTGGGGCCTACTATCGGTGTCTGCCACTCCTTGCTGTTCTCCTGGTTTCCTGTCCTGAAATTCCATTTTCAGGCTCTCGTTAAGTAGTTGTTAATGTTAGACTGCATTTGGCCTACTAGTTGGGTTGGGGCCTACTATCGGTGTCTGCCACTCCTTGCTGTTCTCCTCCACTGAACAAAGCTGTGCCGCCTGTTTACTACGGTTGCCAATTTTGAACTGCATTTCGACTACTTACTGATTTGGCCCTACTCTCTGTGTCAGCCTCTCATTCCAGTTGTCCTCCACTGCAATGCCCCCTGGTTATTCCTGTGTTACCAATTTTGAACTGCATTTAGCCCACTTTATTCTTTGGGCCTATATCTGTGTTTCCACTTCATCGTGCCCATTGCCCAGCCAGTGATAGATGAGTCTGCTGGTACATTGACCCATAACGCAACATTCCCCGTGCATGCTACACAACAACATTGTGACCCTGCTGAAAGTCAGGTTGCTCTTCCCGCATACCATACCACCTTACACGGGGACAAAGAGGAAGGTGCAGATGAAAGTGCAGGTTCCTTCATCAGGTGGGGGGAGGAATACTAGTTGGCGACGGTACTGGCACAGGGCCTCTCATAGTACGCAAAAGTGTTGCTGCCGGTGGGAGGCGCCCCCGCCATGCAAACACACCGCTGTACTTTGAGGGGCCCTGTGCCAGTGCCAATGCCAACAAGTGGGCCCCCCCTGCTTGCTCAGGATCACAGCACTTGCAAAGTTGAAATACTTACCTCTCCCTGCTCCACTGCCGTGACGTGGTCCAGATTTCCTGGGCCCACTAATTACTTGAACCAGCCCTACCCCACACAACTTTAGCCAAATGACCCCCAATTTCAAATGCCTTCCAATTATTATAAGGTAAATTACGCTTGACAAGCTTCATTAAGAAGAATGGATGGTTTTGACATTAAAATGGGCACTCTAGGTGTTTTCCTGGCCCCCACTCACTGCCGACTATGCTGCCCCATTGACTTGCATTGGGTTTCGTGTTTCGGTCGATCCCGACTTTTCGCCATAATCGGCCGATTTCACTCGACCCGACTTTTGAGATAGTCGGGTTTCGCGAAACCCAGCTCGACTCTAAAAAGGTCAAGGTCGCTCAACTCTAACAGCAACTATTTTTCTGGAATAATCTGGTTCAGGTATATGATGACCCCGTCCCATGACCCCGTCACGACCCCATCACATGACCCGTCACATCACCGGGGGGCCCACAGTGTCTGAACAGCCTGGGGCCCTGGCTACCCTTAATCCACCCCTGTGTAAAATGCAGTTGTAATTTGTCATCTTCTGGCACGAATTGATGAAATTATAGAAAATAATAAGTTCCACCGACTTTTCAGGAATGTATAATAATAATAATAATAATAATAATCTTTATTTTTATATAGCGCTAACATATTCCGCAGCGCTTTACAGTTTTGCACACATTATCATCACTGTCCCTCATGGGGCTCACAATCTAGATTCCCTATCAGTATGTCTTTGGAATGTGGGAGGAAACCGGAGTGCCCGGAGGAAACCCACGCAAACACGGAGAGAACATACAAACTCTTTGCAGATGTTGTCCTGGGTGGGATTCGAACCCAGGACCCCAGCGCTGCAAGGCTGCTGTGCTAACCACTGCGCCACGGTGCTGCCCAATGTATAGAGAGTGGCGTACATTTTGCCAAAATTTTCAACTTTTAACCAACACAAATTTCCACTGTTCATGCTGTAATTTCTCATCACTTACAGATATTTATTTGCTTCCAGTGAATTAGGACAGTCTTGTTTCCATTAATGGACAATAATCCTGCACATATCTGGTCCTGTTGTCATCTGAAAGGTGGGAGCAATTGTATCCAGTGTAGACAATGCTCTATTCTCATGTGTCTTGAGCTCACAGAGCATTGTCTACACTGGATACAATTGTTGAGGGCAGGACCAGATATGTGCAGGATTTCTGCCTCTGAATGGAGACCATTGTGTCCTCATTCACTGGCAACATGCAAACATCTTGATTTTCTGATGTTTCTACTTGACCCTCCGGAATATTGTTTCCTCTTGCGTTTTCTAATCCTGTCACATCTATATAAATCACAGTCATTATTTGGGGCTTTGTTATTATTGTACAAGTTCACTGGGAACAGCTCCATTCACAGACTCCAGAGGAAACAATATGAGAAATGATGAACTCTAAACATAAGCGAGAGAAATACTTCAGCCGAGGATAAATATTCCTGTATCTGTTTTTTTTCAACGGTAACGGGGAGATGGCGTCTGTTATTCCTGAATATGATATTTTATTATTTGCCGAAGTGAAATATCACAGAGACACGCTGGCCCAATGCCAAATAACTGTTAAAGATAGATATACAGTCACTCAAATTAATTTGCCGCAAATCAAATTTTTGGGGGATTCTTCGACGAAGTCACCGAATTTGGATTTCAAAAGTTCTGTTCATCTCTTACTGGGATCCCAAGATCAAGAAAAAAGTGGAAATGAGACCCAGCTTCTAAAATTCCAGACTTTTATTAGAAAATGCTTAAAAACACTTGGGAGCAAGTATCATGGGGATTTGTGCATGCAGCAATGTGTTTCAAACGCCCTTCCGGCATTCTTTCTCACAGCTGCTTTGAGAGCGAACACTGGAAGGGTGTTTGAAACGCGTTGCTACTTGCAGAAATCCCCATGATACTTGTTCCCATGTGTTTTTAAGCCTTTTTTTTTTCAATAAAAGTCTGGAAATTTAAAAGCTGGATCTCATTTCCACTTTTTGGGGGATTTTTCTGCCACATGTATCCTTGCTTCATTACCCTATGGGCCTTTCAGATGAGCTGGTTCATTTTTCATCTATATTACCCCAAGATCAAAGCTTTGGAACTCCAAGAAAAGGTTCTGCAGCCCCATCCTGTATGGGGCAGATATGCGCATGCTTGGCCTCCACTCCATTATGGAATTTTTGGAAATAGCAGAGCTCTGCACTCTGTGGTCCCAAAGATAATGAATATGTATCTGTCATGGGTTTACCACGACAGAGAGGAGCCAGAAGACCACAGTCTCTGATTTCTCCTACTCCTTCTCTGATTCACATTCATATTAAGAGGTGCCCATTTCTTTAGGAAGAGCAGGGTTAATCTGCTCAGGTGAGAGCTCCTGGAAGCTTTCCTGCATTAAGGCTCTCAGCTGTTCACTGTTAGACACTCCCATCTCCAATATAATCTGGGCCCTGGCTAGCACTCATTGTTCGAGTTAGCTTATGCTTCATGGCTGGACGTTGTTGGTGGTTATTGGAGAAGGTGATTGTTGGCTTTATCTGTGACTGTTTATAGGCTTTGAGTGTGTGATAATTCCCTTTCTTCTCCTACTTTGGTTTAACCCCATCATTCACTCCCCCCGTGCATCCCTCTGCTATTTGTATGTGTATATTTGTTTGTTTCGTATTTTTCATTACCCCTGTTCATATTATCGTGTTAGTCTGGTTGGTGTACTATGGTACACTACTACTCCCCTCTTCCCTGGGTTGGGGGAAGGGTACAGACTGAGAGCAGATTCAGGAGCTAAGACAAGGTACATGGCCCCGGCGTCTTCACCATTAGAAGTAATCCGGGGAACAGGGTGAGCATTAGGGACAGTGAAGGAGTTCCTGGTACCGGGATACCTGACAACAAAGTCATGACAGTATCCTTTTGAAAATAATGTAAAACAAAATAAAACAATGATCACTATTCTAAATTCACAATGAAAAAATAATATAATTTTAGTAAAAAGGTACCCCAAAATCCTTAAAAAAAAGTTCTGTCCTAATTGAATTTCAGCTTTATCTACAGCAAGACAAGTACAAGTTATAACCTAACATAAAATGACCGTAACCTAACAAAGGTAAATCAATTACTTTGCTGTTCTTCCCCCACCCCCTCCACGCTCATTAAAATGTATGAGGTCAGTATTATTAAACCTTCTAATGGGATAGATCCACCAAATGATTAAGAATTTTTTTTTTTTAATCAATCTACGTTGATTTAACCCAGAATGACAGGTAGGAAATAGTGTGTCCCGCTCGCTCTCTCAAGTCGCCTCCACTCGCGTTAGTCTATTTTCCATCATACACATGAATTCTTTCTCTTCTCCGACGCTTGAATATCTCATACTGTTTCGTTGGCTGATGAAATGCTGTTTCACCTTCTCCAACTTGGTTTGATCACTGATTTCCTGTGAAGCACAATGAATGTTACATTAGACTGTTCAAAGTCAGTTGGTGCACCATCTGTTATTCCAGGATTGGAAACACCAAGTAGCAGACATCAACAGTATAAGGGAAGCAGCTCTCTCCGATTTTCATCAGAATATTCATATTCACACACAATGCCTGGGAGAAGAGATTTTTTTTGTCAATATTTTTTTAGGTTTTTTTTACGGAATGCATGTGACGACAAGTTACTTTTGTGAAATCTGCAGAGATTTTCTTTGAGGATTGATACAGAACAGGTCGCTTCTGGGTTTTGTTTCAGCTCATCATCGTCATGCGAATGTTCTTTGTCGCATCTTTATTTGTATCTTGTAAAACAGTTTTTAGTTTTACGCCTAGGAATAATTTAGTCACTTCTTCTGTAAAGTAAAAATATTTTAAGGTAAATATTTTGTAAATCAATATTTTAAGAACTAACGAGCTAGAATTTACGGTTAAAAAATATGGCTAAATATCTGTTTTTAGGGATGGGAATAGAAAACTTAAATTTAAACAAAAGAAAAACTTGCCCTTAATTCTTATATGTAGAGATGAGTAAATAGTTCCATAATGGATCAAATTAGTTATGAATTTACCAAAAATGTTGAATTCTGGCAAATCTGACATTGTTTGGATTCATTTTGTTGTCTTCTGTTAAGGGTTGGAAAAAGGTTAAAATAATAAAATACATCCTATTCACCTTTATTGGACATTCCCCTGTCCCTCTGTTGTCTCTCTTGCAGCTCCTTGGTCCACCATCCCAGTTTTTGGTTCTTCTGGTATCCTCTCCCACCATTGAGGCTTGTAAATGGCCTCACACAGTTTTTATGCGAGATGACTCAAGTCAATGATGTCCATGCCTTCCCTACGTTATTTTGTGAGGCCAATAATTGGCCTTAGCGCCAGATCGGAGCCCTGAAGGAACCAAAGACCGATGGTGCAGAGCTGTGGTAAGGCAGCATAATGACAGGTGAGAGGCTAGGACAGATGAGTATCATGTATTTTATTATTTTTAAACCCCTTTTATCTCCTATATTATGTTTTGGGGTTAGTACAGATGTCATTGGATAAGTAACATCCTTTCCCGGTCATTGGTCAATTTGACAAAATTAGCTCAGATCAAAATAACTCTGTTCTCCAAATCGAAAGACTCTAGAGGGAATTTTGAGAGATTTGCCTATCTCTGTTTGTGTAAACCGTTTCAATGCAAGACTCCTTCTGCCTCCACTTTCTAGAATAGGAAGTAGCTGTCTGATTCCATCGTCAGCCATGTTACCTCTCAAAGCGTTTATTTGTCAAACTCAAAAGATTATTTGTCACTCAAAAGATTCTGCCCCTTCCTTAATCAACTCTTCTTGACAGTCAAGAGTCCTCCTCATCCCTCATACAGAGTTGAAAACGGTTTGATTAATGGGTTATTACTAGGAATGAGTGAGCACTAAAATGTTCGGATGCTCATTGCTGAAACCGAGCAATTCCTAATACGCGCATGCTCGTTTCGAGAAACAAGTATAATGGAAGTCAATGAGTAATCCGAACTTTTTTCCGGCAGATCCTACAAAGATGTCTGGGGTGCAGTGAAAACGTTACAATTGATGGGAAAAGTGCTGAATGGAAGGAGAACAGCATGGGGAAGAAACCTGGAAGCATCTCTGACTCTTCCCGCATCGCAACTAAGAACAATGGTGTCACACTTTTACTCCACTTTAAGGAATGACAATAAAACATTAATATCCTATGGATGAGCAATACGATACTGATACATTTTGAACAAGTTTTATGAGACTTTTATAGCAGCAAAATTTACCCAACAAGATCTAATACACTATGAATGAATAATATAAAACAAAATAAATTTTGAAGAAATTTTTTGAGGGTTATTTATCAAGGAAATGTACCGTATATACTCGAGTATAAGCCGACCCGAGTATAAGCCGAACCCCTGGGGAAACATAATGACTCGAGTATAAGCCTAGGGTGGGAAATGCAGCAGCTACCGGTAAATGTCAAAAGTAAAAATAGATACCAATAAAAGTAAAATTAACTGAGACATCAGTAGGTTAAGTGTTTTTGAATATCCATATTGTATCAGGAGCCCCATATAATGATCCATAAAGTTTATGATGGGCTCCATAAGATGCTCCATATTAAAATATGCCCCATATAATCCTGCATAAAGGCTAATAATGGCCCCATAAGATGCTCCATAGACACATTTGCCCAATATAATGCTGCACAAACCTTGATTATGGCCCCATAAGATGCTACATACAGACACTTGCCCCATATAGTGCTGCACAAACGTTGATTATGGCCCCATACAGACACTTGCCCCATATAGTGCTGCACAAACGTTGATTATGGCCCTATAAAGACATATAGTGCTGCAAAAACGTTATGGCCCCATAAGAAGCTCCAAACAGAAACTTGCCCCATTATAGTGCTGCACAAATGTTATGGCCCCAGAAGATGCTCCATACAGATATTTGCACCATTTGCTGTTGCTGCGATAAAAGGAAAAAAAAAAAAAACATGCTCACCTCTCCATCGCTCAGGTCCCCGGCACTTTCAATATTCACCTGACTTCGTTCCAGCGCCGCTCCATCTTCAGCACTGACGTTCAGGCAGAGGGCACGCACTAACCATGTCATCGCGCCCTCTGACCTGAGCGTCACTGCAGAAGACGCTGAAGACAGAGCGGTGGATGGAACGAGGAACAGGGGAATATCCTTCAGTGCTGCGCTCCCCTCCCCGTTATACTCACCTGTTCCTGGCGCTGTGCAGTCCCTGGTTCCCCGGCACGGCTGCTTCTTCCTCTACTGAGCGGTCACCGTTACCGCTCATTACAGTAATGACTAGGGTTGAGCGAAATGGGTCGAGATTTTTCAAAAGTCGCCGACTTTTGGCAAGGTCGGGTTTCATGAAACCCGACCCGACCCCAGTGTGGGGTCGGCCATGATGTCGGCGATCTTTTGAATCTGGAATCGGAATTCCGATACCGATTCCCGATATGATTAAGATATCGGGAATTGGTATCGGAATTCAGATTAAAGTGTAAAATAAAGAATTAAAATAAAAAATATCGCAATACTTACCCTCTGACGCGCCCTGGTACTAACCGGCAGTCTTCCTTCCTTAGAATCAGCCTTCCAGGACCTGGCGGTGACGTCGCTGTGACGTCGCGGCTTGTGATTGGCCGCGCGGCCGCCCATGTGACCGCTCGCGCGACCAATCAGAAACCGTGACGTCACCGAAGGTCCTTCAAGCGCTGATTCTTAGGAAGGAAGGCTGTCGGAAGGAAGCAGGGCGCTTCCGAGGGTGAGTATATACCTAATAGGAATATACTCACCCTCGGAAGCGCCCTGCTTCCTTCCGACAGCCTTCCTTCCTAAGAATCAGCGCTTGAAGGACCTTCGGTGACGTCACGGTTTCTGATTGGTCGCGCGAGCGGTCACATGGGCGGCCGCGCGGCCAATCACAAGCCGCGACGTCACCGCGACGTCACAGCCAGGTCCTGGAAGGCTGATTCTAAGGAAGGAAGACTGCCGGTTAGTACCAGGGCGCGTCAGAGGGTAAGTATTGCGATATTTTTTATTTTAATTCTTTATTTTACACTAAAATATGGATCGCAGGGCCTGAAGGAGAGTTTCCGCTCCTTCAGACCCTGGGAACCATGGAAACCCAATGCACTGCATTGGGTTTCGAGTTTCGGATGACCCCGACCCCGACTTTTTTATAGGATCGGCCGATTTCACTCGACCCGACTTTTGAAAAAGTCGGGTTTCGTGAAACCCGACCCGATCCTATAAAAGTAAAGGTCGCTCATCCCTAGTAATGAATATGCGGCTCCACCGAAGTGCAGAAGTGCAAAGCCAGACAGAAATTATGAGGAGGGTCATCCATAGACCCTGAAAGGCAACAAATGGCAGGCCTCATTAAAATATTGAATATTACAAACATTTTATGTGCTTCTGTGATCTGGTGATTTTTTTTACCTCTCTGTGCGCTTTTGTGTTTTCAAGTTCTTTGGTGGTGTGAACAGGTTCCTACAGACTTGTTTGCTATGCAGGTGGCCCATATGTTTTTGGTTTTATAATTGTTCTCTTGTTTCTACAAGACTGGGGAGTTCACCACCCCTCTGTGGGTCATTTGCATTGTAGCTGTTCCATCTCGCTTGTTCAACGTGGATATTTTCTCTCTGAGCCCTGTTCATACAGGTACTATACAGATGATCAGGTTATTAAATACATCAGATAGGGATTATATACATTAGATAGGACTGCTCTATTATGGGTATACCTTGGCGATTGGTGGAGCAGCTTAACATACTTTTTTTGCAAAAAAACGTATTAACTAAATACCCTGTATTTTTTCATTTTTTGACTAGCACTTGCTTATTTACTGTGACTTTTTTACAACAGAGTATTTTTTGACCTCTGTGCGCTTTTGTGCTTTCAAGTTCTTTGGTGGTGTGAACAGATTCCTACAGACTTGTTCGCTATGCAGGTGGCCCATGTGTTTTTGGTTTTATATGTGATCTGGTGATGTGGAAAAGTTTGGCCTAATCCAGGCTTTGTTCATTTTTGAGAGTGAGCCTGTGTGCCTTCTCCGTTGACAGGCAAAAGTGCTTGTCTGTTATGACCTCCCAGTGGCATTAAAACCCCACTCATTAAAGATGCTAGCGGCAGGGCAAAACAACACCGCCAAGGCATAGAGGGACAGCTCATGCCAGGTATCCAGCTTTGAGACCCAATATCTCCCACCACATAATCACTAGTCCTCCCAAGACCTTCTTCTTTCTTTCACAATTGTATGTTCCTCATCTAATCACCTGCAAGACTTCTGAGTATGTAAGGTGGTTGACAGCACTGTGAGTACCTGTGTGCCGGGTCCGGAACTAGAGAGGCTGCATCCTCTGTGCCCAGGGGGGAGCCTGAGTGAGCCGGACTTTCCCCTATTGCCTGGGTGAAGCGCTAGTGGGGCGGACCTTTCTGCTGTCTCAGGAGGACAGAGAAAGAAGAGGAGAAAGCACATGCAGCAGTGGGGGGATAAAAGAGAAGAGCGCAGGAAGGAGGTCAGTTTGGCATGAACGCAGAGCAGCACGCAGAGCAGTGAGCGGCGCGTTCTGCCTCCCCTGCCCTCCCCACAGAGTACTGGCGCTGTGACAGGTAGCATAGAGAGAGCCCCCCGTCGACTACAGAGGGACCACTGCAGGACAGAGCAGAGCCGTGCACGCAGAGCAGTGCACATCATACAGGCCAGCATCCGCCATCTTCCACCATCAGCAGCGGGGAATAGAGAGGGAGAGTGATGTGCAGTATGTGCCTGGCGACTACAGAGAGAGATGCAGTGTACCGGTGACTACCAGAAAGCAAGGTGCCAAATGTACCATGTCTGTGAGTACAACACATGTGACCCACAAGAGTGACCGAGACAGGACAGACCTTTTCACCCCGTGTCATTATAGAATTTCCAAGCCACATTGGGCTTGTTCAAGACTGTGGCCCTTACCCTTGTCAGACACTACAGCAGGGACCAGTGAGTGCTTCGGTCCCAGGGCATCCGTACAGCGTAGGCCCATGCCCAAGCACTGCCACAGCCCCTGCTGACAGACTGTGAGGAGAGTCGTGCAGGGGCCACGTCGGGCTCAGACAGTGCTGTGGCCCAAGCTCTTCCAGCCACATCAGTATATGGACTAGGGCTCAGCGGAAGGTACTGGAGACGACCGCTGCCGCCAGAAGTCAGGGCATTGATGACCACATGACTTTCAAGTCATACCGCATCACCTGTTGTTGGCGCTAACCATTTTATGGACCTAGGAATCATTGACTTTCATCCTTTGCCATTGAACCGTTTTATCCCCTGTTTAACCCTTTACCTCCCTGTGTGGAGTATTCCCGTTAATAAACTTGTTAACCCTTGCTCTGCCTCCTGTCCATCACTGCATCCCGCACCCTGCTTACAAGTATCCCTCATCCTATAAATTTCTGTGGCCCAACACATCTGATTGTCCCCTACATTCGGAACTTTCAAGCGAAACTTGAAAACCCATCTCTTTAGAACAGGTTACAGTCTGCAATGACCCCACTGCCACCTCACCAACACCAGAGCTGCTGCAACCCCCGAACCTACTGTCTCATTCCCCATTATTCTGTAGACTGTAGCTCCATAGGGGTAGGGTCCTCTCCCCTCTGTCCGTCTGTCACTATTAGTTGGTTCATTGTAAATTCTTTTTGTGCTTTATATGTAACCCCTTCTCATTTACAGCCCCATAAAATCAATGGTGCTCTAATCATAAATAATAATCCCCCTCATGATGTTCCACCCAGTCCTCACTACGGCCCTCCCTGCCGGTCTATACAGAGAAGAAAGCTGTAGCAGTTGGCACCGGTGTTTCGTCATCATCATTATCAAATATGTGCTGCGGTGGTGCGCTGACTGTTTGCACTACCCTCTAACGTGCACTTAATCTCTTCCACTTGTAGGGCAGGACCAGTTGGATGGCCCACGGAACCACAGACTGCAGAGTCATCAAAAAGCTGAAGTGACTGCTGCATGACTTGTTGCCTAATTTGCGAGGGGGTGAGATGGAAAAGAGATACCCATGGGCTGCTGGTGCAAAACCTGCCCTGTCAGCAGGAGACCAGGTGGAAGACAAAGCGAAGGAAATGGAGGCACTCTCAGCCATCCAATCTAAAACCAGCTCTACTTGTTTTGACCTCTACATTCATCCATCATTACTAGAACCTACAAAATTACGCAGAACATTCTGTCATCTGCATGCACCACAGTAAGGTTTTTCATTTGAGGACATAGCAGGTACAGATAAACTTCGTCCTCTCTCTCCCTGCAGCAGTTACATCACCACCACCAGTAGCATGGCCATGTCCTCTATTTGATGCTCTCCTCATTATTTGCACCATAACAAAGTGCAGAGTTTTACATGGCCTGTACAGATAGAGAATGGTTATTACACTGCCTGCATGTAGAGTGCCCACACAGAGCTTATTTTAAGAGTGCACCCCGAAAAATAAATAAAAACAAAAACACAAAAACAATGTTGGCTACCACCTCCTCCTGCGCCTCTTCCACCTAGACCGTCACGTCCACCACCTACTCAACCTCCTCCTACACTTGGACCTCTGCCTACTGGTTCAAGATTATGATCATTATTTTATTCTCTTATTTTTAGCAACTTCCCTGTTATGAAAGGCAATTTAGTATCACAATGGACATGGAGGTCAGAGCACATACAGTGATCTGACAATAACCCAAAATAATAGAACGAGCTCTGAGACGTGGGAACTCTGCAGACCGCAATCCCTGATCCTCTCCAAACACAACTAGAGGCAGCCGTGGATTGCGCCTAAAGCTCCCTATGCAACTCGGCACAGCCTGAGAAACTAACTAGCCTGAAGATAGAAAAAATAAACCTACCTTGCCTCAGAGAAATACCCCAAAGGAAAAGGCAGCCCCCCACATATAATGACTGTGAGTAAGATGAAAAGACAAACGTAGGGATGAAATAGATTCAACAAAGTGAGCCCCGATATTCTAGACAGAACGAGGATAGGAAAGATAACTTTGCGGTCTACACAAAGCCCTAAAGAAAACCACGCAAAGGGGCAAAAAGACCCTCCGTACCGAACTAACGGCACGGAGGTACACCCTTTGCGTCCCAGAGCTTCCAGCAAAACAAATAGACAAGCTGGACAGAAAAAATAGCAACAAATAGCAAAGAAGCACTTAGCTATGCAGAGCAGCAGGCCACAGGAATGATCCAGAGAAACACAAGTCCAACACTGGAACATTGACAGGAAGCATGGATCAAAGCATTAGGTGGGGTTAAGTAGAGACCAGAAAAAAAGGAGAAAGAGCCACTCTAAGAAGACCGCACACCACAAAATATAAATGTACAAAAGGTAAACTTTTATTGATGCAAAATATTAAAAACTTCTAAAATATCCCCACAAAAAAACCCGAAGATCCTGCCAGACATATTTAAACATGAAACTGTATGGTAACAGCAAACATAGTATAACTCCCAGCCAAATATGAAATATATAGTCTTGGCTAAATATGGTGACCAAATCATTAATGATATAACAGAGAGGAAACCAACATTATATATAGTATGGTGAAAAACAGCCTATATATCAAAACATAATGTAATAACCTACCCTCTATCTGAAAGAAAGCTACAACCTGTATGCCAGGTAGAAAAAAGCGAACCAGCAGGCAAAAAGGACATATGGAAGATCATGTGAAGTCCGGTTGAAATAAGTGGTTAGATCACCTATTGGCGGCAATGACCGCAAAGGTCCCAGCACAGAAAGACTAATTGCCACTGGAGCTGTAGCATAACGCCTGGGCCAAACATGTGACCCAGAAAAACAAACAGGCGGTCACCTGGGAGAATAGAGGTGGCAAGGATCAGCGTGGGGTGGAACCCTACGCGTGTCGCCGTTACAAGGACGGCTTCATCAGGGGAAGGTGCACTGACCGCATACAATAGGAGTTTAAATACCTGCAGGTAAGCCTGGGCGAGCGCGCAAACGAGTCGGGAGGACGTACAGGAAGTGACGTTTAGCAAGAGAAGCCGGAGAGCAGGCAGGCGTCCCTGCCGAAGGAACACAGTGCGCAAGCGCCGAAAAAGTATTCGGCGCTGCGTACAATGAACGGTGTAGCGCTACTAGATAAGCACAAGATAGAAATGCCAGAGTTGGCAAAGGCAAAGAGGGAGTGGAGAAGCATATCCAAAATGCCGACCATATGGAGCAGGGTAATAAAAAGAAGAAAGAAATTAGAAAAAACGCATATATATGCACCTGAAAATTAAAATATAAGGTTATGAAAACAAAATATATATATATATATATATATATATATATATATATGAAAAGAATAAATAATAATGAAACAAAAACCATATAGAAAAAATATAGAAAGTACATAAATACAGAAAACAAGAAAAAGTGCACTAAATAATAAAATAAGGATAAGGGTACACATAACTAGCAGCCTGAAAAGGAAAATAATAAGAAGAACAAAATATGAACGAAAATTGTGAAAAAATGAATATCACACACAAAGTTTATTGCAGAATAAACCAGAATTATATGTTGCTCTGCACGGAAAAGAATTCTACAAATGCAGAAACCTCGACCGAATAGTGGTTCCGGAACATATCACATACCTAAGCATCTATGTAAAGGGAGCCACGAGGAATGATAACCAAGTGGCACATCTGATGACCAAAGAAAATAGTATCCACAAAAAGACCACCCTGCAAAGGTACGTGTAGAAACCATATGAGTATAGGCATTACGGCCACCCCAAGGAAGAATAGACAAAAGAAAAATCAATAAATTGATAGGCCCATATGAATCCACTGGCATACCGGTATAAAAAATATATATGTACAAAGGTAGAGAAATATCCTGATATATGGCCCGTAGCGAATAGACAAAGCACGGACATCCAAAGAGTTACGTACCCACAGGCCTATAATAAGTTCACCAGGTTACAAAGGCATATACACATAGAGCACTGTTATAAAGGTGGACACTTAAAAAGATGAAATAAGACCACCACTAGGCTCATAATACATGAGAGTCCAAAAACATCTATATGTGTCTTCAAAGGCAAAGAGTTCCGATGCTTGTCCATAGATTGAACATCCATGCATAGTGTTTCCTTAATAGGGCGTCTTCAGTCCAGTACAAGACCGTACTACAAGATCCTAAAATCTGGGAATCGTTCATGCTTTATGTCCAATCTGTATGAACTTCATATAGCCGATGGAATTGAGGTAAAACCAGAATAAATATGGAAACCTCCTAGAAGAGAACATATAAAAATGTTATCAGATAACGCCCTAACCAAGGAAACCCGTAAAAAGTAGGTCCTCGTTCATACCGCATGGAGTGGTCGAACGCAACAAATAAATCCATCGAGCCTCCGTTTGTAAAAGTTTGTTCTCCAGAGAACCACCTCTGCCAGAACCCTTAACTTGTTCGAGACCCACAATCTTCGTACCAGAGCATCTACCAGCATGTTGTGCAAGGTAATGTGATGCAACCGTGGTAAGTTCTTTGCCTTTCTTGGAATCTGCAGATGCAGTATTAATGGTGGAAAAATGTTTCTGAATCCGTCTGCGTAATTCTTGGGACGTTTGTCCCACATAAACCCGCGGACAAGGACAGATGATAGCATAAATAACATTTTTGGACTTGCAGTTGATATATGACTTAAGAAAATACTCAGTCTGATCAGTTGGATTGCAAAATTTCTCTTTGACGGGATGCATGTATAAACATACATTGCAATCACCGCAGGGGAAAGAGCCTTTTAGTGTGATACCTCGATTTAAAGGTATGGTAGGTCTAGTATAGTGACTTCTAGTCAGTATGTCCCTTAAATTGGGCGCTCTCCTGGCCGTCATAAGCGGTTTTTCACTCACAATCCGTGATATTAAAAGATCCGCTGTGAGAATACCCCAGTGCCTCTGTAGGACATGCCTTACCTGGGACCAATGGGTGTTAAAGCCCGTGATGAAGCGAACAGACTTGTCAGGAGATTTATGTGTAGACTCCAAAAGAGATGCCTGTGACTGGAGACTTGCTCGATGGTATGCTTGTGCAATGCACCTCTTTGGATACGCTCTCTTTTTAAACCTTTCGGTCAGATCCCGAGCTTCTTTACGGAAATCACCATCAGATGTGCAATTTCTCCTAGTCCGCAGAAATTGGCTCACAGGGACCCCTCTCTTCGTGTGCAATGGATGAAAGCTGTGATATTCCAGCACATTGTTGGTTGCCGTAGGTTTACGGTATAAACCAGTCGATAATAGACCATCTTGACACTTGACGTTGAGATCCAGGAAACATACTGAAGAGGGAGAACATGTGTATGTCAAAAAGATATTAAGCATGTTCTCATTAAGAGAGTTAATAAAGATCCCAACCTCTTCCTGGGACCCCGACCAGACAAAAAAGACATCGTCGATAAATCTGTGCCAACATCGTACCTTGGATTTGTACCAAACAGAATTGTAGACAATGGTGGATTCCCACCACCCTAAAAACAAATTCGCCAAAGCCGGGGCACAGCGTGCACCCATGGCCACACTGGAAGCCTGGAGAAAGAATGTCCTATCAAAAACAAAGAAATTATGTTTTAAGACAAAATCAAGGAGATCCACAATAAAAGAATCATGCATCCTATCTGAATTTTGCAGTAGGTCCAAAAAGTATAAAACCGCCTGTAGGCCATGGTCATGATCGATATTGGAATAGAGAGACTCAACGTCGCATGTCACCATGATATCACCTGGTGAGAGAGAGATATCCTGTAGAGACGTGATGAAATGTGATGAATCTCTAATGTACGAGGGGAGTTCTAGTACACGAGGTTGCAGAAAAAAATCAATGTACATTCCAGCTTTTTCACAGAGACTCCCTATACTTGAGATGATCGGTCGTCCAGGCGGTTTGCGAATATCTTTGTGTACTTTTGGAAGCATATAAAAGGTCGAAACCACAGGATGTTCGACCCAAATAAAATCGTGTTCCCTCTTGTTGATGATACTCAAATCTAGAGCTTTGTCTATCAGCGTTCTTAATTTGGATGCATAAACACCGGTGGGATCTGATGGAAGTCTACGGTAACACCGGGGATTGTTAAGTTGTCTTAGCGCTTCTTCTATGTAGAGATCGTGGGGCCAGAGCACGATATTACCCCCTTTATCGGCTTCGCGTATAATAAACTCGCTGTTTGATTTTAGTTGAGCTAAGGCGCGTTTCTCCAGGGGTGTGAGATTGGCAACAATCGGGACTCTTGTTGGTAATGCCTCAATGTCCCTTTTGACCATGTCAAAAAAGACCTTAACCGCTGGAACAATGGACAACGGGGGCGAGATACGAGATCTCTTACTGTGCGGAAATTTGGGCTTACCTGAAGTCTCATCTCCTTCACGTAGTAAGTCCATAAGGTCTTGGAAAACCATCTGCTCAGTTGGATCAAGGATGGAGGTAGATTGTGGTTTATTGTGTAGAACTTGTAAGATGATTTTTCTACAAAATAAAAACAGGTCCTTCACCAAAATGAATTTGTCTATCTGTTGAACTGGTGAAAATGTGAGGCCCTTGGAAAGAACAGATACTTCCTGTGGTGAAAGGACATAGTTAGAAAGATTAATGACTTGAAAGGTGTCCTTCTGTCCATACTCACCACTGTTGTCCAAAACTGGGGAAATCACTTGCGGAACTGTCTCCGTGGGTTGCGACGTGGCGGCCTGAAATTGCGACTCCTGGTGCCCTGGACATACGAGCCTCCGCTTCCTGTTTCCTCGCCTGGTCCTGGGTCGTTTTCGCTGTCTGCCGAGGATAAAAAATCACTCGAAGTGTGTGACTCGGCAAGTGGTGCTTGTCTTTCTATTCCGGTTGCTCTCAAACGGGAACCAGGGCCACGGCGCCTATTCCCCTGGTGTGTCCAAAAAAATACTGTGTTGCCATCAAAATCAGTCTTGTCCCTTAGGAACTTGGAACGTTTTTTCGCCATGATCTCTTTGTCGTATTTATCAAGTAAGTCTTTGAGTTTCATCCTAAAAGGTTGAACCTGGTTAGCTGGATCAAAATTAGCCAACTTGGCTTCTAGATTTTTAATTTCGGCTTTAACATTTGTTAAAAGCTCCCTATCGTGCGTAATAAGTAGATTCATTAAGATACTAGAACAGCGAATGAGACCCTGCTCCCATATAGTACGGAAGACGGCTCCCATGCTGGGAAAATAGAGATCCTAAGTCCCCTAGGCACAATATTAAGCTTCAAGTACTCCTCCATACATCGTATGTTCCAAAGAAGCCTAATGCCTTGTTTTTGTGATGCGATCAATTCTGTTGTTAAGTTCGAAAAATCCGAATCACCCTGGACAATACCAGCCTCTGTAAATACATTGGATGAGGAAGCCCTCCATGCTGCCTCCCGCGTATCCCAATCCATAGTCCTCCACAAACTGACTATGCAACAAACCCAAATATAACACAATAACCAATAATGAACCAAAAAAGCTATAGTAAGCTGTGTGCTGCCAACAGAACTGGCACTAAGTGCCAAAAAACAGCAATACAAGAAGCAAATGTCGACGCACAACACTGTAATAAATTAAATGGTATCAGGGGTGCGGAGAAGTGGCAAACAACATAAACCAGAAAAAAAGGAGAAAGAGCCACTCTAAGAAGACCGTACACCACAAAATATAAATGTACAAAAGGTAAACTTTTATTGATGCAAAATATTAAAAACATCTAAAATATCCCCACAAAAAAACCCGAAGATCCTGCCAGACATATTTAAACATGAAACTGTATGGTAACAGCAAACATAGTATAACTCCCAGCCAAATATGAAATATATAGTCTTGGCTATATATGGTGACCAAATCACTAATGATATAACAGAGAGGAAACCAACATTATATATAGTATGGTGAAAAACAGCCTATATATCAAAACATAATGTAATAACCTACCCTCTATCTGAAAGAAAGCTACAACCTGTATGCCAGGTAGAAAAAAGCGAACCAGCAGGCAAAAAGGACATATGGAAGATCATGTGAAGTCCGGTTGAAACAAGTGGTTAGATCACCTATTGGCGGCAATGACCTTTGCGGTCAAAGACTTACTTGATAAATACGACAAAGAGATCATGGCGAAAAAACGTTCCAAGTTCCTAAGGGACAAGACTGATTTTGATGGCAACACAGTATTTTTTTGGACACACCAGGGGAATAGGCGCCGTGGCCCTGGTTCCCGTTTGAGAGCAACCGGAATAGAAAGACAAGCACCACTTGCCGAGTCACACACTTCGAGTGATTTTTTATCCTCGGCAGACAGCGAAAACGACCCAGGACCAGGCGAGGAAACAGGAAGCGGAGGCTCGTATGTCCAGGGCACCAGGAGTCGCAATTTCAGGCCGCCACGTCGCAACCCACGGAGACAGTTCCGCAAGTGATTTCCCCAGTTTTGGACAACAGTGGTGAGTATGGACAGAAGGACACCTTTCAAGTCATTAATCTTTCTAACTATGTCCTTTCACCACAGGAAGTATCTGTTCTTTCCAAGGGCCTCACATTTTCACCAGTTCAACAGATAGACAAATTCATTTTGGTGAAGGACCTGTTTTTATTTTGTAGAAAAATCATCTTACAAGTTCTACACAATAAACCACAATCTACCTCCATCCTTGATCCAACTGAGCAGATGGTTTTCCAAGACCTTATGGACTTACTACGTGAAGGAGATGAGACTTCAGGTAAGCCCAAATTTCCGCACAGTAAGAGATCTCGTATCTCGCCCCCGTTGTCCATTGTTCCAGCGGTTAAGGTCTTTTTTGACATGGTCAAAAGGGACATTGAGGCATTACCAACAAGAGTCCCGATTGTTGCCAATCTCACACCCCTGGAGAAACGCGCCTTAGCTCAACTAAAATCAAACAGCGAGTTTATTATACGCGAAGCCGATAAAGGGGGTAATATCGTGCTCTGGCCCCACGATCTCTACATAGAAGAAGCGCTAAGACAACTTAACAATCCCCGGTGTTACCGTAGACTTCCATCAGATCCCACCGGTGTTTATGCATCCAAATTAAGAACGCTGATAGACAAAGCTCTAGATTTGAGTATCATCAACAAGAGGGAACACGATTTTATTTGGGTCGAACATCCTGTGGATTCGACCTTTTATATGCTTCCAAAAGTACACAAAGATATTCGCAAACCGCCTGGACGACCGATCATCTCAAGTATAGGGAGTCTCTGTGAAAAAGCTGGAATGTACATTGATTTTTTTCTGCAACCTCGTGTACTAGAACTCCCCTCGTACATTAGAGATTCATCACATTTCATCACGTCTCTACAGGATATCTCTCTCTCTCACCAGGTGATATCATGGTGACATGCGACGTTGAGTCTCTCTATTCCAATATCGATCATGACCATGGCCTACAGGCGGTTTTATACTTTTTGGACCTACTGCAAAATTCAGATAGGATGCATGATTCTTTTATTGTGGATCTCCTTGATTTTGTCTTAAAACATAATTTCTTTGTTTTGATAGGACATTCTTTCTCCAGGCTTCCGGTGTGGCCATGGGTGCACGCTGTGCCCCGGCTTTGGCGAATTTGTTTTTAGGGTGGTGGGAATCCACCATTGTCTACAATTCTGTTTGGTACAAATCCAAGGTACGATGTTGGCACAGATTTATCGACGATGTCTTTTTTGTCTGGTCGGGGTCCCAGGAAGAGGTTGGGATCTTTATTAACTCTCTTAATGAGAACATGCTTAATATCTTTTTGACATACACATGTTCTCCCTTTTCAGTATGTTTCCTGGATCTCAACGTCAAGTGTCAAGATGGTCTATTATCGACTGGTTTATACCGTAAACCTACGGCAACCAACAATGTGCTGGAATATCACAGCTTTCATCCATTGCACACGAAGAGAGGGGTCCCTGTGAGCCAATTTCTGCGGACTAGGAGAAATTGCACATCTGATGGTGATTTCCGTAAAGAAGCTCGGGATCTGACCGAAAGGTTTAAAAAGAGAGCGTATCCAAAGAGGTGCATTGCACAAGCATACCATCGAGCAAGTCTCCAGTCACAGGCATCTCTTTTGGAGTCTACACATAAATCTCCTGACAAGTCTGTTTGCTTCATCACGGGCTTTAACACCCATTGGTCCCAGGTAAGGCATGTCCTACAGAGGCACTGGGGTATTCTCACAGCGGATCTTTTAATATCACGGATTGTGAGTGAAAAACCGCTTATGACGGCCAGGAGAGCGCCCAATTTAAGGGACATACTGACTAGAAGTCACTATACTAGACCTACCATACCTTTAAATCGAGGTATCACACTAAAAGGCTCTTTCCCCTGCGGTGATTGCAATGTATGTTTATACATGCATCCCGTCAAAGAGAAATTTTGCAATCCAACTGATCAGACTGAGTATTTTCTTAAGTCATATATCAACTGCAAGTCCAAAAATGTTATTTATGCTATCATCTGTCCTTGTCCGCGGGTTTATGTGGGACAAACGTCCCAAGAATTACGCAGACGGATTCAGAAACATTTTTCCACCATTAATACTGCGTCTGCAGATTCAAAGAAAGGCAAAGAACTTACCACGGTTGCATCACATTACCTTGCACAACATGCTGGTAGATGCTCTGGTACGAAGATTGTGGGTCTCGAACAAGTTAAGGGTTCTGGCAGAGGTGGTTCTCTGGAGAACAAACTTTTACAAATGGAGGCTCGATGGATTTATTTGTTGCGTTCGACCACTCCATGCGGTATGAACGAGGACCTACTTTTTACGGGTTTCCTTGGTTAGGGCGTTATCTGATAACATTTTTATATGTTCTCTTCTAGGAGGTTTCCATATTTATTCTGGTTTTACCTCAATTCCATCGGCTATATGAAGTTCATACAGATTGGACATAAAGCATGAACGATTCCCAGATTTTAGGATCTCGTAGTACGGTCTTGTACTGGACTGAAGACGCCCTATTAAGGAAACACTATGCATGGATGTTCAATCTATGGACAAGCATCGGAACTCTTTGCCTTTGAAGACACATATAGATGTTTTTGGACTCTCATGTATTATGAGCCTAGTGGTGGTCTTATTTCATCTTTTTAAGTGTCCACCTTTATAACAGTGCTCTATGTGTATATGCCTTTGTAACCTGGTGAACTTATTATAGGCCTGTGGGTACGTAACTCTTTGGATGTTCGTGCTTTGTCTATTCGCTACGGGCCATATATCAGGATATTTCTCTACCTTTGTACATATATATTTTTTATACCGGTATGCCAGTGGATTCATATGGGCCTATCAATTTATTGATTTTTCTTTTGTCTATTCTTCCTTGGGGTGGCCGTAATGCCTATACTCATATGGTTTCTACACGTACCTTTGCAGGGTGGTCTTTTTGTGGATACTATTTTCTTTGGTCATCAGATGTGCCACTTGGTTATCATTCCTCGTGGCTCCCTTTACACCAGGGATTCAAGCTTCAGGAGGCTAATTTGCATATTCCAGGTGCCTTCTGGGAGAAGCGAAGTCTCCCTAAGCTAGAAGATCGTTGGGTACAGCCGGGACCAGCTGCTTCGAAAGCATCACCAAACCAGGGATTCAAGCTTCAGGAGGCTAATTTGCATATTCCAGGTGCCTTCTGGGAGAAGCGAAGTCTCCCTAAGCTAGAAGATCGTTGGGTACAGCCGGGACCAGCTGCTTCGAAAGCATCACCAAACCGCGTGCCTGTAGGACATTATTGCAAGAGAGCTTGGCTGAGTAGATTACACAAGAAGGAAAACACACAGCAAGTCAGCAGGATCTAGGAGCAACATGGCAGATGTGACAACCTACATGGTGAGCTGCAGCATGTGCTACATGTTCACAGATCGACCAGAAGAAGAATCCAATTTCACCTGTCAGAAGTGTAGACTAGTGGCCCTTTTAGAAGAAAAGGTGCGGGGTCTGGAAGAAAGAATAGAAACTTTGAAACTCATCAAAGAGAATGAAGACTTTCTAGACAGAACAGAAGCATCTCTACTGGTCACAGAAGGTGCAAAAAGTGTCAGAGAACCTCCAAAAGCAGATGAGTGGAAGCATGTGACCAAAAGAAGCAAGAAGACCATGGAGAAATCACCAACCACACAACTGAAGAACCGATATCAAATCTTTGTAGAGGATGAAGATGGCACACCTAAGAATGAAGCAATACCAGCAAGCAAAAAAGAAAAGGGCACACAGCAACAAGTGACAGCAAAAAGTACAGCCAAGAAGCAACGAAGAGTGGTGGTGGTGGGAGACTCACTACTGAGAGGCACCGAAGCAGCCATCTGCAGACCGGACATAACTGCAAGAGAAGTATGCTGCCTTCCAGGTGCGATGATCAAGGATGTGACCGATAGGACACCAAAGCTCTTCAGCTCCAAGGACGTCCACCCATTTCTTCTGATACATGTTGGCACCAATGACACGGCAAGGAAGGACCTACCGACAATCTGCAAGGACTTTGAAGAGTTGGGGAAGAAAGTAAAGGAACTGGATGCACAGGTAGTTTTTTCTTCTATCCTTCCAGTAGACGGGCATGGCACCAGGAGATGGAACAGGATCCTTGATGCAAACAACTGGCTAAGACGATGGTGCAGACAACAAGGATTTGGATTCCTGGACCACGGTGTGAATTACTGGTATGATGGACTCCTCGCCAGAGACGGACTACACCTCAACAAACCTGGGAAACACACATTCGCCAGAAGACTCGCTACACTCATCAGGAGGGCGTTAAACTAGAAGAAGAGGGGACGGGAAGAAAAACATTAGACTCGAACAAAGATGACCCAGGAAAACATACTCAGAAGGGAGGTAAGAACATTTCTAAAACAATCCACAGTGAGGAGATTGGAACAAAACAAAATCCTCTAAACTGCATGCTCGCAAACGCCAGAAGCCTGACAAACAAGATGGAAGAACTAGAAGCAGAAATATCTACAGGTAACTTTGACATAGTGGGAATAACCGAGACATGGTTAGATGAAAGCTATGACTGGGCAGTTAACTTACAGGGTTACAGTCTGTTTAGAAAGGATCGTAAAAATCGGAGAGGAGGAGGGGTTTGTCTCTATGTAAAGTCTTGTCTAAAGTCCACTTCAAGGGAGGATATTAGCGAAGGAAATGAGGATGTCGAGTCCATATGGGTTGAAATTCATGGAGGGAAAAATGGTAACAAAATTCTCATTGGGGTCTGTTACAAACCCCCAAATATAACAGAAAGCATGGAAAGTCTACTTCTAAAGCAGATAGATGAAGCTGCAACCCATAATGAGGTCCTGGTTATGGGGGACTTTAACTACCCGGATATTAACTGGGAAACAGAAACCTGTGAAACCCATAAAGGCAACAGGTTTCTGCTAATAACCAAGAAAAATTATCTTTCACAATTGGTGCAGAATCCAACCAGAGGAGCAGCACTTTTAGACCTAATACTATCTAATAGACCTGACAGAATAACAAATCTGCAGGTGGTTGGGCATTTAGGAAATAGCGACCACAATATTGTGCAGTTTCACCTGTCTTTCACTAGGGGGAGTCACAAAAACATTGAACTTTAGGAAGGCAAAGTTTGAACAGCTTAGAGATGCCCTTAATCTGGTAGACTGGGACAATATCCTCAGAAATGAGAATACAGATAATAAATGGGAAATGTTTAAGAACATCCTAAATAGGCAGTGTAAGCGGTTTATACCTTGTGGGAATAAAAGGACTAGAAATAGGAAAAACCCAATGTGGCTAAACAAAGAAGTAAGACAGGCAATTAACAGTAAAAAGAAAGCATTTGCACTACTAAAGCAGGATGGCACCATTGAAGCTCTAAAAAACTATAGGGAGAAAAATACTTTATCTAAAAAACTAATTAAAGCTGCCAAAAAGGAAACAAAGAAGCACATTGCTAAGGAGAGTAAAACTAATCCCAAACTGTTCTTCAACTATATCAATAGTAAAAGAATAAAAACTGAAAATGTAGGCCCCTTAAAAAATAGTGAGGAAAGAATGGTTGTAGATGACGAGGAAAAAGCTAACATATTAAACACCTTCTTCTCCACGGTATTCACGGTGGAAAATGAAATGCTAGGTGAAATCCCAAGAAACAATGAAAACCCTATATTAAGGGTCACCAATCTAACCCAAGAAGAGGTGCGAAACCGGCTAAATAAGATTAAAATAGATAAATCTCCGGGTCCGGATGGCATACACCCACGAGTACTAAGAGAACTAAGTAATGTAATAGATAAACCATTATTTCTTATTTTTAGTGACTCTATAGCGACAGGGTCTGTTCCGCAGGACTGGCGCATAGCAAATGTGGTGCCAATATTCAAAAAGGGCTCTAAAAGTGAACCTGGAAATTATAGGCCAGTAAGTCTAACCTCAATTGTTGGTAAAATATTTGAAGGGTTTCTGAGGGATGTTATTCTGGATTATCTCAATGAGAATAACTGTTTAACTCCATATCAGCATGGGTTTATGAGAAATCGCTCCTGTCAAACCAATCTAATCAGTTTTTATGAAGAGGTAAGCTATAGACTGGACCACGGTGAGTCATTGGACGTGGTATATCTCGATCTTTCCAAAGCGTTTGATACCGTGCCGCACAAGAGGTTGGTACACAAAATGAGAATGCTTGGTATGGGGGAAAATGTGTGTAAATGGGTTAGTAACTGGCTTAGTGATAGAAAGCAGAGGGTGGTTATAAATGGTATAGTCTCTAACTGGGTTGCTGTGACCAGTGGGGTACCGCAGGGGTCAGTATTGGGACCTGTTCTCTTCAACATATTCATTAATGATCTGGTAGAAGGTTTACACAGTAAAATATCGATATTTGCAGATGATACAAAACTATGTAAAGCAGTTAATACAAGAGAAGATAGTATTCTGCTACAGATGGATCTGGATAAGTTGGAAACTTGGGCTGAAAGGTGGCAGATGAGGTTTAACAATGATAAATGTAAGGTTATACACATGGGAAGAAGGAATCAATGTCACCATTACACACTGAATGGGAAACCACTGGGTAAATCTGACAGGGAGAAGGACTTGGGGATCCTAGTTAATGATAAACTTACCTGGAGCAGCCAGTGCCAGGCAGCAGCTGCCAAGGCAAACAGGATCATGGGGTGCATTAAAAGAGGTCTGGATACACATGATGAGAGCATTATACTGCCTCTGTACAAATCCCTAGTTAGACCGCACATGGAGTACTGTGTCCAGTTTTGGGCACCGGTGCTCAGGAAGGATATAATGGAACTAGAGAGAGTACAAAGGAGGGCAACAAAATTAATAAAGGGGATGGGAGAACTACAATACCCAGATAGATTAGCGAAATTAGGATTATTTAGTCTAGAAAAAAGACGACTGAGGGGCGATCTAATAACCATGTATAAGTATATAAGGGGACAATACAAATATCTCGCTGAGGATCTGTTTATACCAAGGAAGGTGACGGGCACAAGGGGGCATTCTTTGCGTCTGGAGGAGAGAAGGTTTTTCCACCAACATAGAAGAGGATTCTTTACTGTTAGGGCAGTGAGAATCTGGAATTGCTTGTCTGAGGAGGTGGTGATGGCGAACTCAGTCGAGGGGTTCAAGAGAGGCCTGGATGTCTTCCTGGAGCAGAACAATATTGTATCATACAATTATTAGGTTCTGTAGAAGGACGTAGATCTGGGTATTTATTATGATGGAATATAGGCTGAACTGGATGGACAAATGTCTTTTTTCGGCCTTACTAACTATGTTACTATGTTACATAGATGCTTAGGTATGTGCTATGTTCCGGAACCACTATTCGGTCGAGGTTTCTGCATTTGTAGAATTCTTTTCCGTGCAGAGCAACATATAATTCTGGTTTATTCTTCAATAAACTTTGTGTGTGATATTCATTTTTTCACAATTTTCGTTCATATTTTGTTCTTATTATTATTTTCCTTTTCAGGCTGCTAGTTATGTGTACCCTTATCCTTATTTTATTATTTAGTGCACTTTTTCTTGTTTTCTGTATTTATGTATTTTCTATATTTTTTCTATATGGTTTTTGTTTCATTATTATTTATTATTTTCATATATATATATATATTTTTTTTTTGTTTTCATAACCTTATATTTTAATTTTCAGGTGCATATATATGCGTTTTTTCTAATTTCTTTCTTCTTTTTATTACCCTGCTCCATATGGTCGGCATTTTGGATATGCTTCTCCACTCCCTCTTTGCCTTTGCCAACTCTGGTATTTCTATCTTGTGCTTATCTAGTAGCGCTACACCGTTCATTGTACGCAGCGCCGAATACTTTTTCGGCGCTTGCGCACTGTGTTCCTTCGGCAGGGACGCCTGCCTGCTCTCCGGCTTCTCTTGCTAAACGTCACTTCCGGTACGTCCTCCCGACTCGTTTGCGCGCTCGCCCAGGCTTACCTGCAGGTATTTAAACTCCTATTGTATGCGGTCAGTGCACCTTCCCCTGATGAAGCCGTCCTTGTAACGGCGACACGCGTAGGGTTCCACCCCACGCTGATCCTTGCCACCTCTATTCTCCCAGGTGACCGAATGTTTGTTTTTCTGGGTCACATGTTTGGCCCAGGCGTTATGCTACAGCTCCAGTGGCAATTAGTCTTTCTGTGCTGGGACCTTTGCGGTCATTGCCGCCAATAGGTGATCTAACCACTTATTTCAACCGGACTTCACATGATCTTCCATATGTCCTTTTTGCCTGCTGGTTCGCTTTTTTCTACCTGGCATACAGGTTGTAGCTTTCTTTCAGATAGAGGGTAGGTTATTACATTATGTTTTGATATATAGGCTGTTTTTCACCATACTATATATAATGTTGGTTTCCTCTCTGTTATATCATTAGTGATTTGGTCACCATATTTAGCCAAGACTATATATTTCATATTTGGCTGGGAGTTATACTATGTTTGCTGTTACCATACAGTTTCATGTTTAAATATGTCTGGCAGGATCTTCGGGTTTTTTTGTGGGGATATTTTAGATGTTTTTAATATTTTGCATCAATAAAAGTTTACCTTTTGTACATTTATATTTTGTGGTGTGCGGTCTTCTTAGAGTGGCTCTTTCTCCTTTTTTTCTGGTTTATGTTGTTTGCCACTTCTCCGCACCCCTGATACCATTTCATTTATTACAGTGTTGTGCGTCGACATTTGCTTCTTGGGTTAAGTAGAGAAGCACCTAACGACCTCACCAGATCACCTGAGGAAGGAAACTCAGAAGCAGCAGTACCAGTTTCCTCCACAAACGGAAGCTCCCAGAGAGAATCAGCCGAAGTACCACTTGTGACCACAGGAGGGAGCTCTGCCACAGAATTCACAACACTTCCCTATCCACAATTGTCCTGCTCTTACCACCATTTTTCTTCCTTTTGCAGCCCCCTAGCTCTTACTATGACCATTTTACAGTCATTTTAAAACACCAAAGTTTGGGTCCCCATTGACGTCTATAGACGTCAAGTTCGGATACTGAACTGAACTTTGAACTACAGTTCGGCCAAATCTGAAGAGCCTGAACTTCCACGGGTCCGTTCATCCCACCACCATGGCATATCCAAAGGATATAACTAGATCGCTGGTCCACCTGGTGAGAAGATCACCGGACTGAGCTCTCACAGAAGTGAATGTGTTGAGACACCAGAGAACTTGTCCGAAAGGGTTTTGCTGTGCCCGTCGGTTCTGCTTCGAGATGAGTGAATCTATTAAAATACAAATTAAGCAGAGCTGCTCTATTTTGGCAATAAAATTCAATTTGCATTAAATTTATTTGATGCAAATAGAATGTGCCACATTTTTCTCCCTGGTCTTTCCGTCCCCAGAGTATAACAATTGTAGAATTTAAAAAAAAAACTGATACTCACCTTGGCCCTCAACTGTTCTTTTCAGACAATTCACTGCCCTGTCTTGGGACCAGCTAGCTCCCTCTTTTCCAGTCTTTCGCTTTCTCGGTGCTATTTGGTGCCTCTAGAGCTCACTAAGCTTCTTGTGACCTCGTGATGTGTATCATCCTCATGATGTGTATAGACCAACCACTTCATAATGTTGCATGAGGTCTAGTAAGCACCGGAGACACCAAAGAGTACTGCGAAATCAGAAAATCGGAGCGGAGGAAGCTAGCTGCACGTAGGACCAAGCTGGGAGGCCTGGAGGGAGGTGGGTATAATTTTCTTTAAATCCTTCTAGTCCTAAAATAAATGTGACAAACTAGCAGCTATTTTATTGAATTTAACTGAATTGAATATCTACAAAATCAGATTCTAGTAAATGTGATTTTTTTATTTGGGGGGGAGGGGGGGGGAAATTCAAAGTGAAGATCCAACCCAAAGAAAAATGTGCTACCAAGGGGTCAAAAGCATAAAAAAAAACAAAAGAAGAATTACCCCCCAAAATATATTTTTATTATCAATTAATTAAAAATTGAACAATGTCCAGACACACTTCAACCATCTATGGGGGCCAACCTCCTTTGGCAGGTAGACCGTCAACCTACTGATTTCTTACATTTAAAATACAATTTGCACAATATCCGCAATCATAACTCACCAATTTACAGGATTATCTGTTGACGAATTATGGGAATTTCCTTGAATATTCTTATAGTATTTGCTAGAAAATTGATTTTTGTTTTAGAATCTCCACAATTTCCAATGTGGTGGATGGATGTGGGTGGAGGGTCACCCGGGGAAGGTTCTGTCTGATCTATTGACGATGCTCTTTGAACCAGATTCTTACTTATCGTCTGACAAGAGAAGAATGCTTGATAGCCCTAATTAGTGATCTGGTAATTGGGTATCATGTCAGTTGTCATGTAGCTGCCGGCATCGAAGGAGAACACATCTGAATGCCTTTTTTTCTTCCATATTGTCTCAGTTTAGCATTGCCATTTGTTCGGAAAGCCGCTCATGCAGAATATGATAGCCCTGGGGTGCAATTAATTTAAGCGTTTACGACTTGATAGGAACCAAGTATTATCATGTGTGCACCGAAGGTCAGATGATGCCACAATTTACACTTTTGTTGTAAAAGAAATAAATTAAAATTAGCAATTAATGCAAATATGTTAATTAACATATGGATAGTTTACCCTGCTTGAACTAATCAGGCGAAGCACATTTTGCCATATGTAAGCTTTCCGGAAAGTGAGAAATTAAAATTATTTTCGCTTTTTTTCTGTTGCTGATAAAGTTTGACGTTTTGAAAAAGTGTTTCCATGTCAAGATGACTCTTTTATTCCCATAAAAGTGTAAACCAGACTCTTCTGTACCTTGTAATCAATTTTGCACCAGTAGATGCCCAGTAGCTGTGCCATATAATGTGAGGTTTAGTTACCCTTGAAGTATATTTTAGATAATTGTCGTCAAGACAATACTTTATACTGTCCCATTTCTTATGTTCTCTAACTTAGCATTCACTCATTATCAGTAGGTGATCTGTTTATATTAACATTCTGCCAATATTATAGGTGTTGGAACTTCCATTCCCTTAGTTCCCATTTTGTATTTTGTCTGTAATTGTACAGTGGTTTGCCTGCCCTGAACTGAAAACTTGCTTCGCTATTATGCATGTGTACAGGCAGGAGAGTAAAAGCTGAAAAAAAGACCCCTCTTCACTTTCTATATAGAGAGCACTAAGCTCTGCCTCCACTCAGTGTAGAAAGACAAAGCTCTGGCCCCACTTCCTGTAGAGAGACAAAGACTCACCCCTACTTCCGGTAGAGAGACGAATACTAAACCCCACTTACTGTAGAAAGACAATGAACTGGTCTCATTTCCAATAGATAGACAAAGGCATGGCCTCACTTCCTGTAGAGAGACATTCATCAATCCCCACTTCCTGTAGAAAAACAAGGACCCGGTCTCACTTCTTGTAGAGGGACAAAGACTAACCACCATTTCCTGTAAAAAGATAAGGCTCCTACAGAGAAACAAAGACCTGCAACCCACTTCAAGTAGAGAGAAAAAGACCCACCTCTATTTTTTAGAGAGATAAAGACCTGCCCCTACTCTCTGTAGAGAGACACAGACTCAATCCCATACAGAGACAAAAGACCAATCCCAACTTCCTGTAATAGAAAAAGTAAAAAGCTCACCTTTGTTGCCATTAGTTTGTCGACCGTGCTGTATGTATCCATCAGAGGGTGCCAAATCCAGCAGGCAGTCAGCACAAACAAGTAAGAAGAAAGGAAGTACAGAAAAACCATTCATCAGTAAAAAAAAATATTCCATGTTATTAGTTATCCGTTAAAATCAGAAGAAGAAAAAAGTTGAAGAACATTTTAAAAAACTGTTACGCCTTTCAAGCGGTACAGTAGAGAGACAAAGACAAGGCCCCTATACCTATAGAGAGACAAAGACTTGCTCCCACTTCAAGTAGAGAAACAAAGACTCTCCGCACTTTATTTAGCAAGAAAAAGACACACTTCCACTTCCTGTAGACAAATAAAGATTCAGGTGCCACTTGATTCTCAGTGACAATGACCTGCCCGAACTTCCTGTAAAAAGACACCGACCTGCCCGAACTTCCTGTAAAAAGACAAAGACCTGCCCGAACTTCCTGTAAAAAGACAAAGACCTGCCCGAACTTCCTGTAAAAAGACACCGACCTGCCCGAACTTCCTGTAAAAAGACAAAGACCTGCCCGAACTTCCTGTAAAAAGACAAAGACCTGCCCGAACTTCCTGTAAAAAGACACCGACCTGCCCGAACTTCCTGTAAAAAGACAAAGACCTGCCCGAACTTCCTGTAAAAAGACAAAGACCTGCCCGAACTTCCTGTAAAAAGACACCGACCTGCCCGAACTTCCTGTAAAAAGACAAAGACCTGCCCGAACTTCTTGTAAAAAGACAAAGACCTGCCCGAACTTCCTGTAAAAAGACACCAACCTGCCCGAACTTCCTGTAAAAAGACAAAGACCTGGTTCCACTGTCTGTAGAGAGTCCGGCTCCCCACTGCTTGTAGATAGTCAAAGACCCATCTTACTCTCTTTAAAGAGACAAACATTCCTCATTTTCCTTAATCTCTTCACAACCAGAAGTGTTTCCGTTTTTGTATTTTCATTTTTTGCCCCATCTTCTTCCCAGAGTCATAACTTTTTTAATTTTTCAGCAAAATGGCCATATGAGGGCTTGTTTTTTGCGGGACAAGATGTACTTCTGAACGACAACATTAGTTTTAACATATCATGTACTGAAAAATGGGACAAAAATTCCAAGTGCGGTGAAATTGCCAAAAAGTGCAATTCCACAGTTTTGTTTTTTGTTTTTTTTGCCATGTTCACTAAATGCTAAAACTGACCTACCATTATGATTCTCCAGGTCATTACGAGTTCATAGACACCAAACATATCTAGGTTCTTTTTTATTTAAGTGGTAGAAAAAAATCCAAACTCTGGTAAGAAAAAATGGCGCCATTTTCCGAGACCTGTAGCGTCTCTATTTTTCGTGATCTTGGGCTGGGCTAGATGAGGGCTTATATTTTGCACGCTAAGCTGACATTTTTATTGATACTATTTTGGTATAGATACAATCTTTTGATCGCCCGTTATTGCATTTTATTACAAAGTACCGGCGACCAAAAAGGTATTCTGATGTTTTGAATTTTTTTCTCGTTACGCCGTTTAGCAATCGGGTTAATTCTTTTTTTATATTGATAGATCTGGCGATTCTAAACGCGGTGATGCCAAATATATGTATATTTGCTTTTTCTTTAATTGCTTTATTTTTGAATGGGGAGTAAGGGGGTGATTTGAACTTTTATTTTTTTTAATATTTTTAAAAACTTTTTGTTGTTGTACTTTTTGCATGCTTCAATGGTCTCCATGGGAGACTAGAAACTGCAATACTCTGATCTCCTCTGCTACACACAGGCGATGATCAGATCGACTATGTGTAGCAGAAATGCTCACTTGCTATGAGCGCCTACCAAGGGGTGTTGCTCATAGAAATCTGGCAATGACAACCATAGAGGTCTGTTGGAGACCTCTAGTTGTCATGTCAACCCATCAGTGACCCACAATCATGGATGTGAGTTTACTGACGTGCTTCGGTAAGTGTGAGTTAAATGCCTCTTTCAGAGATTGACAGCAGCATTTAACTAGTTGACAGCCATTGGTGGATCGCGATTCCACCCACGGCTGTTGTGGGCACATGTCAGCTGTACAGATCAGCTGTCATGTGCCCAGAAAGGTGGAGACTCAGCGCCGGAGCCTGCACCAAACAGGGGGAGTCTGGCATCGGCGTACTATTACGCCCGATATCGGAAAGGGGTTAAGAGAGCCAACCCCACTTCTTGTAGAGAGACAAATACCCGCCCCCATTTCCTGTGGAGCAACAAAGACCAACCATTACTTCTAGTGGAAAAAAAATCTGCTGATTCCTGAGCCCTGATGGTTAAAATTCTACAAGAATATTAGCAATTCTAACCTCAATGACAGCTCTCAGTCTCTTACAAAAAACAGTTTTTCTTTTGACACACTGGCATAATTTGCACCAGTTGGCAACGTCATTGGCAGTGATGCCTTAAGCCTAAGGTCACACTTTTTCGGAAATCATTTTCTATTTGAGTGGGGCTCTAAACACTCATCTGTCCCTGCTCCTGCAACTGTCTCTCTGTTTGCTAGATCAGTAACTCACTTCTCCCAAAATGGATATTCACAAACTGTCACTCACTTCCAGTTCACTCTGATTTGTCTCTGCCTTGTCCTCTGTCTTAGGTACAAAATATTTATCTACAGCAAAACTCTTTCTTCTCCACCACTTCAGGTGACCCAACTACAAGTATACAGGTCAACTTTGCTTATTGCAGTCATTTTAATTTAAAGCAGTGTTCCCAACTCCAGTCCTCAAGAGCCACCAACAGGTCATGTTTTCAAGATTTCCATAGTATTACCCAGGTATTGCATCACCTTCACAGACAATAATTCCATCACCTGTTAAATACTAAGGAAATACTGAAAACATCACCTGTTGGTGGCTCTTGAGGACTGGAGTTGGGGAACACTGATGTAAAGCAATGTATGTCTGCTGGTTGCAACCATTTTTGAGAAATACTTTTTGTTGCCATGCATGCTTTGTAGTTATGGCCATTGTGTAGAACAGGTGTGTACAACATTTTTGGGCTCAAGGGGGAGATTGCTATATTGAGCAAATCCCAAGGGCTGCAAAAAAAATGTAAAGAGTTACATTAATACATCAACAACTTTTGAGAATATGAGGAGGATTTAGAAAGTTTCTGCTCCCAAAAAATCAGTATGAACATATACTAACTTAAACTAAGTTTTTGGACCATAAACTAGCCAAATCCTCCTCAAATATCTACATGTTGATGATTTTTAAGTTATAACATAGCCAATAAGCATGTTATGGTTTGCTACATGTGTATAAGATCAGAACCACCATCAGCACATGAGTGCAATGCCAGAATAACTTTCAGTACATGAATACAGCTTCAGACCCACTGTCAGTACATGAATGCAGCACTGTACCATCAACAGTACATGAATGCAGCGCCAGAACCACTGTCCGTTAATGAATGCAGTGTCAGAACCACTGTCAACACATGAATGTAGCAACAGAAAAAAAATTAGTACATCAATGCAGGGTTAGAAACTCTGTCAGTTCCTGAATGCAGCACCTGAACCACCATCAGAACATGTATACAGTGTTGGACGTTTGGTCCTCTGCACACTCCGTAGCAGCTTCTGTCACATGCCATTGACATCACACAGGTCCTGCATCGACCAGAAGCAGATTATACCTAATCAGTGTTACCGGCGTATTGCGTACCGCTGCAGCAGGAGCCCGGAGTTGCTGTCACCAGCCGGGACAACACTCCCTTTTAATCAGTCTAAATAGACTGCAACATTCATACTAGAAGTCCCACACCAGGATTTTACATAAATCATCGGGACATTTTTTGCCTGGACATCTGCAAACCGGACAACAGGTATTAATACCCTCATGCACTCTCATTGACTTTACTGCCTTGGATATAACTATTGTTCACCACTTTGCCGCCAAGTAAAGCACTTTATCTTTCATCAGGCTCAAGTGCACTTTATAGGTGGCCTCTCTATATTTACATATGTTACATGGACTGTTATGACCTGGTGGTTAAGAGGCCACACTGAAATGACCTGGTGGCTAAAACGCAACATGGAACGAGCTCTGAGAAGGTGGTATCTCTACTGACCGCAGTCCCTAATCCTAACAACACAACTAGAAATAGCCGTGGGATGTTCCTGACACTCCCTAGACACCCCGTCACAGCCTCAGATATAACTACCCCTAAAGAAGGAAATAGAAAGCTATCTTGCCTCAGAGAAACCCCCAAAAGGAAAGACAGCCCCCCACAAATATTGACTGTGAAAGGAGAGGGAAATGACGAACACAGAAATGAAATTAGATTTCAGCAAAGGGAGGCCAAAACTAAACTAGATAGACAGAGAGCAAAGGATACTGTGCGGTCAGTATAAAAACTACAAAATCCACGCAGAAGACACAAAAGAGAATAGTGAAACCAAAAACACTCAGTTTGAAAAAATGTTGCAGTAATCCGCAAGTGCTAGTAAAAGATGTAAAAAACAGGGTATTTGGTTGATACGTTTTTTGCAAAAAATGTATACTAAGCTGCTCTACCAATCTTCACGGTATACCCTTATCAGAGCAGTCCTAACTAATGTATGCAATCCCTATCTGATGTATTTAAAAACCTGATCATCTGTATATAACCTGTGTGAACAGGGTTCAGAGAGGAAAAATCCATGTGTGCATACAGGGTAGAACAGCTTTTGTGCAGATAGCCCAAGAGGAGTGGTGGAACTCCCCAGTCTTGTAGACACAAGAGAACAATTATGGAAACAGGAACACATGGGCTACTTGCACAGTGAACAAGTCTGTATGATCATGTTCACACACCACCAAGAAACCTGAAGACACAAAAGAGAATAGTGAAACCAAAAACACTCAGTTTGAAAAAATGTTGCAGTAATCCGCATGTAGCCCATGTGTTCCTGTTTCCATAAAATCCACGCAGAGTTTACAAAAATGAACTCCACACCGACTCACGGTGTGGAGGGGCAAATCTGCTTTCCCAGAGCTTCCAGCTAGCCTGAATAAGACATGGTGACAAGCTGGACAAAAGAGACAAAATGCAAAGCAATAGAGTCCAAACAAATGGACAAACAAAACTAGCAAAACTTATCTTTTGCAGACAAGGACTGGCCATATGAGAAATCCAAGGGAAGAATCAAATCCAACCAAGAACATTGACAGCAGGCAAGGACTAAAGCCCAGAGCAGGTTTAAATAACAAACCCAGGCGAGGCGATTAGTGAAGGCAGCTGCTACAACTACCTAACGGAGCAGCAGTTCCACTTGAAACCACCAGAGGGAGCCCAAGGGCAGAACTAGCAAAAATACCATTAGCAACCACAGGAGGGAGCTCCAGAACGGAACTCACAACAATGGACATCAACTTGTTTTAACCCAAATGCCTGATTGCTATTAACGTGTGTAACAAGAGCCATTGAGCTTGTAATTGTGATTTATTTGTGGGTTTCTCTAGATTATAGCCCATACTGTTTCTCATCCTGCTTTCTTGATTTTATTGCTCTAACACCTTTTGCTGCTAATAGGGTTCCCATAAGGTACACCATATCCCACTAGGACTTGAGGTCTAAGCGCGAATATACACTTTTATTTTCTTTTATGTTCAATGACAATTTGGTGGCTATTGCCTTTATTCAGCTGCTAAGACCCTTTTGCTGATTAGCGCTACTGTATATAACTATATAACACTATCCCCCAATACCGCCCTTCTCCATAATATTCCCTCCACAGCATAATATTTTCCACACATTGCCCCTCTCCATAATATTCCCCCCATACTGTCCCTCTTCATAATATTTCCTCACACGCACTGCCCCTCTCCATAATATTCCCTCCACAGCATAATATTCTCCATACACTACCCTTTTCCATAATATTCCCCCCATATTGTCCCTCTTCATAATATTTCCTCATACGTACTGCCCCTCTCCATAATATTACCTCCACAGCATAATATTCTCCATACACTGCCCTTTTCCATAATATTCCTCCCATACTGTCCTTCTTCATAATATTTCCCCACTCACACTGCCCCTTTTATTATTATTATTTATTATAGTGCCATTTATTCCATGGCGCTTTACATGTGAGGAGGGGTATACATAATAAAATCAGGTACAATAATCTTGAACAATTCAAGTCACAACTGGTACAGGAGGAGTGAGGACCCTGCCCGCGAGGGCTCACAATCTACAAAGGATGGGTGAGGATATAGTAGGAGAGGGTAGAGCTGGTCATGCAGCGGTTTGGTCGATCGGTGGTTACTGCAGGTTGTAGGCTTGTCGGAAGAGGTGGGTCTTCAGGTTCTTTTTGAAGTTTTTGATGGTAGGTGAGAGTCTGATATGTTGGGGTAGAGAGTTCCAGAGTAGGGGTGATGCGCGAGAGAAATCTTGTATGCGATTGTGGGAAGAGGAGATAAGAGGGGAGTAGAGAAGGAGATCTTGTGAGGATCGGAGGTTGCGTGCAGTAAAGTACCGGGAGACAAGGTCACAGATGTATGGAGGAGACAGGTTGTGGATGGCTTTGTATGTCATGGTTAGGCTTTTGTACTGGAGTATCTGGGTAATGGGGAGCCAGTGAAGAGATTGACAGAGGGGAGAGGCCGGGGAATGGCGGAGGGACAGGTGGATTAGTTGGTCAGCTGAGTTTAGAATAGATTGGAGGGGTGCAAGAGTGTTCGAGGGGAGGCCAATGAGCAGGAGGTTACAGTAGTCGAGGCGGGAGATGATGAGGGCATAGACTAGGGTTTTTGCAGATTCTTGGTTTAGGAATGTACGGATCCGTGAAATATTTTTGAGTTGAAGGCGGCAGGAAGTGGAAAGGGCTTGGATATGCGGTTTGAAGGAGAGATCAGTGTCAAGGTGTTACAGAACCCCCAGCACCAAGAATATGTTATGCAGTATATATTAAGTATAATAGGTTCCATGTGAAATGCATCAGTCCACAGGCTGCGCCCCTGGTCAGAGGGGACAAGATATTCTCCTTCTGACCTCCCCCTCCTTTGTAATTCCCACAGTAAATATCAGCAGGCTCCGGCCCCATGCGGCCATTGTAATGTATGTCTGGCCTTCTTTTTCAATTGGCCTGCCCTGTGTATCTGTGTTATATATTCTGTGTGCTGTGAATAAAGTGTGTTCTTTTTAGACTGGAAATACGTGGAGTAGCAGTCAGCTTTTATATGCTCTCGCGTAATCAAGGAATTCCAGCCAGCGTCCTTCATTCAGAATCCAGCAAAAGCAGAGTGGACCTCCTGAAACACGGGGGGTGCTGAAAGAGGTACTACAGCACAGTAGACCACGTTACACAAGGATTACCCCGAGACAGCGAGCTTGTGGGACTGGGGAGAGTGGGCAGCCGTTTACTGTAATGGATAGGTTCGTTGGGGGGGTCACGTTAGATGGAGGAAAGACAATGAATTCTGTTTTGCCCATGTTAAGTTTTAGAAATCTAGTGGAGAAGAAGGATGAAATAGCAGATAGACATTGAGGGATTCTGGTTAGTAGAGTGGTGATATCTGGTCCAGAGATGTAGATCTGTGTGTCATCAGCCTAGAGATGATACTGAAAACCATGAGATTCTATGAGCTGTCCCAGGCCAAAAGTGTAAATGGCGAAGAGCAGGGGTCCTAGACCTGAACCTTGCGGGACTCCGACAGATAGGGGGCGAGGTGAGGAGGTGGTGTGTGAATGGGAGACGCTGAATGCTCAGTCAGTTAGGTATCACGAGATCCAGGATAGGGCCAAGTCTGTGATGCCAAGGGATGAAACGGTCTGTAGTAATAGGGAATGGTCCACTGTGTCAAAGGCAGAGGACAGGTCCAGGAGAAGGAGGATAGAGTAGTGTCACTTGCTCTTGGCGGTTAATAGGTCATTGGTGACCTTAGTTAGGGCAGTTTCAGTGGAGTGGTGTGAACGGAAGCCTGATTGTAAGTGGTCAAAAAGGGAGCAGGAAGATAGATGGAAGGACAGTTCAAGATGGACGTGTTGTTCCAGTAGTTTTGAGGCAAAGGGGAGAAGTGATATAGGGTGATAGCTAGATACAGAGGATGGGTCAAGAGAGGGCTTTTTGAGGATAGGTGTGATTGAGGCATGTTTAAAGCTTGAGGGGAAAACACTAGTTGTTAGTGATAGATTGAAGAGATGGGTTAGAGTTGGGATGAAGACTGTGGCGAGGTTTGGGATGACGTGGGAAGGGATCGGGTCAAGTGCACAGGTGGTGAGATGCAATCTTGAGAGTAGAGTGGAGAGTCGATCTTCTGTAATAGTGGAGAAGTTGGTTTTGGAGGTGGAAGGCTGGGTAGTTGGGAGGAAGGACTCTGGGGGTTGTCGACTAAAACTGTCTCTGATGTTCTCAATCTTCTGCTTGAAAAATGAGGCAAAGTCTTCAGCTGAGATAAGTGGGGAGGGAGGAGGTGCTGGGGGATAGAGGAGAGAGTTGAAGGTGTTGAATAACTGTTTAGGGTTGTGAGACAGGGAGGATATGAGAGATGAAAAGTAGGTTTGTTTAGCTGCGGCGAGTGTGGTCTTGAAAGTAGTGAGGGACTGTCTGAATGTGATAAATTGCTCGTTGGATCTTTTCCATCTGCGCTCAGCAGCCCTGGAAGCTCGCCTCAGTTCTTTGGTCAGGCTGGTGTGCCAGGGCTGTCTGTTGATTTTGCGAGCTTTGGTATGTGTGAGAGGGGCAAGAGATTACAAAGCTGCAGCTATTGTGGTGTTATATAGAGCGGCAGCGTCATCCGCATTGTGAAGGGAACTTATGTCTGTGAGAGGGAGGAGGGATTCAGAGAGTGAATGTAGATCAAGGTGTTTAAGATTTCTGCAAGGGTGTGAAAGTTTGTGGGGCGGGGATTGTAGACAAGGAGTGGAGAGGGAAGAGAATGGGAGTAGATTGTGGTCAGAAAGAGGAAGAGGTGAGTTAGAGAGGTTAGATAGGGAGCAGAGGCGGGTGAAGATGAGGTCTGACGTGTGACCCTTTCCATTGTATTTCCACACACACTGCCCTTCTTTATAATATTCCACCCCACACTGCTCTTATCTATAATATTCCCCCACACTCTCCCTTTCCATAATATTCCCATCCACACACACTGCCCATCTCCATAATATCCCCCACACTACACTTCTCAATAATATTCCCACACACACTGCCCCTTTCCATTATATTTCCACACACACTGCCCTTCTTTATAATATTCCCCTACACACATTGCCCCCTCCATATTATTCCCCACACACAAACAGTGTCTTTCTCCCTAATGTCGCCCCCCACAGGGTCCCTCTCCATAATATCCCCCACACTGTCCATCTCCATAATATTTACTCCCACACAATACCTCTTTCCATAATATCCCCCACATTATCCCTTTCCATAATAGACCACCTATACTGCCCTCTCCAAAATATCACCCCAAACTGCCCTTTCCATATTTTCCCTACACTGCCACTCTGCATAATGTCCCCACTCCCCTTCGTTATACTATACCACTTTTTACAATTTGCAAAATGTCCCATAATTTCCTCCATTGCCTGATAATGTCCTTCATTGAATGTCCTCCATTGCTCTATAATGTCCTTCATTGCCCCATAATGTCCTCCATTGAATGCCCTCCATTGCCTTATAATGCCCTCCATTGAATGCCCTCCATTGCATTATAATGCCCTTCATTGCCCCATAATGTCCTACATATAATGTCCCCCATTACTTCATAATGTCTACCACTATGTGCCCTCGCAGTAACCCCAACCCTTCCCTCCCCTCATCTAAAATGAAAGCATATTTCATGTTCAGCTCCTCCATGGAGTGCTAATTTTGACCCTCTACCTGTAATTTGTCTTGCCCCTTTAAAAAGGGGCAAGAGAGGAGACAAAGTCACAACTGGTGTCCAAATATGATGTCCATTCGAATTTGCAACTTTTCAGCTCCACGAAAATGGCACAAATGCAACAGTGGGAAGTCGTAATGTTTTTCAACTACATAGTGACTATCCTTATGCATCACGACCTTCCCCTAGATATTAATGTCAAGGATTAAATTTGATTTATTTGGGGTGAGGGGAAGTGTTATCCCAACACTAACCGACACAGAAACAAACTAGATTCCAATTAAATATTGAAGTGAGAAAAAGAACTTGATAAATTGAATTTTCACCATCTGAACGAAGTCTTTGCCAATCTACAGCAGCCCTGGCAGCCGAGCGGGGGTGAGGAGCTTGTAACACTAACGCAACGCTGTGAACTAAAAGACAGTTGCTCTACAATATTCTGCACTCGCTATGTGGCAACGTGCAAACAGAAAAAATAGAATTAAAGGCTAAATAAAAGTCAATCATTGCTTCATTCATCATGTGCTATCGTTACTAGCAGTTTTACAAAGTTGTATATTTTTCTGTCCGTTTTTGCATCGTTGTGGCCAAATATTGGCGGTGGCTCAATGGGAAAATAAGAAATGTGATACAAACAGAGCATTTTTATGCCATTTCTCACACTTTTCGATCCCTGTTGTTTTTTTCCAAACATTACGTAAAAACAACACCAAGAGTGCCCATTTTTGGAACATTTTTCCATAGATTTCTCTTTGTGGAAAATAATATCAGGAAAAAATGAATGGATACATAAAAACAAAAAGTGCCACAAACGAACTATGGTGGGCATTTGACTAGGACCTAGTTTATACACTTGTTTTCATTAGAAGCCACTTAAGTATAATGTGTCTGATTTATTAGGTCTGCAAATTGGTTCTTCAGAGAGAAAGAAGAAGTGAACATTAGCACCACCTATTAGAAGCAGTGATCCTAAAAGTCAAAATCAACCCTTTAACGAGCCTTGTCACATGACTGAGGATAAAAGCCAAAACAGAATCTCAATTTACTGGGATCTAAATGGTAACAATTCTCCTTGTGGAGAGTTACAAGTGAGGCATGAAATATCAGAATGAGGACACTTATAGGCCATGCATACTCCTCTAGGAAATGAGACATTCAAATTGCCTCTTCAGAGAGGAAGACGACTAGAGATTTGTGATGAGTAGTGATGAGCGAACGTGCTCGCCACTATTCGTTACTCGCCCAAGTATCACTATGCTCGGTCTACTTGGCGAGCATCGAGCATTTCCGGGATTATTCGGCGGTAACTGATGTCTCCACCCAGCATTTTTGGCGGACTTAAGTGACCAATCACGGTGCAGGGATTGTCTGTCAGGCCATGAAACACCGCAGTCATTTTTGTTGTGGTCGTGCAGTGATTGGCTGGGCCGTACAGCATCATCCCGAGTATAAGAGACCTGGCGCCACCCTGCTCACCGCATTCAGCTCTGGACTTAGCGAGAGTAGGGAGAGCTGCTGCCGAGATAGGGTCACAATCGTGGTTTTAGAGTTAGTGTATGTCTGCAACTCTTACATCCACAACTCCTGAGAAACCAACAGTCCTTTTGAGGGCTAATTCGTGGGACCCGATATTGCAGCGCTAGGCAGGCCGGGCACAGCATATCCACATCAGTGCAAGGCCTGCAGGCACTGTATGTGCATCCATCGCTCCCACTGCATCCTTCCCAAAGCTCCATAACTGCCTGCTGCTGCTTATTCACTAAATACCTAGCTGCAGTTTTCATTTTTTCTTTTTTCCAAAACTTCACCCCCCAAAAAAAAAAAAAAAATTCTACAGTCAGACTGAGGCCTGGTGTATCTGTTTAAAAATCATAGTTTGTCAGGCATACGTAGCATAGTTGTGTGAGCTAGCCTTGTTCTACTCTTTTTTTTTTATAAATTCACCCAAAAGCCCCCAAAAAATTTAATACAGTCTGTCAGGCTGGGGGCTGGTGTTTCTGTTTTTGAAAAATCATGTTTCCGCAGGCATACGTAGCATAGTTCTGTGTGCTAGCCTTGTGCCACTCTTTTTGATTTTTTTTAATTCATCCAAAAGCCCCCAAAAATTAATACAGTCTGTTATGTCAGGCTGAGTTCTGTTGTATCTGGTTTTGAAAAATTGTATTTCAACAGGCATACGTAGTATACTTCTGTCTGCTATCCATTTTTTTTTTATTTAAAAAAATTCTACAAAACCACAAAAAAAATTGAATACAGTCTGTTATGTCAGACTGAGGCCTGTTGTATCTGTGGTGGAAAAATCGTAGCTTGACAGGAATAAGTTTCATAGTTCTGTCTGCTAGCCTTCTTTTTTTTTATTTTAAAAATTCTACAAAACCCTAAAAAAGTTAATACAGTCTGTTATGTCAGGCTGAGTCCTGGTGTATCTGTTTTTAAAAAAACGTATTTCCACATATGTGGATAAAGTTCGTAGTTCGTATACGTAGCATAGTTCTGTGTGCTAGCCATGGTCAAATTTTTGGGGGTTAAATTCACAAAAAAAACAAAAACACTAATACAGTCTGTGATGTCAGGCTGAGTTCTGTTGTATCTGGTTTTGAAAAACCGTATTTCAGCAGTCATACATAGCATAGTTCTGTGTGCTAGCCTTGTGCCACTCTTTTTGGGGGGTTTTAAATTCACCAAAAAGCCCCCAAAAATGTAATACAGTCTGCTATGTCAGGCTGAGGCCTTGTGTTTATGTTTGAAAAATTGTAGCTTTGCAGGCATACTGATCAGATATACAGGTCCTTCTCAAAAAATTAGCATATAGTGTTAAATTTCATTATTTACCATAATGTAATGATTACAATTAAACTTTCATATATTATAGATTCATTATCCACCAACTGAAATTTGTCAGGTCTTTTATTGTTTTAATACTGATGATTTTGGCATACAACTCCTGATAACTCAAAAAACCTGTCTCAATAAATTAGCATATTTCACCCATCCAATCAAATAAAAGTGTTTTTTAATAACAAACAAAAAAACCAACAAATAATAATGTTCAGTTATGCACTCAATACTTGGTCGGGAATCCTTTGGCAGAAATGACTGCTTCAATGCGGCGTGGCATGGAGGCAATCAGCCTGTGACACTGCTGAGATGTTATGGAGGCCCAGGATGCTTCAATAGCGGCCTTAAGCTCATCCAGAGTGTTGGGTCTTGCGTCTCTCAACTTTCTCTTCACAATATCCCACAGATTCTCTATGGGGTTCAGGTCAGGAGAGTTGGCAGGCCAATTGAGCACAGTAATACCATGGTCAGTAAACCATTTACCAGTGGTTTTGGCACTGTGAGCAGGTGCCAGGTCGTGCTGAAAAATGAAATCTTCATCTCCATAAAGCATTTCAGCCGATGGAAGCATGAAGTGCTCCAAAATCTCCTGATAGCTAGCTGCATTGACCCTGCCCTTGATGAAACACAGTGGACCAACACCAGCAGCTGACATGGCACCCCACACCATCACTGACTGTGGGTACTTGACACTGGACTTCAGGCATTTTGGCATTTCTTTCTCCCCAGTCTTCCTCCAGACTCTGGCACCTTGATTTCCGAATGACATGCAAAATTTGCTTTCATCAGAAAAAAGTACTTGGGACCACTTAGCAACAGTCCAGTGCTGCTTCTCTGTAGCTCAAAAGTGGCTTTACCTGGGGAATGCGGCACCTGTAGCCCATTTCCTGCACACGCCTGTGCACGGTGGCTCTGGATGTTTCCACACCAGACTCAGTCCACTGCTTCCTCAGGTTCCCCAAGGTCTGGAATCGGTCCTTCTCCACAATCTTCCTCAGGGTCCGGTCTCCTCTTCTCGTTGTACAGCGTTTTCTGCCACATTGTTTCCTTCCAACAGACTTACCATTGAGTTGACTTGATACAGCACTCTGGGAACAGCCTATTTGTTGAGAAATTTCTTTCTGGGTCTTACCCTCTTGCTTGAGGGTGTCAATGATGTCCTTCTTGACATCTGTCAGGTCGCTAGTCTTACCCATGATGGGGGTTTTGAGTAATGAACCAGGCAGGGAGTTTATAAAAGCCTCAGGTATCTTTTGCATGTGTTTAGAGTTAATTAGTTGATTCAGAAGATTAGGGTAATAGGTCGTTTAGAGAACCTTTTCTTGATATGCTAATTTATTGAGACAGGTTTTTTGGGTTATCAGGAGTTGTATGCCAAAATCATCAGTATTAAAACAACAAAAGACCTGACAAATTTCAGTTGGTGGATAATGAATCTATAATATATGAAAGTTTAATTGTAATCATTACATTATGGTAAATAATGAAATTTAACACTATATGCTAATTTTTTGAGAAGGACCTGTAATTTAGCTCCAAGTATATACATTTGTGTTGAGCTTTTGAAATAGTGCAGTAGTCCATTTAAAATGGTCAAGGCAAGGGGCAAGGGATGGGGAAGTGGATGTGATGTTGATGGTGAATGCAGAGGACGAGGCCGTGGCCAAGGGGAAAGTGGGCCACAACAAAGACCCACATCTTCTCGCTCAACCTTCCTGTCCCAGTTTCTAGGGGACCGCAGCACACCACTATTGAAGCTAGAGCAGTTTGTATCGGTTGTTGGTTGGATAGCGGATAATGCTTCCAGTCACTTAGCCATCACCACTACCACCATGTCTTCCACACGGTCAAGTCTGAGTAGCCATGAGTGTGGCCCGGATATTCCTCACCCTGATCCTCCTTCCTCCCACCATGCCGAGTGCCCTGAGACAACTGATCCCACACTTGGACACTCTGAAGAGCTGTTCAGTTTTCCATTTCAAGATTCTGGACTCTCGGCAGGTCAACTTGAAGTGTGAGATCGCATGTTGAAATGCCCAAAGCTTTGACCAGCCCCGGTCACACGAAGGCGATGGTAGGAAAGTGTCACAAGAGGTGGACGATGATGAGACACAATTCCCAGAAATTCAGGAGGAGGAACAGGGTGCGGATGTGGAAGACGAGGTTGTGGATGACATAGTGACGGACCCAACCTGGCAGGAGGACAAGCAGAGCGAGTACAGCAGCACACTTGGTGAAGGAGGCATATCTCCCCCAACAGGCAGGAAGAAGCAGTGTGGTGGCCACAGACAGAAGGCGTGCATCCGTTCCCCATAACACCAACATGAGAGAAGTTGCAATTCCAACTGTTAGATCTTCCCGAGTCTGGTTATTTTTTAAATGTGAAAAAACACAATGAGCACAGCTACTTTGGGTGGTGCTAAAGTTAGGCTCCCGAGCCATACATATAACAAATATAACTTAGCACTCAACTTAAGGATGCTTGAAAAGAAAGATTTATTTCGCAGTATACACAAAACGTTTCGGTTCATATAGAACCTTCTTAAGTTACGTATACAATTGTGCATATGATGCATGGTTTACGGATGAAATCGGCGACAAAAGTCTGTGAGAAATAGGGGGAACCGGTGCGTACGGTAAAGCTATGCTATATGAGATCCATGGGATAGGCAGGCGTACCACCAAGATGCGCAGTCCACCGCTAGTCTCAGAGACATATGTACCATCCTCCAAAACTTTGAGGACTGTACCAAGATGGTGAGCGGCAATGATGCCATAATTAGCGTCACCATCCTGCTTCTCAGCATTCTGAAAACCTCTCTGCTCACAATGAAAGAGGATGCATTGCAGGCAGAGCACGAGGACATGGAGCAAGGAACCATACAGGGGGATTACACTCAGCCCAGCCTCATGTCTTCTCAACGTGGATTGGAGGAGGAAGAACAAGAGCTACTTTCGTGTGATATAGATGGTACTACAAGCACAGCTGTCCTACCGTCTGTTCAGCGGGGATGGCCTGAGGGCAGGGAGGAGGAGGAGGAGGATGAGGAGGAGGAGGACAGCATGGTCAGTTGTCCTGTTGGTGAGGACACGGAAGTCTTGCTTGTTATCAGTCTGGCATGCATGGCTGACTTTATGTTGCACTGCGTTTCACGTGACCCTCGCATTATAAAAATTTTTGGTGACACTCATTACTGGTTGGTGACACTTCTAGACCCATGCTACAAGGAGAACTTTCAATCTCTTCTGCCAGAGGCAAAGAGGTGTACTAAAATGTTGCAGTACCAGAGGGCCCTTGTAGCAGAATTACTTAGAAAATTCTCATGTGAGAACGCTGGCAGCAGACGTCAGAGTTTGTTGTACAACCAAGCAGTCCAAGCGAGAGAGACAGAAGTACAATCCAGCTCAGGAAGGGGAACAATGGCAAAGTTCTAGGACAGTTTTCTCAGACACTCCCATCGTTACGGCACAGAGACAAGGGGTGCTGTCACAAGAAGTGCAATGTTTGTGAAGATGGTGAGGGAGTACCTTGCAGATCGTACAAATGTCTTCTGGGATTCCTCTGTGCCTTTTAATTATTGGGTATTCATGCTGCACACGTGGTATGAACTGGCTCTCTACGCCTTGGAGATCCTGGCCTGCCATGCTGCTAGCGTTCTGTCAGAGCGGATTTTTTGAGTGCCGCTCGTAGAATTATAACAGATAAGCGCATCTGCCTGTCAACTGAAAATGCTGACAGGCTGACTCTTATAAAAATGAACAAGGGCTGGATTGGGAAAGACTTCTGTACACCACCAAGTGAAAACAGCAAAATATAACTTCAAATACATTCTCTGGTTTGGGGAGGTGTATTCTCATGCACCTCTTCACAACCACATATGGGTATATGCTTCCAGATTTGGTCTGTTTGTTGTTATCCTCCTCCTTCGTCATCCACAACCAGTAGAACACCAGGGTGAACGGATTCTGTGATGCCAAAGTCACAATTTTTTTTTTGCATGGATGTAAGTATGATGCCCGTATCTAATTGGAAACCAAAACAAATGTTACTCCCACAGGGGCAAATGTCATAAAAAGAGATGTACATCTATTATTCCCATTTACTCTTATATATTCCATTTTCCCTATCTCTGGAGAGTCCTCTAATGAGGTAGTGTATACCTCTACAATAGAAAATTATTCAAAGACTTTTATATTATACTTTTATTTAAAGCCCTGTCTCTGAGCTGTTGCTAGGGACAAACATATCTCGTTGGACACATTCTGGCTTCAAATCTATGAACTTGTGTTCGCCCTTCCCTTTTGTTATTTACTTTCATCAGTGGATTCACATTATTTATTTATTTGTTTGATTTCATTATGATTTAGCTTTGTCTCCTCATTCTTCACCACTAGATCATCAGGCTTAACGTCTTCTGTGCCGCTACAGGCAGTCAATTTTTTGGCAAGGGTGTCTATGATGCCCATAGATTGTTTTTAAAAAATGTATCACCCTTGGGGAAATGTTTGTCAGCTCATGCACTGCGTGTGTGTGGGCATTACAAGTCTAGGAGACACAATTGTTTAAATTGGGCCTAGCTTTTAATGAGGCCTTCAGCAATGTCTCCTCATTCTCCACCACTAGATCACCAGGCTTAGCTTTTTCCGTGCCACTACAGGCAGTCAATTTTTGGGCAATGGTGTCTATGATGCCCATAGTATGCTTTTAAAAAATGTATTCCCCTTGGGGAAATGTTTGTCAGCCCATGCACTGCGTGTATGGGCATTACAAGTGTAGGGGACACAATCCTTTAAATCGGGCCTAGTTTTTAATGAGGCCTTCCTCCACCTCTCATCATTTTTCACCACTAGATCACCAGGGTTCACGTGTTCCGTGCTGCTACAGACAGTCAATTTTTGGCAAGGGTGTCTATGATGCCCATAGTATGTTTTTTAAAAATGTACCCCCCTTGGAGAAATGTTTGTCAGCCCATACACTTAGTGTATGGGCATTACAAGTCTAGGAGACGAGCTCATTTAAATTGGGCCTACTTTTCAATGAGGCCTTCAGTAATGTCTCCTCATTCTCCACCACTAGATCACCGGGCTGAACGTCTTCTGTGCTGCTACAGAAAGTCAATATTTGGGCAAGGGTGTCTATGATGCCCATAGTATATTTTTAAAAAATGTATCCCCCCATGGGGAAATGTTTGTCAGCCCATACACTGAGTGTATGGGCATTACAAGTGTAAGAGACCAGCTCATTTAAATTGGGCCTAGTTTTTAATGAGGCCCTCCTCCACCTCTCATTATTTTTCACCACTAGATCACCAGGGTTCACATGTTCCATGCTGCTACAGACAGTCAATTTTTTGGCAAGGGAGTCTATGATGCCCATAGTATGTTTTTAACAAATATATCCCCCTTGGGGAAATGTTTGTCAGCCCATACACTGCGTGTATGGGCATTACAAGTCTAGGAGACACAATCCTTTAAATTGGGCCTAGTTTTTAATGAGGCCTTCAGCAATGTCTCCTCATTCTCCACCACTAGATCACCAGGCTTAACGTCTTCTGTGCTGCTACAGATAGTCAATTTTTGGGCAATGGTGTCTATGATGCCCATAGTATATTTTTATAAAATGTATCCCTCCATGGCAGGGCTGGACTGGGACTAAAATTCAGCCCTGGCATTTGAAATTACACAGGCCCACTTGTCACATGGTGACTGTATAATATCTTTGTACACTTTTAGGCTACAAGAAGTGAGGGGAGTGTAACACGACTATATAACATATAATTACAGCTGTATCCAGCATTACCAAGTACCAAGAAAAGCCGCTACTTTACCTACATAACTGGATCTCGGAGATAATGAAGGGATGAGATGACCAAAGGCTATGAAACCTCATTCTGATGCTCCATAAACGTTGCCTACAGCCACTTTTGGTTCCGCTGCGCAGCGCGAGACCCGGTGACTCTGAAGAGCGGTGACATCAGTAACGTCACCACTCCAGATATTCTGGGTCTTGCACTGAGCTCAGCGACTGTGAAGAGCGGTATTGTTACTGCAGTCACCGCTCTTCAGAGTCGCTGGGTCTCGCCAGGTCTGGGCTAGTAGTGGGGGTGTCTGATAGACACCTCTCCATTACTTACTCTAGGGATTGATAGCAGCTGACATTACGCAGCTGATATCAACCCTAAAAATCATTACACATACCAGAATTAAATGCTTTGGTGGCAGGGAAAAGCTGTAGAGTTAGTGCTATTCCCAGGCGCCGGGTGCTAACTACAACTGTCATTATCCTTGCCTCATCTCCCTGCGAAGCATTTCTGCAGTATTTACATGCGCTAATCTCAGGCCACTAAAGGCCACTAAACGAGTGTGATCGACAATACTGAAGTCGTTCGCTTGTTTCCTGGCCTCTTTACACCAACAGAGAAAGAATGAAGGGAACAGAACAATCACAGTTAGATCAACCTGTCCCCATACAGTATCATGTTATCAGCAGCACAACTACAGTTTACACCGGCGATGTGCTGCTGAGAACAAGGATTTCTGTTCCCACATAAACAATCCAATCACTCGATGAATAGGCAGCATTTTGCTTGTTTAGTATAATACACCCCATAGTCCTCCATATATTATAATGTGCACCTCAGTCCTCCATATAGTATAATACACTCCTCAGTCCTCCAAATAGTATAATACACTCCTCAGTCCTCCATGTAGTATAATACACTCCTCAGTCCTCCATATAGTATAATACACTCCTCAGTCCTCCATATAGTATAATACACTCCTCAGTCCTCCATATAGTATAATACACTCCTCAGTCCTCCATATAGTATAATACACTCCTCAGTCCTCCATATAGTATAATACACTCCTCAGTCCTCCATATAGTATAATACACTCCTCAGTCCTCCATATAGTGTAATTCACATCATATAGTATTATACACTCCACATAGTCTTCCATATAGTATAGAACACTCCTCATAGACCTCCATATATTAAAATGCACTGCAATTCTATAACACACTCCTCAGTCCTCCATATAGTATAATACACTCCTCAGTCCTCCATATAGTATAATACACTCCTCAGTCCACCATATAGTATAATACACTCCCCATAGTCCTCCATATATTAAAATACACTGCAATTCCTCCATATAGTATAACACACTCCTCAGTCCTCCATATAGTATAATGTACTGCCACAGTCCTCCATATAGTATAATACACTCCTCAGTCCTCCAAATAGTATAATACATTCCTCATAGTGCTCCATATAGTATAATACCCTGCCATTGTCATCCGTGTAGTACAATTCACTTCCCATAGTATAATGCACCCTATAGTTCTTCATATAGTATAATGTATTCCCCATAGTCCTTGATACAGTATAATGCAGCCCACATGTAGTATAATGATGCCACCCCAAAGTATAATGCAGCCACCCCACAGAATATAATGTAGCCCTGAGCATAATGTAACCCCCTCAGAGAATATATTGCAGCCCCTTCATATAGTATAATGCAGCCCCTGCATATATAATATATGGTAGCCCCCTCATAGAGCATAATGCAGCCCCCCATAGAATATAATGTAGCCCCTCCATAAAATATAATACAGCACCCCAAAGAATGTAATACAGCCCCCCATAGAATGTAATACGGCCCACCTCCCCATAAAATATAATGTAGCCCCCATAGAATGTAATACAGCCCTCCCCCCTTAGAATGTAATACAGCCCACCTCCCCATAGAATATAATACATGCCCATAGAATATAATGTAGCCCCCCATAGAATGTAATACAGCCCCCCTATAGAATGTAATACAGCCATCCCCCATAGAATGTAATACAGCCCCCCATAGAATGTAATACAGCCCCCCATAGAATGTAAAGCAGCCAGCCCCCACAGAATGTAATACAGCAAAGCCCCATAGAATGTAATACAGCCAGCCCCCATAGAATGTAATGCAGCACAGCCCCCATAGAATGTAATGCAGCCAGCCCCCCATAGAATGTAATGCAGCACAGCCCCCATAGAATGTAATGCAGCCAGCCCCCCACAGAATGTAATGCAGCACAGCCCCCATAGAATGTAATGCAGCCAGCCCCCCATAGAATGTAATACAGCCAGCCCCCCATAGAATTTAATGTAGCACAGCCCCCATAGAATGTAATACAGCACAGCCCCCATAGAATGTAATGCAGCCATCCCCCATAGAATGTAATGCAGCACAGCCCCCATAGAATGTAATGCAGCCAGCCCCCATAGAATGTAATGCAGCACAGCCCCCATAGAATGTAATGCAGCCAGCCCCCCATAGAATGTAATGCAGCACAGCCCCCATAGAATGTAATGCAGCCAGCCCCCCATAGAATGTAATGCAGCCAGCCCCCCATAGAATTTAATGTAGCACAGCCTCCATAGAATGTAATACAGCACAGCCCCCATAGAATGTAATGCAGCCAGCCCCCATAGAATGTAATGCAGCACAGCCCCCATAGAATGTAATGCAGCCAGCCCCCCATAAAATGTTATGCAGCACAGCCCCCATTGAATGTAATGCAGCCAGCCCCCCATAGAACATAATGCAGACAGCCCCCCATTGAATGTAATGTAGCACAGCCCCCATAGAATGTAATGCAGCCAGCCCCCCATAGAGCGTAATGCAGCCAGCCCTCCATTGAATGTAATGTAGCACAACCCCCATAGAAAGTAATACAGCACAGCCCCCATAGAATGTAATGCAGCACAGCCCCCATAGAATGTAATGCAGCACAGCCCCCATAGAATGTAATGAAGCACGGTCCCCATAGAATGTAATGCAGCACAGTCCCCACAGAATGTAATGCATCCAGCCCCCCATAGAATGTAATGCAGCACAGCCCCCATAGAATGTAATGCAGCCAGCTCCCATAAAATGTAATGCAGCACAGCCCCCATAGAATGTAATGCAGCACAGCCCCCATGGAATGTAATGCAGCACAGTCCCCATAGAATGTAATGCAGCACAGCCCCCATAGAATGTAATAAATCCCCCCCAATAGCCCCACTGTCATGATCCCAATGGCAGGGGAGCACAAAAGGACAAGCACAAAAACAAAACAAGCTCTAGGGTGATGGAACTTGAGCTGACCGCGATCCTGAACCTAAACACACAACTAGCAGTAGCCGGGGAACGTGCCTACGATGATTCCTAGACGTCTCGCACCAGCCGAAGGATTAACTTCCCCTATAAGAAGAAACACAGACCTCACTTGCCTCCAGAGAAACACCCCACAGAAATAGCAGCCCCCCACATGTAATAACGGTGAAATGAGAGGAAAGCACATACGTAGTTATGAAAATAGATTCAGCAAAAATGAGGCCCGCTAAAGCTAGATAGCAGAGGATACAAAAGTGAACTGCGCGGTCAGCGAAAAACCCTTCAAAAAAACCATCCTGAAATTACTTGAACTCATGTGCCAACTCATGGAACATGAGGAGTAATTTCAGCCCACTAGAGCAACCAGCAGCAAGGAATCACATCTCTGCAAGCTGGACTAAGACAAAAATTAAGCAAAACGTGGAACAGGAAAATCAAAACTTAGCTTGTCCTGAAGATAACAGACGCAGGGAGCAGAGGTAAAAAGACACGCTGATTACATTGCTGCGCCGATTCTTTGGAATGCACTACCTAGGTTAATACGATTAATCCCCAATCCCCACAGTTTTAAGCGTGCCCTAAAAACTCATTTGTTCAGACTGGCCTACCGCCTCAATGCATTAACCTAACGATCCCTGTGTGGCCTATTTATAATAAAAAAAAAAAAAAAAAAGGTTCCTCGCATCATGTTCTCATACACTTTATGCAGTATTAGCCCTCTGTGTCTGTACTGCTACATATTTAGGCAGGTAACTGGTTCATGCAGCTTTACATGAACACCTGAGCCTTACACTATAGCTGGTCCGAATAACTAAAGCAATTGTTACCATCCACCTCTCGTGTCTCCCCTTTTCCCCATAGTTTGTAAGCTTGCGAGCAGTGCCCTCACTCCTCTTGGTATATATTTTGAACTGTGATTTCTGTTATGCTGTAATGTCTATTGTCTGTACAAGTCCCCTCTATAATTTGTAAAGCTGCGGAATATGTTGGTGGTATATAAATAAAAATTATTATTATTATATTATTATTATTACATTGATAGCCGGCGAGGAAATGACAAAAAAGCCAGGTTAAATAGGAAACTCCCATAACCTGATGGAACAGGTGGACACCAGAGACCGCAGAGAACACAAGTCACCCAGTACCATCAGTAACCACCAGAGGGAGCCCAAAAACAGAACTCACAACAGTACCCCCCCCTTGAGGAGGGGTCACCGAACCCTCACGAGAACCACCAGGGCGACCAGGATGAGCCCTATGAAAAGCACGGACCAAATCGGCAGCATGAACATCAGAGGCAATCACCCAAGAATTATCCTCCTGACCATAACCCTTCCACTTGACCAAATACTGGAGTTTCCGTCTGGAAACACGAGAATCCAAGATCTTCTCCACAACATACTCCAATTCACCCTCCACCAGCACCGGAGCAGGAGGCTCAAGCGAAGGAACGACAGGTACCTCATACTTCCGCAACAACGACCGATGGAACACATTATGAATAGCAAACGATGTCGGGAGATCCAAACGAAATGACACAGGGTTAAGAATTTCCAAGATCCTATAGGGACCGATGAACCGAGGCTTGAACTTAGGAGAAGAGACCTTCATAGGAACAAAACGAGAAGACAACCACACCAAGTCCCCAACAAGAAGTCGAGGACCCACGCGGCAACGGCGATTAGCAAACTGCTGAGCCCTCTCCTGGGACAACTTCAAATTGTCCACCACATGACTCCAAATCCGATGCAACCTATCCACCACCATGTCCACTCCAGGACAATCAGAAGGCTCCACCTGACCAGAGGGAAAACGAGGATGAAACCCCGAATTACAAAAGAAAGGAAACACCAAGGTAGCAGAACTAGCCCGATTATTAAGGGCAAACTCGGCAAGCGGCAAAAAGGAAACCCAGTCATCTTGATCAGCAGAAACAAAACACCTTAAATAAGTTTCTAGAGTCTGATTAGTTCGTTCCGTCTGGCCATTCGTCTGAGGATGGAATGCAGACGAAAAGGACAAATCAATGCCCATCTTAGCACAGAACGTCCGCCAAAATCTAGACACAAACTGGGATCCCCTGTCAGAAACAATGTTCTCCGGAATGCCATGCAGACGGAACACGTTTTGAAAAAACAGAGGGACCAACTCAGAGGAGGAAGGTAACTTAGGCAAGGGTACCAGATGAACCATCTTAGAAAAGCGGTCACACACAACCCATATGACGGACATTTTTTGAGAGACAGGGAGATCCGAAATAAAGTCCATGGAAATGTGCGTCCAAGGCCTCTTCGGGAAAGGCAAAGGTAACAACAATCCACTGGCCCGAGAACAGCAAGGCTTAGCCCAAGCGCAAACTCCACAAGACTGCACGAAAGAACGCACATCCCTCGACAAGGAAGGCCACCAAAAAGACCTGGCCACCAAGCAGCCAGCCCCCACAGAATGTAATACAGCAAAGCCCCATAGAATGTAATACAGCCAGCCCCCATAGAATGTAATGCAGCACAGCCCCCATAGAATGTAATGCAGCCAGCCCCCCATAGAATGTAATGCAGCACAGCCCCCATAGAATGTAATGCAGCCAGCCCCCCATAGAATGTAATGCAGCCAGCCCCCCATAGAATTTAATGTAGCACAGCCCCCATAGAATGTAATACAGCACAGCCCCCATAGAATGTAATGCAGCCATCCCCCATAGAATGTAATGCAGCACAGCCCCCATAGAATGTAATGCAGCCAGCCCCCATAGAATGTAATGCAGCACAGCCCCCATAGAATGTAATGCAGCCAGCCCCCCATAGAATGTAATGCAGCACAGCCGCCATAGAATGTAATGCAGCCAGCCCCCCATAGAATGTAATGCAGCCAGTCCCCCATAGAATTTAATGTAGCACAGCCTCCATAGAATGTAATACAGCACAGCCCCCATAGAATGTAATGCAGCCAGCCCCCATAGAATGTAATGCAGCACAGCCCCCATAGAATGTAATGCAGCCAGCCCCCCATAAAATGTAATGCAGCACAGCCCCCATTGAATGTAATGCAGCCAGCCCCCCATAGAACATAATGCAGACAGCCCCCCATTGAAAGTAATGTAGCACAGCCCCCATAGAATGTAATGCAGCCAGCCCCCCATAGAGCATAATGCAGACAGCCCCCCATTGAATGTGATGTAGCACAGCCCCCATAGAATGTAATACAGCACAGCCCCCATAGAATGTAATGCAGCACAGCCCCCATAGAATGTAATGCAGCACAGCCCCCATAGAATGTAATGAAGCACGGTCCCCATAGAATGTAATGCAGCACAGTCCCCACAGAATGTAATGCATCCAGCCCCCCATAGAATGTAATGCAGCACAGCCCCCATAGAATGTAATGCAGCCAGCCCCCATAGAATGTAATGCAGCCAGCCCCATAGAATGTAATGCAGCCAGCTCCCATAAAATGTAATGCAGCACAGCCCCCATAGAATGTAATGCAGCACAGCCCCCATGGAATGTAATGCAGCACAGCCCCCATAGAATGTAATGCAGCACAGCCCCCATAGAATGTAATAAATCCCCCCAATAGCCCCACTGTCATGATCCCAATGGCAGGGGATCACAAAAAAACAAGCACAAAAACAAAACAAGCTCTAGGGTGATGGAACCTGAGCTGACTGCGATCCTGAACCTAAACACACAACTAGCAGTAGCCGGGGAACGTGCCTACGATGATTCCTAGACGTCTCGCGCCAGCCGAAGGATTAACTTCCCCTATAAGAAGAAACACAGACCTCACTTGCCTCCAGAGAAACACCCCACAGAAATAGCAGCCCCCCACATGTAATAACGGTGAAATGAGAGGAAAGCACATACGTAGTTATGAAAATAGATTCAGCAAAAATGAGGCCCGCTAAAGCTAGATAGCAGAGGATACAAAAGTGAACTGCGCGGTCAGCAAAAAACCCTTCAAAAAAACCATCCTGAAATTACTTGAACTCATGTGCCAACTCATGGAACATGAGGAGTAATTTCAGCCCACTAGAGCAACCAGCAGCAAGGAATCACATCTCTGCAAGCTGGACTAAGACAAAAATTAAGCAAAACGTGGAACAGGAAAATCAAAACTTAGCTTGTCCTGAAGATAACAGACGCAGGGAGCAGAGGTAAAAAGACACGCTGATTACATTGCTGCGCCGATTCTTTGGAATGCACTACCTAGGTTAATACGATTAATCCCCAATCCCCACAGTTTTAAGCGTGCCCTAAAAACTCATTTGTTCAGACTGGCCTACCGCCTCAATGCATTAACCTAACGATCCCTGTGTGGCCTATTTATAATAAAAAAAAAAAAAAAAAAAAAGGTTCCTCGCATCATGTTCTCATACACTTTATGCAGTATTAGCCCTCTGTGTCTGTACTGCTACATATTTAGGCAGGTAACTGGTTCATACAGCTTTACATGAACACCTGAACCTTACACTATAGCTGGTCCGAATAACTAAAGCAATTGTTACCATCCACCTCTCGTGTCTCCCCTTTTCCCCATAGTTTGTAAGCTTGCGAGCAGTGCCCTCACTCCTCTTGGTATATATTTTGAACTGTGATTTCTGTTATGCTGTAATGTCTATTGTCTGTACAAGTCCCCTCTATAATTTGTAAAGCTGCGGAATATGTTGGTGGTATATAAATAAAAATTATTATTATTATATTATTATTATTACATTGATAGCCGGCGAGGAAATGACAAAAAAGCCAGGTTAAATAGGAAACTCCCATAACCTGATGGAACAGGTGGACACCAGAGACCGCAGAGAACACAAGTCACCCAGTACCATCAGTAACCACCAGAGGGAGCCCAAAAACAGAACTCACAACAGTACCCCCCCTTGAGGAGGGGTCACCGAACCCTCACGAGAACCACCAGGGCGACCAGGATGAGCCCTATGAAAAGCACGGACCAAATCGGCAGCATGAACATCAGAGGCAATCACCCAAGAATTATCCTCCTGACCATAACCCTTCCACTTGACCAAATACTGGAGTTTCCGTCTGGAAACACGAGAATCCAAGATCTTCTCCACAACATACTCCAATTCACCCTCCACCAGCACCGGAGCAGGAGGCTCAAGCGAAGGAACGACAGGTACCTCATACTTCCGCAACAACGACCGATGGAACACATTACACTGGTCAACAGCATTTTTGGTGCCAAAGATATTTCATCGAATTTAGGGTAACTTTGGGCTGCTGATTCTGAATATGTCATCAGTTTTGCCAGATTGGCTCAAGTTTTTGAGATTTTTGGTATCTTATTTATAGCACTTGTTGGTAAATGCGACGCATCATCTCATTAATTTCTTTGGATTAGTACTTGAACTGAGCAGTTCTCAATATAGTTTTGTGTTAATTAGTGTTCTAAAAGTTTGTTCATAGCTTGATTTTTGCACTAACTTTATGTTGTTGTCTGTTTTCCAGTGAAAAGCATGAACTCATCAAGAAGAAGTTGTCTTAACGATCCAGACTCATTCTGTTACATTTGTGGTGAATACACACTGCCAAAACATAGAAGAAACATAACAGACTTCGTAAAAAAAAGTGTATTTTGCCTATTTTGGGGTTATGCTTGGGGACCAAGACAAGTTTTGGGCACCACACAAAGTGTGCAAAGCATGTATCGAATTATTACGAAAATGGAGCAAAGGACAAAGAAAAAGCTTCAAATTTGGTGTTCCAATGGTGTGGAGAGAGCAAAAAAATCATCACGATGACTGTTATTTCTGTGCAGTGCAAGTGCAAGGATTCAATAAGCATAAGAAACGAAAATGGTAGTAACCTAACATGGAATCTGCAAGAAGGCCTGTCCCTCATTGTGAAGATGTGCCTGTACCTGTGGTTACCATGTTACCTGACCTTCCCCCACCTGATGATGATGAAGTGTGTATTGGCAGTGTGTATTCACCACAAATGTAACAGAATGAGTCTGGATCGTTAAGACAACTTCTTCTTGATGAGTTCATGCTTTTCACTGGAAAACAGACAATAACATAAAGTTAGTGCAAAAATCAAGCTATGAACAAACTTTTAGAACACTAATTAACACAAAACTATATTGAGAACTGCTCAGTTCAAGTACTAATCCAAAGAAATTAATGAGATGATGCGTCGCATTTACCAACCAGTGCTATAATAATAATAATAATAATAATAATTTTTATTTATATAGCGCCAACATATTCCGCAGCGCTTTACAAATTATAGAGGGGACTTGTACATACAATAGACATTACAGCATAACAGAAATACAGTTCAAAACAGATACCAAGAGGAGTGAGGGCCCTGCTCGTAAGCTTACAAACTATGAGGAAAAGGGGAGACACGAGAGGTGGATGGTAACAATTGCTATAGTTATTCGGACCAGCCATAGTGTAAGGCTTGGGTGTTCATGTAAAGCTGCATGAACCAGTTAATTAATTTTTTTTTTTTTTTTTTTAATATAGGCCACACAGGGATCGTTAGGTTAATGCATTGAGGCGGTAGGCCAGTCTGAACAAATGAGTTTTTAGGGCACGCTTAAAACTGTGGGGATTGGGGATTAATCGTATTATCCTAGGTAGTGCATTCCAAAGTGCATTCCAAAGTGCTATAAATAAGATACCAAAAATCTCAAAAACTTGAGCCAATCTGGCAAAACTGATAGCATATTCAGAATCAGCACCCCAAAAATACCCCAAATTCATTAAAATATTTTGGACACCAGAAAAAAATTTTTTTTTTGTTGACCTGTGTTATGAATAGCAAACGATGCCGGGAGATCCAAACGAAGCGACACAGGGTTAAGAATTTCCAAGATCCTATAGGGACCGATGAACCGAGGCTTGAACTTAGGAGAAGAGACCTTCATAGGAACAAAACGAGAAGACAAACACACCAAGTCCCCAACAAGAAGTCGAGGACCCACGCGGCGACGGCGATTAGCAAACTGCTGAGCCCTCTCCTGGGACAACTTCAAATTGTCCACCACATGACTCCAAATCCGATGCAACCTATCCACCACCATGTCCACTCCAGGACAATCAGAAGGCTCCACCTGACCAGAGGAAAAACGAGGATGAAACCCCGAATTACAAAAGAAAGGAGACACCAAGGTAGCAGAACTAGCCCGATTATTAAGGGCAAACTCAGCAAGCGGCAAAAAGGAAACCCAGTCATCTTGATCAGCAGAAACAAAACACCTTAAATAAGTTTCTAGAGTCTGATTAGTTCGTTCCGTCTGGCCATTCGTCTGAGGATGGAATGCAGACGAAAAGGACAAATCAATGCCCATCTTAGCACAGAACGTCCGCCAAAATCTAGACACAAACTGGCATCCCCTGTCAGAAACGATGTTCTCCGGAATGCCATGCAGACGGACCATGTTTTGAAAAAACAGAGGGACCAACTCAGAGGAGGAAGGTAACTTAGGCAAGGGTACCAGATGAACCATCTTAGAAAAGCGGTCACACACAACCCATATGACGGACATTTTTTGAGAGACAGGGAGATCCGAAATAAAGTTCATGGAAATGTGCGTCCAAGGCCTCTTCGGGATAGGCAAAGGTAACAACAATCCACTGGCCCGAGAACAGCAAGGCTTAGCCCGAGCGCAAACTCCACAAGACTGCACGAAAGAACGCACATCCCTCGACAAGGAAGGCCACCAAAAAGACCTGGCCACCAAGCAGCCAGCCCCCACAGAATGTAATACAGCAAAGCCCCATAGAATGTAATACAGCCAGCCCCCATAGAATGTAATGCAGCACAGCCCCCATAGAATGTAATGCAGCCAGCCCCCCATAGAATGTAATAAAGCACAGCCCCCATAGAATGTAATGCAGCCAGCCCCCCACACAATGTAATGCAGCACAGCCCCCATAGAATGTAATGCAGCCAGCCCCCCATAGAATGTAATGCAGCCAGCCCCCCATAGAATTTAATGTAGCACAGCCCCCATAGAATGTAATACAGCACAGCCCCATAGAATGTAATGCAGCCATCCCCCATAGAATGTAATGCAGCACAGCCCCCATAGAATGTAATGCAGCCAGCCCCCATAGAATGTAATGCAGCACAGCCCCCATAGAATGTAATGCAGCCAGCCCCCCATAGAATGTAATGCAGCACAGCCCCCATAGAATGTAATGCAGCCAGCCCCCCATAGAATGTAATGCAGCTAGCCCCCCATAGAATTTAATGTAGCACAGCCCCCATAGAATGTAATACAGCACAGCCCCCATAGAATGTAATGCAGCCAGCCCCCATAGAATGTAATGCAGCACAGCCCCCATAGAATGTAATGCAGCCAGCCCCCCATAAAATGTAATACAGCACAGTCCCCACAGAATGTAATGCATCCAGCCCCCCATAGAATGTAATGCAGCACAGCCCCCATAGAATGTAATGCAGCCAGCTCCCATAAAATGTAATGCAGCACAGCCCCCATAGAATGTAATGCAGCACAGCCCCCATGGAATGTAATGCAGCACAGCCCCCATAGAATGTAATGCAGCACAGCCCCCATAGAATGTAATAAATCCCCCCCAATAGCCCCACTGTCATGATCCCAATGGCAGGGGATCACAAAAGGACAAGCACAAAAACAAAACAAGCTCTAGGGTGATGGAACTTGAGCTGACCGCGATCCTGAACCTAAACACACAACTAGCAGTAGCCGGGGAACGTGCCTACGATGATTCCTAGACGTCTCGCACCAGCCGAAGGATTAACTTCCCCTATAAGAAGAAACACAGACCTCACTTGCCTCCAGAGAAACACCCCACAGAAATAGCAGCCCCCCACATGTAATAACGGTGAAATGAGAGGAAAGCACATACGTAGTTATGAAAATAGATTCAGCAAAAATGAGGCCCGCTAAAGCTAGATAGCAGAGGATACAAAAGTGAACTGCGCGGTCAGCGAAAAACCCTTCAAAAAAACCATCCTGAAATTACTTGAACTCATGTGCCAACTCATGGAACATGAGGAGTAATTTCAGCCCACTAGAGCAACCAGCAGCAAGGAATCACATCTCTGCAAGCTGGACTAAGACAAAAATTAAGCAAAACGTGGAACAGGAAAATCAAAACTTAGCTTGTCCTGAAGATAACAGACGCAGGGAGCAGAGGTAAAAAGACACGCAGATTACATTGCTGCGCCGATTCTTTGGAATGCACTACCTAGGTTAATACGATTAATCCCCAATCCCCACAGTTTTAAGCGTGCCCTAAAAACTCATTTGTTCAGACTGGCCTACCGCCTCAATGCATTAACCTAACGATCCCTGTGTGGCCTATTTATAATTAAAAAAAAAAAAAAAAAAAGGTTCCTCGCATCATGTTCTCATACACTTTATGCAGTATTAGCCCTCTGTGTCTGTACTGCTACATATTTAGGCAGGTAACTGGTTCATACAGCTTTACATGAACACCTGAGCCTTACACTATAGCTGGTCCGAATAACTAAAGCAATTGTTACCATCCACCTCTCGTGTCTCCCCTTTTCCCCATAGTTTGTAAGCTTGCGAGCAGTGCCCTCACTCCTCTTGGTATATATTTTGAACTGTGATTTCTGTTATGCTGTAATGTCTATTGTCTGTACAAGTCCCCTCTATAATTTGTAAAGCTGCGGAATATGTTGGCGGTATATAAATAAAAATTATTATTATTATATTATTATTATTACATTGATAGCCGGCGAGGAAATGACAAAAAAGCCAGGTTAAATAGGAAACTCCCATAACCTGATGGAACAGGTGGACACCAGAGACCGCAGAGAACACAAGTCACCCAGTACCATCAGTAACCACCAGAGGGAGCCCAAAAACAGAACTCACAACAGTACCCCCCCCTTGAGGAGGGGTCACCGAACCCTCACGAGAACCACCAGGGCGACCAGGATGAGCCCTATGAAAAGCACGGACCAAATCGGCAGCATGAACATCAGAGGCAATCACCCAAGAATTATCCTCCTGACCATAACCCTTCCACTTGACCAAATACTGGAGTTTCCGTCTGGAAACACGAGAATCCAAGATCTTCTCCACAACATACTCCAATTCACCCTCCACCAGCACCGGAGCAGGAGGCTCAAGCGAAGGAACGACAGGTACCTCATACTTCCGCAACAACGACCGATGGAACACATTTAGAATAGCAAACGATGCCGGGAGATCCAAACGAAACGACACAGGGTTAAGAATTTCCAAGATCCTATAGGGACCGATGAACCGAGGCTTGAACTTAGGAGAAGAGACCTTCGTAGGAACAAAACGAGAAGACAAACACACCAAGTCCCCAACAAGAAGTCGAGGACCCACGCGACGACGGCGATTAGCAAACTGCTGAGCCCTCTCCTGGGACAACTTCAAATTGTCCACCACATGACTCCAAATCCGATGCAACCTATCCACCACCATGTCCACTCCAGGACAATCAGAAGGCTCCACCTGACCAGAGGAAAAACGAGGATGAAACCCCGAATTACAAAAGAAAGGAGACACCAAGGTAGCAGAACTAGCCCGATTATTAAGGGCAAACTCGGCAAGCGGCAAGAAGGAAACCCAGTCATCTTGATCAGCAGAAACAAAACACCTTAAATAAGTTTCTAGAGTCTGATTAGTTCGTTCCGTCTGGCCATTCGTCTGAGGATGGAATGCAGACGAAAAGGACAAATCAATGCCCATCTTAGCACAGAACGTCCGCCAAAATCTAGACACAAACTGGCATCCCCTGTCAGAAACGATGTTCTCCGGAATGCCATGCAGACGGACCATGTTTTGAAAAAACAGAGGGACCAACTCAGAGGAGGAAGGTAACTTAGGCAAGGGTACCAGATGAACCATCTTAGAAAAGCGGTCACACACAACCCATATGACGGACATTTTTTGAGAGACAGGGAGATCCGAAATAAAGTTCATGGAAATGTGCGTCCAAGGCCTCTTCGGGATAGGCAAAGGTAACAACAATCCACTGGCCCGAGAACAGCAAGGCTTAGCCCGAGCGCAAACTCCACAAGACTGCACGAAAGAACGCACATCCCTCGACAAGGAAGGCCACCAAAAAGACCTGGCCACCAAGCAGCCAGCCCCCACAGAATGTAATACAGCAAAGCCCCATAGAATGTAATACAGCCAGCCCCCATAGAATGTAATGCAGCACAGCCCCCATAAAATGTAATGCAGCCAGCCCCCCATAGAATGTAATAAAGCACAGCCCCCATAGAATGTAATGCAGCCAGCCCCCCACAGAATGTAATGCAGCACAGCCCCCATAGAATGTAATGCAGCCAGCCCCCCATAGAATGTAATGCAGCCAGCCCCCCATAGAATTTAATGTAGCACAGCCCCCATAGAATGTAATACAGCACAGCCCCCATAGAATGTAATGCAGCCATCCCCCATAGAATGTAATGCAGCACAGCCCCCATAGAATGTAATGCAGCCAGCCCCCATAGAATGTAATGCAGCACAGCCCCCATAGAATGTAATGCAGCCAGCCCCCCATAGAATGTAATGCAGCACAGCCCCCATAGAATGTAATGCAGCCAGCCCCCCATAGAATGTAATGCAGCCAGCCCCCCCATAGAATTTAATGTAGCACAGCCTCCATAGAATGTAATACAGCACAGCCCCCATAGAATGTAATGCAGCCAGCCCCCATAGAATGTAATGCAGCACAGCCCCCATAGAATGTAATGCAGCCAGACCCCCATAAAATGTAATGCAGCACAGCCCCCATTGAATGTAATGCAGCCAGCCCCCCATAGAACATAATGCAGACAGCCCCCCATTGAATGTAATGTAGCACAGCCCCCATAGAATGTAATGCAGCCAGCCCCCCATAGAGCGTAATGCAGCCAGCCCCCCATTGAATGTAATGTAGCACAGCCCCCATAGAATGTAATACAGCACAGCCCCCATAGAATGTAATGCAGCACAGCCCCCATAGAATGTAATGCAGCACAGCCCCCATAGAATGTAATGCAGCACAGTCCCCACAGAATGTAATGCATCCAGCCCCCCATAGAATGTAATGCAGCACAGCCCCCATAGAATGTAATGCAGCCAGCCCCCATAGAATGTAATGCAGCCAGCCCCATAGAATGTAATGCAGCCAGCTCCCATAAAATGTAATGCAGCACAGCCCCCATAGAATGTAATGCAGCACAGCCCCCATGGAATGTAATGCAGCACAGCCCCCATAGAATGTAATGCAGCACAGCCCCCATAGAATGTAATAAATCCCCCCCAATAGCCCCACTGTCATGATCCCAATGGCAGGGGATCACAAAAGGACAAGCACAAAAACATTACAAGCTCTAGGGTGATGGAACCTGAGCTGACCGCGATCCTGAACCTAAACACACAACTAGCAGTAGCCGGGGAACGTGCCTACGATGATTCCTAGACGTCTCGCGCCAGCCGAAGGATTAACTTCCCCTATAAGAAGAAACACAGACCTCACTTGCCTCCAGAGAAACACCCCACAGAAATAGCAGCCCCCCACATGTAATAACGGTGAAATGAGAGGAAAGCACATACGTAGTTATGAAAATAGATTCAGCAAAAATGAGGCCCGCTAAAGCTAGATAGCAGAGGATACAAAAGTGAACTGCGCGGTCAGCGAAAAACCCTTCAAAAAAACCATCCTGAAATTACTTGAACTCATGTGCCAACTCATGGAACATGAGGAGTAATTTCAGCCCACTAGAGCAACCAGCAGCAAGGAATCACATCTCTGCAAGCTGGACTAAGACAAAAATTAAGCAAAACGTGGAACAGGAAAATCAAAACTTAGCTTGTCCTGAAGATAACAGACGCAGGGAGCAGAGGTAAAAAGACACGCTGATTACATTGATAGCCGGCGAGGAAATGACAAAAAAGCCAGGTTAAATAGGAAACTCCCATAACCTGATGGAACAGGTGGACACCAGAGACCGCAGAGAACACAAGTCACCCAGTACCATCAGTAACCACCAGAGGGAGCCCAAAAACAGAACTCACAACAGTACCCCCCCCTTGAGGAGGGGTCACCGAACCCTCACGAGAACCACCAGGGCGACCAGGATGAGCCCTATGAAAAGCACGGACCAAATCGGCAGCATGAACATCAGAGGCAATCACCCAAGAATTATCCTCCTGACCATAACCCTTCCACTTGACCAAATACTGGAGTTTCCGTCCGGAAACACGAGAATCCAAGATCTTCTCCACAACATACTCCAATTCACCCTCCACCAGCACCGGAGCAGGAGGCTCAAGCGAAGGAACGACAGGTACCTCATACTTCCGCAACAACGACCGATGGAAAACATTATGAATAGCAAACGATGCCGGGAGATCCAAACGAAACGACACAGGGTTAAGAATTTCCAAGATCCTATAGGGACCGATGAACCGAGGCTTGAACTTAGGAGAAGAGACCTTCATAGGAACAAAACGAGAAGACAACCACACCAAGTCCCCAACAAGAAGTCGAGGACCCACGCGGCGACGGCGATTAGCAAACTGCTGAGCCCTCTCCTGGGACAACTTCAAATTGTCCACCACATGACTCCAAATCCGATGCAACCTATCCACCACCATGTCCACTCCAGGACAATCAGAAGGCTCCACCTGACCAGAGGAAAAACGAGGATGAAACCCCGAATTACAAAAGAAAGGAGACACCAAGGTAGCAGAACTAGCCCGATTATTAAGGGCAAACTCGGCAAGCGGCAAAAAGGAAACCCAGTCATCTTGATCAGCAGAAACAAAACACCTTAAATAAGTTTCTAGAGTCTGATTAGTTCGTTCCGTCTGGCCATTCGTCTGAGGATGGAATGCAGACGAAAAGGACAAATCAATGCCCATCTTAGCACAGAACGTCCGTCAAAATCTAGACACAAACTGGGATCCCCTGTCAGAAACGATGTTCTCCGGAATGCCATGCAGACGGACCACGTTTTGAAAAAACAGAGGGACCAACTCAGAGGAGGAAGGTAACTTAGGCAAGGGTACCAGATGAACCATCTTAGAAAAGCGGTCACACACAACCCATATGACGGACATTTTTTGAGAGACAGGGAGATCCGAAATAAAGTCCATGGAAATGTGCGTCCAAGGCCTCTTCGGGATAGGCAAAGGTAACAACAATCCACTGGCCCGAGAACAGCAAGGCTTAGCCCGAGCGCAAACTCCACAAGACTGCACGAAAGAACGCACATTCCTCAACAAGGAAGGCCACCAAAAAGACCTGGCCACCAAGCAGCCAGCCCCCACAGAATGTAATACAGCAAAGCCCCATAGAATGTAATACAGCCAGCCCCCATAGAATGTAATGCAGCACAGTCCCCATAGAATGTAATGCAGCCAGCCCCCCATAGAATGTAATAAAGCACAGCCCCCATAGAATGTAATGCAGCCAGCCCCCCACAGAATGTAATGCAGCACAGCCCCCATAGAATGTAATGCAGCCAGCCCCCCATAGAATGTAATGCAGCCAGCCCCCCATAGAATTTAATGTAGCACAGCCCCCATAGAATGTAATGCAGCACAGCCCCCATAGAATGTAATGCAGCCAGCCCCCATAGAATGTAATGCAGCACAGCCCCCATAGAATGTAATGCAGCACAGCCCCCATAGAATGTAATGCAGCCAGCCCCCCATAGAATGTAATGCAGCCAGCCCCCCATAGAATTTAATGTAGCACAGCCTCCATAGAATGTAATACAGCACAGCCCCCATAGAATGTAATGCAGCCAGCCCCCATAGAATGTAATGCAGCACAGCCCCCATAGAATGTAATGCAGCCAGCCCCCCATAAAATGTAATGCAGCACAACCCCCATTGAATGTAATGCAGCCATCCCCCCATAGAACATAATGCAGACAGCCCCCCATTGAATGTAATGTAGCACAGCCCCCATAGAATGTAATGCAGCCAGCCCCCCATAGAGCGTAATGCAGCCAGCCCCCCATTGAATGTAATGTAGCACAGCTCCCATAGAATGTAATACAGCACAGCCCCCATAGAATGTAATGCAGCACAGCCCCCATAGAATGTAATGCAGCACAGCCCCCATAGAATGTAATGCAGCACAGTCCCCACAGAATGTAATGCATCCAGCCCCCCATAGAATGTAATGCAGCACAGCCCCCATAGAATGTAATGCAGCCAGCCCCCATAGAATGTAATGCAGCCAGCACCATAGAATGTAATGCAGCCAGCCCCCATAAAATGTAATGCAGCACAGCCCCCATAGAATGTAATGCAGCACAGCCCCCATGGAATGTAATGCAGCACAGCCCCCATAGAATTTAATGCAGCACAGCCCCCATAGAATGTAATAAATCCCCCCCAATAGCCCCACTGTGATGATCCCAATGGCAGGGGATCACAAAAGGACAAGCACAAAAACAAAACAAGCTCTAGGGTGATGGAACCTGAGCTGACCGCGATCCTGAACCTAAACACACAACTAGCAGTAGCCGGGGAACGTGCCTACGATGATTCCTAGACGTCTCGCGCCAGCCGAAGGATTAACTTCCCCTATAAGAAGAAACACAGACCTCACTTGCCTCCAGAGAAACACCCCACAGAAATAGCAGCCCCCCACATGTAATAACGGTGAAATGAGAGGAAAGCACATACGTAGTTATGAAAATAGATTCAGCAAAAATGAGGCCCGCTAAAGCTAGATAGCAGAGGATACAAAAGTGAACTGCGCGGTCAGCAAAAAACCCTTCAAAAAAACCATCCTGAAATTACTTGAACTCATGTGCCAACTCATGGAACATGAGGAGTAATTTCAGCCCACTAGAGCAACCAGCAGCAAGGAATCACATCTCTGCAAGCTGGACTAAGACAAAAATTAAGCAAAACGTGGAACAGGAAAATCAAAACTTAGCTTGTCCTGAAGATAACAGACGCAGGGAGCAGAGGTAAAAAGACACGCTGATTACATTGATAGCCGGCGAGGAAATGACAAAAAAGCCAGGTTAAATAGGAAACTCCCATAACCTGATGGAACAGGTGGACACCAGAGACCGCAGAGAACACAAGTCACCCAGTACCATCAGTAACCACCAGAGGGAGCCCAAAAACAGAACTCACAACAGTACCCCCCCCTTGAGGAGGGGTCACCGAACCCTCACGAGAACCACCAGGGCGACCAGGATGAGCCTTATGAAAAGCACGGACCAAATCGGCAGCATGAACATCAGAGGCAATCACCCAAGAATTATCCTCCTGACCATAACCCTTCCACTTGACCAAATACTGGAGTTTCCGTCTGGAAACACGAGAATCCAAGATCTTCTCCACAACATACTCCAATTCACCCTCCACCAGCACCGGAGCAGGAGGCTCAAGCGAAGGAACGACAGGTACCTCATACTTCCGCAACAACGACCGATGGAACACATTATGAATAGCAAACGATGTCGGGAGATCCAAACGAAACGACACAGGGTTAAGAATTTCCAAGATCCTATAGGGACCGATGAACCGAGGTTTGAACTTAGGAGAAGAGACCTTCATAGGAACAAAACGAGAAGACAACCACACCAAGTCCCCAACAAGAAGTCGAGGACCCACGCGGCGACGGCGATTAGCAAACTGCTGAGCCCTCTCCTGGGACAACTTCAAATTGTCCACCACATGACTCCAAATCCGATGCAACCTATCCACCACCATGTCCACTCCAGGACAATCAGAAGGCTCCACCTGACCAGAGGAAAAACGAGGATGAAACCCCGAATTACAAAAGAAAGGAGACACCAAGGTAACAGAACTAGCCCGATTATTAAGGGCAAACTCGGCAAGCGGCAAAAAGGAAACCCAGTCATCTTGATCAGCAGAAACAAAACACCTTAAATAAGTTTCTAGAGTCTGATTAGTTCGTTCCGTCTGGCCATTCGTCTGAGGATGGAATGCAGACGAAAAGGACAAATCAATGCCCATCTTAGCACAGAACGTCCGCCAAAATCTAGACACAAACTGGGATCCCCTGTCAGAAACGATGTTCTCCGGAATGCCATGCAGACGGACCACGTTTTGAAAAAACAGAGGGACCAACTCAGAGGAGGAAGGTAACTTAGGCAAGGGTACCAGATGAACCATCTTAGAAAAGCGGTCACACACAACCCATATGACGGACATTTTTTGAGAGACAGGGAGATCCGAAATAAAGTCCATGGAAATGTGCGTCCAAGGCCTCTTCGGGATAGGCAAAGGTAACAACAATCCACTGGCCCGAGAACAGCAAGGCTTAGCCCGAGCGCAAACTCCACAAGACTGCACGAAAGAACGCACATCCCTCGACAAGGAAGGCCACCAAAAAGACCTGGCCACCAAGTCTCTAGTACCAAATATTCCAGGATGACCTGCCAACACAGAAGAATGGACCTCGGAGATGACTCTACTGGTCCAATTATCCGGAACAAACAGTCTTTCCGGCGGACAACGATCAGGTTTATCCGCCTGAAACTCCTGCAAAGCACGTCGCAAGTCTGGGGAGACAGCCGACAAAATCACCCCATCCCTAAGGATACCAGTGGGCTCAGAATTTCCAGGGGAGTCAGGCACAAAACTCCTAGAAAGAGCATCCGCCTTCACATTCTTTGAACCTGGCAGGTATGAAACCACAAAATTGAAACGGGAGAAAAACAGTGACCAACGAGCCTGTCTAGGATTCAGACGCTTGACAGACTCAAGGTACATCAGATTTTTGTGATCAGTCAAGACCACCACACGATGTCTAGCACCCTCAAGCCAATGACGCCACTCCTCAAATGCCCACTTCATGGCCAAAAGCTCCCGATTACCAACATCATAATTCCGTTCAGCGGGCGAAAATTTTCTAGAAAAGAACGCACATGGCTTCATCACTGAGCCATCGGAGCTTCTCTGTGACAAAACCGCCCCCGCTCCGATCTCGGTAGCATCGACCTCAACCTGAAAAGGAAGCGACGTATCTGGCTGACGCAACACAGGAGCAGAAGAAAACCGGCGCTTAAGTTCCTGAAAGGCCTCCACAGCCGCAGGAGACCAATCAGTAACATCAGCACCCTTTTTAGTCAAATCCGTCAAAGGCTTAACAATAGTGTTGAGCATTCCGATACCGCAAGTATCGGGTATCGGCCGATATTTGCGGTATCGGAATTCCGATACTGAATTCCGATACTTCCCGCGTATCGGATACCGGAATCGGAAGTTCCCAGAATTCAAATTGAACGCAGCAGCCAATGAGGAATGAATGAAAGTGTGGGCACATCCTGTTTAGCATGGTGGGCATGTAAGTACTGGCAAGGCTTGGATTGGCTGCTGAAATGATGTCACTCTGCACTATAAAAAAGCGCTGCCGCCATTTTGCGCTCACTCTGCTGTGATTTCAGTTAGGGACAGGACGCTGTGTTCTAACTGAGGGCCAGTTGAGCTTGCTAATTGCTTTATTTTCCTTTCCAAAGGCTAATTTAGCAAAACGCTGTGTGTTCTTCACTGTTCACCTTGCTCTTGCCTTGCAGCGCTGTTTTAACAGTGTTCTGCAAGGTCTCTGTGTGTGTGTGTGTGTGCAGCTCACTCTGTAGTCTGTGTGCAGCCATATACCCGGTTGTATTCAGCTCAGGGGGGGTTCACACTGCCTCACACAGTTGTTCTTTTTTGCTCTTAGTGCAGCCTGCTGCACATTTTTTCTCAAATTTCCTATTAGTGTTTTTCCACCAGTCTCCAGCTCTATTGTGGAAAAACACTACATAGGATAACCTAGAGGGGGGTTTTTGGGCCTTGCAGCGCCGTTTACGGCTGTCTGCACGGTCTCCGTGTGAGCCCAGCTCGCCCTGTAGTCTGTGTGCAGCCATAGCCGGTTGGATTCAGCTCAGGGTTCGTTACTGGCTCATACCTTGAGAAAAATTTTCCTTTTTTTCAAATAGTGCAGCCTGTTTAAAATTTGAAAAAAAAAATTCCTATTAGTGTCTTTCCACTCGTATCCAGCTAAATAGTGGAAAAACACTATATAGGATAACCTAGAGGAGGGTTTTTTGGCCTTGCAGCGCCGTTTACGGCTGTCTGCACGGTCTCCGTGTGAGCCCAGCTCGCCCTGTAGTCTGTGTGCAGCCATAGCCGGTTGGATTCAGCTCAGGGTTCGTTACTGGCTCATACCTTGAGAAAAATTTTCCTTTTTTTCAAATAGTGCAGCCTGTTTAAAATTTGAAAAAAAAAAAATTCCTATTAGTGTCTTTCCACCAGTCTCCAGCTCAATTGTGGAAAAACACTACATAGGATAACCTAGAGGGTTTTTTTGGGGCCTTGCAGCGCCGTTTACGGCTGTCTGCAAGGTCTCTGTGTGAGCGCAGCTCGCCCTGTAGTCTGTGTGCAGCCATAGCCGGTTGGATTCAGCTCAGGGTGCGTTACTGCCTCATACCTTGAAAAACAATTTCCTTTTTTTCAAATAGTGCAGCCAGTTTAAAATTTGAAAAAAAAAATTCCTATTAGTGTCTTTCCATTTGTATCCAGCTAAATAGTGGAAAAACACTATATAGGATAACCTAGAGGAGGGTTTTTTGGCCTTGCAGCACCGTTTACGGCTGTCTGCACGGTCTCCGTGTGATTTAAACTAGCTCTGTAGCCCGATCTGCACCAAAAAAAAGGTTAAGTTCACCAAACACAACTTAACACTTGTGTAGGCCACATTTGAAAAATAATAAAGTTTAGTCCACAATTTACAACATTAGTGTTTCTTACACCTGTTAGGAGGAGCATTACAGGAATAAGCACACTAAGGCCTTAGTACTTTTCTGCTTATCTTTATCTGTCAACCAAGATGAAGAGGGCAGGGAGTAAGGCACGTGGGCGTGGGCGCGGAGCAGGGAGAGGAGCAGGGAGAGGACGTGGTGATTCTGTGCCTGCTGCGGGCGCCGGTGACTCGTCGTCACTCAGTTTCAGCAGGGAACAGTCCTTCATGCGCAGCTTTGTCGGAGAGCGCCGTGCACCGCTGCTGCGTGAAGACCAAATTGAAGCCGTTGTCGGGTGGATGGCAGCTAACGCCTCGGCATCGACTTCAGTTAGTGCCACATCCTCTCAGGCACAGAGCACTGGAGAGCAGCCATCTGTCTCTTTACCACCTGCCAAATTGGCCAGGCAGTCAGAGAGCCCAGGACAGGAGCCGTCTCTACTTCTGTTCTCTGAATCTCTTGGCTTGGAAACAGGGGGCCAGCCAAGCAGCATTGGAGAAATGGAAGAAGAGGCAGTGTGCAGTGATGCCCAACACCTTTTTCTCTCTGACTCTGAAGAGGCAGGTGGGCCAGTGCCTCCGGTGACCACAGCGCAGTACGCATCTGATGATGAAACTCAGGTGCCGCTTTCTCGTGCGTACTGTGCTGCTGAGACTACCCAGGAGGAGCAGTTGGTGGCAGAGGGTAGTGGAGATGATGAGGTCCTTGACCCATCGTGGCGTGAGGAACAGGAAGGTGGTGGGAGCAGCTCAGAGGAAGAGCTTCCTCTTACGGGCCAAAGAGGGAGAGGGAGGGGGAAGACTGCGGAGCCTGTAGCCTCCACTTTGGCACCCGTTAGGAGCCTGTCTCTTTCCAAAGCCAAAAAGGGCGCTCCCAAGACTTGCAGTGCCTGGTCCTTTTTTGACACAGTTGCAGATGACATTTGTTTTGTCAAATGCAAGCTGTGTCATCATAAAGTAAAAAGAGGGAAAAATGTCAGCAACCTCAATACCACAAATATGTGGAAACATGTGCGGACCAGGCACGCGGTGGAGTTACAGAAACACACTGAAGATGTAGGCCAACCAACAGCGGCAGCTACCACCTCTTCAGCTCGTGTTGCCTCTTCCTCCAGCTCACGCACAGCTGGTTTGGCTTCCTCCCAGAGACCTTGTGTAATTCCACCCACAGCACCACCTTCCCAGTCATCCTCACACTCCCAGTCTACTCTACAGCCATCGGTAGTACAGGCATGGGAGAAAAGGCGGGCATTCTCGGCCAACCACCCCCGAGCACAGGCTCTGAATGCAGGCATTGCCAAACTGTTGTCCCTGGAAATGCTCTCGTTCAGGCTGGTGGAGACTGACAGCTTCCGTGACTTGATGGCATTGGCAGTCCCACAGTACAAGGTGCCCAGCCGCTTTTACTTCAGCAGGCAGGCTGTCCCTGCCCTGCACAGGCATGTTGAGGCAAACATAAAACATGCGCTACTGAACGCCGTCAGTAGCAAGGTCCACCTCACCACCGATGCGTGGACCAGTCAGCATGGACAGGGGCGATATGTTTCCCTCACTGCCCATTGGGTTAATGTTGTTGAGCCAGGTACAGATCGTGCGAGTGGCGCAGGACGTGTCCTGCCCACTCCAAGGATTGCAGGAATCCAGTCTGTACGCATCGACTCCTCCTCTTACACCAGTTCCTCTGATTCCTCTCTGCAGGATCCGTCACAGTCCACCCCCACATGGACCCGTGAACGTTTACCTATGACCGACATGAGCACAGCCGTGGCCAAACGTCAGCAGGCCGTCTTGAAACTAGTTTCATTGGGGCATCGAAGCCACACAGCGCAGGAGCTCTGGAATGCCATAAAGCAGGAGAGCGATGTGTGGTTACTGCCAGCGAATCTCCAGCCAGGCATGGTAGTGTGTGACAATGGCCGAAATCTGGTGGCAGCTTTGGCCCTTGGCAACCTCACTCACATCCCATGTCTGGCACATGTGCTCAATTTGGTTGTGCAGAGTTTTCTGAGGGACTATCCGGATCTTGATGCCCTGCTGCACAAGGTCCGCCTAGAGTGTGCTCACTTGCGGCGTTCCAGCTTGGCCAGATCCCGCATTGCTGCTCTGCAGCGCCGATTCCGCCTTCCGGAACACCGCATCATATGTGACCTACCTACCCGGTGGAATTCCACGTTACATATGTTGGAGCGGTTGTGTGAGCAGCAGCAAGCAGTTATGGAGTACCAGCTGCATCAGGCGCAAAGAAGTCGCAGTCAGCGCCGATCAGACTTCACAACCACAGAGTGGGCCACTATGAAGGACGTCTGCCAGGTTTTGCGTCCTTTTGATTATTCCACGCGGATGGCAAGTGCAGATGATGCACTAGTCAGCATGACTGTCCCCCTTATCTGCCTGCTTCAGCAAACTTTGCAAGGGTTAAGGGATGATGTGGTGGAAGAGGTGGAGGATGAGGAGTCACCTTTTCCATCAGCTTCTGGAGAGTCAGCGCCACGTGGTTCCTCACAAAGGGGTACGCAGGGGCCAATTTGTGAGGAGGATGAGGAGGAGTCAATGGAGGAGGAAGAGCTCCGTCCAGAGGAGGGAGCGACACAATTGTCCAGTGGTCAGTGTGTACAGCGAGGGTGGGGTGATGACGAGCGGGCAGAGATCATGTCTCAAGCAGAGGACAGCGTTTCTGGGCCGGTTGGCACTCTGCAGCACATGGTGGATTTCATGCTGCAGTGCCTGAGAAACGACCGCCGCATCGACCACATTCTCAACATGCCTGATTATTGGGTGTTCACCCTCCTCGATCCTCGCTACCGGGACAACGTCCAAAACCTCATCCCTGCGTTGACCCGGGAGCGTAAATTGCGGGAGTACCACGACACACTGGTGAATTCCATCATCTTCTCCTGTCCAACTGAGAGGAGTGCTGCTAGTGCTTTACAAAGCAGCTCAGTGCGTCGAGGCAGTGGGGGAGGCTCTGCCCAAAGAGGGAGCAGAAGCAGTGCCTCTGCCCAAGGCAAGCCCAGTATGGCACAACTCTGGCACACTTTTGTGTGCCCGCCCCAAATGTCTACACCATCACCGGCGGCTCCAGTCAGCAGGAGGCAACGGTTCCGTCAGATGGTGACAGACTACATGGCTTGCCCTCTTACTGTACTCCCAGACGGCTCTTCCCCGTTCAAGTTTTGGGTCTCTAAGCTGGATACATGGCCAGAGCTAAGCCAGTATGCATTGGAGGTGCTGGCTTGCCCTGCGGCTAGTGTCTTATCGGAACGTGTCTTTAGTGCCGCAGGTGGTGTACTAACAGACCGTCGCATGCGACTATCCTCCGATAACGTTGACCGGCTTACTTTCCTGAAAATGAACCAGGCCTGGATCTCGCAGGAATTTGCCACTCCTCTGCCTGATTAAGTAATTGGGTGTCATCCAGGTCTCCTGCTGTGTTCATCTTTCTACCACCTGAACTGCTATTCCTGGGCTCCAACACCGCCAGTTGCGGCTCAGAAGTGCAGGCTGCACAGTAAAAACATACGACCCAGTGTTATTGGGTTTCAGTAACGTCAGCTGATCCCCAGCTGTGTAGCCGGCAATGTGTCCTGCGACCGCCACGCTGGCACAACAACCTAAATGTAAGGGAACCTGTCCCCCCCCCCCCCGTCGTTTGTTACTGAAAGAGCCATCTTGTGCAGCAGTAATGCTGCACAAGGAAAAGGTAGCTCTTTTTTTTTAGCTCTTTGCACACGCAGAACTTAACACTTATAAAATGTGTTCACTGATACCGTTATACCGTCCCGGAGCTGGGACTTTCCTTCGTAATGTGACGCAGCACAGCCGTCATTCCTACCCCCTTGGTGCCATGCGCTGCCTCCTCAGCGTTGTTTTAAGCTGTCACAGAGCCTGCGCTGTTCTGTTATCCCTTGGGCATGCCCTATTTGCGCTGCCTGTCTTCTGACATAATTTGGTGTCAGGCTGGCTGCGCCTGTGCGGCCGCGGTGCCCGAGATCCCGCCTCGCAGTGTCTTCTGATTGAGTCACACTGCGGGCCTGGGATCCATGGGCATGCGCAGTGCATATCTTCCCCTCGGGCTCTCGCTCATTTCCCTCCGCCTTCTTTAGACTGTGCGCCGTCAGCTGATCCCTAGCATGCCACGGCCGTGACACCGCACAGTCTGAAGAAGAGGGAAGGAGGGGAGTGAGAGTCGAGGTTATGCACTGTGCATGCCCATGGTTCCAAGGCCCGCAGTGGGATTACGTTAGATGAGACTGCGAGGTGGGATCTGGAGCAGCGTGGACGCACAGGCACTGACAGCCTGACACCAAATTATGTCAGAAGACAGGCAGCGCTAATTGGGCATGGCCAAGGGCTAACAGAACAGCGCAGGCTCCGTGACAGCTTAAAACAACGCTGAGGAGGCAGCGCACGGCATCAAGGGGATAGGAATGACAGCTGTGCTGTGTCCCATTACGAAGGAAATTCGCACCTCCGGAACGGTTTAACGGTATAAAGGGACACATTTTTAGTGTTTACTTCGGTGTTTGCAAGGAGCATAATTAAAAGAGCAACCTTTTCCTTTTGCATCCTTAGTGCTGCACAACATGGCTCTTTCAGCTACAAACGTCTTGGGGGGGGGGGGGGTTAAAGGTTTCCTTTCAACTTGCTCCAATCAGGCTTCGGCCTACACTCTGTTCCTCTGCTCCTCCTGCTGTCCCTGGGCTCTAACACCGCCAGTTGGTGCCTGGAAGTGCTGTGTGCACAGTCAACAGTCGCTCCTCTGTTATTGGGGTTCAGTAACGTCAGCTGATCCCCAGCTGTGTGTGCGGCAATACCTCCAATCTGCTCCTCCTGCTGTCCCTGGGCTCTAACATCGCCAGTTGGTGCCTGGAAGTGCTGTGTGCACAGTCAACAGTCGCTCCTCTGTTATTGGGGTTCAGTAACGTCAGCTGATCCCCAGCTGTGTGTGCGGCAATACCTCCAATCTGCTCCTCCTGCTGTCCCTGGGCTCTAACACCGCCAGTTGGTGCCTGGAAGTGCTGTGTGCACAGTCAACAGTCGCTCCTCTGTTATTGGGGTTCAGTAACATCAGCTGATCCCCAGCTGTGTATCCGGCAACGTGTCATGCGACCGCCACGCTGGCACAACTAAAATGTAAGGGGACCTGTCCCCCCCCCCCCCTAGGCGTTTGTTACTGAAAGAGCCACCATGTGCAGCACTAATACTGCACAAGGGAAAGGTCGCTCTTGAAATTATGCTCCTTGCATACGCTGAACTACACACTCATGTAATGTGTCCCCTCACACCGTCCAACCGTCCCGGAGGTGGGACTTTCCTTTGTAATGTGACGCAGCACAGCCGTCATTGCTACCCCCTTGGCACCGTGCGCTGCCTCCTTAGCGTTGTTTGATTCCGTCATGGACCCTGCGCTGTTATGTTATCCCTTGGCCATGCACAGTTTGCGCTGCCCGTCCTCTGACATCATTTGTTGTCGTCCTGGCTGCGCCTGTGCGTCCACGCTGCCCGAAATCACACCTCGCAGTGTCGTCTAATGTGATCCCACAGTGGGCCTGGTATCCATGGCCATGCGCAGTGCATATACTAGCCTCTCACTCCCCTTCTTCACGCTTCTTCAGACTAGGCGGCGTCAGCTGATCCCTAATAGCATGCCACGGCCGTGACGCCGCACAGTCTGAAGAAGCAGGAAGGAGGTGAGTGAGAGGCGATGATATGCACTGCGCATGCCCATGGATCCCTGGCCCGCAGTGGGACTACATTAGATGACACTGCAAGGTTGGATCTCGGGCAGCTTGGACGCACAGGCACTGCCAGCCTGACACCTACATGATGTCAGAAGACGGGCACCGCTAACTGTGCATGGCCAAGGGATAACATTACAGTGCGGGCTCCGTGACAGAACCAAACAACGTTGAGGAGGTGGTGCCCGGCACCAAGGGGGTTGGAATGACGGCTGTGCTGTGTCACATTACAAAGGAAAGTCCCACTTCCGGGATGGTTTGACGGTGTGAGGGGACACATTATATGAGTGTGTACTTCAGCGTTTGCAAGGAGCATAATTTTCGGAGCCACCATTTTCCATGTGCAGTATTACTGCTGTACAAGATGGCTCTTTCAGCAACAAATGCCTGGGGGGGGGGGGTTAAAGGTTCCCTTTCAACTTGCTCCACTGCAGGCTTCGGCCTACACTCTGCTCCTCTTTGATTCCCTGGGTTTCAACACTGTCAGTTGCCACCTGGAAGTGTTGTCCACACAGAAAAAACACTAGGTGATGTGTCAGTGGGGTTCAGCACCGCCAGCTGTTCCCCTGCTGTGTAGTCGGCAATGTGTCCAGCACAAGCCACGCTGGCACAACAGAACAAAAGCTGCCACCAGTGCAGGCTTCGGCCTACACTCTGCTCCTCTCCTCCTCCTGCTGACCCTGGGCTCAAACACCGCTAGTTTTTGCCCGGAAGTGCTAGCTGCACAGAGAAAAACACCAGCCAATGTGTTAGTGGGGTTCAGCAACGCCAGCTGTTCCCCTGCTGTGTAGTCGGCAACGTGTCCAGCACAAGCCACGCTGGCACAAGAGAACAAAAGCTGCCACCAGTGCAGGCTTCGGCCTACACTTTGCTCCTCTCCTCCTCCTGCTGACCCTGGGCTAAAACAACGCCAGTTTCTGCCCGGACATGCTAGCTGCACAGAGAAAAACACCAGCCAATGTGTTAGTGGGGTTCAGCACCGCCAGCTGTTCCCCCGCTGTGTAGCCGGCATCGTGTCCAGCACAAGCCACGCTGGCACAACCGACCAAAAGCTGCCACCAGTGCAGGCTTCGGCCTACACTTTGCTCCTCTCCTCCTCCTCCTGCTGACCCTGGGCTCTAACACCGCTAGTTTTTGCCCGGACATGCAATCTGCACAGAGAAAAACACCAGTCAATGTGTCAGTGGGGTTCAGCAACGCCAGCTGTTCCCCTGCTGTGTAGCTTGCAACGTGACCTGCAAACGCCACGCAGGCACATGAACTGAAATTGAAGGGAGCCTGCCCCCCACCCACAGGTGTTTCTATGTATATCAGCCACCTTGTACAGCAGTACTGCTGCATTTGTACAAGGTGGCTGACTTTTTCTCCTTGCCCACGTGGAACTCAACACGTACAAAATGTGTCTCATTAGAGACCATTACAATGTCCCTGAGGTGTGACTTTCCTTTGTAATGACACGCAGCACCACCCTTGTTAGCGCTGCCCGTCTTTTGACATCATTGGTTAGCTGGCTGCGCCTGTGCATCTCCCCTGCTCGAAACAACGGCCCTCGGTGTCTTATTTTTTTGGACAGCGAGGGTGTGATTGATGGGCATGTGCAGTGCATATGTTTGCCTGTGTTCACTCACCTCCTTCCGCCTTCTTCAGACTGGGTGTCCTCATGGCCGCGGCAGGCGATAAGGGATCAGATGAGGCCGCCCAGTCTGAAGCAGGTGTAAGGACATGTGTGAGCGGCAAACATATTTAGTGCACCAGGGCACGAATCCCAGCACCGCAGTGTGATTTTTTAAAAACACACTGTGGGTCTGGGATTCATGTCCATCGCTAACCGCAACGGCCAACATGAAATGAGGTCATAAGACAGGAAGCGCTCACAGCGCATGGCCAAAGGATCACAAGAGCGCAGACTCCTGTACAGCAACTAACAACGCTCAGGAAGCTGCGCCCATGCAAAAAGGTGTTGTTTTCGACACCTGTGCTGCTTTTCTTTAAAAAGACAAGTCACGCCTCCACTACTGATTAACAGTATAATGGGCTAAATAGTCTACGTGTTGCATTCAGCTTGTGCAAGTAGAAAAATTAATAGAGCAACCTTTTACTTGTGCAGCATTAATGCTGCAGAAGGAGTGGCTCTTGTACTTTGTAACACCTGAGGGGGGGTTAAAGGTAACCTTTGAAATTGGGTCAACTAGGCTTCGGCCTACACTCTGCTCCTCTCCTCCTCCAGCTGACCCTGGGCTCTAACAACGCTAGTTTTTGCCCGGAAATGCTAGCTGCACAGAGAAAAACACCAGCCAATGTGTTAGTGGTGTTCAGCACCGCCAGCTGTTCCCCCGCTGTGTAGCCGGCATCGTGTCCAGCACAAGCCACGCTGGCACAACCGACCAAAAGCTGCCACCAGTGCAGGCTTCGGCCTACACTTTGCTCCTCTCCTCCTCCTGCTGACCCTGGGCTAAAACAACGCCAGTTTCTGCCCGGACATGCTAGCTGCACAGAGAAAAACACCAGCCAATGTGTTAGTGGGGTTCAGCACCGCCAGCTGTTCCCCTGCTGTGTAGCTTGCAACGTTTCCTGCAAACGCCACGCAGGAACATGAACTGAAATTGAAGGGAGCCTGCCCCCCACCCCCCCAGGTGTTTCTATGTATAACAGCCACCTTGTACAGCAGTACTGCTGCATTTGTACAAGGTGGCTGACTTTTTCTCCTTGCACACGTGGAACTCAACAAGTACAAAATGTGTCTCATTACAGACCATTACAATGTCCCTGAGGTGTGACTTTCCTTTTTAATGACACGCAGCACCCCCATTGTTAGCGCTGCCCGTCTCCTGACATCATTGGTTGGCTGGCTGTGCCTGTGCGTCCCCCCTGCCCGACACAACGCCCCCCGTTGTCTCATATATTTTGACTGCGAGGGTGTGATTGATGGGCACGAGCAGTGCATATGTTCCCCTGTTTTCACTCCCCTCCTTCCGCCTTCTTCTGACTGTGCGGCCTCATGGCCGCGGCATGCGATAAGGGATCAGCTGAGGCCGCCCAGTCTGAAGCAGGTGTAAGGACATGTGTGAGCGGCGAACATATTTACTGCACAAGGCCACGAATCCCAGCACCGCAGTGTGACTTTAGGAAAAGCCACTGTGGGTCTGGGATTTATGGCCATCGTTAACCGCACCGGCCAACATGAAATGAGGTCATGAGACGGCCTGCACTAACAGGGTATTGCCAAGGGATAACACAAGAGTGCAGTTTCCTGTACTGCAAATAACAACGGTAAGGAATCTGCGCACAGCACCTAGGTGTAAATTTGTACACCTGTGCTGCGTCTCCTTAAAAAGACTAGTAGTCACGCCTCCACTACTGTTTGACAGTATAATGGGCTAAATAGTGTACGTGTTTAATTCAGCGTGTGCAAGGAGCAAAATTAAATAGAGCAACCTTTGACTTGTGCATCATTAATGCTGTTCAAGGTGTGGCTCTTGTACCTTGCAACACCTGAGGGGGGGGTTAAAGGTAACCTTTGAAATTGGTTCAACTAGGCTTCGGCCTACACTCTGCTCCTCTACTCCTCCTGCTGACCCTGGGCTCAAACACCGCTAGTTTTTGCCCGGAAATGCTAGCTGCACAGAGAAAAACACCAGCCAATGTGTTAGTGGGGTTCAGCACCGCCAGCTGTTCCCCTGCTGTGTAGTCGGCAACGTGTCCAGCACAAGCCACGCTGGCACAACAGAACAAAAGCTGCCACCAGTGCAGGCTTCGGCCTACACTTTGCTCCTCTCCTCCTCCTGCTGACCCTGGGCTCAAACACCGCTAGTTTTTGCCCGGAAATGCTAGCTGCACAGAGAAAAACACCAGCCAATGTGTTAGTGGGGTTCAGCAACGCCAGCTGTTCCCCTGCTGTGTAGTCGGCAACGTGTCCAGCACAAGCCACGCTGGCACAAGAGAACAAAAGCTGCCACCAGTGCAGGCTTCGGCCTACACTTTGCTCCTCTCCTCCTCCTGCTGACCCTGGGCTCAAACAACGCCAGTTTCTGCCCGGACATGCTAGCTGCACAGAGAAAAACACCAGCCAATGTGTTAGTGGGGTTCAGCACCGCCAGCTGTTCCCCTGCTGTGCAGCTTGCAACGTGACCTGCAAACGCCACGCAGGCACATGAACTGAAATTGAAGGGAGCCTGGCCCCCACCCCCAGGTGTTTCTATGTATAACAGCCACCTTGTACAGCAGTACTGCTGCATTTGTACAAGGTGGCTGACTTTTTCTCCTTGCACACGTGGAACTCAACAAGTACAAAATGTGTCTCATTACAGACCATTACAATGTCCCTGAGGTGTGACTTTCCTTTTTAATGACACGCAGCACCCCCATTGTTAGCGCTGCCCGTCTCCTGACATCATTGGTTGGCTGGCTGTGCCTGTGCGTCCCCCCTGCCCGACACAACGCCCCCCGTTGTCTCATATATTTTGACTGCGAGGGTGTGATTGATGGGCACGAGCAGTGCATATGTTCCCCTGTTTTCACTCCCCTCCTTCCGCCTTCTTCTGACTGTGCGGCCTCATGGCCGCGGCATGCGATAAGGGATCAGCTGAGGCCGCCCAGTCTGAAGCAGGTGTAAGGACATGTGTGAGCGGCGAACATATTTACTGCACAAGGCCACGAATCCCAGCACCGCAGTGTGACTTTAGGAAAAGCCACTGTGGGTCTGGGATTTATGGCCATCGTTAACCGCACCGGCCAACATGAAATGAGGTCATGAGACGGCCTGCACTAACAGGGTATTGCCAAGGGATAACACAAGAGCGCAGTTTCCTGTACTGCAAATAACAACGGTAAGGAATCAGCGCACAGCACCTAGGTGTAAATTTGTACACCTGTGCTGCGTCTCCTTAAAAAGACTAGTAGTCACGCCTCCACTACTGTTTGACAGTATAATGGGCTAAATAGTGTACGTGTTTAATTCAGCGTGTGCAAGGAGCAAAATTAAATAGAGCAACCTTTGACTTGTGCATCAATAATGCTGTTCAAGGTGTGGCTCTTGTACCTTGCAACACCTGAGGGGGGGGTTAAAGGTAACCTTTGAAATTGGTTCAACTAGGCTTTGGCCAACACTCTGCTCCTCTACTCCTCCTGCTGACCCTGGGCTCAAACACCGCTAGTTTTTGCCCGGAAATGCTAGCTGCACAGAGAAAAACACCAGCCAATGTGTTAGTGGGGTTCAGCACCGCCAGCTGTTCCCCTGCTGTGTAGTCGGCAACGTGTCCAGCACAAGCCACGCTGGCACAACAGAACAAAAGCTGCCACCAGTGCAGGCTTCGGCCTACACTTTGCTCCTCTCCTCCTCCTGCTGACCCTGGGCTCAAACACCGCTAGTTTTTGCCCGGAAATGCTAGCTGCACAGAGAAAAACACCAGCCAATGTGTTAGTGGGGTTCAGCAACGCCAGCTGTTCCCCTGCTGTGTAGTCGGCAACGTGTCCAGCACAAGCCACGCTGGCACAAGAGAACAAAAGCTGCCACCAGTGCAGGCTTCGGCCTACACTTTGCTCCTCTCCTCCTCCTGCTGACCCTGGGCTCAAACAACGCCAGTTTCTGCCCGGACATGCTAGCTGCACAGAGAAAAACAACAGCCAATGTGTTAGTGGGGTTCAGCACCGCCAGCTGTTCCCCTGCTGTGCAGCTTGCAACGTGACCTGCAAACGCCACGCAGGCACATGAACTGAAATTGAAGGGAGCCTGGCCCCCACCCCCAGGTGTTTCTATGTATAACAGCCACCTTGTACAGCAGTACTGCTGCATTTGTACAAGGTGGCTGATGTTTTCTCCTTGCCCACGTGGAACTCAACACGTACAAAATGTGTCTCTTTGAGACCATTCCACTGTCCCTGAGGTGTGACTTTTCTTTCTAATGATACGCAGCACCCCCCTTGGTAGCGCTTCCCGTCTTCTGACATCATTGGTTGGCTACTTGCGCCTGTTCGTCCGCCCTGCCTGAATAAAATGCTCCTCGTTGTCTTAATTATTTTGACAGAGAGGGTGTGATTGATGGGCACGAGCAGTGCATATCTTCGCCTGTCTTAACTCATCTCCTTCCGCCTTCTTCAGACTGTGCAGCCTCATGGCCGCGGCATGCGAGAAGGGATCAGCAGAGGCCGCCCAGTCTGAAGCAGGTGTAAGGACGTGTGTGAGCGGCCAAAATATTTACTGCTCAAGGCCACGAATCCCAGCACCGCAGTGTGGCTTTATGAAAAGACACTGTGGGTCTGGGATTTATGGCCATCGTTAACCGCACCGGCCAACATGAAATGATGTCATAAGATGGGCAGCGCTAACAGGGCATTGCCAAGGAATAACACAAGAGCGCAGACTCCTGTACAGCAAATAACAACGCTCAGGAAGCTGCGCCAAGCACCAAGGCGTTATTTTGGACACCTGTGCTGCGTCTCATCAAAAAACCAAGTCACGCATCCACTACAGTTTGACTGTAGAATGGGGTAAATTGTGTATGTCTTTCATTCAGCGTGTGCAAGTAGACAAATTAATAGAGCAACCTTTCACTTGTGCAGCATTAATACTGCACAAGGTGTGTCTCTTGTACTTTGTAACACCTGAGGGGGGGGTTAAAGGTTTCCTTTGAAATTGGTTCAACTAGGCTTCGGCCTACACTCTGCTCCTCTCCTCCTCCTCCTGCTTCAACACGGGCTCTAACATCGCTAGTTTTTGCCCGCAAGTGCTAGCTGCACAGATAAAAACACACGCCATTGTGTTAGTGGGGTTCAGCAACGCCAGCTGTTCCCCCAGTGTGTAGCCGGCAAAGTGTCCTGCAAACGCAACGCAGACACAAAGCTGCCTCCAGTGCAGGCTTCGGCCTACACTCATCTCCCCCTGCTTACCCTTTGCTCCAACACTGCTAGTTGGGGCTCTAGGAAGACAATCTTTAATAGGCAAGGCAACGCATCTGGGTTCCAGCACCGCCAGCTGGTTCTCGGCAGTGTTCTTGTCACAGGTACTCCCTCGTGCCAAGCCTGGTTTCAGCACCGTCAGCTGTTTCCGGGTTGTGTCAAGCTCACTGAGACACCTATGCTTGCCCCGTCGTGGTGCGGTCGAGTTAGCCAACTCCAGGGTGCCTCCAGTTTAGGAGCTTCCTATGTGGGCTGCGTGAACTGGTAGTCAAGGCTGGTTCTGTAGTGCCAGTAGGCCCAGCTCCCCCTGTAGGACTGTTGGGGTTCGGTAACTGCGGCTGCCTCGCGGCCTAGCTGTTCTCTCCTCTCCTGTGGGCCTTGGGGTCCACCACCTGGTTCCAGCACCGTCAGCTGGTTCCGGGCCGAGCCTTTGGCTTACGTGCCTCCTCCTGGGTATCCGAGTTCCGCCAACGCCAGGCGGTCCTTGGTAGTGCTTTTAAGCGCGGGCACCTACAGCTTAGTAACCGGGTTCCAGCACCGTCAGCTGGTCCTCGGTCGTGCCATTGGCTCTTGCACACTGGGGCAACGCATCCGGGTTCCAGCACCGCCAGCTGGTTCTCGGCAGTGTTCTTGTCACAGGTACTCCCTTGTGCCAAGCCTGGTTTCAGCACCGTCAGCTGTTTCCGGGTTGTGTCAAGCTCACTGAGACACCTATGCTTGCCCCGTCGTGGTGCGGTCGAGTTAGCCAACTCCAGGGTGCCTCCAGTTTAGGAGCTTCCTATGTGGGCTGCGTGAACTGGTAGTCAAGGCTGGTTCTGTAGTGCCAGTAGGCCCAGCTCCCCCTGTAGGACTGTTGGGGTTCGGTAACTGCGGCTGCCTCGCGGCCTAGCTGTTCTCTCCTCTCCTGTGGGCCTTGGGGTCCACCACCTGGTTCCAGCACCGTCAGCTGGTTCCGGGCCGAGCCTTTGGCTTACGTGCCTCCTCCTGGGTATCCGAGTTCCGCCAACGCCAGGCGGTCCTTGGTAGTGCTTTTAAGCGCGGGCACCTACAGCTTAGTAACCGGGTTCCAGCACCGTCAGCTGGTCCTCGGTCGTGCCATTGGCTCTTGCACACTGGGGCAACGCATCCGGGTTCCAGCACCGCCAGCTGGTTCTCGGCAGTGTTCTTGTCACAGGTACTCCCTCGTGCCAAGCCTGGTTTCAGCACCGTCAGCTGTTTCCGGGTTGTGTCAACTTCACTGAGACGCCTATGCTTGCCCCGTCGTGGTGCGGTCGAGTTAGCCAACTCCAGGGTGCCTCCAGTTTAGGAGCTTCCTATGTGGGCTGCGTGAACTGGTAGTCAAGGCTGGTTCTGTAGTGCCAGTAGGCCCAGCTCCCCCTGTAGGACTGTTGGGGTTCGGTAACTGCGGCTGCCTCGCGGCCTAGCTGTTCTCTCCTCTCCTGTGGGCCTTGGGGTCCACCACCTGGTTCCAGCACCGTCAGCTGGTTCCGGGCCGAGCCTTTGGCTTAGGTGCCTCCTCCTGGGTATCCGAGTTCCGCCAACGCCAGGCGGTCCTTGGTAGTGCTTTTAAGCGCGGGCACCTACAGCTTAGTAACCGGGTTCCAGCACCGTCAGCTGGTCCTCGGTCGTGCCATTGGCTCTTGCACACTGGGGCAACGCATCCGGGTTCCAGCACCGCCAGCTGGTTCTCGGCAGTGTTCTTGTCACAGGTACTCCCTCGTGCCAAGCCTGGTTTCAGCACCGTCAGCTGTTTCCGGGTTGTGTCAAGCTCACTGAGACACCTATGCTTGCCCCGTCGTGGTGCGGTCGAGTTAGCCAACTCCAGGGTGCCTCCAGTTTAGGAGCTTCCTATGTGGGCTGCGTGAACTGGTAGTCAAGGCTGGTTCTGTAGTGCCAGTAGGCCCAGCTCCCCCTGTAGGACTGTTGGGGTTCGGTAACTGCGGCTGCCTCGCGGCCTAGCTGTTCTCTCCTCTCCTGTGGGCCTTGGGGTCCACCACCTGGTTCCAGCACCGTCAGCTGGTTCCGGGCCGAGCCTTTGGCTTAGGTGCCTCCTCCTGGGTATCCGAGTTCCGCCAACGCCAGGCGGTCCTTGGTAGTGCTTTTAAGCGCGGGCACCTACAGCTTAGTAACCGGGTTCCAGCACCATCAGCTGGTCCTCGGTCGTGCCATTGGCTCTTGCACACTGGGGCAACGCATCCGGGTTCCAGCACCGCCAGCTGGTTCTCGGCAGTGTTCTTGTCACAGGTACTCCCTCGTGCCAAGCCTGGTTTCAGCACCGTCAACTGTTTCCAGGTTGTGTCAACTTCACTGAGACGCCTATGCTTGCCCCGTCGTGGTGCGGTCGAGTTAGCCAACTCCAGGGTGCCTCCAGTTTAGGAGCTTCCTATGTGGGCTGCGTGAACTGGTAGTCAAGGCTGGTTCTGTAGTGCCAGTAGGCCCAGCTCCCCCTGTAGGACTGTTGGGGTTCGGTAACTGCGGCTGCCTCGCGGCCTAGCTGTTCTCTCCTCTCCTGTGGGCCTTGGGGTCCACCACCTGGTTCCAGCACCGTCAGCTGGTTCCGGGCTGAGCCTTTGGCTTACGTGCCTCCTCCTGGGTATCCGAGTTCCGCCAACGCCAGGCGGTCCTTGGTAGTGCTTTTAAGCGCGGGCACCTACAGCTTAGTAACCGGGTTCCAGCACCGTCAGCTGGTCCTCGGTCGTGCCATTGGCTCTTGCACACTGGGGCAACGCATCCGGGTTCCAGCACCGCCAGCTGGTTCTCGGCAGTGTTCTTGTCACAGGTACTCCCTCGTGCCAAGCCTGGTTTCAGCACCGTCAGCTGTTTCCGGGTTGTGTCAACTTCACTGAGACGCCTATGCCTGCCCCGTCGTGGTGCGGTCGAGTTAGCCAACTCCAGGGTGCCTCCAGTTTAGGAGCTTCCTATGTGGGCTGCGTGAACTGGTAGTCAAGGCTGGTTCTGTAGTGCCAGTAGGCCCAGCTCCCCCTGTAGGACTGTTGGGGTTCGGTAACTGCGGCTGCCTCGCGGCCTAGCTGTTCTCTCCTCTCCTGTGGGCCTTCGGGTCCACCACCTGGTTCCAGCACCGTCAGCTGGTTCTCGGCAGTGTCATTTGCTCTTGTACCTTCTGCTCCCCATCCTGGTTCCAGTACCGTCAGCTGGTTCCGGGCAGAGCCTTTGGCTTAGGTGCCTCCTTCTGGGTATCCAAGTTCCACCAATGTCAGGTGGTCCTTGGTAGTGCTTTCAGGCACGGGTACCTCCTGCTTAGTAACCGGGTTCCAGTAACGTCAGCTGGTCCTTGGTAGTTCCATTGGCTCTTGGACATTCGGCTACCCATCCGGGTTCCAGTACCGTCAGCTGGTTCTCGGCAGTGTCTTTTGCTCTTGTACCTTCTGCTCCCCATCCTGGTTCCAGTAACGTCAGCTGGTTCCGGGCAGAGCCTTTGGCTTAGGTGCCTCCTTCTGGGTATCCGAGTTCCGCCAACGTCAGGCGGTCCTTGGTAGTGCTTTTTAGCACGGGTACCTCCTGCTTAGTAACCGGGTTCCAGTAACGTCAGCTGGTCCTCGGTAGTTCCATAGGCTCTTGAACCTTCGGGTAGCCATCCGAGTTCCAGTTCCATCAGCTGGTTCTTGGCATTTTCTCAGCCTTCTTGTACCTTCTGCTACATTTCCAAGTTGAAGACCCTAACGTCGACAACCCGGAAGACCACCCCGATGACGACGACCCGGAAGACCACCCCGATGACGACGACGACGACGACGGCGGAGATGACGACGGCGGAGACGACGACGGCTGAGACGACGACGGCGGAGATGACGACACTGGAGACGACGACCCTGGAGACGACAACATGGAAGACCGAGAAGCAGAAGAACAAGAGGCTGCAGAACAAAGAGCAGAAGAACATTAAGCATAAGACTTAATATCAGAGCAAAAGATATTATCTAAATTATATGCAGAAGAAGACTAAGCAGTGTATGGGGGTGAGTCCGTTCCTCCTCGTGGTGCCCCTGGATAAAGCCTGATGCTGCAGGCCAAACTGAACGCGAAAAATGTAACTTTTGTGACTGGCAGAACGGAAGGTGTAATCTTCCAACTTTTATAGATAACAACTACGGGAATGCCTGTCACAAATGAGAATATGATGAAGAAGTAGAATAGGAAGAATAATAACAGTGGAATAAAAAGAATATGTAGAATAGGAAGAATAATAATAGTTGAAGAAAATGAATATGAAGAATGTAATAAAAAAAAAAAAAATAGGTAGAAGATGAAGAAGAAGATGAATAAGGTGAAGAAGTTGATGTCAAAGATGCTGATGATGATGAAGATGAAAGTGTGGGAAAAGAAAAAAAAAAAAGAAAAAAAAGAAGGGGAAGGGCGTGGAATAGTGAAACATCAATATCTGACAAAATAAAAAAAATTTACATAGTCAATATCTTTTTCAATCCGAACGTCTTTAAAAAAAAAAAAAAACATGCTATTCTATTTGATTGGACTAATCCTCATTGCCTTTAATGTCTCCGCCACCTCCCCCATACATCCTACATTATTCTTAGTTGTTTTCCTTCATGTAGAATGAACCTACAAGGAAAGAAAGGGTTTATTTTAATTCCGATATTTTGGTCCCATTGACTTGCATTGGGATCGGGTATCGGTATCGGCGATATCCGATATTTTTTGAATATCGGCCGATCCAAACCGATACCGATACTTTCCGATATCGGAAGGTATCGCTCAACACTACTTAACAACACTAGAAAAATTAGTTATGAAGCGACGATAAAAATTAGCAAAGCCCAAGAACTTCTGTAGACTCTTAAGAGATGTAGGCTGCGTCCAGTCACAAATAGCCTGAACCTTGACGGGATCCATCTCAATAGTAGAAGGGGAAAAAATATACCCCAAAAAAGAAATCTTCTGGACTCCAAAGAGACATTTAGAACCCTTTACAAACAAAGAATTGGCCCGCAGGACCTGAAACACCTTCCTGACCTGCTGAACATGAGACTCCCAGTCATCAGAAAAAACCAAAACATCATCCAAATACACGATAATACATTTATCCAGATATTCACGGAAAATATCGTGCATAAAAGACTGGAAGACAGAAGGAGCATTAGAAAGTCCAAAAGGCATCACCAAATACTCGAAATGGCCCTCAGGCGTATTAAATGCGGTTTTCCACTCATCACCCTGCCTTATCCGCACAAGATTATACGCACCCCGAAGATCAATCTTAGTGAACCATTTAGCCCCCTTAATGCGAGCGAACAAATCAGTCAACAATGGCAAAGGATACTGATATTTGACTGTAATCTTATTCAAAAGACGATAATCTATGCAAGGCCTCAAGGAACCATCTTTTTTGGCCACAAAAAAAAAACCTGCTCCCAAAGGGGACGAAGATGGACGGATATGTCCCTTTTCCAAGGACTCCTTAACATAATTCCGCATAGCAGTATGCTCTGGCACTGACAGATTGAACAAACGACCTTTAGGGAATTTACTGCCGGGAATCAAATCTATAGCACAATCGCAATCCCTGTGAGGAGGAAGCGAACTGAGCTTAGGCTCCTCAAAAACCTCCCGATAATCAGACAAAAATACCGGAACCTCAGAAGGAGTAGATGAAGCGATAGAAATCGGAGATGCATCATCATGAACCCCCTGACATCCCCAGCTTAACACAGACATTGTTTTCCAGTCCAGGACTGGGTTATGAGTTTGTAACCATGGCAGACCAAGCACTAAGACATCATGTAAATTATACAGTACCAGGAAGCGAATCACCTCCTGATGAACGGGAGTCATACGCATGGTCACTTGTGTCAAGTACTGAGGTTTATTCATAGCCAAAGGTGTAGAGTCAATTCCTTTCAAAGGAATAGGAACTTCCAGAGGCTCCAGACTAAACCCACAGCGATTGGCAAATGACCAATCCATAAGACTCAGGGCAGCGCCTGAATCTACATAGGCATCGACGGAAATGGATGATAATGAACAAATCAGCGTCACAGACAGAATGAACTTAGACTGTAAAGTACCAATGGCAACAGACTTATCAACCTTTTTTGTGCGTTTAGAGCATGCTGATATAACATGAGCTGAATCACCACAATAAAAACACAATCCATTTTTCCGCCTATAATTTTGCCGTTCACTTCTGGACTGAATTCTATCACATTGCATTATCTCAGGTGCCTGTTCAGAAGACACCGCCAAATGGTGCACAGGTTTGCGCTCCCGTAAACGCCGATCAATCTGAATAGCCATAGTCATGGACTCATTCAGACCTGTAGGCGCCGGGAACCCCACCATAACATCTTTAATGGCCTCAGAAAGGCCATCTCTGAATTTTGCAGCCAGAGCGCACTCATTCCACTGAGTAAGCACCGACCACTTCCAAAATTTCTGACAATATATTTCTGCTTCATCTTGCCCCTGAGAGAGAGCCAATAAAGCTTTTTCAGCCTGAATCTCTAGGTTAGGTTCCTCATAGAGCAAACCCAATGCCAGAAAAAACGCATCCACATTGAGCAACGCAGGATCCCCTGGTGCCAATGCAAATGCCCAATTCTGAGGGTCACCCCGCAGGAAAGATATAACAATCTTGACCTGCTGAGCAGGGTCTCCAGAGGAGCGAGATTTCAAGGAAAGAAAAAACTTGCAATTGTTCCTAAAATTCAGAAAACTAGATCTATCTCCAGAAAAAAACTCTGGGACAGGAATTCTAGGTTCAGACATAGGCGTATGTACAACAAAATCTTGTATATTTTGAACCTTAGCAGCAAGATTATTCAGGCTGGAAGCCAAACTCTGGACGTCCATGATAAACAGCTGAGGTCAGAGCCATTCAAGGATTAAGAGAAGGAAAGAAGCAGTCAAGCTGCAATTAAGGCTAGGCAGCAAACACTGAGGAAAAAAAAAAAAAAAACTTCCTCAGACTACTTTTCCTCCTACTTCAGCCAAAACGATGACCAATTTTTTCTGGCGGCTATACTGTCATGATCCCAATGGCAGGGGATCACAAAAGGACAAGCACAAGAACAAAACAAGCTCTAGGGTGATGGAACCTGAGCTGACCGCGATCCTGAACCTAAACACACAACTAGCAGTAGCCGGGGAACGTGCCTACGATGATTCCTAGACGTCTCGCGCCAGCCGAAGGATTAACTTCCCCTATAAGAAGAAACACAGACCTCACTTGCCTCCAGAGAAACACCCCACAGAAATAGCAGCCCCCCACATGTAATAACGGTGAAATGAGAGGAAAGCACATACGTAGTTATGAAAATAGATTCAGCAAAAATGAGGCCCGCTAAAGCTAGATAGCAGAGGATACAAAAGTGAACTGCGCGGTCAGCGAAAAACCCTTCAAAAAAACCATCCTGAAATTACTTGAACTCATGTGCCAACTCATGGAACATGAGGAGTAATTTCAGCCCACTAGAGCAACCAGCAGCAAGGAATCACATCTCTGCAAGCTGGACAAAGACAAAAATTAAGCACAACGTGGAACAGGAAAATCAAAACTTAGCTTGTCCTGAAGATAACAGACGCAGGGAGCAGAGGTAAAAAGACACGCTGATTACATTGATAGCCGGCGAGGAAATGACAAAAAAGCCAGGTTAAATAGGAAACTCCCATAACCTGATGGAACAGGTGGACACCAGAGACCGCAGAGAACACAAGTCACCCAGTACCATCAGTAACCACCAGAGGGAGCCCAAAAACAGAACTCACAACACCCCACAATCCAGTTATCACTCATTGATATATTTTTTAAAAAAAACACTCTCCTCACCTTTCCTCTTGCCCCGCGCTGCTTCCGGGCTCTGGTCTCAGCAGCTGCAGTCTGCCCACCCGACACACAGCAGGTGCGCGATGATATGATGTCATCGCGCACCCGCAGTGTCAGAGGCAGAACGGGGAATGATGGGAGAGGGAGCGAAAGCAGACGCTCTCTTCTCCATCATTGAATTCAACTGTACCGGCGTCATAGACGCCGGTATAGTTGAGTGTGGCGGCGCTGGCAGGGGGTGAGTCGGGGGTGGGGGGGAGTCAGCGCTGGCGAGCGGCACACGACTACCACCGGCCCTTCTGGCATTTGCCAGAAATGCCCGATGGCCAGTCCGGCCCTGGTCACAGCTTGCCTCTGCCTCACTGCACAATGACATTTTCCAGAGTAAGCATGTAAAGAAGCTGCGGAGACACCATCACGTGTTTCTCGACGCAAGCAGTGAATAGCCAGGGCTTTCCCCGGGAAGGAACAACCACGGGAAGGGCAGCATCCTATGAAGGAAAGCCACCTATGCCAAGCATGGTATCCATCCACAGACAGCTGTTTCGGGGTTTTTGCCCCTCATCAGTGTGGAGTAGGAATCTGGCTATTAGGAGCAGTGCCTAGTAAAAAGGCTATAAAGGCACAGATGATTGGCCTCGGGGAGACCAAAACATCCAACACCGCGGAGACACCATCACGTGTTTCTCAACGCAGTGATTCCAGAACACTGCCCCCATCCCTTATGGGAAATATGCAGATGCATGTAAAGAAGCTGCGGAGACACCATCACGTGTTTCTCGACGCAAGCAGTGAATAGCCAGGCCTTTCCCCGGGAAGGAACAACCACGGGAAGGGCAGCATCCTATGAAGGAAAGCCACCTATGCCAAGCATGGTATCCATCCACAGACAGCTGTTTCGGGGTTTTTGCCCCTCATCAGTGTGGAGTAGGAATCTGGCTATTAGGAGCAGTGCCTAGTAAAAAGGCTATAAAGGCACAGATGATTGGCCTCGGGGAAACCAAAACATCCAACACCGCGGAGACACCATCACGTGTTTTTCAACGCAGTGATTCCAGAACACTGCCCCCATCCCTTATGGGAAATATGCAGATACATGTAAAGAAGCTGCGGAGACACCATCACGTGTTTCTCGACGCAAGCAGTGAATAGCCAGGCCTTTCCCCGGGAAGGAACAACCACGGGAAGGGAAGCATCCTATGAAGGAAAGCCACCTATGCCAAGCATGGTATCCATCCACAGACAGCTGTTTCGGGGTTTTTGCCCCTCATCAGTGTGGAGTAGGAATCTGGCTATTAGGAGCAGTGCCTAGTAAAAAGGCTATAAAGGCACAGATGATTGGCCTTTTTACTAGGCACTGCTCCTAATAGCCAGATTCCTACTCCACACAGATGAGGGGCAAAAACCCCGAAACAGCTGTCTGTGGATGGATACCATGCTTGGCATAGGTGGCTTTCCTTCATAGGATGCTGCCCTTCCCGTGGTTGTTCCTTCCCGGGGAAAGACCTGGCTATTCACTGCTTGCGTCGAGAAACACGTGATGGTGTCTCCGCAGCTTCTTTACCTGCATCTGCATATTTCCCATAAGGGATGGGGGCAGTGTTCTGGAATCACTGCGTTGAGAAACACGTGATGGTGTCTCCGCAGTGTTGGATGTTTTGGTCTCCCCGAGGCCAATCATCTGTGCCTTTATAGCCTTTTTACTAGGCACTGCTCCTAATAGCCAGATTCCTACTCCACACTGATGAGGGGCAAAAACCCTGAAACAGCTGTCTGTGGATGGATACCATGCTTGGCATAGGTGGCTTTCCCTCATAGGATGCTGCCCTTCCCGTGGTTGTTCCTTCCCGGGGAAAGGCCTGGCTATTCACTGCTTGCGTCGAGAAACACGTGATGGTGTCTCCGCAGCTTCTTTACATGCATCTGCATATTTCCCATAAGGGATGGGGGCAGTGTTCTGGAATCACTGCGTTGAGAAACACGTGATGGTGTCTCCGCGGTGTTGGATGTTTTGGTCTCCCCGAGGCCAATCATCTGTGCCTTTATAGCCTTTTTACTAGGCACTGCTCCTAATAGCCAGATTCCTACTCCACACTGATGAGGGGCAAAAACCCCGAAACAGCTGTCTGTGGATGGATACCATGCTTGGCATAGGTGGCTTTCCTTCATAGGATGCTGCCCTTCCCGTGGTTGTTCCTTCCCGGGGAAAGGCCTGGCTATTCACTGCTTGCGTCGAGAAACACGTGATGGTGTCTCCGCAGCTTCTTTACATGCATCTGCATATTTCCCATAAGGGATGGGGGCAGTGTTCTGGAATCACTGCGTTGAGAAACACGTGATGGTGTCTCCGCGGTGTTGGATGTTTTGGTCTCCCCGAGGCCAATCATCTGTGCCTTTATAGCCTTTTTACTAGGCACTGCTCCTAATAGCCAGATTCCTACTCCACACTGATGAGGGGCAAAAACCCCGAAACAGCTGTCTGTGGATGGATACCATGCTTGGCATAGGTGGCTTTCCTTCATAGGATGCTGCCCTTCCCGTGGTTGTTCCTTCCCGGGGAAAGGCCTGGCTATTCACTGCTTGCGTCGAGAAACACGTGATGGTGTCTCCGCAGCTTCTTTACATGCATCTGCATATTTCCCATAAGGGATGGGGGCAGTGTTCTGGAATCACTGCGTTGAGAAACACGTGATGGTGTCTCCGCGGTGTTGGATGTTTTGGTCTCCCCGAGGCCAATCATCTGTGCCTTTATAGCCTTTTTACTAGGCACTGCTCCTAATAGCCAGATTCCTACTCCACACTGATGAGGGGCAAAAACCCTGAAACAGCTGTCTGTGGATGGATACCATGCTTGGCATAGGTGGCTTTCCTTCATAGGATGCTGCCCTTCCCGTGGTTGTTCCTTCCCGGGGAAAGGCCTGGCTATTCACTGCTTGCGTCGAGAAACACGTGATGGTGTCTCCGCAGCTTCTTTACATGCATCTGCATATTTCCCATAAGGGATGGGGGCAGTGTTCTGGAATCACTGCGTTGAGAAACACGTGATGGTGTCTCCGCGGTGTTGGATGTTTTGGTCTCCACGAGGCCAATCATCTGTGCCTTTATAGCCTTTTTACTAGGCACTGCTCCTAATAGCCAGATTCCTACTCCACACTGATGAGGGGCAAAAACCCCGAAACAGCTGTCTGTGGATGGATACCATGCTTGGCATAGGTGGCTTTCCTTCATAGGATGCTGCCCTTCCCGTGGTTGTTCCTTCCCGGGAAAAGGCCTGGCTATTCACTGCTTGCGTCGAGAAACACGTGATGGTGTCTCCGCAGCTTCTTTACATGCATCTGCATATTTCCCATAAGGGATGGGGGCAGTGTTCTGGAATCACTGCGTTGAGAAACACGTGATGGTGTCTCCGCGGTGTTGGATGTTTTGGTCTCCCCGAGGCCAATCATCTGTGCCTTTATAGCCTTTTTACTAGGCACTGCTCCTAATAGCCAGATTCCTACTCCACACTGATGAGGGGCAAAAACCCCGAAACAGCTGTCTGTGGATGGATACTATGCTTGGCATAGGTGGCTTTCCTTCATAGGATGCTGCCCTTCCCGTGGTTGTTCCTTCCCGGGGAAAGGCCTGGCTATTCACTGCTTGCGTCGAGAAACACGTGATGGTGTCTCCGCAGCTTCTTTACATGCATCTGCATATTTCCCATAAGGGATGGGGGCAGTGTTCTGGAATCACTGCGTTGAGAAACACGTGATGGTGTCTCCGCGGTGTTGGATGTTTTGGTCTCCCCAAGCCAATCATCTGTGCCTTTATATATTTTCCAGAGTAAAGCATACTTACATATTGCTTCTATACAAATATTTTTTGTCAGTCTATATCTACATGAAAAATTTGAAGTGGCCGTTCAATATTAGGCCTAGTGGCAGGTGTGGAAGCAGCAATATTGTTATTGATATATTGAAAGTGATATGGGGACATCGAGAGAGTGAGATCCATGCACCTTGTGGGCACCTTTAGGGTTCCGGGCAATAAATGCCCATTGATCGCATTATACCAGTGGAAAAACTGATGAATGTTACTGGTAAGTGATTGTACAGCAGTGTCACCGGCTCATTACTTTACCCTGACATATTGCTAAAGTCTGGCCTTATGGCACTGGTTACATCAGTATCACTATGGGAAACTGTCGGGGCCCGGCCTCCGCACCATACACCGGCACACCGTGTTCTGCACATTAACGCAGAGCAGCGCTGATGGTTTACATCACCATGTCAGGAAATATACAATAGATGTGGCAATCATCCAACCTCTGAAAATAGAAGGCGCACAGACACCTTTGTACCATTGAGATAGATTGTGAGAAAGAGGAAGAGAAACAATATTCTTCTTTGCACAGATAAACCCGGCCGCGACGGACGTTTATGCTTTATAATGTTTGATTGCTTCTGTCTTGTATCACGTGCCTCGTACTCCTGGGATTAAGACACGACATAGAGTCTTGTTTAAACCAACGTACAAGTTATATCAGTGCAATTTTTTTTATATATTTTTGGGACAATTACAGAAATAAAATTGAGAAATACCTTTAGGATATGAACATTGAGGGCATCAATCGGTTAACACAACCCCCATATACACTACTGCTCCTATGCTTGCTATAAGAGGTTTTTTGTGGGTAGAGTGTATGTTGAAGGTCTAAAAACACCTTAAAAATTTAGCAAAGTTGCTCTACTGTATGTTTTTTTTTTTTAAATATGCAGTCCACCACGGTCTGAAAAAAATATCAATATTTTCCTGTCTCATTGTCTGGGTCTGGGAGCACTGGCTGACTGCTACAATCAGTCAGTGACTGGAGAGCTGATCATTACCATCCAAAGAAGCAAGAAGATCAGCAAGGGTTCAAGGCAAAGGTGGGAGATATGTACCGTAAGTGAATCATTTTTTTTACACTTTTATCAGAAAAAGCAGGTGGATAACACACTCGTTGAAAAGAAATGTTGCAGTCAGAGATGCCCATCAACCAATGTCAAGGTGGTCTCAAAACTGATGGGTCCTAATGTGTCTAATGTGAATTACAAAAAATGGAGGTATCAGGTTCTAGCCCAGCATTTACAGCTTGGGACTGAAGTTTCAATGAGTGCCTGGTGGTTAAGGGAGCGGTTTAAGCCTTCTTAGCTGGGAGCCCTGATACCTCATGCAACACCTCCAATTTTTTTTTCTTATTCCAGCCACACTCAGATGGCAAAAACATCAGTTTCATTGACTACTGTTGATAGAAAAATGTAAGGAAAGTAAAACAGGTTGTTGAATGAAAGAAATTTCAGGCCTGCCTGTCTAGGAGCCCTACTGCTACAAGCAACCCACATAAAAGAGACCCAACTTGGAGTCTCCACATTTCAAAATTATTGTCACACACCACAATAGTGGCAACAAATTCCACAGAGTAGAAATGGTATAATAGGCCTCTGACACACATTCCAGTACAGGCAACCCAACAGATTGAGACTCAGCTACGAGTCTTCACATTTCAAAAAATTGTTTGTAATATCAGCAGCAGTAGGAACAGCAGGCACAGAAAACACCACAAAGATGGCAAAGACTGCAATAACGCAAGATCAATACATGACAATAAATACGACACCATTGCCTAGTCTGCCCATTATGCCACTGGGGTTGGAAAGTCATTGGAGATCCATGACTTGTTAATTTTAATGAAAGATAGGCGGTGTACACTTTCAGGGGACAGCTGGATATGCCTATCCATCTGGACACCACCAGCAGCGCTGAAAAATGTTGGCTGCTAGGCATGGTAAAACCTTCAAGGCGTGACAGGCGAGCTCAGGCCACTCTTCCATTTTTGAAGACGAAAATGCAAAAGGGTCCAAATTCCCCCTCATGGCATTGATATTGTGCTCCAGATACTCCTGCACCATCCTCTCCAGTCGTTCACAATGTGTCAGACTCTGTTCTGCTGGTGTACAGGCTGGTCTAAAAAAGGTAAGTAAATAAGGCAGCACACTGCAGCGCTAAAACATGTAAACTTGAAATATGAAATTTGAACTGCATTACTGCACTAGAAATATGAAAAATGAGAGCTTTTAGCACATAAAAATGGCCAATTTTATGTGTACCTGGTAGCCCCTTTACAGCATCTCTCTTATACCAGGTCCTAAACTTGCCTTACCTCGCTGAGAATAAACGTCTCCATCTGAATGGGTACATGTGAAACCTCTTCCTAGACTAAAATTCTCTCTCTCTGTGGAGGGGTACTGGACCTGCTGTAATTAAAGCACCTGTGGGCTAGGAGGCGGAGTGCACGATCAGAAGGCTAAAGAATACATTTCAAAAACCTGACCGGCACATCCAAACATAGACTAAATGTGAACAGGTGCTGAACCCAGAGTCGCCAACTCGTATATAGCTAAGTAAATAAGGCAGCACACTGCAGCGTTAGAACATGTAAACTTGAAATATGAAATTTGAACTGCATTACTGCACTAGAAATATGAAAAATGAGAGCTTTTAGCGCATAAAAATGGCCAATTTTATGTGTACCTGGTAGCCCCTTTTCAAGTTTACATGTTTTAGCGCTGCAGTGTGCTGCCTTATTTACTTAGCTATATACGAGTTGGCGACTCTGGGTTCAGCACCTGTTCACACTTAGTCTATGTTTGGATGTGCCAGTCAGGTTTTTGAAATGTATTCTTTAGCCTTCTGATCGTGCACTCCACCTCCTAGCCCACAGGTGTTTTAATTACAGCAGGTCCAGTACCCCTCCACAGAGAGAGAGAATTTTAGTCTAGGAAGAGGTTTTCACATGTACCCATTCAGATGGAGACGTTTATTCTCAGTGAGGTAAGGCAAGTTTAGGACCTGGTATAAGAGAGATGCCGTAAAGGGGCTACCAGGTACACATAAAATTGGCCATTTTTATGCGCTAAAAGCTCTCATTTTTCATATTTCTAGTGCAGTAATGCAGTTCAAATTTCATATTTCAAGTTTACATATTTTAGCGCTGCAGTGTGCTGCCTTATTTACTTAGCTATATACGAGTTGGCGACTCTGGGTTCAGCACCTGTTCACACTTTGTCTATGTTTGGATGTGCCGGTCAGGTTTTTGAAATGTATTCTCTAGCCTTCTGATCGTGCACTCCGCCTCCTAGCCCACAGGTGTTTTAATTACAGCAGGTCCAATACCCCTCCACAGAAAGAGAGAATTTTAGTCTAGGAAGAGGTTTTAACATGTACCCATTCAGATGGAGACGTTTATTCTCAGCGAGGTAAGGCAAGTTTAGGACCTGGTATAAGAGAGATGCCGTAAAGGGGCTACCAGGTACACATAAAATTGGCCATTTTTATGCGCTAAAAGCTCTCATTTTTCATATTTCTAGTGCAGTAATGCAGTTCAAATATCATATTTCAAGTTTACATGTTTTAGCGCTGCAGTGTGCTGCCTTATTTACTTAGCTATATACGAGTTGGCGACTCTGGGTTCAGCACCTGTTCACACTTAGTCTATGTTTGGATGTGCCGGTCAGGTTTTTGAAATGTGGTCTAAAAAAGGGTGAAATTACTCACAATAATTGCTTATGCCACTTACACTGCTGCTGCTAATGTTTTTGTGGTGATGCCTTGATGTTCCCGGGGTTGGACATCTAGAACAGAGTGCCTCACTGCTGTCTTGGGGAAAACAACTCTTAAGATTGTCTACAAGTGTGTTTCGATATTTCACCATGCCCTTGTTCCTTTCCAGGGGAGAAGAATCTGGCAAAATGGACTCTTGTACCGTGAATCTAAGAGAGTGGCAACCCAGTAGGCAGCACTATTTCTATCCTTAAGAATATGGGGATCACGTTGAAGATAGTGAAGCAAGAAGGCCTCATGTGTCGGGCACGTCCATGAGATCCAAGTCCATGGTGTGTTGGTGGTGGGGTAACAGTGAAGGTTGTGTCATTCGTTCCCACAGACAAGAGAGGGGATCACTATCCTCTGTCCTCAATTTATTCCTTAGCTCCTGCACCTTCACTAACAGTTTTTTTGGTACCATGAACCCCCTTGATTGCTGTAATCCACCCTCCCATGTCACCTGCCTGTGTGTTGACAGTCCGGAACTTCTCATTAAGGAGAGGTTGAGGGTGCAGGTGGAGGCCCTAGTGGAGAAGGCAGAATCAGTGGAAGTGTGAGATACAGAGGTTTGTCCCGCAAGCCTCGGGGATTCCAAGACTTGTGGAACAGCCCCTTGACTGCCTGCCCCCACAGCCACAAGAGTCACCCCGTGCCCAGACAGCGAGTTGTAACCCCACTGCCCATATTTGCTCGTCCAGGTGTCAGAGGTGAAATGCACCCTGACAGACATAGATTTTTTCTGGGAATGGGTCATGAAGGAGTCCCTTCATGTCAGCATTGGAGGGACTTTGAGCATGCAAATGGCCATAGCTTTTGTGTCTTAAAGTGATTGTCTTAATGATTTTAATGGTCAAAATGGAAAAGTGTTTGGAACAATAAGCAACTTTGCAATTTACCCCTTATTATAAATCATCTCCCTTCTCAAGAGTGATTTTTAATTCTATATTTTATTTATCACTGTCAAAGTAACCGGCAATCTCACGTCTGCAGTTTATTAAAGCTATACATCATGAAAGCGCTGCACTGAAGCTGGGCAGCGTAGCGTCTGCCGCTGCATCTGCATGGTTCCCTTCTCCCCACCATGCAGGAACACAGGCTTACTCACCATTACAGCCCCGGCGTAGACATCGGCCTGCGCCTCCTTCCTGGTCTGAGTGTGTACCAAAGTTCCTGGCGGCATGCCTAGTACGCACATGCACATGCTCCCCTGCTTTTAAAGGGAAAGCAGGTGCACATGGTAAAATGCCCCCAGCTAACAGCTATGAGGCATTTTGTTAATGTGAACATCTGATAGATGTTTCCCAGCCAATAGCTGGGAGGCATCTTGTGTAAAAAGCATCTTCACCAATAGGGAGGTGCCTGGGCAACCCCTATAGTTGCTATTAGGTGGTTTGGTGTGTGCAGCTGTATGTTACCAGGTCCCTTTTCCCTATTATATTCTATTGTTATTCCAGTATCCTGTGTCCCATTATTCCAGTTTCCAGTATAGTTTACTCATGTTCCTGTCATCGCTTCGGCAGTATCCTATTCTTGAAACCGTGTATGCGGTACCTATACCCAAACCCTGGTTACGGTGCGGCCAGTCCTGTGCCCGTTGTTCCTGGTCCTAGTGCAGCCAGCTCCAGATCTGTTTCTGATATCTACGGGTGTGAACAAAAACCTATCTAATAGATCCATATTGTCTGTACACTCCGTCAATCTCTGGTTCTGGCTAGGCAGTGACATTGGTCACGTATCCCCCCATCAGTGAACCCAACCCCTGGGATCAGCAGCTGCAGTAGCGGCATCAGCTTACGAGTGGTACCTGGTGGCTACCTGCAGCACAGTCTGTCTCCCCCATCAGGAGCTTCAGCAAACACCAGCATCGCCCCTTCCTAGGCAGGTTCGGCCCTGTGGCATAGTAGGTCTATGAACCACATGTGCCATCGGCGGGCGTGACAGGTGGATTGCAGGATCCAGACAGGTTGAGTGTCCTTTTGCTCCTCCACTCGTGCAATTGACCAGGCTTACTCACCATTACAGCCCCGGCGTAGACATCGGCCTGCGCCTCCTTCCTGGTCTGAGTGTGTACCAAAGTTCCTGGCGGCATGCCTAGTACGCACATGCACATGCTCCCCTGCTTTTAAAGGGAAAGCAGGTGCACATGGTAAAATGCCCCCAGCTAACAGCTATGAGGCATTTTGTTAATGTGAACATCTGATAGATGTTTCCCAGCCAATAGCTGGGAGGCATCTTGTGTAAAAAGCATCTTCACCAATAGGGAGGTGCCTGGGCAACCCCTATAGTTGCTATTAGGTGGTTTGGTGTGTGCAGCTGTATGTTACCAGGTCCCTTTTCCCTATTATATTCTATTGTTATTCCAGTATCCTGTGTCCCATTATTCCAGTTTCCAGTATAGTTTACTCATGTTCCTGTCATCGCTTCGGCAGTATCCTATTCTTGAAACCGTGTATGCGGTACCTATACCCAAACCCTGGTTACGGTGCGGCCAGTCCTGTGCCCGTTGTTCCTGGTCCTAGTGCAGCCAGCTCCAGATCTGTTTCTGATATCTACGGGTGTGAACAAAAACCTATCTAATAGATCCATATTGTCTGTACACTCCGTCAATCTCTGGTTCTGGCTAGGCAGTGACATTGGTCACGTATCCCCCCATCAGTGAACCCAACCCCTGGGATCAGCAGCTGCAGTAGCGGCATCAGCTTACGAGTGGTACCTGGTGGCTACCTGCAGCACAGTCTGTCTCCCCCATCAGGAGCTTCAGCAAACACCAGCATCGCCCCTTCCTAGGCAGGTTCGGCCCTGTGGCATAGTAGGTCTATGAACCACATGTGCCATCGGCGGGCGTGACAGGTGGATTGCAGGATCCAGACAGGTTGAGTGTCCTTTTGCTCCTCCACTCGTGCAATTGACCAAGCTGTTGATCTTCAGGAGCGCACCGTCCCACTGACAAGAAGGAAGCGAGGAGGAAGGGGAGCAGTGCGCTCTTGAAGATAGATGAGAAGTCCAATAGTTACAAGTCAATGTGCTTATCTGTACATGAGATCCACAGACGACGGGCCTCTGCTTCTACATAAAGGAATGCATTGTGGTCTGTGTGGTCTAGGTGCCATTACAAGCTCTGAGACCCCTATAGATACATCACTGGAAGAACGTAACATAAAAATAAAATCCCAGTATATAGGTCCTTACAAGAGAATGCTCTGTTGTTCTGCTTTGATTGACAGAGGATATGACAGTCCTTGCCCCACAGTAATCTGCATATAGCGGCCATGAACAATGCAGGCGGCCACAGACCCGTCATCACAGAGCCCCGAATACACTTCACCTCCGACCCAAATTCATGACTTTATAACAAGATTTCCCACTAATCAACAGACAATGTCAGCTGATAATCAAGTCTATTGTTCAGAAGATTTGTGCAATAAAATGAGTACGGAACATGCAGGCTTATCGAATTATAGCTTTACATTCAAGTATTGTATCTGGAAAACATTACAAGTCCATGCATGCACTCCGAAAAGTTACCGAACCTGAAACTACAGAGCGGGAACAATCAGTACAATGTTATAAGTGACATTACGCCATTTGCACCATAAATGATATATTATATATACTATCTACAGTATCTACTAAACATTGCTGACTCACAGATCAGCTCTCTGTTCTGGATCAGAGAGCAGAATTCTGAGCACAAACACTTTTCTATGATGCTCTTTATGCCCACATAACATATGGGAAGGGATTGCCATCATAAGAACCTTTTAAGGGCCATATTTGATATGTGTTGCCGATCGCTGGTTCACTTGCTCAGATTTACGAAGCTGGATACATGTAGCATATGCACAGTGGCATGTAAAAGTTTGTGCACCTCTTGTCAAAAATTCTGTTATTGAACAGGTGAACAGTTTAGCAAGTTGAAGATGAAATAATCTCTAAAAAGCCTAAGGTTAAAGATGACAAATTTCCTTTGTATTTTAAGCAAACCAATATATATATTGTAATTTTTTTCATTTTAGAAATTTAAAAGAAAAATGGGCAGTTTGGGCACCCTTGGTGATTTGTGTGCTCAGATAACTTTCCCCAAGGTTTGACCTTTATTAGCCTGTTAAGGTTATGGCTTTTTCACTATTATCATTAGGAAAGGCAAGGTGATACAAATTCCCCTTCTTTGAAATGTAGTTAAGAAATGTCAGTTACCAGGAACAGTGGAGGTCAAGATAAGGTCTGGAAGACCAAGCACAATTTCAGTGAGAGCTGCTTGTATGATTGCTAGAGTGGCAAATCAGAACCCGCGATTGACAACAAAAGACCTTCAGAAAGATTTTTCAGACTCTGGAGGTGTGGTACATTGTTCTACTGTTCAGAGACACCTGCACAAATATGGTGTTCATGGAAGAGTCATCAGAAGAAAACCTCTCCTGCGTCCTCACCATAAAATTCAGCATCAGAGGTATGTAAAAGAACATCTAAGCAAACCTGATGCATTTTGGAAACAAGTCCTGTGGACCGATGAGGTTAAAACAGAACTGTTTGGTCCCAATGATCAAAGGTATGTGTATAAAAAAAGGGCACAGAATTTCAGGAAAAGAACATCTCGCCAACTATTAAGCATGGGGGTGGATCAATCATGCTTTGGGGTTGTGTTGCAGCCAATGGCAAGGGAACATTTCACGTGTAGAGGGAAGAATGGATTCAATAAAATCTCAACAAATTCTTGATGCAAACATAACACCATCTGTAAAAAAAAAAAGTTGAAGGATGGCGGCAGCATCTATCGCATTCCTATAGAATATACTGCCAGCCGCTGCCAGCACTATTTTGCTGGAGAAAAAAAATTGGGCTCCATTAAAATGACGCCAGTGGTGCCTGCTCAGTAGCATCTATTGTAATGTGATAAATGCTACTGTGCAGGCACCACCAGTGCCATTTTAATGGAACCTAATTTTTTTCTACAGCAAAATGGCACCGGCAGCAGCGCTTGCGCAGTAGCATATATTGGAACGTGATAGATACTACTGCGCAGGCACCGGCACCATTTTGAAAAGAGATAATTTTTTTTTGAACCCCACATTGTGATATGCAGTATGTAAAATAGGGGGCAGGTCACTGAGGGATCCTAGGCCCATACAGATACATATGTAAGTAGAGCATCATAAATCTTCCCCCACGGGCCACCCCAGAACACGAGAATCTCATTAACTCAAAACTATAGAAAAATAAAGATCTCACAACAACCACAAGACGGATTTCATCACCAGGTATCATTGTAATCAGTATAACGGCGCCAACCTGACACTGTCTGTAGTTTACTTAGCAAAATCTTGTTGACAGGTTCCCTTTAACTTAAAGAGTGCAAACTCAATTCATATCAAACATAGACTTATTATTGCCGCCCTTTACTTTCTCCTTGCTGATTTCAGCTAGAGAAGAAATGCAAACGCATTTGCAAAATCAGAGAAAGAGAAAAGTGAAATAACTTTTACCCAAACGGGAACTAGCAATCTGTATTCATAGAATAGACATAATTAATAAAGTCCTGTCGTTACAGCAGCCTCTGTACATATCCGACCACCCCATCTCAGTAGTGTAAAATTGGGAGAGAGAGGAAGCATAATCTAAGTTAGGCCTCTTTCACACGTCAGTGTCTCCGGTACGTATAGTGACAGTTTTCTCACGTACCGGAGACACTGACACACGTAGACCCATTGGAATCTATGTGTTTCTGCACATGTGCGTGTTTTCACACGGACCGTATGTCCGTGTGCAAAACACGTAGACATGTCCGTTTTTTACCGGCAGCACGGACCACAATATGGACAGCACACTTGTGTGCGCATATTCCTCACTGTAATGAGCGGTACCACGTGACCGCTCACACAGGACCTGCTGCCGGCGCTGAAAGCATACATCGCAGGAGCTGGGTGAGTATTTCCCGGCAAGCGGGGAAGGAGGTGGAGGCGCACAGGGGATGGGAGGCGGGAGGGGACCCGCAAACTTTATTTTTAAGGGAAAAAAAAAAACCTTGATTTTTCATTCCTTCTCTCCAGCGAACGCTGCTGGGGAGAAGGAATGAATGCCGGCTTCAGCACCACACACAGGGGACAGCGCTTAACTGTAGCGCTGTCTCCTGCACGGTCCGTGTGGTCCTCAGTCAGCACACGTGCGGCACACGGCTGCCGCACGTGTGCCACACTGATGTGCTACGTGAGCACACGGACACACGTACACGGATAATTCCGGTACCGATTTCTCCAGAATTATCTGAAAGAGGCCTTAGAAAGCTTGTAAAGACATTGCCCCGGACCGGGCTGCAGATCTTCTTCATCTGTTACATGGCAGTAAGGAGGAGATGGTGCAAATGGCTGCAAATCACATATAGGAAATGTGTTATAAATGTCTTGTACTTGGACACCCAAGATAATGAAATTGTGACTTTTTCTTCCAAAAACATAATATTAATCCATGGAGCTATTGAGCCATTCTCCAGCTCAGCATAATGACCATAATCATGTAAACCCAGTAGAAGTTGATGGACATTCGTCTATCATCTTTAATATTTTTGTTTGGTATATTTTTTAAATTAAAGCAACATTTCTACGTGGAAAAAATAACATAATACATATTAATGCATAATACATAATTAAATCATTCTTTTATAATTATATTCTTTGATTGTCAACATTTTTCTATCAATTTACAATTACCGTTCCCTCATGAGCACCTAAAAAACAACCGTTGAGCACCCATTTCTCCCCGTATAATCCATTTTCCTTCTCCTACAGATTCATGGTTTTCTTAATTACTTGTGCCTCGCCACCGCTCCCGCACGACTCCACAGTTGTGATCACCTTGCCAACAAGTTTGTAAATATGAGCATTTTAACGGCAGTTTTGCAATTATGATCACGTTGCTATTAGTTCTAAAATTATGAGAATTCTTAACACTCTGACTATAGTTCTTCACTTATCAACACCTTGTCCTTAATTCTTCCAGGTCTGAACACAATGCAGACTACACTGTAATCAGATCTACTTTCTAATTAGGTTGCAATTAAACTTAGATGGCTCCAGACCGAAAATTATTACTTGTGTTTCCTCTGTGTCCATGAATAGGCGCATTCCTACACCCGTGCAGAGGTATCCACCATGAAATTAGTTCCAGGACTGGACAGTTCGTTACAAACTATCTCATTAATTCTGGCAGAAAAAATTTGCTCCAATATTTTAGCTAATTAGTCCGAATGAATCTGCGCCCTCTAATCCTAAATATTTAGTCTAATGATGTGAGTTAATTAATATTGTAATGTTAATATTACAAACTTTATAGCAGTCGCAGCTGTTTTTTGATGCACGGCTCCAAATCTCCTGCGTAGACACATAGTTACATGATTCCATTTTGGATGTTAGAATCCACCACTAGTGGGAGCTCTGGAGCACACTGCATACTGTTATATGACCTGTATACAGTGAGCTCCTCAGCTCCCTCTAGTGGTGGCTAACAGATTATTTTTCATTTTATAGGATTTTTTTATTTTAAAGTAATGTCAGATTTCAAGGATGTATCGCCAACTCATGATCCTCATCACCTCTAAGAAAGAAGGTATCGCAGGAATAGCACTGCGTCTTGCTCCATTTTTTCCATGCCTCCCCACCACTTGGAAATCTTGAATCTCTGTATACAAGACTTTTGTGACACATTTCTTGTCCAAGTTTTGTAGCCATTCAAAACCTTTCCTCCTTCCTGCCATACATCAGATGAAGTGGAGCTGTAGCCCAAACCAGGTCAATGATTTACAAGCTTGCTAGCTCACACTATGCTTCCCCTATCTCCCTCCTTTTTACATTTCTGAGACTGTATGGTTGAATACGTGCAGAGGCTGCTGTAAGAACAGGACCATTCCCAGTGGTTGGGTTATTTGCAGAGAAAAAAAATAGTCAAAGTGTACAGCACAAAATTAGAGCCATTAATGGCAACCTATCCTATCTCCCTCTCCAGTTCCGCAGCTCCAATGGTCCCCACCGGTCTCCGCTTCCTTCCTGCAGCAATATTATGTCCTGTATTAACACTTGACTGCGGCAGCCACTCTCCATCCTCAACCGTGATGCCATCATGAGTAGCACTGATTGTTGTGGCCCATCGGCACGTCATCGATGGAGAAGCTAGGAGACCAGAAGCGACCACCAGAGTGGCAAGCGGCAACGCCAGAGTTAACAACGGCATAGAATGGGTGAGTAAAGGTTATTACTTTATTTCCAATATTTTCTTTCACAAGTTTTACTTTAATCATTTATAGGGTCATCATCGCCTTTTGGTAACATTGTGACACCCGATGTGAAATTGCAGCGAAACCAAAAGATGACTATCATCGATTTTGTCTCGAAAAAAATCCGGCACACTGTTTTTTCAAACACGGTGAAATTTATTAGAAATGTAAATTTATTTCATTTCGTATTCAAGCAAAATGCGCACAAAAAGGACCAAAAAGGTACATAAAGTAGGTATCAAGATCCACATGAGGTAGGTATCATATTTCAACGTTTCGGCTATAGCATTAGCCTTTATCAAGAGATACCAAAAGGATGTGACTCGAGTGCTCAGGAAGGTCCGGAGTGCGCATTTTGCTTGAATACGAAATTAAATAAATTTACATTTCTAATAAATTTCACCGTGTTTGAAAAAACAGTGTGCCGGATTTTTTTCGAGACTATTAAGATATTTTTCCTGAGCACCTGTATATAACAGTCTGAGCCACTCCTTATCTGCTCTGTATCATCGATTTTGGTAACCGGATTAGGGTTGGTCCCATACGTCTTTGTCATGGGAAATATTAATCTGCGCATAGTCATCAGAAAATTAAGCAAGGAGCTGGGTATCAAATCCAAATTTGTCAACACCAATCCTTCCATCCCTTCCCTTATTTCGAATTGTCAAGTTCGAGAACGGGCAAGAACGTAGTCATTTTATTTTTTGTCAATTTGCATACCCTTTCGTCTATAAATCATTGATATCACTTGATATTTGTGTGGGCGGCCATGATATATTTATACTAAAGATTAATTTACGATCTTCTCCGTGTCTTTTTTGGACATAACACAAAGAATGCTCTATGTGCCATAGTTAATAACAAAAAAACAAAAAAAACAACACAAAACAAGAATGCGGAGAGACCACCTCCTTCCATATGGCTTTATTTGTGTTCTCCTGGCACAGCTAGAGACATACAGTAACCAACATAAATTTTTAGCTTTATTATCACCTCTAAAAAGAGACAGAAATGTGAAAATTGAAGCCAGAAGGTTTGTATCACAGGATTAATTAAGCAGGGCCAAGTGAAGTCACACTCCTCTTGGCAGTGAATGCCTTGAGAAAGTGCCTGTCTTCAATTATGAAGAGCACAAAGCAATTAAAAAGCCTGTTTCTTTTTTTCCTGAGGTGTTACTTGTTACTAGATAAATCTCTCTTTTTTTTTTTTTTTTACTTAATTCCCTGGGGATCTGAACTGGCCCGAGGTGCAGTCTGCTGGGGTAAATTTCCAACAAAATTGATTTAAGCGGAACAAAGGTGTAAGAGATTTACAATAATCAAACTGAAGAGATTGAACACTATGGGCCCCGCTTAAAAATATTTTTTGGCATACTGAAAATTCCCCATGTCCACATAGAAAGAATGAGTCCAGTACATTTGTTGACTCATATCTATTTCCAACATTGCCAAAAAGCGCGCCCATCTAGATCTGTAAATGGGACTGGAAATGATGCAATGGCTGCTCATGGAATATATGGACACACTCAGGGGTGAACCTAGTCTCTCTGCTGCCTGAGGCGAACTGCAAAATGGCACCCCCCCCCACGTAGTAAAATCAGTACAAGTCTGACTCCCAGCAATGTGTGTGTCCCAGCAGGTCAGGAGTCTGGGCACCTCTGCACCTCAGCTCGGGTAAGTAACAGTCACCTGCCGGGCACGCCGCACATTAAGTTGTTGTGACACTGCACTGTCAGCAAGTGTCAGAACAGGGATTACAGGGAGAGTCAGTACCCCGTGTTCTGACTAACACTCTGCCGCCCCCTGTCTTTAAGGATGCTCTGCCGCCTGAGGCAAATTATTCAACTTGCTTCATGATAGCAGCACCCCTGGACACACTTTACTATTAGAGAGTAATTCCGACTTTTACTAGGACACGTTCAATTTTACAGGTGCAATTCTATGACATTTTTTAAAGAGCCTTGCATTAGCATTTGGGTATTAAAAAATTTGCACAAAAATTTTCTATTTTTTGCACTTTTTTAGCCACCTTCAACAATTTTCTACAAAGTTTAGCTCTAAGAGAAAGATCAACACATTTTCACAGATTTTTTATGCATTTTTTGCAGATGTTTTTCCCATGAAAAATGAGTATGGCAAGCACATGCAAAACTTGACAGTGAGTATCTTACACACTTTTAGGATTTGGCGTGCAAACAAAGCTTAATTTTTCAATTAAATCTCCTAACATAAATATAGATGTTGTCAGATAAAACTTTATTACCACAGCCGTGTATCACATCATCATAGAAAATATTAAAAATCTCTATGACTCTGTAGCAAAGGGGGGTTCTCCCCATCCCTCCTCCACTCTCTTTTTCAGTGGGACAATAGCTTGCAATCTATCTGACACTTTTAGGCAATAGACTAATACAAGTAGGAAGTTGGATGTGGCTGAATAGTGAACCAGCTTAATTACCATGCAAGAGCTCCTTTTTGGACAAAGACCATGAGGATGTCTTTTGGTGTATGATCAAGAAGCTTTAGTTTGGACAGGTAATTGGGATTTAGAATAGATACTGTAGGAGAAGTCTTTTCAAAGAGTTGGTCAACAATATGGTTCCTGGGTTTAAGCATAAATAGCAAAGTGGAAGGGTCTTTGTCCCCAGAAAATGCATTTTGAATTCAAGTGACATTGTGGTTTCCTGCAGGGGTTATATTTACAATAGCTAGCCTAGACTCAATGTCTCTGAAAGACAGTTTATATAAATCACATATTGATGACACACATATTTTCAGTGCCAGGGTGAACGAGGGAAGAAGATGCATATTTTCTCATAACTGTAACCCCTGCCTATAAGCTACAAATTGCTGACTGCAGCCATGTCATGTTTGATGTCTGGGTAACCGTAAAATCCCCAAAAAAAAGATGATAACAATTTTGTACTTCTGTGATCATCCGGACAAAAGTTATTGCATAAGTTGGGATTTTTGTAAAATTCTGAACGGCTGAGGACATCCCACTACCCTGCCCAAGTGAGGTCATCATGGGGGCGTGTCGGTGTAACTCAGGTGCTTATAAAAGATCAAGGAAAATTATGATCTTGGTTCCTTTAGAGAGTTACACACAACGTGTATGCATGAAGTCCATTCGCTGAAAGCTCCCAAGTAAATTGCTTTTCTTTGGCTTAGTTTCCTCCTCTTTGCGAGCGATGTAGTAAGTTATTTTCTTAATCCTTTTCATTTTATGTAACTGTATATGTTGTATTGTTTTGTTCCCTTTGTAAATTCTTTTGTACAATTTTCATAAACACTGCCTCCCATTGGATTAAATATAAAATTTAACAATTCTGTTCCTTTTGTTCTGTAAACCATGCCTCAAAGCCATAAGCTATCTTCCAGGCCTCTAGTCAGCCTGTGAAAATCGACTGGTGGTGACAGTGAGTAGTCTGGGGTAATCAAGGAGTTTGCAGTGACTGTATCAGGGGTATATACACATATTCCATGCATTGGAATCAGAGGTGTATATACCATATGCTCACTGTTAGTTTCCCCAATAACCAGTCTTTTAGTGCAAACAGCTCGCAACCGCCTCCATTAATCATCAGTCAGTCGTGTAATTGTCCAGATGATAGGGGCAGCAGAGAGCTGTTTGACACAAAGATCACAGCGGGTGGTTCTGCATGACCTTCCTAGGCTGCAATAATTTGTGATGCACATTATTTGACAAGTTATGGATTGCTACATGAGTATATGATCATAACTAAAAAGAGTACTTTAATACATCAGCAGAATCACCATTAGTTCTGAAATACATCACCATAGCAACTACAAGTACAGATATACATCACCAGACCCACTAGCAGTACAGGAACACCTCACCAAAACAACCATCAATACAGGAATACAGCATCACAACCACAATCAATACATGAATACATCACCAGAACCAACAACAGTACATGAATATATCACAAGAAGCATAATCAGTATAGGAATACAGGAATACGTTACCAGAATCATCATCAGTATATGAATATATTGACAAGCTTAGTACAGTGATCAATTGTAATGTTATATCACCCCTATAAACAATTATTTTGCATCAACCTACTGCTCCCAGAATGTCATTAATAATGGTAAGGAGATACTAGCAATTATTTTGACCAGCCACCATCAGACAGTATGCATTCTCATTTATAAAACCTGATCCATAATCCACGCCAGTAATTTGTGGCCACTGGATGGGACATCATTGAGCTGTAGATGCTATTAGGTAGAAGGTGGTTTGCATGGCTCCCTTACAGTGGCCACAGATTAATGATGTGTACCAGATCCTGGGAATTGACTTGCTCCATCTTTAACTCTGCTGCTGACTAGTGTCAGAATGTCATGTGCAACGGCACCACTTGCCAAAGAGCATGAACAAACAAAAAGCCATGATCAATTGTTTTCAATGAGCATCTATTAGAAAACTATAGAGCATTTCGCTTAAGATCAAGGTTGCAAGTACTCCAAAGCCTCCAATTGTCCTGACACTATTCTCATTTCATTACACACTAATCGTTTTCACTGATGTGCTGACATATACTACCTGTAATCTATTTGTGGCACCCCAGGAGTTCGGGTACCACAGTAGTGCTGCCTTCCTCTCGGGGAGGGTAGTGCTATGCCTGGAAACAAGAGAGATTTTTTTGGCAGGTAACCACACAAACAACACCTTCTGAATCCAGGCAAGGAGGGGGAGCTCTAAACCTGGTTTCAGGGCAGCTTCCCTGAATAAAGATCCTGGTCTGGAGGAGGAGTTAGTTTAGTTTGGAGCAGACAGTGAAGGGAAAGGAGCGGAGGAGAGATTAGGAGCTCAGGGAGGCTGCAAGTGGGCCTCCTGTGAGCCAGAGCACAGAAACCAGGCAATGCATGCAGAGAGTAGGAGGTTGCAGTAGTCAAGGCGGGAGATGATAAATCTCCCGCCTTGACTACTGCAACCTCCTACTCTCTGGACTCCCCTCTAGCACTCTGGCACCGCTCCAATCCATCCTACACTCTGCTGCCCGACTAATATACCTGTCTCCCCGCTATTCCCCAGCCTCTCCCCTATGTCAAGCTCTTCACTGGCTTCCTATCGCCCAGAGACTCCAGTTCAAAACCCTCACAATGACATACAAAGCCATCCACAACCTGTCTCCTCCATACATCTGTGACATGGTCTCCCGGTACCTACCTACACGCAACCTCTGATCCTCTCAAGATCTCCTTCTCTACTCCCCTCTTATCTCCTCTTCCCACAACCGCATCCAAGACTTCTCCCGTGCTTGCCCCATACTCTGGAACTCTCTACCCCAACACATCAGACTCTCGCCTACCATAGAAACCTTCAAAAAGAACCTGAAGACCCACCTCTTCCGACAAGCCTACAGCCTGCAGTGATCCTGAAGTTACTGAACCGCCGCGCAACCTGCCCTACCCTCTTCTAGTGTTTCATCACCCATCCCCTGCAGACTGTGAGCCCTCGCGGGCAGGGTCCTCCCTCCTTATGTACCCGTGTGCCTGTTATCTGCTCATGTTTAATGTATTTGTCTATATTTGTCTCGTATTCACATGTAAAGCGCCATGGAATAAATGGCGGTATAAAAATGTATAATAATAATAAAATATGTATAATAATAATAATGGGAGCCTGAGGTCGTGGGAGACTTTAAGTCATGAGACAGACCAGGAGGGCATAGGACTATACGTAAACTGCCCATACAACACCTGTGGTACAGCAGAATTCTGGAGCCTGGCGTCACCGTGCAAAGACCCCAGAAGGAAGGGCTCAAGCTGCCTTCCATACAGGTACTGTCCCAGGACAGGAAAGAATGGGGAACTTGTTAGGACACTTCAGGTAGCAAGGGACTAATAGTGAGCTCAAAGGAGAAGGCTCCCAACCTGACCTGCCAAGAGAATTTCCACTTGTTTCCGGGATGCTTGGACTCTTTCTGGAACCTGTTGCCGGAACCCTGGACTGTGGCCTGCTACCAACAGTAAACCAGATAGACTGCAACTCTGAGTCCTCTGTTATTTACCGGCAACACATCATCCCTGCCATACACCTTGGGAGCCCTGTGGACCCCGCTTCACCTGTGGGAAGTGTCACCATCTAGCCACCATACCATCACCCCAAAGGACCCCTTTAAGCGGCGTCGGCTTTACTGACCGAGAACCACAGGTGGCGTCACGAAAATAGACTTTCACAATTCCCCTTAAGAGACCGTTCCCCTTTGATTGGGCGCCCAGGGCACAGACTGGGTTGCAGCCACCGTGACATTCCCTTTAAGAGTGACCGGACCCGGTGCCCAGTACCCCGGGCTCTGGCGGGCTACCCATATCTTTTATGGCTTTTTCATAAGATGTGATATCTTCTACACATCCAGATTCAGCACAAATCAGCTGCTGTGTTCCCTGCTTTGGTTTTTATACAGGCTCTGATAGTCCTTTCTGATTGACTGTGCAATACCATGCTATGTGATAGCTTCAAGAACTTATGGGGAAACCCGCCAGAGGTGATGCGGTCCTCCTCTTACTGGTGCAATATTCTGATATTCTGGAATGTGTAAAAGAGTGGCGGGCAAATTGATAATTAGGCTGTGTGCACACGTTGCATTTTTTTTGCAGTTTTTCCCAATAAAAACGCTATAAAACAGCAAAAAAACGCATACAATAAGCATCCCATCATTTAGAATGAATTCCGCATGCTTTGTGCACATGATGCGTTTTTTTCCGCGAAAAAAACGCATCTCGATAAAAACCGCAGCATGTTCATTAATTTTGCGGGTTTTTTTTTGCGGATTTCCCACTACAAAATGCATTGGGAAGTGTCCGGAAAAAAACGCAGCAAAACCGCGGCAAAAACGCATGCGGTATTCTTGCGGATTTCTTGCAGAAAATGTCCTGTTTTTCTTAGGAATTTTCTGCGAGAAATCCAGAACGTATGCACATAGCCTTAGTCAAATTTGCAAAGTTCAGAGAATTCCTAAAAATTGTACTCAAATTCAATTTGTATCAAATTGGTTTCTCTCCTCTCTAGTAAAGACATAATTGTTTGCAAGAAGGGAACAGTGGCGATGGAGGCAAGATAGCGGAAAAGAGCAACGTCCTAGTGAACACCCACTGAGCCCTGAACTTGCATCTTACCCAGCAGTCATGTTAGATGTGGGAAGAAAGATGACCGGGCTTTTTTTTATTGGATGGAAAATTGGATTGTGTTAAAATGAAGTCTTCTCCAAGCTGATATTGGTCCGACACTTGGTTGTCCACCTCGTTTGGCCAATTGAACGCGTGATGATCTTCACCTAGAATGGTCTTTCCTATGGCAAATTCTTTACAGTGCGCTACAGAGATGATCATTTCTAGATCTTTCAAAATGGTTCCCCAGGTGGGCCTAACCTTTAAATCAACAGCTTTGAAGGGTGAGATTACCCCCTGCCATCCACCTCCTCCACCGGCTTCACCACGAGATCTGCACCGTGTTCAACGACTCCAGTAGATCCACATATCGTCATCTATAAGAAGGAATGTATTGTAAGTCATTGTCGCCTCACCCATTATACATCTTCTTGGGGTCACCACGGGTTTTATTTTAAGGTCGTCTTAAAAATGATGATTTCGCTTTGCACCTACAGTAGCGTATTTATGTCCCTACGTGCCTCGTACGATGTCAGGGATATTCATGACCATTGTGAATTTCTGTCCAGTTCCAGGATGAATTCTACACTCGGAGATCACAAAATTTACTTTTTTTGGCTAAAAGTCGAACCACATGAGTATAAACAAAGGCCGTATAAAATCTATTAGTCTTGAAGTTATCATTTTATATCTTCATCATCGCTTCTGGTAATAACTAATATTTTACGTTAATTACTCCATGAAGGTGAATTAGCTAAATACGCAGGAAACCGGAAAAATGGTTTTAGTTAAGACAAAAAAAAAGGATTCCGCTGTATATTAGCAATTTTTCAGAAAGGGATTATTTAATGGGCTCACTTGTACAATGCTAAAAAAAATCATTTTAAAGAATCTGCTTCTGAGATATCTACGGCTAATTCCTGTAATTTGGGTACTCCGCTGGCCTTAGAAGTTAGAGTGTACATATTAATTAATTCGCTTTTTAATACACTCACTAAACAGCAAAAGGAGGACTTAAAAATCCGTAGAAAAAAGGCAGAGATGCTTACCTGCCCAGGCCTCCTAACAAATGCACTAACTGCATGCAGTGGACCCATTTAACACAGGTGCAAAAATATTACAATAAAGGACAAAGGTTTTTTTTAAATCATGGCCTAATTTTCCCCTACCTAAGGCCGGTATCACACATCCTGATATTTCCGCTACCGTAGATATCAGTGTTCGTGTATCCGTCTCTGTACACGCGTGGCAACTGTGTCCCGCATCAGAACCACACGGACGGCCGCCGGGGAAGTAGCGCTACTGTAAGTGCTGTCATCCCTTCTCCCCTGCTCGGCCGGAGAGCAGCGCGAGCAGTGGAGAATGAATGAATGATACGCAGCGGGCGCAGGCTCAGTAACTAGCGCTGACGTCACGGAGTCTGTGCTCGCTGCCGGCATAAACTCCTGTGACCTCAGGACTGTGGGAGAATGCAAGTGATGAGGTCACGGCAGTTCAAGCTCAGTGACCTCATCACTTGCATTATCCCATGTTCCTGAGGTCACAGGAGTTCATGCTGGCAGTGCGCACAGACTCCGTGACGTCACCGCTAGTTACTGAGCCTGCGCCCGCTGCGTATCAGTCATTCCCCAGTAGTTTATGAATATACCCCAGATATGGATTACGTCGTGGGACTGACTGAACGCCGGACAGATATGGGTATATTGTTGGTTTATTTATTTATTTTTTTTACAGGAGATCTAGGGCGTCGCTTGGATTACCAGTATAATAAAGATGGCAAAACTGTGTGGTGTATGATTTCATTACAATACTTTATTCTGCGTGTGTGTGTGTGTGTGTGTGTTTATTTAACTCTTTACTATAGGATTAGTAATGGAGAGGTCTATTATTGACACCTCTCCATTACTAAGCTGGGCTTAATGTCACCTTACAATATGAAGGTGACATTAACACCCCATTACCCCACTTGCTACCACTACAGCGCAAGTGGGAAGAACCGGGCAAAGCTCCACAATTGACGCATTTAATAGATGCACCTTTTCTGGGCAGCTGCGGGCTGCTGTTTTTATGCTAGGGGGGCCCATATCCATGGCCCCTTACCAGCCTGAGAATAGCAGCCCGCACCTGTGAATTTTGCCGGGTTGGTTTAAAAACATTGGGGTACCACATGTCAGGTTTTTCATTCATTCATTGTCCCCTGCTCGGCGGCAGAGCAGGGGACAATGGATGAAAGCCGCGTTCAGCACCACACACAGGGGAACAGCGGCTTTCAGTAGCTCTACTTCCTCGGCGGCCGTCCGTGCACACGGAGGACAGTGTGCACTTTTCTCCGTGTGTGAGTGTGTGGAACGTATTGCAGTCCGTGTGTCCGGGTGAAAATGGACATGTTTGTGTGTTATGCACACGGACACACGGCCCGTGAATAGACGCTGACATGTGCATAGACCCGTTCATTTGAATGGGTCTACGTGTGTCAGTGTCTCCGGTACATGAGAAAACTGTCACCTCACATACCGGAGACAGTGATGTGTGCAACCGGCCTAATACGTCATTTTGCTGGTGACTGGACCTCCTCCTTTTGGTGTATAGGTTTCATTCACCTGGGAGTCGGCTCAGGATCTCCATGTCTGTGCACCACATTCTATTAACTCCGGAGTGACCACAATTGGATGAATCTTTGGTGAGCTGAAATATACTTTATTTATTTTATTTTTTTAATACATATATATATATTTTTTTATTTATTTATTTTTTCAGTTTCCTCTTTTTGCTGTTTAGTGATAGAATTAGTGATAGGACTCGCAAGCGTGGGGGCCCTTGACGTGGGTTGCGAGCTTGCATATTTTGGCCATAATATCAACTACTACCTCACATATTTTTGTATGTGTTTTTTGCACTTTGTGGTGTCTGTTCACATGGGATGCATTTTGGATAGCACTGGGCAGCCCACCTGATCGAATAGTATGGGCGTCACCAATATGGTCTGTAAGCCAGATGCTCTGCATCGCCTGAGTGTGAACAGCGCCACATACAGACCTTTTTTGTGCATTATTATGCCAAACAACCCCCCCCATGGATTGGCGGCTGTGAGTGGTTGTCTCATCGGTATTTTTGCACCTGTGTTATAGGGGTCCACTGCATGCTGTTAGTGCATTGTTTGGAGGCCTGGGCAGGTAAGTATCTCTGCCCTTTTTTCTGCTGGATTTTGCTTTTTAATCCTTTCCTGAACATTGTAATTGCAACATCAAAAATGTAAAAATGTCAAATGATGAAAATCACAGGATGGAGAAAAGTTACTGCAAATAATGCAAAAATGGAAACATAGGCCCCGATTCATCATCGGCGGGGGGGTTTTTAAGTCACTTTCCTTTTTTGTTCTGTGATATTATTTGTCATTTTTTGTGCCAGAATTGATGAAATTGGTACAAAGTAAAAAAAAAAGGCTTTTTTCTGTCTTGAATTGTTTTTGCGACTTTTGACACCAGAGGTCGTAATTTGGTGCAGAAAGTTGCAAAAATTGCACCCAAATTTTTGGTGTATTCAAAAGTACACCTGTGGGGACCGAAGTGAAATTGTGTTGAATTTTTATGTCTTTTTTTAATAAGCCGCGGTAGATGGATAAGGCGAAAACATCGGGAATTGCTAAGGTCCGCACACAAAGGTGACCTATTTTATTTATATTTACGAGATATAACTCTGTAACATAAACTTTGCTGATGAGTAAACTGACCAATTTATTAATTCACTATTAAAGAATAATGAGTTAAAAAAAACGGCCTCGTCCAAAATCAGCGCCACGCCTGTGTATGGTTTGTGTGCGGTATTGCATCTTAGCTCTTTTCATAGATAATAAACGCAGCCCATGGATAGTAGCGCCACAATTTCTGACCATTTTTTTTTTAAATCATGTACATAGTACCCTTGAAGGCAGATATCTCCCCCCATAATATTTCATATTCACGGCTAGAAATCCTTATGACATTCTGCTTTTTATGGAAACAGCGCTACTCAGGTCATGTGTGGTATTGCAACTCCAATGCATTTACTTTGGATGGAAATGAACTGCAATACCACTTATGGCCTGCACAGGGGTGGCGCTATTTCCAGGAAAAAAAATATATATATTTATTTTCTGACACAATATACTCTACTATATACATAGCGATATAGTCCTCTCCATACCCTAAATCCTCTTCTTTCTGACAGCATATTTTGCATTCAGCCTTGCTTGGTTTGCACTCGGTAGATGGAAAGTAACATCTGTTCTGGCTTCTTGCCTCTTAATGTGTTACTCTTGCAGAATCTGTCATCAGGAAGAGCAAATGTAACCTCTCGCAATCATTTAATAAAAAAGTGTGAGCCCTCTTGAGAAACTGTTCCTTTGTAACAGGTCAAAGGGGGATGAAAACTGTGAAAATATGTCGCGAGCGTCCTGGGATAATGTGCGTGAAAACATATGGAGTCGTCCCTCTTTTGCATGTTACGTGTCAGACATAAGAAAGATGTTTGCGCTGGTTCATCATCCATATGGCTCCTGGGCGACTCGTTACCAGTATTGTGCTACGGCTTGGTGTATGATCATGGAGGCTGCCCGATGCTCGTCACCAGGGGGGGACAGGAGAAGATGCTGCTGATTCCTGCACAACATGCAAAATAGGAATGCTTTACCATTAATGGGTGCAAGGTACCCCAAAGGCATACCTGAGATCCGTGCTATCATTCTCCTGGGCGCAAAAATTCATACACCCCAACCAAGGTTTTGACCACCTATTACCTAAGCAAATGTCCCTCCATCCCTCTTCAGCTACGTCCATGGGGGATAACCTGGGTCGATAAATCAAGCAGGTGGCAAAATCTCTTAGGTAGTTGAGCAAAGCAAAGTGGGTCCAATAACATGAATAGCTGCCATAAAAATCATACAAAAGATGTCCCTAATAGGACAGCAGGTTTTTTGTATGTAATTTGACAGCAGCATGATGTAGGGGCAGAGACCCTGATTCCAGCGATGTATCACTTGCTCGTCTGTCCTGCTGTGATTTCCTTACAATCAGGCTGGAGTCACACACAACGTATAAAAATACCGTCCGTTTTTTACAGACCAAATATGCAGAAATGTTCCCTGAACAGTGATCCGTATGTCATCCGTAGGCAGGGTGTGGCTGCGTATTTTGCACATGTAAACCTCCGTATGGCATCCGTACGGTGAGATTTTCTCGCCGACTTGCAAAATGGACATAGAATGGATCTATGGGCTCAAATATTTGTGAAAACATATATACAGTCTATATACAGTATATATATATATATCAGTGAGACACATATATATATTTATAGTTCATACAGCGCTAGATAGCAGAAAAGCCGGTAATTCAATTGCCGACTTTTGCTATCTCCTTATCAAACCCGACATGATATGAGACATTGTTTACACATACAGTAAACCATCTCATATCCCTTATTTTTACATATTCCTCACTACTAATGTTAGAAGTGTATGTGTGCAAAATTTGGGGGCTCTAGCTGTTAAAATAGAGGGTTAAATCACGGAAAAAACTCTCCACCAGAGTGGGAAAACCAGTGACTGAAGGCAGATATTAATAGCCTAGAGAGGGTCCATGGTTATTGCCCCCCTCCCCCGGCTAAAAACATCTGCCCCCAGACACCCCAGAAAAGGCACATCTGGAAGATGCGCCTATTCTGGCACTCAGCCTCTCTCTTCCCACTCCCCTGTAGAGGTGGGATATGGGGTAATAAAGGGTTAATGTCACCTTGCTATTGTAAGGTGACATTAAGCCAGGTTAATAATGGAGAGGAGTCAATAAGACACCTATCCATTATTAATGCAATAGTAGGAAAGGGTTAAAAAACACACACACATTATGAATAAGGTATTTTAATGAAATAAACACACATGGGGTTTCAATATCTTTATTGTACGCTCAATCCAACTGATGACCCTCATCATCTGTAAAAAAGGTAAAATTAAAAAGCAACAATATCCCATACCTCTCCGCCGTACAGTCATGTCCCACGCTGTAAATTCATCTGTTAAATAATTTTACAACTAGGAGCCTGCTAATGCAGCCTCCCCTGGCTGTAAAAACTGGGGAATGAATGGGAAGCAGGGGAACGTAGCTACCTAGACTTGCGGTGCTGTGCCCCCTGCTGGTATAAACTCATATGAACGCTAGCGTGGGAATTTTTCTGAATATTATCTCACACTAGAGTTCATATGAGTTTATACCAGCAGGGGGCGCAGCATTGCAAGTCTACGATGCTACGTTCCCCTGCATTCCATTCATTCGCCAGTTTTTACAGCCAGGAGCAACAGCTGCATTAGCAGGCTCCTGCATGTAAAATTATTTAACCCCTTCAGATGGATTTACATTGTGGGACATGACTGTACGGCGGACTTGTATGGGATATTGTTGCTTTTTTATTATTCAATTTTTTTCAGAAGATCGAGGGTCGTCAGTTGGATTGAGCGTACAATAAAAATATTAAAACCTCATATGTATTTATTTCATTAGAATACTTTATTCATAATGTGTGTGTTTTATTAACCATTTACTACTATTAGATTAATAATGGATAGGTGTCTTATTGACACCTCTCCATTATTAACCAGGCTTAATGTTACCTTACAATAGCAAGGTGACATTAACCCCTTATTACCTCATATCCCACCGCTACACGGGAATGGGAAGAGAGTGGCCAAGTGCCAGAATAGGCGCATCTTCCAGATGTGCCTTTTCTGGGGTGGCTGGGGGCAGATGTTTTTAGCCAGGGGAAGGCAATATCCATGGTCCCTCTCTAGGCTATTAATATCTGCCCTCAGTTACTGGCTTTCCCTCTCTGGAGGAGAAAATTGCGCGGGAGCCCTCGCCAGTTTTCTCCGTGATTTAATCCTTTATTTTAACACCTAGAGCTCCCAAATTTTACACAAACTTCTAACATTAGTAGTAAGGAATATGTAAAAATATCAGGGATATGAAATGGTTTACTGTATGTAACCATGTTTCATATCCTTTCGGGTTTGATAAGGAGCCAACAATTGAATTACCGGATTTTCTGCTATCTAGCTCTGTTTTTTTAATATAAATACTATGTGTAGACATTTATTTTATCTGTTCTATTCTTACCTGTCAGTGTGATTTTACTGTACACCGCACTGAATTGGCAGCTTTTCTATAGAACACCGCTGCGTATTTCTCGCAAGTCACACGTGTAATTTTCTCGCCCCCATTGACTTTCATTGGCGGATTTTTTGCGCAATACGCTGACAAACGCAGCATGCTGCGATTTTCTCATCCCGTAAAATACGGCCGAGAAATATACAGCTGATGGAAGCTGCCCCATAGAGAAACATTGGTCTGTGTGCAGTGCGTAATTTTTGTGCCTCTCGCTCGTCCTTAAAACTCTCTAGTGTGACCCCGGCCTCACACTATATAATCCCACCCACATCACTGATTGGTGGCTTTTTGTGTATACTGTATATCGACAGAAAGCTGCTAATCCATGGTGTGGGTGTGGTTGGACCAGAAGACATGCGACATCTAGTCCTGAAGTGATAATCTCCTGCTGATAAAACATTGATTGTATTGAAGCAGCAGCACACAGCCCAGTAAGTGACACATTGCTGGAATCAGGGTATTGCACCCAGATTATATAGCAAAAATCTACTGTCAGACTCCATTTAACCCCTTTATGCTTGGGCAATTTTCCATTTTTGGGTGTTAGTTTTTTCACCGCCTTCTTCCAAGAGCCATTACTGTTTTATTATTTTTTACGAGTATTTATTATTTTGTGGGACGAGTTCTAATTTTGACACCATTCATTTTACTATATAAGAAGCTGTAAAATAGGGAAAAAAAAGTTTGAAGTGTGAGATATAGTGACGAATAAAAAAGCACCTTCACAATTTTTGGATTCTGTTTTCTTTTTGCAACGTACATTATGCTAAAGAATCATAGCGATACCAAACTTGAAAATTAGTTTTTTTTATTTAAGTTTTGAAAATGAAAAATGATAAATTTGTTAAAAGAAAATATTTAATTTGTTTCACCACTTTTTGAGACCTCTTTGTTTATTCACTTTCTGCAGAATAGATGATTGATGAGAATAGGAATTTTATTTTCAGAATGAAAACTATACGATTATCAGCCAATATTTCTAGGACAGGTTGTTTGCCTACTTTGGCCTCTAAAAACGTATTATTATTACATGGTGTCTATTCCAATGTACGGTCCTACACAAGCTAAAATATCCCCCCCAGAAGCCCCAATATACATATATTATGAATATGACTTCATCAACTTACCAAAAAGATTGTGTGTGGATAAATACAAAGTTCTGCATATGGGCGCCTGTAACCTGAGGACATCATTTGTTCCAAGGGGAAAGAACTAGGAGAGTCACTTGCATAGAAGGATCTGGCTATACTTGTTAATAACAGCACTCAATGCCAATCAGCAGCTTCTACAGCCAGTATGATATTGTCATGTAATAAAATAGGACTTGCGGATCAGAGATGTAATACCACTGTTCATGGATTCCCTGGAACTAGAAAGGTACAAAGAAGAGGCACAAAACTGATAATAGTCATGTGGAATCTTAGTTATGTGAAAAGACTGGAAATGTATTTATTTAATGCTAAGAACAGATGCAAGACCATTAACCTGTGCAAGTGAAAAATAGCTGATCTAGAAAATATAGTCAAAATAAATGTATTTTAAGTAAAATCACCCTTAAATGACAAGGGAGGATTCCCTCCGTTTGAAAGAAAAAAAGTTAAGGCTTCTTTACTGTAAGAGCAGTGAATCTATCGTGATCTCAAGAGCTGGTTCTTTCCTGTAAGAGCCGTGAATTTGGGGGATCATAGATTCATGAAACCCGTCAAAGTGGAAACAGTTCATCATGACTTCAAGAAAATCTTAAATGATTTCTTAAACCAAATTAATATCAACACCTATGGAAAAGTTGATCCAGTCTGATGGACTCAACAGGGGATTTTATTTTTTTTAAGGGTGCATTGTTTCAATAGGGAGAAACAGTTCCCAAAGTAATGCATAGGCCTTCCAATTTTTGGTTGAACTTTATCAGCCATAATATGTAGGTAATTAAAGCAGTGATAAAGCAACAGTCCGATTGGTCCTGGAGCACAATTTGGATTTGGGCCGCCACTTGCATGTTGTTCAGATATATGTAGTGTTTTAAAACTTTTGCATGTCCCCCATATAATGTAATAATTTCCGCTACTCTGTAGTAATGGGCTTCTGTGACGCTAGTCACTACTCACTGACAAGCCGCGTGGCTGGGTAGTCAAGAACTATGACGCTAGTCACTACTCAAGGACAAGCTGGGAGACTAGGTAGTCAAAAGGTCCGAGGTCAAAAGCCAAGAGGGTATATCATAGACAGAGGGGTGAGACAAAAGCCTGGGCAGGTCACAGTTTGAATCTCACAAAGGTAGAGGATCGTGACCAAAGGGCTAGTCAAACGGAAGGTCAAAGACAAATCCAAGGTCAAGCAACAAAGATCAGAAAACAAAACTAGGAGCACAGAATAAACACACACCAGTTGAGCAAAGCTACAATTGTCAGAAATCTAAGGCAGAGAGGCGGCGAAATAGCGAGGTAACGACTCCGGACAGGAGACACACGGATAAAGCTCTGGCCCTGATTGGACAGCTAAACTGCCACTAAAGATAGTGACAGCTCAGCATTCCGCAGCATCTGATTGGATGGCTGAGTTGTCCATTATCATACTGACAGCTCAGCACGCCCCAGTCCTAGATTAGATGGTAGAACTGTCATTCATTGCATCCAGACTCACTGATAGGAGGAATTGTGACAGCCCCTTCCTAGTATAATGTCCTCCATTCTGGGCCCCTATCAGTAATAATGTCCTCCATCCTTTACCCTTTTAGTAATAATGACCCCCATCCTCGGCCCCTTGCCGTAATATTCTCCTACATCCTGTGCTTCTTCCACTAAGAATTTTCCCCATGCTGGAAACTTTCCAGTAATAATGTGCAACATCCTTGGCCCCTTCCTGCTATGATGTTCCCTATCCTGAGTTCCTTCCTATAATAATGCCCCTATCCTGACCCCTTCCTTGTGTAATTTCCAACATCCTGGGCCCCTTCCAGTAATAATGTCCCCCATCCCGGTCCCCTTCTTGGTATAATGTCCCTCATCCCGTGCAAATTCCAGTAATAATGTTCCCCATCCTGGTGTAATGTCCTCATCCTTCCAGTAGTAAAAGTCTTCCATCCTGGTCCCCTTCCTGAAATAATGTCCCCCATCCTGGTACAATGTCCCAAACCAGTAACATTGGGCCCCTTCCTTGTTTAACGTTCCCCCTTTTGGGCCCATCCTGTAATATGTTCCCTGTTCTGACACTAATTAAAAAAACCAAACATTCTTCTCACCTTTCCCTACTACCATGATGTGGGGCGTCCTCTTCTGTAGCCGGCGCAGCGACTTTTGCGTGTCTACCATGATGTCACTGCTATGGCCGCCTATGACTGGCACGCTGATGTCAGTTGCCCGCCTCTGATTGGCCAGTGGCGTTTGATGAGGTGCAGGGACCTACCGGGTCTCTACACCGCAATACATTTCAGCTGAATGTGTGTCCTTGGGCGCGCGTCCAACTGAAATAGGTGACCGCGATCATTACGCCGCTGAATAGGAGTCATGGGAAATGGGAGGTTTGACAATTTCAAACAAGCATTGACCACTTTACCCTAAAATACGGAGCCAAAAACTTTGGATTTTGCAGTCTCCTCTGTGCACCGTGGAAGTTTTCCCTATCTTTGTACCACTTTAGAACTGTATCAAACAACATCAAAGTTTAAAGCCTCCATTACAATGGACGATAATGAATATTTTACGTTCGGTGACACAGAATTTTACAGAATTCACTATTCTTATTCCAAAAGGAAGCGGCTTCCTAACATGATATAAGAGGCCTCAGTCTATGTATGTGGGTAGGGGGCCGCGAGCGAACATCCAGCGATATTTGGAATCAATGTGCGACTATTCATTTGCCTTGAACTTCCTGTAATAATATTGAGACAGACTGTCTGCCTGTTTCTACATTATGACTTGCTCTGCAATCTGTACACAAACTAATGAGGTGTGTAATTCTGTAAACGTATTGATTGTGACCATTTGAAAGGCTGGGATGCATTTAGATATTTTGGATACTTTTGTGTCTCTTTCAAATACATAATTGAATTAAAATAGGATTAAGCAGCAATGTATCGATTTCAGATTCCAAAAGCCATGAATTGTTTCCACGAGGCAAAAAAAAAAAAATAGAAGTAGATGAGGAAGAAATTAATTGAAGACATTGGATTTTAAGAAAAACTGCAAATAATATTTATGGCAAATTATAATTACCAATTAATAAAACTACACCTAGCGTTGTCCCAGAAAACAGGTCACCCTATAAGGTCCATCCAAAGAACTCTAAGGCCCCGATTTACCATAGTTATCTCGAATAATTTACTTTTTTTTTAAGTATCTTTAGTCTTTGCGCCTTATTCTCTATAAATAAACATTATTTTTTAAGTTGCTATTCTTTTTAAAGTCTTTTTTTTAATGAATAAGCTCATCAATTTTGCTTATCGAGATGTTTAATACAGATTCATGAAATGCGAATTTTAATAAATGGCAATTTTATTTTTTATTTTTTTGGGGGGCTCATCTCACTCTTGTCCCTTTCTAGAATAAGGAATAGCATTTTTTTTTTTATTCTCTTCCATCTCGTGAACCGCGTGCGCCACTTTGAAGATTGTGGTGCAAAATATGTCAGTGTATAGCAGAAGAAAAAGTGGTTTCAATAAATTACAAATTATGAATCGGGGCCTAAGAGTGAATGTCCGGGGTGACTTGCAGCACTTTGGCTAGGTATACTTACTCACAGGTTTTGAAGGTTCTTGGCAGGAGGTGGTTCCAAACATCTTGGAGACCTGACCCCAGATCTTCTGTGTATGAGGCTCATGCAGATCCTTTTATTTCTTCATGTGATCCCAGACAGACTGGATGATGTGAGATCAGGGATCTATCGGGGCAGGATCATCACTTCCAAAGCAGGAAGTTCTTCTTCTTCTAAGATAGTTCTTAATGACATTGGCTGGATGTTTGGGGTCATTGTCCTGCTGGAACCAATCAGACGCCTCCATGATGGTATTACATGATGGATAAGTGTCTGCCTGGATTTCTCAGCATTGAGGACACCATTACTCCTGACCAAATCCCCAAATCCATTTGTTGAAATGCAGCCCCAAACTTGCAGGATCACCCACCGGGCTTCACAGCTCCTGCAGACCCTCATTATTGTGCTGCGCTCCTGCACTTTGAGAACAAACTGCTTCTGCTTTATCCTGCACTCCAGTTCCTATGTTTTCATGCATAGTTGAGTCACTTGGCCTTGTTTCCATGTAGAAGGACTGGCTTTTTGGACACAATTTTTGCATAAAGACCACTTTTGGCCAAAAGTCTCCAAACATGGATGGATGTAGTTGGGTATCACTGGTGTCTGCCAGTTCTGAGCTGATGGCACTAATGGACACCTTCTAATTTTGAAAGTACAGTTGTGGCCAAAAGTATTGACACCCCTGCAATTCTGTCAGATAATACTCAGTTTCTTCCTGAAAATGATTGCAATCACAAATTCTTTGGTATTATTATCTTCATTTAATTTGTCTTAAATGAAAAAACACAAAAGAGAATGAAGCAAAAAGCAAAACATTGATCATTTCACACAAAACTCCAAAAATGGGCCAGACAAAAGTATTGGCACCCTCAGCCCAATACTTGGTTGCACAACCTTTAGCCAAAATAACTGCGACCAACCGCTTCCGGTAACCATCAATGAGTTTCTTACAATGCTCTGCTGGAATTTTTGACCATTCTTCTTTGGCAAACTGCTCCAGGTCCCTGATATTTGAAGGGCGCCTTCTCCAAACTGCCATTTTTAGATCTCTCCACAGGTGTTCTATGGGATTCAGGTCTGGACTCATTGCTGCCACCTTAGAAGTCTCCAGTGCTTTCTCTCAAACCATTTTCTAGTGCTTTTTGAAGTGTGTTTTGGGTCATTGTCCTGCTGGAAGACCCATGACCTCTAAGGGAGACCCAGCTTTCTCACACTGGGCCCTACATTATGCTGCAAAATTTGTTGGTAGTCTTCAGACTTCATAATGCCATGCACACGGTCAAGCAGTCCAGTGCCAGAGGCAGCAAAGCAACCCCAAAACAGGGAACCTCCGCTATGTTTGACTGTAGGGACCGTGTTCTTTTCTTTGAAAGCCTCTTCTTTTCTCCTGTTATCTTTACGTTGATGCGTTTGCCCAAAAAGCTCTACTTTTGTCTCATTTGACCAGAGAACATTCTTCCAAAACGTTTAAGGCTTTTTCAGGTAAGTTTTGGCAAACTCCAGCCTGGCTTTTTTATGTCTCGGGGTAAGAAGTGGGGTCTTCCTGGGTCTCCTACCATACAGTCCCTTTTCATTCAGACACCGACGGATAGTACGGGTTGACACTGTTGTACCCTCGGACTGCAGGGCAGCTTGAACTTGTTTGGATGTTAGTCGAGGTTCTTTATCCAACATCCGCACAATCTTGCGTTGAAATCTCTTGTCAATTTTTCATTTCCGTCCACATCTAGGGAGGTTAGCCACAGTGCCATGGGCTTTACACTTCTTGATGACACTGCGCACGGTAGACACAGGAACATTCAGGACTTTGGAGATGGACTTGTAGCCTTGAGATTGCTCATGCTTCCTCACAATTTGGTTTCTCAAGTCCTTTGAAAGTTCTTTGCTCTTCTTTCTTTTCTCCATGCTCCATGTGGTTCACACAAGGACACAGGACAGAGGTTGAGTCAACTTTAATCCATGTCAACTGGCTGCAAGTGTGATTTAGTTATTGCCAACACCTGTTAGATGCCACAGGTAAGTTACAGGTGCTGTTAATTACACTAATTAGAGAAGCATCACAGGATTTTTTGAACAGTGCCAATACTTTTGTCCACCCCATTTTTTATGTTTGGTGTCTGCTGCAAAATCTTTGCCTGGGAGAAACCTTGCAGATGCCGTATAACTATGTTATATCTTGTTCAGTCTTGTGAGGTGTATGACCAGTGACATGAAACTTTCTTCCACAGCCTCACCTTTGCAGCAGAGTTTGTCCATTTTTCACCCAGTTTTAAGCTTCCTACATTACAGTCAGGTAACGACTGTGTATGGAAATGATAATCATTATTCACTGTTTGGAATAATTGGTTGCTAATACACCTGACTATAATGCTACAATATCGAACACTTTTTGAAAGTGTACCTAGGAGAATTGATACTGTTTCGAAGACAAAGGGCGGTCATCAGTCATCACATATTTCTTTGATTTCGGTTTCTCTTTCATTAATTCACTTTGCATTTTGTTAAATGATAAAAACAAACAATTACACTTCTATTTCTGAAAGTTTCTTACTTTGCAGAATTTTCTGTCTGCTGTTGTGAATTCTGTGGCAGAGTTCACTCCTGTGGTCACAAGTGGTACTTAGGCTGATTCTCTCTGGGATCTTCCGTTTGTGGAGGAAAGTGGTACTGCAGCTTCTGAGTTTCCTCCCTCAGGTGATCTGGTGAGCTCGTTAGCTTCTTCTCTACTTAACTCCACCTGATGCTTTGATCTAGGCTTCCTGTCAATGTTTCAGTGTGGGACTTGTTTTTTCCCTGGATCATTCCTGTGGCCTGCTGCTCTGCAAAGCTAAGTTTTTCTTATGTTATTTTGTTGCTATTTTTCTGTCCAGCTTGCTTTATTGGTTTTTCTCGCCTGCTGGAAGCTCTGAGACGCAGAGGGACCACCTCCGTACCGTTAGTCGGTGCGGAGGGTCTTTTTGTCCCCTCTGCGTGGTTTTTTTTATAGGTTTTTGTGCTGACCGCAAAGTTATCTTCCCTATCCTCGTTCTGTTCAGCTAGTCGGGCCTCACTTTGCTAAATCTGTTTCATCTCTATGTTTGTGTTTTCATCTTACTCACAGTCATTATATGTGGGGGGCTGCCTTTTCCTTTGGGGAATTTCTCTGAGGCAAGGTAGGCTTATTTTTCTATCTTCAGGATTAGCTAGTTTCTCAGGCTGTGACGAGGCGCCTAGGTTCTGGTCAGGAGCGCTCCACGGCTACCTTTAGTGTGGTTTGATAGGCTTAGGGATTGCGGTCTGCAGAGTTCCCACGTCTCAGAGCTCGTTCTATTATTTTGGGTTATTGTCAGTTCACTGTATGTGCTCTGACCTCCATGTCCATTGTGATTCTGAATTGCCTTTCATAACAGTACAGGAAGCCCAAAGTGCTAATGATTCTCAATAGAGGGAAAAAAGAAGTTCTGAGACCATTTTTTTTTCTTTGCACTGTGTTTTGTCTTTTTTTTCCCCTAGACATTTGGGTGGTTCAGGACACAGGTGTAGCAATGGACATTAAAGGTCTGTCTTCATGTGTGGATCAGCTCACGGCAAGAGTTCAAAATATTCAAGATTTTGTGGTCCAGAATTCTTTGCTTGAACCGAGAATTCCTATTCCAGATTTGTTTTTTGGAGATAGAACTAAATTTCTGAGTTTCAAAAATAATTGTAAACTATTTCTGGCTTTGAAACCTCGCTCTTCTGGTGACCCAATTCAACAGGTTTTGATTGTTATTTCTTTTTTGCGCGGCGACCCTCAGGACTGGGCGTTTTCTCTTGCGTCAGGAGATCCTGCATTGAGTAATATCGATGCGTTTTTCCTGGCGCTTGGGTTGCTGTACGATGAGCCTAATTCAGTGGATCAGGCAGAAAAAAATTTGCTGGCTCTTTGTCAGGCTCAGGATGAGATAGAGGTATATTGTCAGAAATTTAGAAAGTGGTCAGTGCTCACTCAATGGAATGAATCTGCGCTGGCAGCAATATTCAGAAAGGGTCTCTCTGAAGCCCTTAAGGATGTCATGGTGGGATTTCCTATGCCTGCTGGTTTGAATGAGTCTATGTCTTTGGCAATTCAGATCGGTCGACGCTTGCGTGAGCGTAAACCTGTGCACCATTTGGCGGTATTACCTGAGCTTAAATCTGAGCCTATGCAGTGTGATAGGACCTTGACCAGAGTTGAACGGCAAGAACATAGACGTCTGAATGGGCTGTGTTTCTACTGTGGTGATTCCACTCATGCTATCTCTGATTGTCCTAAGCGCACTAAGTGGTTCGCTAGGTCTGCCACCATTGGTACTGTACAGTCAAAATTTCTTCTGTCCGTTACCTTGATCTGCTCTTTGTCATCGTATTCTGTCATGGCATTTGTGGATTCAGGCGCTGCCCTGAATTTGATGGACTTGGAGTATGCTAAGCGTTGTGGGTTTTTCTTGGAGCCCTTGCAGTGTCCTATTCCATTGAGAGGAATTGATGCTACGCCTTTGGCCAAGAATAAGCCTCAATACTGGACCCAGCTGACCATGTGCATGGCTCCTGCACATCAGGAGGTTATTCGCTTTCTGGTGTTGCATAATCTGCATGATGTGGTCGTGTTGGGGTTGTCATGGCTACAAGCCCATAATCCAGTATTAGATTGGAAATCCATGTCTGTGTCCAGCTGGGGTTGTCAGGGGGTACATGGTGATGTTCCATTTCTGTCAATTTCGTCATCCACTCCTTCTGAGGTCCCAGAGTTCTTGTCTGATTACCGGGATGTATTTGATGAGCCCAAGTCCGATACCCTACCGCCGCATAGGGATTGTGATTGTGCTATCAATTTGATTCCTGGTAGTAAATTCCCAAAAGGTCGATTGTTTAATTTGTCCGTGCCTGAGCACACCGCTATGCGCAGTTATGTGAAGGAATCCCTGGAGAAGGGGCATATACGCCCGTCATCGTCGCCATTAGGAGCAGGGTTCTTTTTTGTAGCCAAGAAGGATGGTTCGCTGAGACCTTGTATAGATTACCGCCTTCTTAATAAGATCACGGTTAAATTTCAGTACCCCTTGCCATTGTTATCTGATCTGTTTGCTCGGATTAAGGGGGCTAGTTGGTTCACAAAGATAGATCTTCGTGGTGCGTATAATCTGGTGCGAATTAAGCAAGGTGATGAATGGAAAACTGCATTTAATACGCCCGAGGGTCATTTTGAGTATCTCGTGATGCCGTTCGGACTTGCCAATGCTCCATCAGTGTTTCAGTCCTTTATGCATGACATCTTCCGAGAGTACCTGGATAAATTCCTGATTGTGTACTTGGATGACATTTTGATCTTCTCGGATGATTGGGAGTCTCATGTGAAGCAGGTCAGAACGGTTTTTCAGGTCCTGCGTGCTAATTCTTTGTTTGTGAAGGGATCAAAGTGTCTCTTTGGTGTGCAGAAGGTTTCATTTTTGGGGTTCATCTTTTCCCCTTCTACTATCGAGATGGATCCTGTTAAGGTCCAAGCCATCCATGATTGGACTCAGCCGACATCTCTGAAAAGTCTGCAAAAGTTCTTGGGCTTTGCTAATTTTTATCGTTGCTTCATCTGCAATTTTTCTAGTATTGCTAAACCATTGACCGATTTGACCAAGAAGGGTGCTGATGTGGTCAATTGGTCTTCTGCTGCTGTGGAAGCTTTTCAAGAGTTGAAGCGTCGTTTTTCTTCTGCCCCTGTGTTGTGTCAACCAGATGTTTCTCTTCCGTTCCAGGTCGAGGTTGATGCTTCTGAGATTGGAGCAGGGGCTGTTTTGTCGCAGAGAGGTTCTGGTTGCTCAGTGATGAAACCATGCGCTTTCTTTTCCAGGAAGTTTTCGCCTGCTGAGCGTAATTATGATGTGGGCAACCGAGAGTTGCTGGCCATGAAGTGGGCATTCGAGGAGTGGCGTCATTGGCTTGAAGGAGCTAAGCATCGCGTGGTGGTATTGACTGATCATAAGAACTTGACTTATCTCGAGTCTGCCAAGCGCTTGAATCCTAGACAAGCTCGTTGGTCGTTGTTTTTTGCCCGTTTTGACATTGTGATTTCGTACCTTCCGGGCTCTAAAAATGTGAAGGCGGATGCTCTGTCTAGGAGTTTTGTACCCGACTCTCCGGGTTTATCTGAGCCGGCGGGTATCCTCAAGGAAGGAGTAATTGTGTCTGCCATCTCCCCTGATTTGCGGCGGGTGCTGCAAAAATTTCAGGCTAATAAACCTGATCGTTGCCCAGCGGAGAAACAGTTTGTCCCTGATAGGTGGACGAATAGAGTTATCTCTGAACTTCATTGTTCGGTGTTGGCTGGTCATCCTGGAATCTTTGGTACCAGAGAGTTAGTGGCTAGATCCTTTTGGTGGCCCTCTCTGTCGCGGGATGTGCGTGCTTTTGTGCAGTCCTGTGGGATTTGTGCTCGGGCTAAGCCCTGCTGTTCTCGTGCCAGTGGGTTGCTTTTGCCCTTGCCAGTCCCGAAGAGGCCTTGGACACATATCTCTATGGATTTTATTTCTGACCTTCCCGTTTCTCAAAAGATGTCAGTCATTTGGGTGGTCTGTGATCGCTTTTCTAAGATGGTCCATCTGGTACCCTTGTCTAAATTGCCTTCCTCCTCTGATTTGGTGCCTTTGTTCTTCCAGCATGTGGTTCGTTTGCATGGCATTCCAGAGAATATTGTTTCTGACAGAGGTTCCCAGTTTGTTTCGAGGTTTTGGCGAGCCTTTTGTGGTACGATGGGCATTGACTTGTCTTTTTCCTCGGCTTTCCATCCTCAGACTAATGGCCAGACCGAGCGAACCAATCAGACCTTGGAAACATATCTGATGTGCTTTGTTTCTGCTGATCAGGATGACTGGGTGTCCTTTTTGCCTTTGGCTGAGTTCGCCCTTAATAATCGGGCCAGCTCGGCTACCTTGGTTTCACTGTTTTTCTGCAATTCTGGGTTCCATCCTCGTTTCTCTTCTGGACAGGTTGAGTCTTCGGACTGTCCTGGTGTGGATACTGTGGTGGACAGGTTGCAGCAGATTTGGACTCAGGTAGTGGACAATTTGACCTTGTCCCAGGAGAAGGCTCAACTTTTCGCTAATCGCAGACGCCGTGTGGGTCCCCGACTTCGTGTTGGGGATCTGGTTTGGTTATCTTCTCGTCATATTCCTATGAAGGTGTGACGCCCGAGAGACCGGGGTACCCAGCACCGGACCAATGGGGTCTGTCTCTTGAGGGGGATGTCACGGGTGGCTTGACCCGGTGCTGTGGCCTCAGGCAATGCACAGTGTAAAGGGTATCGTGAGGGAACAGGCACTTACTTGATCAGCAGCAGGTTCTCCCAGCGGCGATGATCCCGATCCTGGATAGATGGCTATTGTCCAAATGAAAGACTGAGGCACTGAAACGTTTAACCAGTTTACTTCAACATAAAGGGATTTACAACCAGTCCTGTCACCGGAGTCTGTATGGGAACTCTGAGTTACTTTGAACCTGCCGGGGTCTTCGCCTCTTATTGTACGCAATATCTGTGTGGCCCTGCTGCTGTATGTGAACTGGCTGCCGGCCCAATCTGTCCCCTCCGGGTCCTGGTTCGACGGGCAACCCGAGTCCTTTTATCGGCTTACCCCCTCCAGGAGTACCGCTGAACTCTGTGTCTGTTGCTGCGTCCGGCCCTAGTGAAGCTGATATCACCTCACGTTTTTCCGGTTGCTGTATTATATGTAATGAATACAGCCACGGATCCGGTATCCGTCTTTGCGCCTGTTCTGGGTAGTGATTAATGCTACCCGGTTCACACAATGTCCTTTTTCTCTATCCCTCTTCTCCTCAGGCCGGTGATTTGGGCCTTGAAACCGTCATAGGGCTGTTAGAAATTCAGCTGTATGACCTCTCACTTTCAGCTCCTTAGCCCAACTGCTCAACTGCCAGTTCTTCTCTCAGACCAGAATGGATCAAGGGGAGTCTCTGGAGCTCCCCCTTCTGGCCGGAGGAGGTAGTGCAGTCTTGCTATTTTAGTATTTGTATTCAGTGTCAGTAACTATATTTGTGGCAAATACCTCTAGGGGTGCCACATTCCCCCTTAGTTAAGAACAGTACTCCGGGACTGTGGGACGATAACATTTTGAAATAACAATTAATATGTGCAGAGTCTTAACAATGAAAAGTTACAAAAACCACTCAAGGAAACAAAAATAGAGTTCTGTAAAAAGTCACTTCAAATAGCGTCCATTAATACAGTTCTATCCTTGAAGGTACTAAGAAAAGGCACTGCACTTTGTGTCCAAGAATTTAGTTCCATTTTTCCAACGGAGTTATCAATATAACGTCTAAAGAAAGTTCAAAAAGAGCAAAAAGCAAAGTTCAAAAAGCAGTCTTTCCGGAGCTTTGATTTAGTGCCTCCGGGCTGATAAAAAGTTCAAGAATATGCAAGAAGTTCATACAGACAAGTCTCTGTAGGTACTGGGCTTAAACGTTGCAGAATGATAACAATGACTATAGTTTTATAGTTGGTAATCTGCATACCTGGCCGGTAATTGACCCTGGGTACTACGCTGTGATCTACGTAACAGCGGTATCTCTCCATGTGGTGTACTACTGTCTACTGCGGATGTAGTATCTGCCCGCTCTGCTAAAGATAATTCCACGACTATGGAGTTGGCAAGTCCACCGTGAATGGGATTACTCTGACCAGGAATCTGTTCTTCCTGGCCTGGAACCTCCTGTAGTACGGGGTCAGCCTCTTCCTGTCTTGGGACTTCTGGTATTGGGTTTGGTGTTGGGTAAAAGGCCACCATGGGAACCACTACTGCACCATGGTATGTTAGTAGGGTTTTGGGAAAGTCTCCTATACAGGTGTGATAAACTTCCTCTTCTTTTTCCTTTACTGGTTGAACCTGTATGGGTTGAATAACTTCTGGTTCTGGCTGGACAACGTCTGGCTCTTTCAATGCTTCCGGACATAATTTAAGATTGTCTCTTGACACTAGTACAGATGTTAAGCCTCCGTTTTTGCTAATGAGACACATTTTAGGATTATCCACTCTTGTTGGTAAAACTGTGTAGGGTACGGCTTCCCACTGATTGTCCAGTTTATTGGTTCGACGATTTCTCTTGAGCACTTGGTCACCCGGTCTTAATGGGGTCGCTAGAGCATTCTGGTTGAAAGTTCGCTCTTGTCTTTCTCTAGTTTGCTGAAGGCTTCTTTCCACACTCTCTTGCACTTGGCGATACTGCTTTTGCCGTATGATATCCCAATTGGAGTCTTTGACTTCTGCGTCTGGTTTCAGAATTCCCATTTCTAGATCGATTGGTAATTGGCCGGGTCTTGCACGCATAAGGTAAGCTGGGGTGCAATTTGTGGAACTCACCGGGACATGATTATACAGATCCACCAAGTCAGGCAATTTCTCTGGCCATTGATTCCTTTCTGCCTCAGGTAAAGTCTTTAGTAGTTCTATTACAATATGGTTCATCTTCTCGCATAAGCCGTTTGTTTGTGGATGATAGGCCGCCGTCCGGATCTTTTTGCAACCATACATATTACAGAATTCTCTGAAGATCTCTGATTCAAAGGCTGTACCTTGGTCGGTGAGAACCTGTTCCGGATATCCATGGGGTCTACAAAAGTACGTTTGGAACGCTTTGGCTGCTGTTTTTGCTGTCAGATCTTTTACGGGTACTACTACCAAGAAGCGTGAATAATGGTCCACGATGGTCAAGGCATAGACATAGCCGGACCGGCTTGGTGTCAACTTCACGTGGTCCATGGCTACAAGTTCAAGTGGTTGTTTGGTGATTATGGGCTGCAGTGGTGCTCTTTGGTTCTTTTGATCGTTTCTTCTGAGGTTGCACGGGCCACAATTTCTGCACCACTGTTCGATTGATTTTCTCATCCCGACCCAATAAAATCTTTCTCTTAGAAGTACTTCTAACTTTTTCCAACCGAAGTGACCAGCACCATTATGGTAAGCTTCGAGGACCATCTTGACATCTTGTTTAGGCACGATAATCTGCCAAACCAATTCATGTGTTTTCGGATTGGTGTACCTTCTACAGAGCTTCCCTTGATACAGGAACATTTTGCCTCTCTCTTTCCAGAGTTGATGCGTCTCTTCTGGGGCATCCTCATCGGGATATGCACTTTGCTCAGTTAACAGTTCCTTCACCAACTTCACAGCCGGATTGCTGTCTTGGGTGTCAGCCCATCTATGGTGTGCTAACGGATTAAAATTCACCTCTTGTTGTTTCTGATAGGTACTTGACTGATGATGTTTTGCCTTGGGATGATGGAAGGCTGGTAGTTCAATTTCTTCAAGCTCCCCCGTTTCTTCTTCTACATCTCTCAAGTGTGGCATCCGGGATAGGGCATCGGCATTTCCATTCTTGCGACCTGCTCGATACTTGATCTTGAAGTTGTAATTAGATAACCGGGCTATCCATCGCTGTTCTAACGCACCTAATTTGGCTGTGTCCAGGTGGGTCAACGGATTGTTGTCAGTATAGACAATAAATTCTGCAGCAGCCAGATAGTGTTTGAAACGTTCACTCACAGCCCAAACTACTGCCAGTAGTTCCAATTTGAAGGAGCTATAATTTTCTGGATTTCTTTCAGTAGGCCGGAGCTTTCTACTTGCAAAGGCGATGACTTTCTCCCGACCTTCTTGCTTTTGTGACAGCACTGCTCCTAGTCCCACATTACTGGCATCGGTGTAGAGGATGAAAGGTTGATGGTAATCTGGGTATGCCAGAACCTCTTCTCCGGTCAGTGCCTTCTTTAGTTGTTCAAAGGAGTCTTCCCTTTCATCGTTCCACTGAAAAGGAGGGTTTCGGTTTGAAGGTTTCTTCGTCTGCCCTACCAAGGCGTCTTGCAAGGGTGCTGCCAATTTGGTAAATCCTTTTATAAATCTGCGATAGTAACCCACCAATCCCAGGAATTGCCTCACTTCTTTTGCGTTGGTAGGTCTTGGCCAATCCCTTATGGCGCTTATTTTCTCGGGATCCGGTGCTACTCCCTCCGAACTCACGATGTGTCCCAGGTACTGTACCTTTGGCTTGAGAAGGTGACATTTGGATGGCTTGATTTTCATGCCATACCTGGATAAGGCTTCGAACACTTCTGCCAGGTCTATTAAGTGTTGTTCGTAAGTCTTTGAGTAGACGATCACATCATCTAGGTACAGGAGGACGGTCTCGAAGTTCTTGTGTCCGAGGCAGCATTCCATCAGCCGCTGGAAGGTACCGGATGCGTTGCAGAGTCCGAATGGCATGCGATTAAATTCACATAGACCCATTGGTGTGGTGAATGCTGTCTTTTCCTTATCTCTCTCAGCCACAGGGACTTGCCAATACCCGCTTGTTAAGTCTAAGGTGGAAAAATAATTAGCAGATTTCAAAGCAGTTAAGGACTCTTCTATCCTAGGCAAGGGGTAGGCGTCTTTATGGGTGATGTTATTAATCTTCCGGTAGTCTACGCACATTCTCATGGTTCCGTCCTTTTTTTTGACAAGCACTAGAGGGGCCGCCCAGGGGCTACAGCTGTCTCTTATTACCCCGGCCTGTTTCATCTCCCTCAGCATATCTTTTGCACATTGATAGTGAGCGGGCGGTATGGGTCTATATCTTTCTTTTATTGGGGGATGGTCACTGGTGGGGATTGTGTGTTCTACCCCTTCTATCCGTCCGAAGTCCAATGGGTGTTTACTGAAGACTTGTTCATATTCCGTCACTAGCCTATACACCCCTTGTTTTTGATGGGTAGGTGTTGAATTTATGCCCACGTGTAGCTGTTGACACCAATCCTCCAATTCTCCGTCTGAGCCGTTGCCTTCCACCTGACAGGTTGGTTCTAAGGGCTCAATGGTTGTGATGGCATTGTTGTCAACAGTATATAGCTTTGCCACTGTAGCATACCTTGGCAAAGTGACCTCTTCCTCTCCACAGTTCAAAAGTCGTACCGGCACTCGTCCCCGGTGTACCTCGACTATCCCTCGTGCTGTGAGTATAGTGGGCCTGCTGTCGGTGTACACTGGTTCTATTAAGGCTTGATAATCTCGTCCCTTAGTACCAATGGCTGCTCTACACCATACCAGCATTTCTGTTTTTGGTGGGATTACAATAGATGTTGGATCACTTACCCTCACACTGCCGATTTCTCCACCTGCAACTTCTACCTGTTGCCTTAACATCAATACTTTTATTTCCCTTTGGAGAACTCTCTGCTGGCAGGATTGGGCAGTTTCAGCAATTTGCTGTAAGACAGAAATGACTTCGGAAAAGCAGTTCTCTAACACATTCATTCCTATCAATACAGTTGGTTCACAGTTCCGCCGGTCAACATCAACAACAATTATACCCTGTTTCTTCAATTCTACTTTACCAATCTTTATGGTCATCTCCCTGAATCCTAGTTTCGGTACCAACTTACCATTACTGGCCCATGTATCTAGTTCAACATCAGAGGGCCCTTTATCAATTTCTGCATCAGCCCAGTACCTCTTATAAAGGATATACGGTATAGATGAAATCTGGGAACCTGTGTCCAGCAAAGCGTTGAGGGGAATTCCGTCCAGCACGATAGGGATAATGGGTCGTCCTCCGATGTACCTGTCGTGCCAGGGTGTTGGGCCTTGAAAGTTCATTCCTGCGAAGCGGCCCGCATTCACAGGGGATTCCCGTTTAAATCACAATCTCGTGCAAAGTGGCCTGGCTGCTGGCAACGGCGGCAAATGGGCTGTCCATCCGGTTGGTAGCGGTCGCGGGGTCGTCCTCTCCATGTTGGGTATCTCCGGGGTCTCATCCATGGAACATCCTCTCTACGGTTTGCGAACTCTATCTTGGGTCCTCTCATCTCCTGCATGGTTTTAGCCATTGAAGCAACAACATCAGTTAAAGAGTCAAGCTTTTGTTGAAGAGCCTCATTAGTACTGGGCCCCAGGGGCTTAGCAATGGCCCCAGACATAGCTGATGTCACTGGCACTCCCTGTTGTTGAGGTGCCTCTGCCATGAGTTGCGCAGGATCCTGATCCCGAGGTGCCTCTGCCAGCTGGAGACGTATAACGCTCTCCTTTAATTGGGCAAATGTCAATTCAGGGTTCTTAAAAACAAGCATGCTCACATGCCCCCGGTGAGAAGGGGTGTAGAGTCCCTCAATAAATTGATCTCTTAGCAGTTTATCCGCTCCGGTGTTAAAAATGGGTTCAGCCAGTGTAAGTGATTTAAGGGCTTCCTGCAGGTTTAAGGCAAAGTCTCTCACGCCCTCATTAACTTTTTGTTTGCAATTAAAGAATCGTATTTTAGCTTTGCTGCTGGCAGTGGTTTCAAATGTAGCTTTTAATCCAGCAAATATGCGTTCAACAGTGCCTTTTAGATCAGCTGCCCATGCTGTGACTTCTCGCTTAGCATGGCCACTTAACTGCATCATCAGGAGACTAACACGCTGAACTTCACCCACGGGGAACATGTCAAAATGGGCCAGCATCTTTTCTCTGAAATCGTCAAGGGTATTAGGCTCACCTTCATACATTGGAAGCCATGGGCCACCCGGGGTATATGGCATCAGCACCGGCATGATGGGCGCCACTCCTTGCAGCGCTGCGCTACCAGACGCTCTATCGACACTCTGTCTTTCAGCTGCATTAGCGCCGTCGGGTGCTGCGGCGTCTCCGTGCTGCGACATACTGTGCCCCCTTAGTTAATCCGGACCCTTCCGGTCCTCCGCTTCCGTCGGGATAGTGTAGATTCGTTCTGCTGTGCAGCAGGATTAGTTTTCCCCTTGCTCTGATGTCAGAGCGCTCAGCTTGGTGCCGCCCACAATGACACGCCCCCTGCTGCTCCCACCCACCGCGCTCTGTAATGGCGGATTCTGAAGTTTTTCAGTTAGACTGGGGCTCAGGTAATGGCGTAGCTCAATTAACAGTCTCGTGCCTAACGGTTATGAGGTGATGGCGGCCATCTTTACTCCATTATAACCAATGGGGAAAAGTCACTTTCAATAGTTTTTAATGGGAAATGGAATTTTCTTTAATAAAGTCAATTTTCACGATTTTTCATCCAAGTTTTCAAAGTTTTGGGCTCCAATCACGGCACACAATACCCGGTATATGGGCTGGCTCTATCCTGTTCGTGATGCCAATTGTGACGCCCGAGAGACCGGGGTACCCAGCACCGGACCAATGGGGTCTGTCTCTTGAGGGGGATGTCACGGGTGGCTTGACCCGGTGCTGTGGCCTCAGGCAATGCACAGTGTAAAGGGTATCGTGAGGGAACAGGCACTTACTTGATCAGCAGCAGGTTCTCCCAGCGGCGATGATCCCGATCCTGGATAGATGGCTATTGTCCAAATGAAAGACTGAGGCACTGAAACGTTTAACCAGTTTACTTCAACATAAAGGGATTTACAACCAGTCCTGTCACCGGAGTCTGTATGGGAACTCTGAGTTACTTTGAACCTGCCGGGGTCTTCGCCTCTTATTGTACGCAATATCTGTGTGGCCCTGCTGCTGTATGTGAACTGGCTGCCGGCCCAATCTGTCCCCTCCGGGTCCTGGTTCGACGGGCAACCCGAGTCCTTTTATCGGCTTACCCCCTCCTGGAGTACCGCTGAACTCTGTGTCTGTTGCTGCGTCCGGCCCTAGTGAAGCTGATATCACCTCACGTTTTTCCGGTTGCTGTATTATATGTAATGAATACAGCCACGGATCCGGTATCCGTCTTTGCACCTGTTCTGGGTAGTGATTAATGCTACCCGGTTCACACAATGTCCTTTTTCTCTATCCCTCTTCTCCTCAGGCCGGTGATTTGGGCCTTGAAAACGTCATAGGGCTGTTAGAGATTCAACTGTATGACCTCTCACTTTCAGCTCCTTAGCCCAACTGCCATTTCTTCTCTCAGACCAGAATGGATCAAGGGGAGTCTCTGGAGCTCCCCCTTCTGGCCGGAGGAGGTAGTGCAGTCTTGCTATTTTAGTATTTGTATTCAGTGTCAGTAACTATATTTGTGGCAAATACCTCTAGGGGTGCCACAAAGGTTTCCTCTCCTAAGTTTAAACCTCGTTTTATTGGTCCGTATAGGATTTCTGAGGTTCTTAATCCTGTGTCTTTTCGTCTGACCCTTCCAGATTCTTTTTCCATACATAACGTATTCCATTGGTCATTGTTGCGGAGATACGTGGCACCTATGGTTCCATCTGTTGACCCTCCTGCCCCGGTTTTGGTGGAGGGGGAATTGGAGTATATTGTGGAGAAGATTTTGGATTCTCGTGTTTCAAGACGGAAACTCCAGTATCTGGTTAAATGGAAGGGTTATGCTCAGGAGGATAATTCCTGGGTTTTTGCCTCTGATGTCCATGCTCCCGATCTTGTTCGTGCCTTTCATGTGGCTCATCCTGGTCGGCCTGGGGGCTCTGGTGAGGGTTCGGTGACCCCTCCTCAAGGGGAGGGGTACTGTTGTGAATTCTGTGGCAGAGTTCACTCCTGTGGTCACAAGTGGTACTTCGGCTGATTCTCTCTGGGATCTTCCGTTTGTGGAGGAACGTGGTACTGCAGCTTCTGAGTTTCCTCCCTCAGGTGATCTGGTGAGCTCGTTAGCTTCTTCTCTACTTAACTCCACCTGATGCTTTGATCTATGCTTCCTGTCAATGTTTCAGTGTGGGACTTGTTTTTTCCCTGGATCATTCCTGTGGCCTGCTGCTCTGCAAAGCTAAGTTTTGCTTATGTTATTTTGTTGCTATTTTTCTGTCCAGCTTGCTTTATTGTTTTTTCTCGCCTGCTGGAAGCTCTGAGACGCAGAGGGACCACCTCCGTACCGTTAGTCGGTGCGGAGGGTCTTTTTGTCCCCTCTGCGTGGTTTTTTTTATAGGTTTTTGTGCTGATCGCAAAGTTATCTTCCCTATCCTCGTTCTGTTCAGCTAGTCGGGCCTCACTTTGCTAAATCTGTTTCATCTCTATGTTTGTGTTTTCATCTTACTCACAGTCATTATATGTGGGGGGCTGCCTTTTCCTTTGGGGAATTTCTCTGAGGCAAGGTAGGCTTATTTTTCTATCTTTAGGATTAGCTAGTTTCTCAGGCTGTGACGAGGCGCCTAGGTTCTGGTCAGGAGCGCTCCACGGCTACCTTTAGTGTGGTTTGATAGGCTTAGGGATTGCGGTCTGCAGAGTTCCCACGTCTCAGAGCTCGTTCTATTATTTTGGGTTATTGTCAGTTCACTGTATGTGCTCTGACCTCCATGCCCATTGTGATTCTGAATTGCCTTTCATAAAAGTCTGCCTAAAACTTTTGCAGAGTACAGGACACGCATACACTGTACACCAATATACATAGTGTATAGAAACACACAAATATATATGTGGAGACACGAGGGTTAGTGGGTGGTCTCGACCTCTGGCGTGGATGTCTTTAGAAGGACCGTATGGGCCGGGGCTCATCCCACAGAACGCCCGCTCTCCTTCCCTGTGGGTAGAACACTACTCAGACAACAGGGTGAGGGTAACACACTACGGTAAGACTTTATTGATGTTCCATCAGTCAACAGCATATATTACATTCCTAGCAAGGAAACAAGATGGTGAAAGTAGTAGAGTCTCACCCTTACGCTGGCTCATCAGGGATTAGAACCTCCATGACTATGGGGCATCCAGGACCAGCAACCCCAATCAGCAGCACACTACTTTTGGTTGGCACTCACAGATAGGAGGTTGTGGCAAGCTTAGGAAGCTGACCGAGCAAAGCTAAGAATGTGGCCAGGTGACCGGATGGTCACTACCTGGTTTATCCAAACAAATGTGTTGGGTCAGTGATTGGCAGTGGAGCACTTCTGTAGTGCACCAGCTGGAACTGTTGTCCCTAGGTTGAAGTCCTGAAGAATCAGGAGCAGGCACCTTTTATATGCCCTATCTCCCATTTCAGGGCACTGAGCAGCGCTGTATTGGGAGGAGATAATTATGATCCCTCACTATTGCCTCATTGTTCGGTAGTTCAATTAGACTGCATAATTGTCCTCCAAATGATGCAGACTAGTACATTGCAGGGGACTGATACAATCCATAATCAGCAGACATTCCACAAATTAGCATACAAAAACTTGACATTGGACAGTCTCCCATGAAGCAATAGCTCATGTCCCTTTACTCACTGAACAAAGGAGTAATATGTCTAGCATAATTAAGAATAGTTCACACATTGACGCTGAATCTTCACAATATACACACGTACATATTGTATACACACGTATACTGTACGCAATCACATACATACTGTACACACATACATACAGAGCACACACTCATATATACTGTACACCAACATATGTACTGTACACTAGAGTTGAGCGACCTTGACCTTTTTAGAGTCGAGCCGGGTTTTGCGAAACCCGACTATGTCCAAAGTCGGGTCGAGTGAAATCGGCCGATTATGACGTAAAGTCGGGATCGACCGAAACACGAAACCCAATGCAAGTCAATGGGGCAGCATAGTCGGCAGTGAGTGGGGGCCAGGAAAACACCTAGAGTGCCCATTTTAATGTCAAAACCATCCATTCTTCTTAATGAAGCTTGTCAAGCGTAATTTACCTTATAATAATTGGAAGGCATTTGAAATTGGGGGTCATTTGGCTAAAGTTGTGGGGGGTAGGGCTGGTTCAAGTAATTAGTGGGCCCAGGAAATCTGGACCACGTCACGGCAGTGGAGCAGGGAGAGGTAAGTATTTCAACTTTGCAAGTGCTGTGAACCTGAGCAAGCAGGGGGGGCCCACTCGTTGGCATTGGCACTGGCACAGGGCCCCTCAAAGTACAGCGGTGTGTTTGCACGGCGGGGGCGCCTCCCACCGGCAGCAACACTTTTGCGTACTATGAGAGGCCCTGTGCCAGTGACGTCGCCAACTAGTATTCCTCCCCCCACCTGATGAAGGAACCTGCACTTTCATCTGCACCTTCCTCTTTGTCCCCGTGTAAGGTGGTATGGTATGCGGGAAGAGCAACCTGACTTTCAGCAGGGTCACAATGTTGTTGTGTAGCGTGCACGGGGAATGTTGCGTTATGGGTCAATGTACCAGCAGACTCATCTATCACTGGCTGGGCAATGGGCACGATGAAGTGGAAACACAGATATAGGCCCAAAGAAGAAAGTGGGCTAAATGCAGTTCAAAATTGGTAACACAGGAATAACCAGGGGGCATTGCAGTGGAGGACAACTGGAATGAGAGGCTGACACAGAGCGTAGGGCCAAATCAGTAAGTAGTCGAAATGCAGTTCAAAATTGGCAACCGTAGTAAACAGGCGGCACAGCTTTGTTCAGTGGAGGAGAACAGCAAGGAGTGGCAGACACCGATAGTAGGCCCCAACCCAACTAGTAGGCCAAATGCAGTCTAACATTAACAACTACTTAACGAGAGGCTGAAAATGGTATTTCAGGACAGGAAACCAGGAGAACAGCAAGGAGTGGCAGACACCGATAGTAGGCCCCAAACCAACTAGTACGCCAAATGCAGTTGTTCCATTTAACCACAATTTAATGAGAGCCTGAAGATAGAAGCTCAGGAAAGGCAACCTGGGGAACACCTTGGAGTGTAACACACCATCTCTCTCCACCCCATACCCATTTTGTAGGCCTAATGCTGTGTACTTTTCTACAACTACTAAACGAGAGTCGGAAGACCGAAGCAATGGCAAGGAAACCTGGGGAACACCTTGGAGTGTAACACACCATCTCTCTCCACCCCATACCCAATTTGTAGGCCTAATGCAGCCTACTTTCCGACACCTACTAAACGAGAGCATGAAGATCGAAGCTCAGGAAAGGCAACCTGGGGAACACCTTGGAGTGTAACACACCATCTCTCTCCACCCCATACCCATTTTTTAGGCCTAATGCAGTGTACTTTTCTACAACTACTAAACGAGAGTCGGAAGACCGAAGCAATGGCAAGGAAACCTGGGGAACACCTTGGAGTGTAACACACCATCTCTCTCCACCCCATTCCCCATTTTTTAGGCCTAATGCAGCCTACTTTCCGACACCTACTAAACGAGAGCATGAAGATCGAAGCTCAGGAAAGGCAACCTGGGGAACACCTTGGAGTGTAACACACCATCTCTCTCCACCCCATACCCATTTTGTAGGCCTAATGCTGTGTACTTTTCTACAACTACTAAACGAGAGTCGGAAGACCGAAGCAATGGCAAGGAAACCTGGGGAACACCTTGGAGTGTAACACACCATCTCTCTCCACCCCATACCCAATTTGTAGGCCTAATGCAGCCTACTTTCCGACACCTACTAAACGAGAGCATGAAGATCGAAGCTCAGGAAAGGCAACCTGGGGAACACCTTGGAGTGTAACACACCATCTCTCTCCACCCCATACCCATTTTGTAGGCCTAATGCTGTGTACTTTTCTACAACTACTAAACGAGAGTCGGAAGACCGAAGCAATGGCAAGGAAACCTGGGGAACACCTTGGAGTGTAACACACCATCTCTCTCCACCCCATACCCAATTTGTAGGCCTAATGCAGCCTACTTTCCGACACCTACTAAACGAGAGCATGAAGATCGAAGCTCAGGAAAGGCAACCTGGTGAAAACCTTGGAGTGTAACACAACCTGTCTCTACACCCCATACACAATTAGTAGGCCTAATGCAGCGTAGTTTCCAACAGCTACTAAACGAGAGCCGGAAGATCGAAGCTCAGGAAAGGCAACCTGGGGAACACCTTGGAGTGTAACACAACCTCTCTCTACACCACGGAAGGGCTGATTCTTAGGAAGGAAGGCTGTTGTAAATAAGCATTGCGCGTCCGAGGGTGATTATATTCTTATTCGGTATCTACTCACCCTCGGACGCGCCATGCTTCTTGATTTGTAATTAATGTTTATTTGCAATGTGCTTTTGACTTACTCAATTATTTTTTTAATTATTGATTTTATTAAATTAATAGTTTAACATCTTATTGGAAATAATTTAAAGGAGACGCGACAGGACAACACTCGGTGGATGCCATATCTGTGTTAACAACTCCAAAAAACTTTCAGTTAACTTCTTGCAGGAGAAAGAAATTGTAGCTGTTGGACCTTTGTAGTACAGTTCCAGATATTTGTTGTGTGTTTGTTTTGATTGTTAAAATGTCTGCATTTGAGATCTCAACACGATCTTATTTTTTATAATCAAATTAATTTTTTAAATATTTTATTAGGTTGGTTCAAGGGGTACACGGGCCGCAGTAGACAGGTCAGTGGAGGCCTAGTGGAAGGAGGGACCGCAGATGCGCCACTGTTTCACCCATACACAATTAGTAGGCCTAATGCAGCGTAGTTTCCAACAGCTACTAAACGAGAGCCGGAAGATCGAAGCTCAGGAAAGGCAACCTGGGGAACACCTTGGAGTGTAACACAACCTCTCTCTACACCACGGAAGGGCTGATTCTTAGGAAGGAAGGCTGTTGTAAATAAGCATTGCGCGTCCGAGGGTGATTATATTCTTATTCGGTATCTACTCACCCTCGGACGCGCCATGCTTCTTGATTTGTAATTAATGTTTATTTGCAATGTGCTTTTGACTTACTCAATTATTTTTTTAATTATTGATTTTATTAAATTAATAGTTTAACATCTTATTGGAAATAATTTAAAGGAGACGCGACAGGACAACACTCGGTGGATGCCATATCTGTGTTAACAACTCCAAAAAACTTTCAGTTAACTTCTTGCAGGAGAAAGAAATTGTAGCTGTTGGACCTTTGTAGTACAGTTCCAGATATTTGTTGTGTGTTTGTTTTGATTGTTAAAATGTCTGCATTTGAGATCTCAACACGATCTTATTTTTTATAATCAAATTAATTTTTTAAATATTTTATTAGGTTGGTTCAAGGGGTACACGGGCCGCAATAGACAGGTCAGTGGAGGCCTAGTGGAAGGAGGGACCGCAGATGCGCCACTGTTTCACCCATACACAATTAGTAGGCCTAATGCAGCGTAGTTTCCAACAGCTACTAAACGAGAGCCGGAAGATCGAAGCTCAGGAAAGGCAACCTGGGGAACACCTTGGAGTGTAACACAACCTCTCTCTACACCACGGAAGGGCTGATTCTTAGGAAGGAAGGCTGTTGTAAATAAGCATTGCGCGTCCGAGGGTGATTATATTCTTATTCGGTATCTACTCACCCTCGGACGCGCCATGCTTCTTGATTTGTAATTAATGTTTATTTGCAATGTGCTTTTGACTTACTCAATTATTTTTTTAATTATTGATTTTATTAAATTAATAGTTTAACATCTTATTGGAAATAATTTAAAGGAGACGCGACAGGACAACACTCGGTGGATGCCATATCTGTGTTAACAACTCCAAAAAACTTTCAGTTAACTTCTTGCAGGAGAAAGAAATTGTAGCTGTTGGACCTTTGTAGTACAGTTCCAGATATTTGTTGTGTGTTTGTTTTGATTGTTAAAATGTCTGCATTTGAGATCTCAACACGATCTTATTTTTTATAATCAAATTAATTTTTTAAATATTTTATTAGGTTGGTTCAAGGGGTACACGGGCCGCAGTAGACAGGTCAGTGGAGGCCTAGTGGAAGGAGGGACCGCAGATGCGCCACTGTTTCACCCATACACAATTAGTAGGCCTAATGCAGCGTAGTTTCCAACAGCTACTAAACGAGAGCCGGAAGATCGAAGCTCAGGAAAGGCAACCTGGGGAACACCTTGGAGTGTAACACAACCTCTCTCTACACCACGGAAGGGCTGATTCTTAGGAAGGAAGGCTGTTGTAAATAAGCATTGCGCGTCCGAGGGTGATTATATTCTTATTCGGTATCTACTCACCCTCGGACGCGCCATGCTTCTTGATTTGTAATTAATGTTTATTTGCAATGTGCTTTTGACTTACTCAATTATTTTTTTAATTATTGATTTTATTAAATTAATAGTTTAACATCTTATTGGAAATAATTTAAAGGAGACGCGACAGGACAACACTCGGTGGATGCCATATCTGTGTTAACAACTCCAAAAAACTTTCAGTTAACTTCTTGCAGGAGAAAGAAATTGTAGCTGTTGGACCTTTGTAGTACAGTTCCAGATATTTGTTGTGTGTTTGTTTTGATTGTTAAAATGTCTGCATTTGAGATCTCAACACGATCTTATTTTTTTTAATCAAATTAATTTTTTTTATATTTAATGATGTTGGTTCAAGGGGTACACGGGCAGCAATAGACAGGTCAGTGGAGGCCTAGTGGAAGGATTGACGGCAGACAGGCATCAAAGGCCTAACATTGGGCTGGCTGTAGGCAAGTTAAAATTGGTTCCAGGGGAACACGGCCATCAGTGGCCTGGTCAGTGTAGTTGTAGTTGAAAGAACGGGACGCAGACAGGCTTCGAAGGCCTAACATAATAACATAGGGCTGGCTGTAGGCAAGTTAAAATTGGTTCCAAGGGAACACGGCCATCAGTGGCCTGGTCAGTGTAGTTGTAGTTGAAAGAACGGGACGCAGACAGGCTTCGAAGGCCTAACATAACAAACTTGGGCTGGCTGTAGGCACTTTTAAATTTGTTCCAGGGGTACATGGGCAGCAGTGTATGGTCAGTGGAAGTCTAGTGGAAGGAGTGACCGCAGACAGGCTTCCAAGGCCTAACATAACAAACTTGGGCTGGCTGTAGGCACTTTTAAATTGGTTCCAGGGGTACACGGGCAGCAGTGGTCTGGTCAGTGGAAGTCTAGTGGAAGGAGTGACCGCAGACAGGCTTCGAAGGCCTAACATAACAAACTTGGGCTGGCTGTAGGCACTTTTAAATTTGTTCCAGGGGTACATGGGCAGCAGTGTATGGTCAGTGGAAGTCTAGTGGAAGGAGTGACCGCAGACAGGCTTCCAAGGCCTAACATAACAAACTTGGGCTGGCTGTAGGCACTTTTAAATTGGTTCCAGGGGTACACGGGCAGCAGTGGTCTGGTCAGTGGAAGTCTAGTGGAAGGAGTGACCGCAGACAGGCTTCCAAGGCCTAACATAACAAACTTGGGCTGGCTGTAGGCACTTTTAAATTGGTTCCAGGGGTACACGGGCAGCAGTGGTCTGGTCAGTGGAAGTCTAGTGGAAGGAGTGACCGCAGACAGGCTTCCAAGGCCTAACATAACAAACTTGGGCTGGCTGTAGGCACTTTTAAATTGGTTCCTGGGGTACACGGGCAGCAGTGGTCTGGTCAGTGGAAGTCTAGTGGAAGGAGTGACCGCAGACAGGCTTCGAAGGCCTAACATAACAAACTTGGGCTGGCTGTAGGCACTTTTAAATTGGTTCCAGGGGTACACGGGCAGCAGTGGTCTGGTCAGTGGAAGTCTAGTGGAAGGAGTGACCGCAGACAGGCTTCCAAGGCCTAACATAACAAACTTGGGCTGGCTGTAGGCACTTTTAAATTGGTTCCAGGGGTACACGGGCAGCAGTGGTCTGGTCTGTGGAAGTCTAGTGGAAGGAGTGACCGCAGACAGGCTTCGAAGGCCTAACATAATAACATAGGGCTGGCTGTAGGCAAGTTAAAATTGGTTCCAAGGGAACACGGCCATCAGTGGCCTGGTCAGTGTAGTTGTAGTTGAAAGAACGGGACGCAGACAGGCTTCGAAGGCCTAACATAACAAACTTGGGCTGGCTGTAGGCACTTTTAAATTTGTTCCAGGGGTACATGGGCAGCAGTGTATGGTCAGTGGAAGTCTAGTGGAAGGAGTGACCGCAGACAGGCTTCCAAGGCCTAACATAACAAACTTGGGCTGGCTGTAGGCACTTTTAAATTGGTTCCAGGGGTACACGGGCAGCAGTGGTCTGGTCAGTGGAAGTCTAGTGGAAGGAGTGACCGCAGACAGGCTTCCAAGGCCTAACATAACAAACTTGGGCTGGCTGTAGGCACTTTTAAATTGGTTCCAGGGGTACACGGGCAGCAGTGGTCTGGTCAGTGGAAGTCTAGTGGAAGGAGTGACCGCAGACAGGCTTCGAAGGCCTAACATAACAAACTTGGGCTGGCTGTAGGCACTTTTAAATTGGTTCCAGGGGTACACGGGCAGCAGTGGTCTGGTCAGTGGAAGTCTAGTGGAAGGAGTGACCGCAGACAGGCTTCCAAGGCCTAACATAACAAAATTGGGCTGGCTGTAGGCACTTTAAATTGGTTCCAGGGGTACATGGGCAGCAGTGTATGGTCAGTGGAAGTCTAGTGGAAGGAGTGACCGCAGACAGGCTTCGAAGGCCTAACATAATAACATAGGGCTGGCTGTAGGCAAGTTAAAATTGGTTCCAAGGGAACACGGCCATCAGTGGCCTGGTCAGTGTAGTTGTAGTTGAAAGAACGGGACGCAGACAGGCTTCGAAGGCCTAACATAACAAACTTGGGCTGGCTGTAGGCACTTTTAAATTTGTTCCAGGGGTACATGGGCAGCAGTGTCTGGTCAGTGGAAGTCTAGTGGAAGGAGTGACCGCAGACAGGCTTCGAAGGCCTAACATAACAAACTTGGGCTGGCTGTAGGCACTTTTAAATTGGTTCCAGGGGTACACGGGCAGCAGTGGTCTGGTCAGTGGAAGTCTAGTGGAAGGAGTGACCGCAGACAGGCTTCCAAGGCCTAACATAACAAACTTGGGCTGGCTGTAGGCACTTTTAAATTGGTTCCAGGGGTACACGGGCAGCAGTGGTCTGGTCAGTGGAAGTCTAGTGGAAGGAGTGACCGCAGACAGGCTTCCAAGGCCTAACATAACAAAATTGGGCTGGCTGTAGGCACTTTAAATTGGTTCCAGGGGTACATGGGCAGCAGTGTATGGTCAGTGGAAGTCTAGTGGAAGGAGTGACGGCAGACAGTCTTCGAAGGCCTAACATAACAAAATTGGGCTGACTGTAGGCACTTTTAAATTGGTTCCAGGGTAACACGGCCAGCAGTGGCCTGGTCAGTGTAGTAGTTGTAGAAAGAAGGGACCGCAGACAGGCTTCGAAGGCCTAACATAACAAAAATGTCAAAACAATGGTATTGTCAGTGCCAGGCATTGAAGGATGTCAGCGCCTAGACTACACATTGGTGAAGCTGTGAGAGATAATTTTGCTAGTGGTAGAGCACTGTTTGAGCTGGGGGGGGGAACTGTCTTGTGGCCGGCGGTACAGGCACAGGGCCCCTCATATTACAACGGTGTGTCTGACGTTGGGTGCGCACCACCACCGCCAGAGACACTTTATTGTACTATGAGGGACCCAGTGGCAGTGCCGTCGACCAAAAGCGGCCACACCCACCTCTTCAGACAAACAGCACTCTCAAGGGTCCAAGCGCAAAGTGGCGATAGCACGGCCCCGTGTGGGGAGTTTGGCCATTTCGTGAGGTGGAAACATGTCGTATGCTGGACAATCAGGTGAAGAAAATTACGAGATTGGAAAAGTCATTCAGAATAGTCCACAGGCAAGACCTTTTCATAGGAAAGCTAGGTGTCAGCCGGGCAGGGTGGGGCAAAAGATTTTGAAATCCAGTTGTGGTTCATTTTAATGAAGGTTAGATCATCTACATTTTGGGTAGCCAGACGAGTCCTTTTTTCTGTTAGTATTGAACCTGCAGCACTGAATACTCTTTCTGATAGGACACTAGCTGCCGGGCAAGCAAGCTCCTGCAATGCATATTCTGCCAATTCTGGCCAGGTGTCTAATTTGGATGCCCAGTAATCAAATGGGAATGACGGTTGAGGGAGAACGTCGATAAGGGATGAAAAATAGTTTGTAACCATACTGGACAAATGTTGTCTCCTGTCACTTTGAATTGATGCTGCAGTACCTGTCCTGTCTGCGGTCATAGAAAAATCACTCCACAACCTGGTCAGAAAACCCCTCTGGCCAACGCCACTTCTGATTTCTGCCCCTCTAACACCTCTGGTCTGCTGGCCCCTGGAGCTCGTGTGAGAACGATCACGGGCGCTGTGTGCAGGGAATGCCAGAAGCAAACGGTCAACAAGAGTTGATTGTTTTGTTGCTAATATTAGTTCCAAGTTCTCATGTGGCATAATATTTTGCAATTTGCCTTTATAGCGAGGATCAAGGAGGCAGGCCAACCAGTAATCGTCATCGTTCATCATTTTTGTAATGCGTGTGTCCCTTTTGAGGATACGCAAGGCATAATCCGCCATGTGGGCCAAAGTTCCCGTTGTCAAATCTGCGGTTGTGCTTGGTTGAGGGGCAGTTGCAGGCAAATCTACGTCACTTGTGTCCCTCAAAAAACCAGAACCCGGCCTTGCCACGCCACCAATTTCCCGTGCCCCCGGGAAAGCTTCCTCATTAAAAATATACTCATCCCCATCATCCTCCTCATCCTCCACCTCCTCTTCGCCCGGTACCTCGTCATGTACACTGCCCTGACCAGACAATCGCTGACTGTCATCAAGGCTTTCCTCTTCCTCTGGTGCAGACGCCTGATCCTTTATGTGCGTCAAACTTTGCATCAGCAGACGCATTAGGGGGATGCTCATGCTTATTATGGCGTTGTCTGCACTAACCAGCCGTGTGCATTCCTCAAAACACTGAAGGACTTGACACATGTCTTGAATCTTCGACCACTGCACACCTGACAACTCCATGTCTGCCATCCTACTGCCTGCCCGTGTATGTGTATCCTCCCACAAAAACATAACAGCCCGCCTCTGTTCGCACAGTCTCTGAAGCATGTGCAGTGTTGAGTTCCACCTTGTTGCAACGTCTATGATTAGGCGATGCTGGGGAAGGTTCAAAGAACGCTGATAGGTCTGCATACGGCTGGAGTGTACAGGCGAACGGCGGATATGTGCGCAAAGTCCACGCACTTTGAGGAGCAGGTCGGATAACCCCGGATAACTTTTCAGGAAGCACTGCACCACCAGGTTTAAGGTGTGAGCCAGGCAAGGAATGTGTTTCAGTTGGGAAAGGGAGATGGCAGCCATGAAATTCCTTCCGTTATCACTCACTACCTTGCCTGCCTCAAGATCTACAGTGCCCAGCCACGACTGCGTTTCTTGCTGCAAGAACTCGGACAGAACTTCCGCGGTGTGTCTATTGTCGCCCAAACACTTCATAGCCAATACAGCCTGCTGACGTATGCCAGTAGCTGCCCCATAATGGGAGACCTGGTGTGCAACAGTGGCAGGTGCGGATGGAGTGTTTGTGCGACTGCGGTCTGTGGACGAGCTCTTGCTTCTGCAGGAGGACGAGGAGGAGGAGGAGGAGGAGGGGGTGCGAACGGCTACAGACAACTGTTTACTAGACCGTGGGCTAGGCAGAACTGTCCCAAACTTGCTGTCCCCTGTGGACCCTGAATCCACCACATTTACCCAGTGTGCCGTGATGGACACGTAACGTCCCTGGCCATGCCTACTGGTCCATGCATCTGTTGTCAGGTGCACCTTTGTGCTCACAGATTGCCTGAGTGCATGGACGATGCGCTCTTTAACATGCTGGTGGAGGGCTGGGATGGCTTTTCTGGAAAAAAAGTGTCGACTGGGTAGCTCGTAGCGTGGTACAGCGTAGTCCATCAGGTCTTTGAAAGCTTCGCTTTCAACTAACCGGTAGGGCATCATCTCTAACGAGATTAGTCTAGCTATGTGGGCGTTCAAACCCTGTGTACGCGGATGCGAGGCTAAGTATTTCCTTTTTCTAACCATAGTCTCATGTAGGGTGAGCTGGACTGGAGAGATGGAGATCGTGGAACTAGCGGGGGTGCCGGTGGACATGGCAGACTGAGAGACGGTGGGAGATGGTATTGTTGCCGCCGGTGCCCTAGATGCAGTGTTTCCTACTACGAAACTGGTGATTCCCTGACCCTGACTGCTTTGGCCTGGCAAAGATACCTGCACAGATACAGCAGGTGGTGCGCTAAATGGTGGTCCTACACTGCCGGAAGGGATGTTGCGTTGATGACTAGCTTCATTGGCCGAGGGTGCAACAACCTTAAGGGACGTTTGGTAGTTAGTCCAAGCTTTCAAATGCATGGTGGTTAAATGTCTATGCATGCAACTAGTATTGAGACTTTTCAGATTCTGACCTCTGCTTAAGGAAGTAGAACATTTTTGACAGATGACTTTGCGCTGATCAATTGGATGTTGTTTAAAAAAATGCCAGACTGCACTCTTTCTAGCATCGGATACCTTTTCAGGCATTGCAGACTGAGCTTTAACCGGATGGCCACGCTGTCCTCCACCAGGTTTTGGCTTTGCCACGCGTTTTGGGCAAGATACGGGCCCGGCAGATGGAACCTGTGGCGATGTTGATGCCTGCTGCGGCCCCTCCTCCTCCTCTGCTTCAGAACTGCTGCCGCCTGCACCCTGTTCCCCCAATGGCTGCCAATCGGGGTCAAGAACTGGGTCATCTAATAACTCTTCTTGTACCTCCTGCGCAACTTCGTCTGTGTCACCGTGTCGTTCGGTGGTATAGCGTTCGTGATGGGGCAACATAGTCTCATCAGGGTCTGATTCTTGATCAGCACCCTGCGAGGGCAATGTTGTGGTCTGAGTCAAAGGACCAGCATAGTAGTCTGGCTGTGGCTGTGCGTCAGTGCACTCCATGTCAGATTCAATTTGTAATGGGCATGGACTGTTAACTGCTTCACTTTCTAAGCCAGGGACGGTATGTGTAAAGAGCTCCATGGAGTAACCCGTTGTGTCGCCTGCTGCATTCTTCTCTGTTGTTGTTTTTGCTGAAGAGGACAAGGAAGTGACTTGTCCCTGACCGTGAACATCCACTAACGACGCGCTGCTTTTACTTTTACCAGTTTCACGAGAGGAGGCAAAAGAGCTAGAGGCTGAGTCAGCAAGATAAGCCAAAACTTGCTCTTGCTGCTCCGGCTTTAAAAGCGGCTTTCCTAATCCCAGAAAAGGGAGCGTTCGAGGCCTTGTGTAGCCGGACGACGAACCTGGCTCCACAGCTCCAGACTTAGGTGCAATATTTTTTTCCCCACGACCACCTGATGCTCCACCACTACCACTACCCTCATTACCAGCTGACAATGAACGCCCCCGGCCACGACCTCTTCCACTAGACTTCCTCATTGTTTTAAAAACGTAACCAAACTAACGTTATTTGTTGCAGTCACACAACTTACACGGTGAGCTATAACTTCAGTATGATTTAGCTACCCCTTTACAGGTTGGTGAGACCACAGCGAAAATCAGGCCCAATGTTACACACTCTTTTTTTGGTGGCTGCAAATTAGAGAGATGCCCCACACGCAGGACTGTCACTGAAGCACAAATGTTAATATTAATGTCACACTATTATTTTTTTTTTATTTTTATTTTTTTCAGGAACACTTTAGAAACCCCCCCCAAAAAAAAAAATAGATTTTTGCAGGGAGAATTTAGAAAACAAATGTAACAAACTATATGCTTTCTATGGGCCACTGAGTGAGAGATGACGCACACAGGAATCAGGAGTGGCACACAAGCCCAGAGGCCAATATTTTTCTACCAATGATTGATGGAGTTATTTTCTCTGGTAGATTTTGGAACCCAAATCAAGGAAAAAAAAATATAGGCTTTCTATGGACCACAATTGGAGAGAGAGAGAGAGAGAGAGAGAGAGAGATGGCACACCCAGGAGTCAAGACTGGCACACAAGCAGAAAGGCCAATATTAATCTCCCACTGTTTTTTTTGGTTGTTTTTTTTTTTTTTTTTTTCAGGGAGACTTTAGAAAAAAAAATAATAAAAAAAATATGATTTTATCAGGAAGAATTTAGAAACCAAATAAAATAAAATGATTTTTTCAGGGAGAATTTATAAAACAAATAAAAACAAAAATAGGCGTTCTATGGCCCACTGACTGAGAGATGACGCACACAGGAATCAGGAGTGGCACACAAGCCCAGAGGCCAATATTTTTCTACCAATGATTGATGGAGTTATTTTCTCTGGTAGATTTTGGAACCCAAATCAAGGAAAAAAAATATAGGCTTTCTATGGACCACAATTGGAGAGAGAGAGAGAGAGAGAGAGAGAGATGGCACACCCAGGAGTCAAGACTGGCACACAAGCAGAAAGGCCAATATTAATCTCCCACTGTTTTTTTTGGTTGTTTTTTTTTTTTTTTTTCAGGGAGACTTTAGAAAAAAAAATAATAAAAAAAATATGATTTTATCAGGAAGAATTTAGAAACCAAATAAAATAAAATGATTTTTTCAGGGAGAATTTATAAAACAAATAAAAACAAAAATAGGCGTTCTATGGCCCACTGACTGAGAGATGACGCACACAGGAATCAGGAGTGGCACACAAGCCCAGAGGCCAATATTTTTCTACCAATGATTGATGGAGTTATTTTCTCTGGTAGATTTTGGAACCCAAATCAAGGAAAAAAAATATAGGCTTTCTATGGACCACAATTGGAGAGAGAGAGAGAGAGAGAGAGAGAGAGATGGCACACCCAGGAGTCAAGACTGGCACACAAGCAGAAAGGCCAATATTAATCTCCCACTGTTTTTTTTGGTTGTTTTTTTTTTTTTTTTTTCAGGGAGACTTTAGAAAAAAAAATAATAAAAAAAATATGATTTTATCAGGAAGAATTTAGAAACCAAATAAAATAAAATGATTTTTTCAGGGAGAATTTATAAAACAAATAAAAACAAAAATAGGCGTTCTATGGCCCACTGACTGAGAGATGACGCACACAGGAGTCAGGAGTGGCACACAAGCCCAGAGGCCAATATTTTTCTACCAATGATTGATGTAGTTATTTTCTCTGGTAGATTTTGGAACCCAAATCAAGGAAAAAAAATATAGGCTTTCTATGGACCACAATTGGAGAGAGAGAGAGAGAGAGAGAGAGAGAGATGGCACACCCAGGAGTCAAGACTGGCACACAAGCAGAAAGGCCAATATTAATCTCCCACTGTTTTTTTTTTTTTTTTTTTTTTTTTTTTTTCAGGGAGACTTTAGAAAAAAAAATAATAAATAAAATATGATTTTATCAGGAAGAATTTAGAAACCAAATAAAATAAAATGATTTTTTCAGGGAGAATTTATAAAACAAATAAAACCAAAAATAGGCGTTCTATGGCCCACTGACTGAGAGATGACGCACCCAGGAGTCAAGACTGGCACACAAGCAGAAAGGCCAATATTAATCTCCCACTGTTTTTTTTTTTTTTTTTTTTTTTTTCAGGGAGACTTTAGAAAAAAAAATAATAAAAAAAATATGATTTTATCAGGAAGAATTTAGAAACCAAATAAAATAAAATGATTTTTTCAGGGAGAATTTATAAAACAAATAAAACCAAAAATAGGCGTTCTATGGCCCACTGACTGAGAGATGACGCACCCAGGAGTCAAGACTGGCACACAAGCAGAAAGGCCAATATTAATCTCCCACTGTTTTTTTTTTTTTTTTTTTTTTTTCAGGGAGACTTTAGAAAAAAAAATAATAAAAAAAATATGATTTTATCAGGAAGAATTTAGAAACCAAATAAAATAAAATGATTTTTTCAGGGAGAATTTAGAAAACAAATAAAACCAAAAATAGGCGTTCTATGGCCCACTGACTGAGAGAGTGAGAGAGATGGAACGCTTAGTACTGGCACACAAGCCCAAAGGGCAATATTAATCTCCCTTTTTTTTTCCAGGGAGAATTTCTAAAACCCCCCAAAAAAAAAAAATAGGCTTTCTATGGCCCACTATTTGTGAGAGAGATGGGACGCTCAGGACTGGCACAGATGGCACGCTCAGGACTGGCACAGAAGCCCAGAGGCCAATATTAATCTCCCTTTTTTTCTGGGAGAATTTATAAAACCCAAAAAATATTTAAATAGGCTTTCTATGGCCCACTATTTGTGAGAGAGATGGCACGCTCAGGACTGGCACAGATGGCACGCTCACAACTGGCACACAAGCCCAGAGGCCAATATTAATCTCCCTTTTTTCAGGGAAAATTTATAAAACCAAAAAAAAAATTAAATAGGCTTTCTATGGCCCACTATTTGTGAGAGAGATGGCACGCTCAGGACTGGCACAGATGGCACGCTCACAACTGGCACACAAGCCCAGAGGCCAATATTAATCTCCCTTTTTTCAGGGAAAATTTATAAAACCAAAAAAAAAATTAAATAGGCTTTCTATGGCCCACTATTTGTGAGAGAGATGGCACGCTCAGGACTGGCACAGATGGCACGCTCACAACTGCACACAAGCCCAGAGGCCAATATTAATCTCCCTTTTTTTCAGGGAGAATTTATAAAACCAAAAAAAAAATTAAATAGGCTTTCTATGGCCCACTATTTGTGAGAGAGATGGCACGCTCAGGGCTGGCACAGATGGCACGCTCAGGACTGGCACACAAGCCCAGAGGCCAATATTAATCTCCCTTTTTTTCAGGGAGAATTTATAAAACCCAAAAAAAAATAAAATAGGCTTTCTATGGCCCACTATTTGTGAGAGAGATGGCACACTCAGGACTGGCACACAAGCCCAAAGGCCAATATTAATCTCCCACTGTATTTTTATCAGGGAGAATTTATACACCCCACAAAAAAAAATACAGAAAAATGAAAAGGCTTTCTATGGCCCACTATGTGAGAGAGATGGCACACACAGGGATGGCACTCTAGCAGAAATGCCAAATTGCCAATCTTAATCTCCCACCAAAAAAAAAAAAAAAAAAAAAACAGGGAATGTCCTACAATTACTATCTCCCTGCCTGCAGTAATCTCAGCCAGGTATGGCAGGCAGCTACTATCTCCCTGCCTGCAGTAATCTCAGCCAGGTATGGCAGGCAGCAATAAGGAGTGGACTGATGCACAAATGAAATAAAAAGTGTGGACAAACAAAAAAGATAGCTGTGCAGAAAGGAAGGAACAAGAGGATTTGTGCTTTGAAAAAAGCAGTTGGTTTGCACAGCGGCGTACACACAGCAATGCAGCTATCAGGGAGCCTTCTAGGGCAGCCCAATGAGCTACAGCGCTGAGGGGAAAAAAAAAAAAAAAAAAACTTCCACTGTCCCTGAACACCGAGGGTGGTGTTGGACAGTGCAAATCGCTGCAGCACAAGCGGTTTTGTGGTTAATGGACCCTGCCTAACGCTATCCCTGCTTCTGACAAAGCGGCAGCAACCTCTCCCTAAGCTCAGATCAGCAGCAGTAACATGGCGGTCGGCGGGAACGCCTCTTTATAGCCCCTGTGACGTCGCAGACAGCAAGCCAATCACTGCAATGCCCTTCTCTAAGATGGTGGGGACCAGGACCTATGTCATCACGCTGCCCACACTCTGCGTTTACCTTCATTGGCTGAGAAATGGCGCTTTTCGCGTCATTGAAACGCGACTTTGGCGCGAAAGTCGCGTACCGCATGGCCGACCCCGCACAGGGGTCGGATCGGGTTTCATGAAACCCCGACTTAGCCAAAAGTCGGCGACTTTTGAAAATGTTCGACCCGTTTCGCTCAACCCTACTGTACACAAACACATACCTACTTTTCACACAATCCATACCAACACAACCTTTCCACTTGAAGTTCACACTATTACTGGTAATAACTGCAAAGTGTTTAATAATAAACTTGTCATTAATAAAATGGCCAAAAATTCTGCAAATATTTATTATTCACAAAACCAACAAGCGTGACCGCAGAAGACTTACAAATTGACTTTTATTTAATCCATACATAAAATATACATAAATGATAAAAAACAAATAAAGGATATTTATAAATAAAGGACATACTTCATATCACTCTATATGTAATGGCAGTAAAATAAGAGGTATATTACATTTCCGTCATAATTTTAACACGGGTACTGGTAGTCACAACAGTTCGTCAATACATATGACCAATATGACCTAAGAAAAATGGTAGCACATATATTCCAAATATAAACTGTGCATAGTGCTAAACAATAGGGATAGATATAAAGTGTACTCCTTACTCTAAAGTGTAATGAGCGCAAGTCCTAAATAGTACGGACCTTAGTTATAACCACATATATTAGCTTTGTATCAATACTATAGCGGAGGTATACAGTGGGTACGGAAAGTATTCAGACCCCTTTAAATTTTTCACTCTTTTTTTCATTGCAGCTGTTTGGTAAATTCAAAAAAGTTCATTTTTTCTCACTAATGTACACTCTGCCCCCCATCTTGACTGAAAAAACAGAAATGTAGAAACTTTTGCAAGTTTATTAAAAAAGAAAAATCGAAATATCACATTGTCATAAGTATTCAGCCCCTTTGCTCAGACACTCATATGTAAGTCACATGATGTCCGTTTCCTTGTGATCCTCCTTGAGATGGTTCTACTCCTTCATTGGAGTCCAGCTGTGTTTCCATCCCCACTGTATATTACCTTGCACATTCCGCCGTCGCTTCTTCCCAAGGCTGCCTGGAAAATAACAAAAGGTTCAGAATTGTTATTCTAAATACAGAAGAAATATTTAAGAGATGTGAGTTTGTTTTGTTCTTGAATTTATTTCCTTTGCTATCTTCGCTTATTTTTTCTGTTTCTTCTTTTCACTGTTCATTTTCTTCTTCCTTTACTTCCCTTTTTTTGTTTTCTTTTACTTTCTCTCCCCTCACTTCTGCCCTTTTCACATCCACTTCTCTATTCTCCTCTTCTCTCTTCGGTTCTTCTGTCCTCTACTCTTATATCTTCTTTTCTCTCCTATACTTTCTGTTCTCTTCTTTTCTTCTCTCTTCTCCTCTGTCCTCCTCTCCTCTTCCCTGGATTCTCCTGCTGTCTTGCCTTTACTCTAATCTTCTCCCCTACATTCACCTCTCCTTTTCTTTCTTCTCTGTCTTTTATTTTCCTTTTCTCCACTCCATCTTGCTTCACTTCTCTCTACTTTTCCTTGGCTCCTCTCTTCTTCCTCTCTTCTTACTTTTTTACATTCACTCATCTATTCTCCTCTTTTCTACTTTGTTTTTCTTTTAATCTCCTCATCTTTACTTACTATTATTATTATTATTATTTTTAATTTTAGAGCACAATTGATTCCATGGTTCTGTACATGAGAAGCGACTACATACAGAATGCAAATATAAAACACAGTGAACAAACTAACAATGACAAACAGATACAGAAAGGAGAGGGCCCTGCCCTTGCAGGTTTACTGTGATGGTGGTGGGTGTGGACCCACTGCGCCACTGGCCGGGCTTACCCTGGAGGGGCATAAATTAAGTGACTACCTGGTCTTCACTAGAGACTCTGATGATGAGAATAGGCTTGGGCCCTTTCACGAGGGTGTCACATCCCACTGGAAGACCTGGAGTTGGAAGGTCACCACAGGTGACTAATTGCCGATCCTCTTTAGTGATGTTGTGATTCGAGTCTTATTTTAAATGGATTTCCTTTCCATCAGTGCTGAAAGTGTTAAGGATTCTTTCCATGCTGGTAGGGAACATACTTGGTTGCTCCAAGCTGCAGCTGCTAACATCAACTCATCTCCCTATGTAAACTAGCTCTGAGCGTTTCTTCTTTGCCGGTGAAACTTTCTGCTTCCTGTGCTAAACTAGTAGTTGGAATTGTAGTTGTAGTGATCTGTAGTTTGCTGTTGAACGTGTGTTTATCACCTGGTCCCTGTTCCCATTTAGTTTATTCCTCCCTGTCCCTATTCTCTTCCTCGTCCCTGTTCCCATTTAGTTTATTCCTCCTTGTCCCTATCCTCCTCCATCCTCCTCCCTATTGTTGGTTAGTTATTTTGTATGATGGATGTTTTCTGTTATCCCTGTTTTGTATTTGTGTCTTGTTTACCTTACATTTCTGTTCAAAGCCTCATGGGGTGGGGGATGGGACAGATCAGGGTTTAACAGGAGCATAGTAAGGTCAGAGTCCCGGGACGATCTACCTTCAATAGTACCCCCTGGCCAGGGATAGTTAGAGTCCCAGTTCCAGAGATAGATTGAGGCCCCTCTCCCATACTTAAGACCGTCACAGCGTGACAAGCCATTACAGTAGTCACCAGGTGCTGCTTCAGTGCAGTCCACGGACCTGCAGCAGTTGACCACAAATGCGAATCATATAGGGCATAGACAGAGATGTGGTCAGACAGTTCGAGAACAAAACAGGCAGCACAAGTTCAAAATACCAAGCCAGGGTCAGGAGCAGAGAGATCAGACCAAACGAGGAAAGAAGCCAGGTTGGTAACAGAAGGGTCAAAACAATAACGCACCTTGACAGGGAACTAGTGACAAACTGCAGCTAGGACCTAAGCTCAGGCAAGGTGTGGAGGGAGGAGCTGCCTAATATATCCAGGAGAGAGGATAGTGAAGCAAAACTCTACAACACAATGGTTTTTAATTCCTGCAGAGTCTGGCAGCTCCTCTCTACAGCTGGGTGGAGAGTCTCCAGCAACAGGAGGATATAGCAGTGCTGGAAGCGTTGCATGAGGAAGCTCAGTGAGATGGTCTGACATGGAAGGAGCAGAGCGGTGCATGCAGCGAGTAGGACAGCACTTACAAACTGTTCAAGTCACCGACATGTCACATACATTCTACAGGATACCCTCTAGTCTATCCCCTTCACCTTTCCCTTTCCTTTTCCATTTCCTTTTCCCTTTCCTTTACCATTACTTTTCATTCGCTCCTTTCTTTTTTCTTTTTCCTCTCTTCTCACTTTTTTTACATCCCTCTACTATCTCCCCTTTTACACTTTGTTCTTCTTTTAATCTTCTCATCTCCACTTACTATACCCTCTGGTCTTTCCCCTTCACCTTTTCTGTTCACTTTTCTTTAAATCTGAAGTTGTTTCAAGTGTGCGAGTTTATGTCACATATGGTATATACAAAAAATGCGTTACACTAAGTGTTTCTTGCTTGATAAGGCTGAGTGTGGAGACACAGGGGTCAGGTGCTCTAATCTCCTGGCTCGAGACTGCATTGACCAGGGATCATCCTACCAAATGCTCGCTCTCCTTTTACAGTGGATATAATACTACTCAGACAGCACAGAGTGAGGGTAAAACGGTGTGGCAATACTATATTGAACCACCAACACATGATAACAAATAGAACAGTCACAGCAAAATACCCAATATGGTGCAAATTACAGAGTCTCACCATTTTGCTGTCACACTGGGATTAAAACCAGCTGCTATTTCCAGGGCCGACTACTCCCACCTGTGGCATTCACAGGGAGGAGGTAATGACAAGTTTAGGAAGTTGACAGTCCGTTGAGGTACAAGGCCAGGTGCCTGAAGGGTCACAAACTGGCTTCTCCAAAAGCCTCCATGGAGCCAGGTGATGGCACATCCTAATTTGGCTTCCCCAAATGTATCTTTGGGACTCAGGTGACTGGTGAGTCCAAATTCTGACTTCCCAAACATTTCCATTGGTTCAGTGATGGAGTGGTCAGTGAAGTAGATCTGTATTCTTTCAGCCAAGTCCATGGTCCCGCAATCTGGCATCCTGTAGAATGTCAAATCTGTGTCCCTCGTGATGGAGCCATGATGTGCTGGCAGCTGTCTTGTAGAATGTCCCTGGCTGTGGTTTTGTAGAGTCTCTGGGTCTCTGGATCTCTTGTTACAGATGCATATCCCCATTATATAGTTCACAACTTTTGTCCTTCAAGCCATCATGCAGAGGTCAAGAGGAAGATGTAATGAAATTAACTCGCATTGTTTGAGTATTTAATCAATTTGCATAGGTTTTCCTCCTGTTTTGCAAGTCAGCAAGCCTCATGGCCACACACAGTGGTCAATGAACATATTATCAAACATCCATTGTTCAATGACCCTGCATCCTTTTTTTGCAAAGATAGCAGACAATAAGCTGTAAGAGCTGATATAAGAGGCAAACAACAACAATTCGGACATATTAAAAATCAATGTTTAAGACTCATATGACAACAATGTACGGTTCTTTATCAACTCAAAATAGACATCTGAATAATTAAGATTAAATGCTGTGCCGTCACACTGAGCAAGGGTCAACCCATATAAAAAATGGCCCTTAAAGGAGTCTCATGAGGACAATACCTATGGATGTGCCATTTGGAGTACAAAAGACATTATAAAAGAGTGTTACTGCTTACGAGAGATTGATGATTGATAGATAGATGATAGATGATAGATAGATAGATAGATAGATAGATAATAGATAGATAGACACATACATATATACTGCACATATGAAGTTACCCACCCCTGGTGCCACACATTAGGCATGCAAGGCCACCAGTTGGGCATCACTGATTGAGACAGTTTCGCACAAGGAGACATTTGTCCTCGCAAATGAAGCAGCTCATAACCGTGCAAGACAAATGAAAATATTTAACAAGCGTAATTCTCTGTTTGATTTAATAGGGCCCAATAAATGGAATCCATAAAGCCCCAGTAATGAAATGAGCACACCATTTATCTTCCTCTGTTGTCCTCTCCGTGTTCTTTTGTCCTTTGATTGCACTGGTGGATAATATTATTTTGTTCCCAAGGAAATCTGTCCCTTTGATTAGGTTGCTGATATTCCCTCATTTGTCACTGTTCTATCAGGCTCAGCCATGTAACAGCAGGGACTCCTGATTATTTAATTGCTTGTAAGAACTCATTAAATTTTCCTATCAATCACGGGACATATGGTGAATATCACCCAATGGTGTGAGAGTCTGAGACAAAGATCTTTCACCAATTATCCCGTGTGCAGCGCCCGGCTGTTTGTACAGATCTTTTATGTGAAATATAAAAATGTACAAAACACAAGTCATAAAGTAACGTATAACCTGTGTCATACAGTGCAGAAAGAAGAGAGACCCGGCGAAGGATGGGGGACACTGTCTATCTATCTATCTTTCTTTCATCTATATCTATCTATTATTTATCTATCTATCATCTATCTATCTATCATCTATCTATCTATTATTCATCTATATCTATCTATTATCTATCTATTATTTATCTGTCTATCATCTATTTGTCTATTATCAATCATCTATCTATTATCTATTATCTATCTAAATCTATTATCTATCCTATCTATTATCTAGCTATTATCTATCTATTATCTAGCTATTATCTAGCTATTATCTATCTATCATCTATTATCTATCTATCTATCTATTATATGTCTATGATCTATCTATCTATTATCTATCTATTATCTGTCTAGCTATTATCTATCTATCTATCTATCTATATATTATCTAACAAATGGAGGCAGCAGTTCAAGGAATTAGGCAAAAAAAACACAGTGATTTATTAGACCCTTTCTCAAGCAGTGATAGGATACAACTGGGAAATATTTCCATGCAGTGTGATTAGGAAGGTGACTCCAATCGTCACTGTGCATGGGCCCAATCACATTCCACACCTGCCTTTTGTTCTGACGTGTGCAGTGAGCTAAATAGAACACGGAATATGTTGGTTTTGTTATATAGATGTTCCTATGACCTATAGGGTGAGACATCAGAGCTATATTTAATTATTGTGATTTTTTTTTCCCCCTCTGGTATTCACCTGCATAATTAAGCACTATTTCCCTTTCCCTGTACACTGTGATACTGTGATATCTTCCCTTTCAGGTATTTTTAATGTATATGCACATGGTCATATATCTGTTTACTGTACATTCATCTTGTATTTGCATTTTTTATGACATTGAATAATCACCTTCCTAAACACTTTCCCTTTAGATATTTGGCATTTGTATGATCAGTGCTTCGAAAAGGGCTAATAAACCATTGATTGTTTTGCCCTATTGCTTGGTGTGCTGCCTCCATCTGTTACTTTTTATCTTGCCGGGACCCTGTTAGTGCTGCAGGTGGGGTGACAGGCGTGTACAGTCTCAGTGCGTGGCCTCTTGACCCCATACATGGTTTCTAGCATGAGGATTGCACAGCTATGGACACAGACATGTTAGGGTTAAACTGAGACTGGTTTAGTAAAGGTTATAATCAGTTAGTAAGAAGAAAAACTTGATGGTTGCAAAGTAGATAGAGGCGCTGAGCTTGATGGTTACAGGTTTGGGGAAACAACAGGAGCTTTCACTATAGTCAGCAGATTTATTTTCTTTCTTCATTCTACCAAAGAATTTGTGCCCTAACAAAATGTAGAGCCGGCATTAGTTCTGTGGGTTTTTCTGTTTGCAAGTTGTAGTTTAGAATGAAACCATTTATTTCACCATATAATGTACTGAAAAATAGGCTTAATATTAAATGTTTGGTGCAATGGAAAACATTTATTTTAGCTTTTTTGCTTCTTGGGGGGCATGCAACCACTTCACCACTTGTATTAAACAATGGAATACTTCTGTGCTGTAGAGTATTGTATTTTAACTATCCTGTTTGATCATTTAGATGCTGTAGTTACATTTAAAGAAGCTCTCCTCCTCCTCTTCCTCCTCCTCCTCCCTTTTGTGCTCCTCCTCCTCCTTGTCCTCCCCCTCCTTGTCCTCCTCTTCCTTTTCCTCCTCCTCTTCCTCCTTCTTCTCCTTGTCATCTTCCTTGTCCTCCTCCTCCTTGTCCTCCTCCTTCTTGTCCTCCTCCTTCTTGTCCTCTTCTTCCTTTTCCTCCTCTTTTTCCTCCTCCTCCTCCTCCTCCTCCTTGTCCACTTCTTCCTTTTCCTCCTCCTCATCCTCCTCCTCCTTGTCCACTTCTTCCTTTTCCTCCTCCTCCTTCTGCTCCTCCATCAAAGTTTTTATCAACTTTATATATTGCATCATCATCATGCACTGTGCACTTACAATTGTTCATTTTGCCTTTCTACCCAGATAATTCCTCTCTTTTCTTTGCTCTATGTAGAAACAGGAAGTCTCTTGTCCCTGTATGACTCATTCCCCTCTTCACCTCCTGACCCAGCTGCTCCCTCCTCCTCCTTCCAGGGACTTTTGCAGTGACATAACTCAGAGAGAAAATTGACCTCCTGTTTCTACATGGACCTTAGAAGGATTCATCTCCCCAGTTGTTAATCACGTGAGATCATAGCCCTAATGTAAAAGAGAACAAATAACTTGGTAGAAAGGAAAAATGATCAGTTCTAAGTGCACAGCGCTATATAATATGTTGACTGCAATGTAAGAGAAACTATGAAAAGAGGAGTGAAGAGATTAAAGGAGAAGAAGAGCCCAGAACAGATTACAGCAAAGTATGATGGGAATTGAAGTCTGATCCCCACATGGGCTGATGAAGCCAATTTTACCAAAGGCTGCTAACAGGACGTTTGTAAGGTCAATCACTGCCGGTCACTGGAAGGAATTACTTATTTTGGTCGTGGGGTTTCTCTTATACGTTAGTTAACTTACAAAATTAGTCACAAAGGACTAAAAAAAAATACTTTCAATGTTAAAAATTAAGTAAAAAAACAGTAATAAAAGAAAATTAATAATGTCACAATTGTCTTAACAAATAAAAAGAAATGAGAATTACAAATGGCACGTGGTAGGAGAAGGCTCTGTTAAGGATTTGCATAGAGACCAAGAAGTTACGTTTCATAAACCTGAAGAACCAAGAAGTAACACCTTCCTAAACTTGAAGAACCAAGAAGTTATGCCTTGATAAACCTGAAGAACCAAAAAGTTACGCCTTCATAAACCAGAAGAACCACAAAGTTACACCTTCATAAACTTGAAGAACCAATAAGTTATGCCTTGATAAACCTGAAGAACCAAGAACTTAAGCCTTCATAAAATCAGTTCATGAACCTGAAATACATAGTAACTGTCACGATCCATCTTTGGATCTGTGGCAGATCTGGTTTCCCTCAGATTTAAACCTTTTTTCCTTTTCTGGTCATTGGGGGCTAATGCAGTTTTCTCCTCCCGGTGGCCGCTGGTGTTTTTGCATTGCATTGCTGCTGGGTCAGCTGATGTTTGTGACCACTCCCACCATCCTTTAAAAGGTCACCTGGTTCATCAGCTGACTGTTGGTTATACAGGTCCTTTGGATACCAACCTTGCTGGAATAGGAGCTTGCTGAGTGCTGTTGTTCTACAGCTGAATACTTATTCCTGGTGCCTTACTCTGCTGTGCGGTGCATTGCAGCAGAGAAAGCTAAGTGTGATGTTATTGTTTCTTTGTTACTTTGTAGTTTGTGCATTCACCTTTTGGTATTGTGTTCCCCTCACTCTTATGTTGTTTATTCCTGTTTATTTTCTTTGTGGTGCTGTTTACACTGTTCACTCCCTGGGGTAGGGGTGGGGGTTTAGTTCAGGGTTTAACAGGAGACAGGGACAGGTCAGTGACTTGGGCCTCCCTACCTTCAAGGGTACCCCCAAGTTAAGGAAAGACAGGGCTTCCTCTAGCCTGAGGGGCAGTTCAGAGGCCCAGATTCCTCATCTCCTGTTTTCCTATTTCTGCCCCGTGACAGTAACTTTTTGAAAATACTTGAAAGTTTAACCTTAAAGTGAAACACGCTCCTACAACCTTCATCGTAAATGACAAAAAGCAAAGTGGAAATCCAAATCCAGGATAACATATTCCGCACCTGTACACTAAAATCCATGGCTGCTGACGGGTATATGCTGTGTATACTCTGGAGTATAATAACCACCTGGGGGGGCTCCAGAAATATTGCACAAGTCTTTGTTGTTTCAAGAGTTGGAAACACTCAAATGGGTCATCTTATGTTATATTAATCATCGAATTAATATTTTAATTCAATTTTTCTTTCTAGTTTTGTTGCTCATGGCATTTATAATTTTACTCTTTTAAAATCCTGAGTAATGATTTACTTTGATTATCATGCTGTACCGCAGGGTTGTGAGATAACAGACTTCACAGTCTTAGGAGATTCCAAGATGATTATGGTGGCACTTAAGCACTTTTTAATGGGACTTTTGCTGCTCACGTGTCAGGTAATTGTTTCATAAGTAAAGACGCTGGATTTTCGCAGTTTTGCAATGGCCATTTCATTCCAAATTGTCTTTTTGGCTGATGTCTGTAGATGAGTGAATTGATTTTAAAGTAATCAAATTCCCTATCAATTTAGCTCCAAATTTGAATTTTAGCAAATCAAAATTTTTTTAAAGATTTGCTATGCATTAATTTAGCAAAATGGCAGGTAGGGCGGTGCCATTTTGTCAGAGTCTGAGGCCGGTAAGTGTCAAAAATACCCAATGAATTATTATTCTAACTTCTTATCTGATCTGCTCCTCTTTGGTGTTCTTCACCCTTGGGGTCTTCCGCTGGTGCTGCAGACTAGGCACCAAGACTTTACATGCAGCACACATTGATAACGTCAATGACGTGCATTGCACCTCGGGTGATGTTGTTGGAATTAGTTAGCAATAATGTCCTTCAGAAGACACAGAGGGAGAAGAAGACAGAAGAAGAGTCAACAGAAGGACCTAGTGGGGAAAGGTGGTGGGACAAGTTGGGAAAGGTCAGTATAAAAGTGTTATGGTTAATATTTTAAAGCTTGGTTTCAATTACACTGGTCTACATATTTTCTAAAGTTTGTCAGGTTCGGTTATGAAATGAGACATTTCTCAATAATATTGACCTCCTAAATTGAAACTGACAATGAAAATTATTAGTTGTCTCTTTTTTTTTCTATGATATCAAAGAGTTTTTCTTTTACAGCTACATATTATTAATGCATTAAAGTTTCAGTATTTTGAAACATTATTATGTTTGCAAATATAAAAATGCAGTATTCTTTGTTATGCCAATTTTCTGATATTTATTTAGAGGAAACTTAGCAACAATTCTGATAACTAAAACATGTTAAACAGTACTGTGAATTATAAAATGTTACAGAAATTGCTCTACAACATCTGTCCCTCATTCGGCGACACTTCTTTTTTGCTTGTCTCTTGTACTCCTGCATTGGATCATCTCTTACTATTATCCAACAGTAATTTGTAAGCATTAATGGCTTCCATATTCCTTGATATCTTTTCTCCATAGCCGCAATATCTTGGTGAAATCTCTCACCGTGATCGTCGCTCACTGCTCACAGACAATCACTGCTGAAAGACAAACCAATGGGTCTGGATTCAATTAGTCATCTATACAGTATTACGTGCCGTCTGTTACATTTTGGTGGTATATAACCAGGCCCAGTTCCAGGTTTTCATGGTTCCTGGGTGAAAGAGTCTCAGTGGGCCCCTTTAACACATACCGTGGTTAATGATGCACCCCTTCCCTGTGCAAGCCCCCCAACATGTAGCACCATATGCATGCAGTATTTGCCAAATTCCATGTGCAAGAGAAATGAAATGCAACATCACCCTCTAATGTTGCAAGGCCCACACATGCAACATTAACCCATTCCCTTTGCAAGCCTCTGCAACATGCAGCACCATGCATTCATGACCCCTTCCCTGACAAGACTAGCAACATCAACCCCTTGCTTATTTAAGACCCAAACATGCCACATCACCCCTTTATTTATGCAAGCCTCCACAACCTGCAGAACCGTGCACGCAGTTTCTGCACATTCCCTGCACAAGACAAATGATATGCAACCGTCATGTGGCAACCTGATCCACTTTTTGTGACACCAAGTATCAGACCACTTACACTTAGTCCTATGTATAAATAATTAAAATATATAATTTGTATCTCCACACAAACCCATTATGCAGCTTCCCCGTCCTCTCAGGATCACGTATAGAGAAGTCTCATCTCCAGCAGCTTCAGCACGCTGCTTCCAGGCATCGGGTATTGGGCAGTCTGCACTGAACTAAAGGAAGTCCCGCCCTTCCTGTGACATCATCCCCTTACACGGGAGCAACTCCATTTTAGACACTACCCAGAGTTGATACTAGGATACAGCATTGTGCTGGAGATGCCCCCAATAGCAGCACCAGACCCAACGGAAAATGGATGGATGCGGCAACCGGCAAGCAGCACATACCATTTCCCTGACAGTGAGTGGGCCACCCGTTTGTCATCCATATAGTATGAGGTGCTTTTTGTGGTATATAACACTCTAAAAAAGCATTGAAATATTTGTCTGGATCTATTTGTCATCCATAGAGTATTAGGTGCTATCTGTTACATTTCAGTGGTATATAACACCTAAAAAAAATTGAAAAATTTGTCTGGATTTAATTACTCATCCATATAGTATTATGTGTTTTGTGTTAAATTTCGGTGGTATATAACACAAAAAAAGTTCCTCTTTTTTATAAATTCAGTTATTCATTCATGCAGTTTAACGCACCTATTGTTACATTACAATGGTATATAAAACTCCAAAATAACCTTCCAAAATTTTTTGTGGATTCAGTTGGTCATCCATACAGTTTAACGTTGGGTTCAAACTTTTAAAAACCCTATGACCAGGAAAAGTTCACAAAATATTTTTGTTAAAAAAAATTGACTGTTGTCATGCATAATTTAGAACTTGGTTTGTGTGCAATCTCATTGGTTTGAAATAAAAAACAAAATTGGCCTACTAAAAGTGCACAAATTTGGTCCCTCGGTTCTCGGTTTCCAGCTGCCACTCCATGTGTGGCATCCCCGTCTTGTACCAACACGTTTCCAGGAACATCACCAGTTTCCTTACCAACATGGTACTGGGATTATCCACTTAATGATCGACATGTGGACAAGCGCTTGTTGGCAGGGACGCTACATTTCACTGACAGCACACTTGGGGATCATTGTGGAGGCTGGGCCGAGTCTCACCTTGGCATGGCACATGTGCTACCAACGCCAAGGATTGATGGCCCTATTTCTATCAGGGTATCCTCTACCTCCATCACCAGTTATTGTACCCCCTCCTACTCCTCCTCATCCTCCATCTCCACGTGTTATCTCAGAGCGCACATCAGCAGGAAGCTCTGCAGCACTGCCTCAGAGGCTCTGCTGAAGCTAATTTGTCTAGGAGACAAACTATACATCACAGCAGTTATTGAAATGAATAACAGACCTGACAGATCTGTGGTTCTCGCTGCTAAACCTCTAACCAGGCATGGTCATGTGTTTTAATGGCTGTAATCTGGTGGCGACTGTGAAGCTTGGAAAACTCACACACGTACAATACTTGGCCCATGTACTCAACTTGGTTGTTCAGCGGTTTCTGAAAACTTACCCATAATTGCCAGAGCTTCTGGGGATGGCATGCCGCGTCAGCGCCCATTTTTGCAAATGATTCAGCAGTGTTTACAAGTGCCAGTTCACTGACCGGTGTGCAGTGTGGAGTTCTTGCTGGAACTCCACACTGCACATGCTGGCAAGGCTTTGTGAGCAGCAGAGGCCAGCTGTCAAATCCAAACTCCAACATGCCCATCGATATTCTGGTCAGCCTCCGCACATAGCAACTGAAGAGTGGGAATGGATGTCTGACATTTTTCTCCAAAATTTTGAGAACTCCACAAAGATGGTGAGAGGTGATCATGCCACTTCTGTGCCAGTAAACAGATGTTGCTGACAATTAAACATGAAGCTTTGCATGTGGACCAGGTGGAGATGGAGAAAAATGAGAGAGGGAGATACTACTCAGCCCAACCTCATCTCATCTGCTCAGAGCAGATTGGGTAACAGTGAGCACATGAAGGCTGAGGAGGTGTAGGTGGAACAGGAGTTAGTTGATAGCGCAACAGAGGTTAGTACCCACACAAACTTTGTCCCGTTTCTCCTATGTGGATGGGCTGAGGAGAGGAACGAGGAAGAAGAGATGGAGGAAGAGAAGGAGTGGGAGATGGAGAATAGTCATCATGATGGAGACAGGGAAGTGTTGGCTGTAGGACATTGGCACATATGGCAGACTTTATGCACCACTGCCTTTCTCGTAATTTTCACGTTACATTCATAATGGCCAAAAAAGTGATGATTGTACCCCATGCTAGACCCACACTAAAGGAGAATCTTGCATTTTTCCTTCCTGAGGCAGAGAGGTCTAGTAAAATGGTGCTATAGCAGAAGGCCATTGTGGAAAATATGTTGGAAAAATTCCCATCAGACAACCCTAGTGGCAGGGATCAAGCTTCCTTGGCCAACCAAGGAGGAAAGGCTATGGAGACAGACCACAGAAGCTGGGGTACACTGTCAAAGGCCTGTGCCAATTTCATGATACCATCCCAGCATCCAAGCCCTGATGATTGGGTATTTTTGACAAAGAGGGAATATTTTTTTTAAGATGGTCAAGCAATACCTGACCAACAAAACCAGTGTACTCACTAATTCCTCCTCGACCTTCAGCTATTGGGTCTCAAAGCTGGACACCTGGCATTAGCTGTCCCTCTATGCCTTGAAGGTGTTGTGCTACCCTGCCACTAGCATCTTGTCTGATCAGGTTTTTAATGCCGCTGGTGGGATCAGAACAGGAAGTGCTAACAGGCTCACTCTGATAAAAATCAACAAAGCTTGTATTAGCCAAAACTTTTCCACACCACCACATGATAGCAGGACATAAAATGTTTTTAATTTTCAACATATGAATGAGGCTCACTAGTTGTTGCCTTAAAGGGTCTATGGATGACTGATGACTTACTTATAATTTTTCACGACTTTTCACTTTTTGTTAAGCCTTTATTAGTGTAGGAGTGCATCAACTACACTTTAAAAATATTTTAATGATGCCCTCCAGTTGTTGCCTTCAAGAGTCTATGGCAGGGGTGGGGAACCTCAGGCCTCAGGGTCATTTATGGCCCTCGATGATCTTTTATCAGGCCCCTGCGCAGATTCTCAGGGTCCGCATTATTGGGCAGGGAGATGTACTTTGATTACAACCAACTCATTAATTTCTTCTTGTTCTGTTAGTACACACATGCAGTGTTCACTACCGAACACTGAAGGGCATGCAATGAAAGATTACATCCTGAAACCAATGCCAGAGTCAGGATGTACTTTGTGGCCGGAGTTTGTACGGCCCCCGAAGGATGATATAAATATCCAAATGGCCCTTAGTGGAAAATAGATTCCCACCTCTGGTCTATGGATAAGCCTACCCATTTGTTTCTTGGCTTTGCACTATGTGTAGGGATACCATGTTAGGTGTCGAGTTCCCGCCACTGCACAGGGGGAATCTCGAACCACCTCCGCTGCAGTCTCCCATTCTTCTCCAGCAGCAGTGGAGTCTGCTCAGTGGAGACATTGGTCCCAGCATCTGGCACAGCCCGATACTGTGCGGATGATTACTGCTGCCTTTCCAGGCTCAGCCATTGTAGCCAGTACTGGTCAGCGGCGAGCAGATGTCTCTGGGACTAAGTCCTGCTTTTCCCCTTCTGAGCATGCCCAAAGGAAGACTTCTCGTTGGAGGTCAGGAGTCACATGCTCAGGTACTGTAGCAACTCCCATTGGTCCTCCAGAAAGGTCCTTGTCTGCTGCAGCTATAAAAGGTTCGTATGGCCGCATGGCCATACGCTAGTATCAGCTTATGTTATGAGCTTTGCTTTTTGGTGGTCATGTCTGCTTGTGGTCAGGTTCAGCTGAAATAAGCACCTAGAATACGGTCACCTCCAGTGAGGAGTTTTGTGTGTTTGAATTTAGGGCAGGCGTATAGCCACTATAATTCCGGCTCCACCAGAGAGGAATTGTTTGTGTGTTTAGCTGACTGCATGACCACTAATTGCTTTCTGCTCTGTTAGGTAGCTGTGATCCTCTTTGAGGTTAACAGGGCACAGCGTTTTCCTATCTAGGTGACTCTGTGAAGTAACAGAGTTCGCTTATACCGCCATATAGTGCCGCCAATTGCTAGCAGCAGGTTCCTCTCCTGCACGGTGGACCCCAGACTGCGAACGCACCTTTAATATATATATATATATATTTGGTGCGTTCTGCCAGCCCTAACATACCATAACTATACTTTGTTCACATTATTTGAACAGTTGGTGCCTTTAAGGGTCTATGGATGACCCTGCCTATAATTTTTGCTAACTTTGTACTGTTCAGAACTTTTCTGAGTGTAGTAGTACCACAATTATACTTTGTTCAAAATATTTGAATGAGGTACTACAGTTGTTGCCTTCAAGGGTGCATGGATGACCCTGTTTGTCATTTTTGGCAGGCACTGCACTAAGTGCACAGCCTTTATGAGTCTAAGGCCAGAGTCACACTACAGTGAGATAGGGCTGAGTCTCGCTGGTTAAAAGCAAACGTTGGCACCGGCACTCCGGAGCGGAGCGTGCGGCTCCATGTAGTTAGAGCACCCCCAGACACAGGGCCACAGGTTACTCGGTACCGGTCCTGTCTGTCTCAGTTCTGGGGTTGTCACGGTGGCTGGACCCGGTCCGTGACCCTGCTAAAGGGCGTCCAATAAAAGGGGTGATGGTAGTTTGTCAAGTTTTCGTGACGCCACCTGTTGTACTCGGCCAGTGAGACCGACGCTGCTTGGGGTCCATTGGGGTGATGTGATGGCAGCTAGATGGTATACCTTCCCACAGGTGAAGTGTGTCCCCAGGGCTTCCCGATAATGTAGATGGCGATGGAGTGAGGTGCAGTAAATAATGAGGACACAAGGTTGCAGTCTCTTTACCTCTTTACTGAAGACTTCAGGATCCTCAATCCAGAGCACTGTTAACAGGGCTGTCTGAGACTGGCCGGCCCGAAGGCACAGCCAGAGTTCCCTCTGCAGGTGGAAATCGTGGCCTACCACTAGCGCCTGTGTGTTGTAGTGCTTCCCTGCTGAGCATTCGGGATAGTCCTCACAACTTCTGCTCTCATTCGTTCCAGCTCTTTCTAGTTCTTTCTATTCTCCGTCCCCCAGGTTTGTAATGGCTAGGACGCACCCGTTTGACGGGAAGGCTCGGAGCTCTTCCAGGACCCTAGAGATGCCCCTCTCCACGCGTTGCCCCCTATGTCTGCTTAGGTGATGTAAGGTAGACAGCCAACCTATAATTAACAGTCCTGCGGTATTTGAAGTAAGGCATAAAGTCAGTTACTTCCTCGATTTTCCGGGCACCGGCTACGCGCCTCAGTAGGATGTTGCCGTTCTCCGGGCACGACTCCTACTGGCTCTCCTTTGTGCTTTGATCTCGTTTCTCACTGTCCACAATATCCTTCGCTTCGAGTCCTTTCTTTGGATGCTGCCGCAGATAGCACAGGCGCGGCTCCGTAACGTTCTATCCTTGTCGCTAGGTGCCTGCCAGGTTCCCACGCCTGACAGGAACCCCCCTGAATCTTCCCCCTGCAACACCCCCTGCCACGGGATCTTGCCTGAACAAAACCCAGTCAGCTTCTGACTAACTTCCTATCCAACCCCTAGTTTTACCAGTGTGAGGAGTGGCCTAATAAATAAAACCCTTTGCTCCCCCTAGTGGCCGGAGTGTGAAGTGTACTGTGTGCTGGTGATACCTGGTCAGATGAACCATCACTCCCCTTAGTGGCAGAACGATACTACTGCAACGACCAGGTCTCTTGGGCGCTGCACTCCCACCCCCCTCCTCCCCCCCGGTTAAATCCAGTACTCCTGGACTGGGAAGAAGAACAACAATACATGTTAGCAAAAGTCATGCAAATTTTTGAAATGCAAGGAACGAATAAATATAACAATGCTTCCCTTTATGGGAGGTGAAAACACTTGAACGTTACAACTAAAAACAAGTTTCAATATTTTAAATAACACTCTATTCTATAGACTATAAATAATTCCTATTACCCAGCCGGGTATTCTACTAAGTGCAAATGCTTGAACAATAATTTAACTTCTCCTTTAAGGGCGTATAGGCTGAACCCACTAAAGGCTTACTATAAAATACTATAAGGCAAACTTAACTTTTTCTTTACTTTTTCTAAGTTCACAAATGCAGGACCGCCTAGCTCCTTGTCTGGGCCTACTGTCATCTGTTCTTCTGTCAGCGCAACTAACTATCTTTCTATGGTTCTCAGGAGGACTCTCTAACCCCTACGGGTTCACTGTGTTGAAATTCGGCTTCCAACTTTTCCTGTCCTCAATCTCTAGTAACATTATTAACTTTTCCTAAATCTCAACATTATTAAAATTTTAACTTTCTCAAGGCAACATTATACTTAAGTGCAACACATGAACATTCCCTTTAAGAGGGAACTAAGTCTCTTTGAGGTAGTGCAGATTCTCTCTATCTGCAAGTCCTTTGGAAAGCAAGACCTTCTGTACTGTATTCGGAAACAGTCTCTTCGCAAAGTCTTCTTTCCTTTGTAAAACCAGTAGAGGGCACCTTTAAGGAGGTGCGAACTATTTACAAAACAGTTTTTGAACCATTTACCGTCTATGATTCGGCAGTCTTTTAACAATGATGAACTTGTACAAGGTAGGAAAATGTAAAACAATAGGGATCCCGGGTCAACAAAGGGATCCCTTTAATAAATAACCCTAGACGGGTTTAAAGCAGCAAAAACAGGAAACAGTTAACTATGTACAGTTGTCGGGGTTTCGAGGTTTATTGGGATTCCAGTGGTTGCAGCTCTGCTAGCAGCAGTGGGCGGGGCCATCCGCCCGGGTACCTGTGACCACCAGGTGTGATTCCAGGGGCCCCTTTGCTCCAGACAGGGGTCTGGGTGGCTACAGTTCTGGACCCCGAAACAGCCTGGGTGCTAGCCATCACTGAGGCCAATCTTTCGGCTACCACAGTGGTGGTGGTATCCACGGTGCACGTGGTGGTCTTGACAATGGTGCACGTCGGGGTAACCACCATAGTCTTGGTGATAGTGGTAGACCGGTCACAAGGGGGCACCTTTGCTACGGGGAACGGCTTCTCCGACGCTTTTGTCGGGCATGTCATGGGGCCTCGCCGCTTGTGGACGTTCAGGGAGAACCACCCCCTTTCCCCAAAGTGCCGGGTGTAGGTGACCTGTCCCCCGGGTAGAGATCCCGGTCCGGGTGGCCCTCTCTGAGATGGGATTCCACATCCCTCTGGTTCACGAAGACCTCCGCATACAGGTTGGGCTCTTTAATGAAACCCCATCCCCCATGGAGCTTGAAGTTAAAGACTGTGCCCTGCCTGCGTGGGGCCTGGTGGGTGGTGCGATCTTTGCGGGCCCGGTCCTTCACCGTGTGGTCCCGCTGGTAGTGGGTCTCTCGCCTGGCCTGGTACTCCCTCTCCTTCTCCTCCCACTGTTGGTCTAGCTGAACCTGATATTCTTCCCAGCTGAGGGCCTCCACCATCTCTCCTTCCTGTGTCTTCACCCCGGGGAACCCCATGAAGTCAGATGCCGGGTTCACCCAGCGGCACACTGTGCGCTCTGCATAGACCTCACCTGGCATGGTGAGCAGCGAGATCGGGGCCTTCAGGAAGTGCTCCATGCCCGTGGCCCGATCCCAGTGCGGAAGGCGTTGGAGCGTATGGGTCCCAGGGGGAGGGGGTGCTGCGACGGGGCCTATCAACAAGTCCTCCGCCAGCAGGGTGGGGTCGGGGGACTCACCGGCCGGTATGGCTTCCTCCATCGCAGCTGGCTCTGGTAGCAGCAAAGGAACCGATGACGGGGGGTCCTCTACCGGCGCCTCCTGGCACGAGGCCTTGGTCACTATCCACAATTGGAGGAGCTGCTCCATCAGGTCCTCCAGCTCAATCTGCAGGAGACCGGTCCCAACCGTGGAGATCTGGCTGCTGTGCTCGTCCGGGTAGCTAGGAGAGTCCTCTGCTTCAACCCCGCATTCTGGGTCTGAGCGACTGGCCATGGCGTCCTCCACGTGGGTCACTTCCTGGTCTCTTTCCCACTCTCTCCTTCGTGGGCGGTTTCGCTTTCTTTGTCTCTGCCCTCCATTGAGAATCAGGAGGCGGATCTCGGCTGCTGACGGACACGTCCTCAAGGTACAGAAATATTTAGACTGGGCGGCCATTATCTTTCGTGCTCTTCAGCTTGTGTACGCCCACTCCACGCCCTTCTTCTTCTCTTGCGCCCCTCGTGGCACTACAATGGTGGCAGTTTTGGCGGGAATCTTGCGGCAGATAGCAATACACAGTCTTTGCAATAAATCACAGTTCAAACACGTTTCAATCACAGTTCCAAGGCACACATGACCCAATTCTTCAGGCTTAAGTACGATCCTGTTTGTGTCGCCAAGTTAGAGCGCCCCCAGACACAGGGCCACAGGTTACTCAGTACCGGTTCTGTCTGTCTCAGTTTTGGGGTTGTCACGGTGGCTGGGCCCGGTCCGTGACCCTGCTAAGGGGTGTCCAATAAAAGGAGTGATGGTAGTTTGTCAAGGTTTTGTGACGCCACCTGTGGTACTCGGCCAGTGAGACCGACGCTGCTTGGGGTCCACTGGGGTGATGTGATGGCAGCTAGATGGTATACCTTCCCACAGGTGAAGTGTGTCCCCAGGGCTTCCCCATAATGTAGATGGCGATGGTGTGAGGTGCAGTCAATAACGAGGACACAGGGTTGCAGTCTCTTTACCTCTTTACTGAAGACTTCAGGATCCTCAATCCAGAGCACTGTTAACAGGGCTGTCTGAGACCGGCCGGTCCGAAGGCACATCCAGAGTTCCCTCTGCAGGTGGAAATCGTGGCCTACCACTAGCGCCTGTGTGTTGTAGTGCTTCCCTGCTGAGCATTTGGGATAGTCCTCACAACTTCTGTTCTCATTTGTTCCAGTTCTTTCTAGTTCTTTCTATTCTCCGTCCCCCAGGTTTGTTTTGGCTAGGACGCACCCGTTTGACGGGAAGGCTCGGAGCTCTTCCGGGACCCTAGAGATGCCCCTCTCCACGCGTTGCCCCCTATGTCTGCTTAGGTGATGAAAGGTAGACAGCCAACCTATTATTAACTGTCCTGCGGTATTTGAAGTAAGGCATAATGTCAGTTACTTCCTCGGTGTTCCGGGCACCGGCTACGCGCCTCAGTAGGATGTTGCCGTTCTCCGGGCACAACTCCTACTGGCTCTCCTTTGTGCTTTGATCTCGTTTCTCACTGTCCACAATATCCTTCGCTTCGTGTCCTTTCTTTGGATGCTGCCGCAGATAGCACAGGTGCGGCTCCGTAACGTTCTATCCTTGTCGCTAGGTGCCTGCCAGGTTCCCACGCCTGACAGGAACCCCCCTGAATCTTCCCCCTGCAACAGCCCCTGCCACGGGATGTTGCCTGAACAAAACCCAGTCAGCTTCTGACTAACTTCCTATCCAACCCCTAGTTTTACCAGTGTGAGGAGTGGCCTAATAAATAAAACCCTTTGCTCCCCCTAGTGGCCGGAGTGTGAAGTGTACTGTGTGCTGGTGATACCTGGTCAGATGAACTCCTTTAGTGCCATCAGACGTACCATCACTTCCCTTAGTGGCAGAGCGATACTACTCTGGGGTGCTGCATATTGCTATGCGGCTGCACGCTCCGCTCCGGAGTGCCGGTGCCAGAGCTTTGTTTTAACCAGCGAGACTCGGCCGTATCTCGCTGTGTGTGATCCAGGCCTAAGGCCACATTCACACGTTCCTTTTTATCATGCGGGTTCTCCCGCAGCGGATTTGATAAATCTGCAGGGCAAACCCGCTGCGGTTATCCCTGCAGATTTATCGCGGTTTGTCCTGCGGGTTCCGCTGCGGGTTCCGCTGCGGGATTTTACCCCTACTATTGATGCTGCATATGCAGCAATATGCAGCATCAATAGTAGTGTTAAAAATAATAAAATCATGATGATATACTCACCCTCTGATGTCCCAATCTCCTCGGCGCTGCAGGCGGCGGTCCGGTTCCAAAGATGCTGTGCGACCAGGACCTTCGGTGACGTCACGGTCATGTGACCGCGACATCACCGAAGGTCCTGGTCACATAGCAAACCTGAGACTGGACGGCTGCGTGCAGCGCTGAGACTTCAGAGGTGAGTATATAATGATTTTTTATTTTAATTCTTTTTTTTTAATACAAATATGGTTCCCGGGGCCTGGAGGAGAGTCTCCTCTCCTCCACCCCGGGTATAACCCGCACATTATCCGCATTACTTCCCGCATGGTGGGCACAGCCCCATGCGGGAAGTAAGCGGATCAATCCATTTCTATGGGTGCAGAATCGCTGCGATTCTGCACAAAGAAGTGACATGGTCCTTCTTTTTTTCCGCAGCAATTCAGCGCGTTTTTTTTCGGGTTTTTCCGCATCATGTGCACTGCGGTTTCTGTTTTCCATAGGGTAACATTGTACTGTACCCTGCATGGAAAACAGCTGCGAACCCGCAGCAGCAAAATCGCCGCTGTTCCGCAGTAAAAACCGCATAGTGTGAACATGGCCTAAGAGTACCACTACATGACAAATTAAATAAAATGTACACGAGTTTCTCCTTTATGTCTAATACAGGGTGTATGTGAGTGCATCTTCCATCACATTTTTGGCAGTTCTTGCTTCCTTCATAAATTACACAGAAATTTTTTCCTTTTTTTAAATCAATTTTGGTTTACTTAAATTATTTTTTTTTTTTAAACTTTTTAAATTTTGTCTTATATACAAGTCATTATAAATGTTTCTTAACATTTTTTTCCAGTAATCTCCAATTTCTTTTTGATTTAGAATTTTTTTGTCAGTTCTTAAACAGGAGTAAAAGTGTGACACCATTCTGTGCTCCTAGGTGTCTTCCCCATGCTTTTCTTTTTACATCCATTTGAACATTTTCACTGCCCCCAGACCTCCTTATAGGGTCTGCTGGAAAAATGCTCACATTTTCCATTGACTCTCATTTACTCATTACTCGAAACGAGCAACCCAGCATTAGGAATTGCTCGGTTCGAGTAACAAACATCTGAGCATCTTAGCTCTCTCTCATCTCTAGTTCCAAGGTCTCTCCAGCGAGCTATTATACTCTTCTCGACCTTCAACTTTTTGGTGCTACCACTCAGATGCCCGATTCTCGGATAGCTTGCCTGCCCCATCACTTCTCTTCTGTCTTTAGTCTCCTTCATGATTTGGGGCCTGTGGCACTCATTAGGCCTCACACAAGGCATCATCCAGAAGACTAAAGTTAGAAGAGAAGATTAAAGTTGGAGGGAGAAAGCGAACTATTGGAGAATGGGGCGGGAGATCTGGCACCAGGACACAAAAGAGGCAATGTGAGTACAATATTTTTAAATATGAAACCTTTTCCCAATAAAATGACAGCCATCCAATTTTTTTGCGAAAATCTAAGAGTTTGATTTACCTTTAATCGATTTGCTCAACTCTGGTATGCAATACAAATCAGTGGGGTCATTATAGGTTGTAAATAGTGATGAGCGAATATACTCGCTACTCGCGATTTCTCGAGCACGCTTCGGTGTCCTCCGAGTATTTTTTAGTGCTCGGGGATTTAGTTTTTCTTGCCGCAGCTGAATGATTTACATCTGTTAGCCAGCATAAGTACATGTGGGGGTTGCCTGGTTGCTAGGGAATCCCCACATGTACTTATGCTGGCTAACAGATGTAAATCATTCAGCTGCGGCAAGAAAAACTAAATCTCCGAGCACTGAAAAATGCTCGGAGGACACCCGAGCGTGCTTGAGAAATCTTGAGTAACGAGTATATTCGCTCATCACTAATTGTAAACTGTTTTGAAGACATGGAATTTCAAGTTTTGCTTGAAAGTTTGAAATGTAGGGGATAATCGGATGTGTTGGGCCAGAATTCTACAGGATGGAGGATAGAAGTCTTGCAGATGATTGGATGAGGAACGTACAATTGTGGAGGAGAGAAGGTCTTCGGAGGACCAGAGATTATGTGGTGTAACATATCAGTAGAGATTAGTTCAGAGATATGTGGGGGAGGCAGATTATGGACGGTTTTGCAGGTCAGTGTTAGTTACTTGAAGTGGATACGTTGTGGAATTGGGAAGCAATAAAGGGATTTGCAGAGGGGAGAAGCGAAGGAGTAGTGAGGACAGAAGTGGGTTAGTAGGGCAGCAGAGTTATGGACAGAGTGGAAGGGTATGATGATGCAATGGGGGATAATGAGGTCCTAGACCCCACATGGAGTCAAGGCCATCCAAGTGACTTGGACAGTTCAGAGGAAGAGGTGGTGGTCACTCTGCCCCAGCTGCACAGCAAAGAAGGGAGCAGGGTGCAAAAGCACCGAGGCTTGCTTGTAGCAATTAAGTTGGCCAATCATTTTCTCTGTCCATGTTGCCACCTCCACCTACTCCGCTTTTTCCACCACCTCAGCATCCGATCAGAAGGTGCGGACAGTGTGTGCGCGCTTTTGGCGTGCTCAACCTGCTGCTACTCACCTGTCTATGGTGCAGCCATACTTCTATGTTCTTGCTTCCCACCATATATGCAACATACCAACAAGGTGGAACTCCACGTTGCATATGCTGGAGAGACTGTGTGAGCCGCAGCAGGCAATAGTGGAGCTTTTTATAAATAGCTATCTGGCATTGCTATGGGGAGAAATATTGCAACTACACATGTGTTGAGTATTATCAGCTGATTCAGAGAAAAATTTGTATGTATCAATCCATTGTAGATAAAACAAGTAGAAATGATTCATGTGTTTCATTAGTGTCACTGGGTGATTGCTAATCATATTATGCATAAATTGGAGGAATTGAAATGGGTATTGTCCAATCTGTGCAAGACTTGTGCTGTAAGTTTATCTTAAGCTAGTCTTGCAGAGAATAAATCAAATACCTCATCAAACTATTTGATAAGGAAGGTAATGTCTCCCTAATTGACCACTGGGTAAATGTAAAGGTCTGAGGCGGAAAAGGATTGGCGCATGTTCTACTCACCACCGAGGATTGCTGGATGTTTGTCCATATTGCCTCTTCCTCCATCACCTCCTCTTTTGCCTCCTCCTCCGGTCAACATAATACCTGCACCACCAACTTTAGCACAGCCAGGGGGAAACTACAGCAGACTGTTTTGAAAGTCACATGATTGTTGGAAAAATTCCACATTGCGCAGGCGCTGTGGATGGGGATCAAAAAACAGCCAGATGTATGGTTGATGCCGATAAACCTCAAGCCCGGCTTGGTGGTGTGTGACAACAGGTGAAATCTAGTAGCAGCTCTGGGCCTAGCCAGTTTGTTGCACATCCCTTGCCTGGTGCATGTGGAGCGCCTGCTAGGACCATAGGGTACTCGGTTCCGGGTTCGGTGGATATTAAAGTGGTAGTCACGGTGGCAGCGAACTCGGTCCATGGCCCTGGGCGTCCAAGGTAACGGAAAGGTCTTTAAAGGGGTTGTTTTAAAAGAAAATAAAGAATGTTTGTGACGCCACCTGTGGTATTCGGTCAGGGATGACCAGCGCTGCTTAAAGGGGTCCACTGGGGATGATGTTATTGCAGCAATGATGGTGTGGCTTCCCACAGGTGAAGCTTAGTCCGCAGGGCTCCCAATGTAGTAAGCAAGGGTGATAGATGGTGTGGTGCCAGAAAGAATTACAGGACACAAGGTTGCAGTCCCTTTACCTTTTACTGGTAGTATACAGACACAGTCCTGGGTTCAGACCACAGGTGATGGTGAGGTCAGGTCAGCCTGGGAGCGATTTGCAATCCTCCTAGCCAGGTGGGGTTGGAAGCCTTCCTTACTGCTCTGTGTTGTAGTCCCTTGCTACCTAAGGCTTCACACAAGGTCCTTACTTTCTCTCTTTCCTATATATAGGACAATATCCGTATGGCAGGCAACTTGAGCCTTTTTACAGGTGTCCCTACTTGTGGCGACTCCGGGCTCTATATGCTGCTGTGCCTTCGGATGTAATGGTGGACAGGCGACTTGAAATCTCCTGCTGTGGGGCATACAGTTACCCCTACAACCTTGGAACTCCGGCCTCTGGTATTCTGCTCTGATTCTGGAGTGAGACCTCTCGCAGCTCCACTCCCAGTATCTTTCCTCTACTTCGCCTCTTCTCCGCTCACAGTCTCTCACAGACTGCTCTGTCAGGAACTGCAGCCCACGTGTCTGCATGGCTCCAGCTCTTCTCTAGACTGACTACCTGACTCCTCCTCCAGCCAGAATATATAGGGAAGCCACCCACAAACTGGATCAGAGCTCCCCCTTCTGGCCTGGAGTCAGAACAGTGTTGTGTGTACGTGTCACCTGTTAAAGGGATCCTTCCTCGCTTTCAGGCATGGGATCACCCTCTCCGTGAGGAAGGCAATATCACTGTAACAACCAGCTTCCTGGAGTGTTACATATGTGTTGGATTTGGGGATAAAGAGCTTCCTTAAAATTTACACAGATGCGGTATGTCAGAGAACTGCTGGTGAACGTGCGGGCTGTCTGTGCATACTTTCAGTGTTCTCTAGTGTTGAGCGATACCGTCCGATACTTGAAAGTATCGGTATCGGATAGTATCGGCCGATACCCGAAAAATATCGGATATCGCCGATACCGATATCCGATACCAATACAAGTCAATGGGACATCAAGTATCGGAAGGTATTCTCATGGTTCCCAGGGTCTGAAGGAGAGGAAACTCTCCTTCAGGCCCTGGGATCCATAGGGATGTGTAAAATAAAGAATTAAAATAAAAAATATTGATATATTTACCTCTCCGGCGGCCCCTGGACTCAGCGCGGGTAACCGGCAGGCTTCTTTGTTCAAAATCAGCGCTTTTAGGACCTGAGAATCACGTCCCGGCTTCTGATTGGTCGCGGGCCGCCCATGTGACCGCCACGCGACCAATCACAAGCCGCGACGTCACCGCAAGGTATTAACGCGCTCATTTTTAAAAATGAGCGCGTTAATGACTTTCAAAGACGCAGCGGCTTGTGATTGGTCGCGGCCACGCGACCAATCACAAGCCGCGACGTCACCGCAAGCTATTAACGCGCTCATTTTTAAAAATGAGCGCGTTAATGGCTTTCAAAGACGTAGCGGCTTGTGATTGGTCGCGGCCACGCGACCAATCACAAGCCGCGACGTCACCGCAAGCTATTAACGCGCTCATTTTTAAAAATGAGCGCGTTAATGACTTTCAAAGACGTAGCGGCTTGTGATTGGTCGCGGCCACGTGTGGCCGCGACCAATCACAAGCCGCTACGTCTTTGAAAGTCATTAACGCGCTCATTTTTAAAAATGAGCGCGTTAATAGCTTGCGGTGACGTCGCGGCTTGTGATTGGTCGCGTGGCGGTCACATGGGCGGCCCGCGACCAATCAGAAGCCGGGACGTGATTCTCAGGTCCTAAATGCGCTGATTTTGAACAACGAAGCCTGCCGGTTACCCGCGCTGAGTCCAGGGGCCGCCGGAGAGGTAAATATATCAATATTTTTTATTTTAATTCTTTATTTTACACATCTCTATGTATCCGATACCGATACCCGATACCACAAAAGTATCGGATCTCGGTATCGGAATTCCGATACCGCAAGTATCGGCCGATACCCGATACTTGCAGTATCGGAATGCTCAACACTAGTGTTCTCACATTCATGCTGCTCGCCTGTGTGTGCTGCAGTGTCACTTCTGCCTTTCCACTCACCCTGTAATATGCGACCTAACCGCAAGGTGAAATCCACCTTGCATATGCTGGAAAGACGGTGCAAGTAGCAACACAGGATAGTGGAATTTAGGCTACTTTCACACATCAGGTTTTTGCCATCATTCACAATTCGGCGAGTTTTGAAAAAAAAAAAAAAAAGATCCTTTTTTTTTCGCCGGATCCGTTTTTTTTCTCATAGAATTGTATTAGCCCTGGATTGCGCCTGATGGCCACACGTTTCATCCATTTTTTGCCGGATCCGTAAAAAAAGCTATTTCCGACGAACATAGAAAACGTACAGAGGAACTTAATTTCTGTCTGGCAAAAAAACGCCGAGCGACTGATCCGGCGAAAAATGTATGAAACTGAGATGTGAAAGGATGAATCCGACCTCCGAATCCGGTTTTTAATGCATTCTCCATACAAATCATGCACATTTTCTGGTTCTCTCTCTCTCTCTCTCCATCCCCAGGTTCATTAAAAAAAAACAAAAAAAAAAAAAACGGATCCAGCAAAAACCGAATCCGTTGCATCAGTTTTTCACAATTTGCAACGGATCCGTTTCTTTCAGAAATTTGCTGGATCCTGCCTGAGGGCAAAAAACTGATGTGTGAAAGCAGCCTTAAGGTACCGTCACACATAACGATATCGTTAACAATATCGTTGCTTTTTGTGACGTAGAAACGATATCGTTAAGGAAATCGTTATGTGTGACAGCGACCAACAATCAGGCCCCTGCTGCGTTGGTCGCTGAGGAAAGTCCAGAACTTTATTTCGTCGCTGGACTTCCCGCTGACATCGCTGGATCGTCGTGTGTGACACCGATCCAGCGATGTCTTCACTGGTAACCAGGGTAAACATCGGGTTACTAAGCGTAGGGCCGCGCTTAGTAACCCGATGTTTACCCTGGTTACCAGCGTAAACGTTAAAAAAAAACACTACATACTTACCTTCAGCTGTCTGTCCCCGGCGCTGTGCTTCTCTGCACTCCTCCTGCATCCTGTGTCAGCGCCGGCCAGCCGGAAAGCACAGCGGTGACGTCACCGCTCTGCTTTCCGGCCGCTGTGCTCACAGTCAGTGCAGGAAAGCACAGCGCCGGGGACAGACAGCTGAAGGTAAGTATGTACTGTTTGTTTTTTTAACGTTTACGCTGGTAACCAGGGTAAACATCGGGTTACTAAGCGCGGCCCTGTGCTTAGTAACTCGATGTTTACCCTGGTTACCGGGGACCTCGGGATCGTTGGTCGCTGGAGAGCTGTCTGTGTGACAGCTCTCTAGCGACCAAACAGCGACGCTGCAGCGATCGACATTGTTAGTGTGATGGTACCTTTAGGGTGCAGAACTCACTGTTGAGTCACTCTGCACAACAACACCACTTCAAGACCAACCACACTGGTGAGTCACTCTGCACATCACCACCACTTGAAGACCAATGAGTAGTTCTCCATGAAGGATGTATGTGCTGTTTTGTGCTGCTTTGAGTACTTCATGAACATGGTCAGGGCTGATGACGCCATCATCATCGTTACTAGCCCACTTCTATGTTTTCTAGAAAAACAGAGGAGCAGGAACAAGGACAAGTCAAGCCATTATCCAGCCAGAAGTCCACACATGTTTTGGAGGATAGATTCCTGGTACACAAATGTTCAGCCAGGGGACAGTTTGGGAGGATGTGTAAAAGTATGTGGAGGAGGATGAGTCACAACCATGTTCACAGCAGGGTGGTACGGGTTGCACTGGAGAGACCCAGACAATACACCTCCAACTGAGGACAACTTGTTGCCTCTGGACAGCCTGGCACACATGAGGTCATACGAGATGCCAGGATCATTACAAGTGCTGATTACTGGGTGGTCACCCTGCTGAATCCCCACAACAAGCACAATGTGTCATCCTTATTTCCATCACTAGAGCGAGACCGGAAAATGTGGGAATACAAGTGCACGCTGATAGATGCGCTACTGACAGAGTCCTCACCTGACAGCAGGGCTCTGAGTGGGAGCACAAGGCAGACTAATGGGAGGAAGTCGCCAAAAAAGCTGGGGCACTGGCAATACTTCAGAAGGGATAGTTAGCAGGGCAGAAATGTGGAAAACCTTACTCAGAATGTTGCAAAATCAAGCACCACCATCTGATATGGTCCCTATATCGATAGAGTAAAAACAGAGGCTTTTTGGCACAGTACTCCCCAAAGGCGTTTTGCTAAAATAGAAACAAAGCCTTTTTGGCACAGTACACACAGAGGCTTTTTGGCACAGTACACATAGAGTCTTTTTGAGAAAGTAGAAACAGAAGCTCTTTGGCACAGTCCACACAGGGTTTTTGGCACAGTCCACACAGAGGCGTTTTGACACAGTACTCACAGAGGTTTTATGGTACAGTACAGAGTCTTTTTGGCTCATAAATAGGAAAGACATGGCTGCATACTAGAATTTTTTTTCGATACACCCCTCACAAAAAGATGGCTGCAGAGAAGAATTTTTAAAAACTTGTCCTAAAAACTCAGCTGCAGAGTACAAATTTGTTTTCGAAAAACTGCTCATGTAGACACAGAGGTACAATAAAATTATTTGTTTGGCCTACAAATGGCAGAGATGCAGGTGCTGAGATTTATTTATTTACCACACTACTAGAAAAGACACAGCGATAGAGAAAAATTATTTGTTTGTCCTATAAATAGTAACAAGATGGCTGATGTCAGTTACTTATTTCCAAGACTACTACAGAGCACACAGCGATACCGAAAAATTATTTCTTTGGTCTAGAAATGGCAAAGAGACGGCTGCTGAGATATATTTAGTTACCACACTACTGGAAAAGACACAGTGGTACATAAAAATTAATTGTTTTGCCTATAAATAGCAACGAGATGGCTAAGGCCAATAATTTATTTATTTCCCAGACTACTAAAACATACCACTTTAGAAGAATTATTTATTTGGCCTGAAAATGTCAATGAGACAGTTGCTGAGACTTATATATTTGTCAAACTACTAGAAAAGACACAGCTGGACAGAAAAATTATTTGTTTGGCCTACAAATGGCAACGAGATGGCTGATGTCAATTATTTCTTTGCAATGCTACTAGAAAACACACAGTGGTCCTGAAAAATTCTTTATTTGTCATATAAGCGGCAACGAGATGACTGAGGCCAGTTATTCATTTCCCAGGGTGCGAGAAAACATATACCATTTTATAAAAATTATTTCTTTCTCCTAGAAATGGCAACGAAACAGCTGTTGAAAATTATTTACTTACCATACTATTAGAAAAGACAGCGATACAGAAAAAAATATTTGTTTGGCTTACAAATGGCAAAGAGATGGCTGCTGATATTTATTTGCAACACTACTAGAAAACACACAGCATTCCTGCAAAATTATTTATTTGGTCTATAAATGGTAACGAGATAGCTAATGCCAATTATCTATTAGTAATACTATTAGAAAACACAGTGGTCCTGAAAAATTATCTCTTTGGCCTGTAAATGGTTATGGGATGGCTGATGCCAATTCTTTATTTGTAACACTACTAGAAAACACGCAGTGGTCCTGAAAACTATTTCTTGGACCTAGAAATGGCAAGAAGATGGCTGATGCCAATTATTTATTTGGAACACTACTGGAAAACACCCAACGGTCCTGACAAATTATTTATTTGGCCTATAAATGACAATGCATTGGCTGATGCCAATTATTTACTTGGAACACTGCTCGAAAACACACAGCAATCCTGAAAAACTATTTATTTGGCCTATAAATGGCAACAAAATGGCTGATGCCAATTTGTTATTTCCCAGACAACTAAAAAACACACACAGGTTTAGAAAATGTATTTCTTTGGCCTAAAAATGTCAATGAGACGGCGGATACAAATTATTTATTTCCTAAGCTATTAGAAAACACAGAGTGGCTAAAAGGCACAGTACTCAGAATGTAAGCCCGCAAGGGCAGGGTCCTCACCCCTCTGTATCAGTCCGTCATTGTTAGTTTGTTTACTGTATGTGATATCTGTAATTTGTATGTAACCCCTTCTCATGTACAGCACCATGGAATCAATGGTGCTATATAAATAAATAATAATAATAATAATAATAATAACACTCTCAAAGGGGAGGGGCAGAGTACACACAGTGGCTTAAAAGCACTGTACTCCCACAGGCAGAGGGTGCAGAGTGCATACAGTGTCTTAAAGGCACAAGCTTGGGGTGCAGAGTACACACAGCGTTTTTTTGGCACAGTTCTCCCACAGATATGGGTTTCAGAATGCACACAGCAGCTTATTTGCAAAGTACACAGTAAGAATCTGTCCCTCACTCCAGCTGCGCCCTATCCCTACACTAATAAGATCAGAATGCCAGTAGCACTCATGATTCAGCCTTTAAATATGCTGGGTCATGTGGTGTGCTGTCCAATGATTGTCGTTGGTCCGAAATTGCCCACAGTGTAAAAACTTGCTGATTGGCTGCGTTGCAGCCTTTCAGCAAGCTTTATAAGACTGGCGAATCCAAACAGGAAACCAGACGTACAGTAAAATGTCCATATTCGGGGTTCATTACTGGACAGTAGGTGTCCTGTATGGACCCCAAACTTTACCGTTCGTTCATCACTATTAGTCCTATCCCTACCATTTACTCATACTCTCATCCCTATTAGCAATTTTTAGCATAACGGTAAAATGTTGCTATATTTTTGTAGACTTATACAATCCTTAAACCATTCATTTCTTTTTTGATCGATTATCACAAGACACCTCTGAAAATCTGATAATGGTGAAAACAATAAATATTAGAGGAGCAAATTTTTTACCTGTCTTCTTTTGATTAGCGAGAATCAAAAATCAATGAGAACCTTCTAGATAAGAAGTTGTCTAAAGGTACCGTCACATTTAGCGACGCTGTAGCGATCTAGACAACGATGCCGATCGCTGCAGCGTCGCTGTGTGGTCGCTGGAGAGCTGTCACACAGACAGCTCTCCAGCGACCAATGATGCCGAAGTCCCCGGGTAACCAGGGTAAACATCGGGTTACTAAGTGCGGGGCCGCACTTAGTAACCCGATGTTTACCCTGGTTACCAGTGTAAATGTAAAAAAAAAAAAAAACACTACATACTTACATTCCGGTGTCTGTCGCGTCCCCCGGCGTTCTGCTTCCCTGCACTGTGTAAGCGCCAGCCGTAAAGCACAGCGGTGATGTCACCGCTGTGCTTTACGGCCAGCCGGTGCTCAGTCAGTGCAGGGAAGCAGAACGCCGGGGGATGCAACAGACACCGGAATGTACGTATGTAGTGTTTGTTTGTTTTTTACATTTACCCTGGTTACCAGTGAAGACATCGCTGGATCGGCGTCACACACGCCGATTCAGCGATGTCTGCGGGAGATCCAGCGAAGAAATAAAGTCCTGGCCTTTCTGCTCCGACCAACGATGTCACAGCAGGATCCTGATCGCTGCTGCGTGTCAAACACAACGATATCGCTATCCAGGACGCTGCAACGTCACGGATCGCTAGTGATATCGTTGTTAAGTTGTTCAGTGTGAAGGTACCTTAATATTCTTGAGTTAATTATCTACGAGTGTCAGGTCAAACATTTTCAGCTTGACATTTACAGTAGGTCTGTAAAGGTTGAAGTTTTAGCAATGAAAATGTTATAAGTAAAAACTAAAAATCACCGATCAATCAACAAAAAGATATATAAAAAAAAGGGAATCTGGCAGCTGATACATGACTGATGACCAATCCAGGGGCAGCGTTTGAGGGTCAAACATACATTTCTAATACCATTCAACCTATGTTTGATACAGAAATTATTAGCTGTCAAGTTCCCTTTAAAGGGACTCTGTCACCTGAATTTGGTGGGACTGGTTTTGGGTCATATGGGCGGAGTTTTCGGGTGTTTGATTCACCCTTTCCTTACCCGCTGGCTGCATGCTGGCTGCAATATTGGATTGAAGTTCATTCTCTGTCCTCCATAGTACACGCCTGCGCAAAGCAATCTTGCCTTGTGCAGGCGTGTACTATGGAGGACAGAGAATGAACTTCAATCCAATATTGCAGCCAGCATGCAGCCAGCGGGTAAGGAAAGGGTGAATCAAACACCCAAAAACTCCGCCCATATGACCCAAAACCAGTCCCGCCAAATTCAGGTGACAGGTTCCCTTTAACTTTTCAACTGACAAACAAAAAAAACCAACATCAGAAATCAACTTTTTGACTAGCTTAATCTCACCATGAAAAGGTGCCGATGGGCTCTAAAGAATTATCTAGATATCTTTTGTTAGAAACATGCTTAAAATCTTATTGCTTTTTGGAATATTTAAAGATCCTTTATGATCTAGCACCTAAATGTTGTTATGCTCCATTCCCAGTGCGAGTTCAAAAGTTAAGTGAATCAATTCGCCAGACCCTTGAAAGGAGCTGGGTATGCCAGCAGGTAGGAGTCAATTCACAATGTTCTAGTCCAGGAATTTTTTTCGAATTTTGGTTCCCCTGGACGTCTTCCCTGACCGCTGGACCTGTCTCTTGAGTATTAATTCACTCATATTTTGTAAGGTCACATTACTATATAAATTTTGCCTTATGGCCATGACCCAATAAAATGTGTATGAGATTCCAAATCAATCATTGAAATGTGAACTCTTTGGTTGGTTTATGTCCCCTACCCCATTTTTGGGACAGATGGGCAAAATGCTTGGCATACATTCCCTCTTCAGTGTTGTCGACATATCTAGGAAGATTTCTCTGGGTAAGGTGGCTGACAACTCTTGTAATGCCTTCACCGGTGGCCATTTTGTTGGTCAATGAGCTTGTTTGTTAGCAGAACTTAAAACCCACTAGATGTCTCATCTCAAGATTTTGGTTATTTTTGTACCTGATGATTTTCCCTAAGACAGAGTGTAGGCAATGGTTGACTTGCACCCAGTCAACCATTGACACCAAAGTACATGAATGGTTGGCTGGACTCTAGTGCTGATTTTACACTGGTGCCCAGAAAAAACGAAAATGACCCAAATATACCAAATCTCCTGGTCAATTAAACCCTTTACTCTTTACCCTTTTTCAGTATTAATTATTAAGTCAGGCCTGGCTTTAATTTACCCAAGAGGATATAACAAATGGCCTATTGATATAGCAGTCTTTTCTCTTCGGAGACAACCGGTTATCTTCACCGGGACCTTTCCATTACTCATAGTCTTGTTCGAGTTGTTATCAAACATGACTTTTTCTTTCTCTTATCTCCAATTTATGGGAATCCATTAAGTGCCTTCACACCTCCAAGGTATTCTATCGGCTCATTAAGCACCTTCTTAACTCCTGACCCAATGCAAAGAAATGACAACGGGCGTTTTATCAATAGGTAGTAAGATGGATAATTTAACGGTAAAAGCTCTAATTGGTCTAATTCACTAACTGACCTCTCACCACTTGATTCACTAGTACAATTGAGCTCTGATAAATCCTTTAATTGTAAATTGCACACAGCTGTGAGCTGTTTCTCATGCTGGCACAAAAATACTATCATCGACTGTTTCATCTCTACGACCTGGTAATTTGAAGCATATGCAACTGTTCTTAACGCTGAAGGCTTGACATACCACAAACAGCAGATGTTGCAGCTGCCCCGGCGATGCTTTATTTAATTCAATTACGTCTTTTGGAGATATGTTAAGAAGCGACGAGCGAGACAAGGGAGGGCAAGGGAATGTTAAAAATGGAGCCCCTGGTTGAGGCCCAGGTGGCTCTGTAGGCAAATGATTGGGTGAATATCTAAATGATCTTTTTAATTGAGTAGACTGACGACTAATCAGGGTCATGAAGTGTTATCATACTGATGAGCTGAGTGGAGCCCTGGGTTGCTCTGCAATTAATGCCGCTTTTGTGAAAGGAGAAAAAGAATGATAATGTATGCCATCTGGCAATTGTTTATGATAAAAGCAGCGGTTTTCTAAAAATTCGACATAAATGTTATTCATAATGATCTAATCTTTTACTTTTTTTCTCAAACGTGAAAGCAAAATCCCAAATTCAAACCTCTAAAACTAAATTTTCTGGATAAGGCAAAACATTAAATTTGTGGCATGCGGTAGTTATTGGTTGTTTATGTCTTCTTGCTTGTTTAGATTTGTTGCAGTCACTTTTGCTATGTTTATGGCACTGAGCTACCATTTTAGTTCACAGTCAGGATGGGGATACTATTTGCTACAAGTTGAGATAGGCATATCCATTCGAGACTAATCAAATTTGCTTCAAGTCTAACCAAAAAATTTGGATTTGCTAGATTCCAAATTTTTGGAGATTCCATTCGCTTGGATTTGCTTGATTCTTTTTAAGGCCAGGAAGGAAAAACATGTATGCTCCGAGTCCTCACCCCTCATCAGTCCTTGTGCTGCACCTCCCCTCTTGATCCCCTGGTTGTTCGCTAACTGCCTTCGGCTCCAGTTTTTTTCAACTCATACTCTACAGCTCCTCTATTAACTAGGTATTGAGAGATATCATGACACTGTCCATCATACGGTGCTCAGCGCTTCTTCTTACTGCCATACTGAAACTCTAGACAGCTTCACACTACACTGTGACTTCCATCTGCAAACAGGCCCAGGAAGCCTGTGAATGCCCATCATTAGGTAGCGGAGCATAACTTGACGCATGACCTAGAAACCTTATAATACACATGCGCAAGGACATCCGTGGCCTAGAGTGTGCATCGTAAAGTTGTGACACACCTCTTGATGTCACAACCTTAAGACACACATTTTTTTTCCACTAATATTGGGCAATGTCAGTGGAAAAATAGAGGAAATATTTGTCTGTTTTTCACATTTTTTATAACCACAAAGGGCCACTCTAATACATTTTATATTTGTTTCCTTTTCCATAAAAATTATTTTTATTTATCAGATACATTTTTATGGGGAGGATCTAAGCAACAGAGATTTGGCTTTCTACTTCTTGGAAAGTGTTCTTCACTTGAGTGGATGTTGTGAAGTGTTTTTTCTTCACCATGAAAAGGGTTCGGTGATCATCCACCACTGTTGTCTTCAGTGGACGTCCAGACCTTTTTGAGTTCCCGAACTCACTGCTGCCCTCTTTTTTTGCAAAATGTGCCAAACTGTTGATTTGGCAGATCCTAACATTTCTGCAATCTCTCTGATGGATTTCTTCTTCTTTTTTAAGCCTAATCGTGGGCTGTTTCTCTTCTATTGAGAGTTCCTTTGACAGCATGTTGTAAGTTCACAGCAACAGCTTCCAAATGCAAATACCACACCTGGAATCAGCTCCAGACATTTTCCCTGCTTAATTGATGATGGATTATTGAGGCAATAACCTTTGCATTACATTAATGAACTTTTGAGATAATTGTCCTATTACTTTTGGTTCCTTTAAAAAGAGGCAGCTACATATTAAAGAGCTATAATTCCTAAACCCTTACTCCAACTAGGATGTGAATCCCCTGAGAGTCGGCACTTTAGGCCCATATTGATTATGCAATTGTATCTTTCTTGATTGGGTAAACAGATAAAATGCCAAAACTTGTATTACTGTCTAAATATTTCTGGACTTAACTGTATATTTTTTGATTCCTTACCCTCTTTTGTTTAAGATGGAGTCTTTGAAAGAGGTACGTTTATTGGGATCCCATTTCAGTTAAGAAAATGACTTGACATAAATGATGGTACCACTAGAAAACATTGAAAATAATATGACCATAGGGACATGTGAAACTAAGGAGTGTCCTGTAATTACCATCACAGGTGTCTACAAACTTGTAGTGTCAGTCGCCTATTTACAGGGTGAAAATTATCCACTGTGCTGTTTTTGGTATCATGGTCAGTAACACAGGCAATGTTTGTAAGACATCTCCAAACAGCTCGATATTCATATTACTATAGCTGCACATATTATTCAAAAAGGTCTATGGGACTGCAGAAAACCTCCCCATTATCTCGTAGAATGTAAGTCCGCAAGGGCAGGGTCCTCTCCCCTCTGCACCAGTCTGTCATTGTAAATTTCCTTACTGTAAACGTTATCTGTAACCCCTTTTCTCATGTACAGCACCATGGAATTAATGGCGCTATATAAATAAATAATAATAATAACCTCCCTAGATGTGGCCGCAATAGCAAATTGAAAAGATGAATGATATGAATGGAAATCAAAGAGCCCAGAAAAACTTCCAGAGAGATTAGAGGTGAACTCCAAGATCAAGGTCCATCAGTGTTGGATCATGCCATATGTCACTGTCTTGGCTAAAGTGAACTTCATGGAACAAGGCCGAGAAGAAAACCATGGCTGAAAGCAAATCTTAAAATGTGAGACTGAAATTTTGCCAAAAAGCATAATGACAAACCACAAAGCTTCTGGGAGAACGTTCTGTGGACAGAGGAGACAAAGCTGGAGCTTTGTGGCTTCACATGAGAAGGAAACCTGTTATGATTAGGTAATTCAGAACCACAAGAGCACACAAGTGACCTGATAGTTACAAACAAAATAGGACAAGCTCTGAGACGTGGGAACTCTGCTGACCGCAATCCCTAATCCTATCATACCACACTAGAGGTAGCCGTGGATTGCGCCTAACGCTCCCTATGCAACTCGGCACAGCCTGAGAAACTAACTAGCCCTGAAGACAGAAAAATAAGCCTACCTTGCCTCAGAGAAATTCCCCAAAGGAAAAGGCAGCCCCCCACATATAATGACTGTGAGTTAAGATGAAAATACAAACACAGAGATGAAATAGACTTTAGCAAAGTGAGGCCCGACTTACTGAATAGACCGAGGATAGGAAAGAGAGCTTTGCGGTCAACACAAAAACCTACAAACAACCACGCAGAAGGGCAAAAAGACCCTCCGCACCGACTAACGGTACGGAGGTGCTCCCTCTGCGTCTCAGAGCTTCCAGCAAGCAAGAAAAACCAAAATAGCAAGCTGGACAGAAAATATAGCAACAAAAGTAACACAAGCAGAACTTAGCTTATGCTGGGCAGACAGGCCACAGGAACGATCCAGGAGAAAGCAAGACCAATACTGGAACATTGACTGGAGGCCAGGATCAAAGCACTAGGTGGAGTTAAATAGAGCAGCACCTAACGACTTAACCTCATCACCTGAGGAGGGAAACTCAGAAGCCGCAGTACCACTCACATCCACCAACGAAAGCCCAAAGACAGAATCAGCCGAAGTACCACTCACGACCACAGGAGGGAGCTTGACCACAAAATTCACAGCAGAAACCATGGCTGAAAGCTAACCTTAAAATGTGAGATTGAAATTCGCCAAAATGCTTATTGACAAACCACAAAGATTCTGGGAGAACATTTTGTGGACAGATGAGACAAAGCTGGAGCTTTTTGGCATCACATGAGCTCTATGTTCACAAATGCAAAAAAGCCTCCTAAAAGAAGAACATTGTACCTACTGTGAAACATGGAGGAGGCTCGGGAATGTTTCGGAGCTGTTTCTTTGTATCTGGCACAGTTGATCTTGAATCTGTGCCGGGTAAAATTAAATCTCAAAACTATCAAGGCATTCTGAAGCTAAATCTGCTGCACAGTGTCAGAGTGCAGGTCATGGGTCCTCCAACAGGATAATGATCTAAAAGATAGCTAAAAACATCCAAGAATGGCTGAGAGCAAAGCATCGGACTTCTATGAGTCCTGATCTAAATCCTACTGAACATCTGTGGAAGGAGCCGAGACCGAAAGTTTGGAGAAGATGCCTCCTCACTAGTGTTGAGCGATACCTTCCGATATTCAAAGGTATTGGTATCGGATGGTATCGGCCGATATCCAAAAAATATCGGATATCGCCAATACCGATACCCGATACCAATGCAAGTCAATGGGACACAAATATCGGAAGGTATCCTGGATGGTTCCCAGGGTCTGAAGGAGAGGAAACTCTCCTTCAGGCCCTGGGATCCATATTCATGTAAAAAATAAAGAATAAAAATAAAAAATATGGATAGATGACATGTAGATGACGAGGAAAAAGCTAACATATTAAACACCTTCTTCTCCACGGTATTCACGGTGGAAAATGAAATGCTAGGTGAAATCCCAAGAAACAATGAAAACCCTATATTAAGGGTCACCAATCTAACCCAAGAAGAGGTGCGAAACCGGCTAAATAAGATTAAAATAGATAAATCTCCGGGTCCGGATGGCATACACCCACGAGTACTAAGAGAACTAAGTAATGTAATAGATAAACCATTATTTCTTATTTTTAGTGACTCTATAGCGACAGGGTCTGTTCCGCAGGACTGGCGCATAGCAAATGTGGTGCCAATATTCAAAAAGGGCTCTAAAAGTGAACCTGGAAATTATAGGCCAGTAAGTCTAACCTCTATTGTTGGTAAAATATTTGAAGGGTTTCTGAGGGATGTTATTCTGGATTATCTCAATGAGAATAACTGTTTAACTCCATATCAGCATGGGTTTATGAGAAATCGCTCCTGTCAAACCAATCTAATCAGTTTTTATGAAGAGGTAAGCTATAGACTGGACCAAGGTGAGTCATTGGACGTGGTATATCTCGATTTTTCCAAAGCGTTTGATACCGTGCCGCACAAGAGGTTGGTACACAAAATGAGAATGCTTGGTCTGGGGGAAAATGTGTGTAAATGGGTTAGTAACTGGCTTAGTGATAGAAAGCAGAGGGTGGTTATAAATGGTATAGTCTCTAACTGGGTCGCTGTGACCAGTGGGGTACCGCAGGGGTCAGTATTGGGACCTGTTCTCTTCAACATATTCATTAATGATCTGGTAGAAGGTTTACACAGTAAAATATCGATATTTGCAGATGATACAAAACTATGTAAAGCAGTTAATACAAGAGAAGATAGTATTCTGCTACAGATGGATCTGGATAAGTTGGAAACTTGGGCTGAAAGGTGGCAGATGAGGTTTAACAATGATAAATGTAAGGTTATACACATGGGAAGAGGGAATCAATATCACCATTACACACTGAACGGGAAACCACTGGGTAAATCTGACAGGGAGAAGGACTTGGGGATCCTAGTTAATGATAAACTTACCTGGAGCAGCCAGTGCCAGGCAGCAGCTGCCAAGGCAAACAGGATCATGGGGTGCATTAAAAGAGGTCTGGATACACATGATGAGAGCATTATACTGCCTCTGTACAAATCCCTAGTTAGACCGCACATGGAGTACTGTGTCCAGTTTTGGGCACCGGTGCTCAGGAAGGATATAATGGAACTAGAGAGAGTACAAAGGAGGGCAACAAAATTAATAAAGGGGATGGGAGAACTACAATACCCAGATAGATTAGCGAAATTAGGATTATTTAGTCTAGAAAAAAGACGACTGAGGGGCGATCTAATAACCATGTATAAGTATATAAGGGGACGATACAAATATCTCGCTGAGGATCTGTTTATACCAAGGAAGGTGACGGGCACAAGGGGGCATTCTTTGCGTCTGGAGGAGAGAAGGTTTTTCCACCAACATAGAAGAGGATTCTTTACTGTTAGGGCAGTGAGAATCTGGAATTGCTTGCCTGAGGAGGTGGTGATGGCGAACTCAGTCGAGGGGTTCAAGAGAGGCCTGGATGTCTTCCTGGAGCAGAACAATATTGTATCATACAATTATTAGGTTCTGTAGAAGGACGTAGATCTGGGTATTTATTATGATGGAATATAGGCTGAACTGGATGGACAAATGTCTTTTTTCGGCCACACTAACTATGTTACTATGTTACTATGTTACTATGATATACTCACCCCTCCGAAGGACCCTGGCTGTCACCGCTGCGAGCGTCTGCCTCCGTCCCTATAAATGCAGTGAGTGAAAGACCTTCGATGACGTCGCGGTCAGGTGACCAGTCACCTGACCGCTCACGTGACTGTGACATCATCGAAGGTCCTTCACTCACTGCATTCTTAGGAATGGAGGCAGACGCTGGCAGCGGTGACAGCCAGGGTTCGCCGGAGGGGTGAGTATATCCATATTTTTTATTTTTATTCTTTATTTTTTTACATGAATATGGATCCCAGGACCTGAAGCAGAGTCTCCTCTCCTCCAGACCCTTGGAACCATACGCACCGCACACGCCGATTCCGATTTCGCAAAAATATCGGAACTCTGTTTCAGAATTCTGATACAGCAAATATCGGCCGATACCCGATACTTGCAGTATCGGAATGCTCAACACTACTCCTCACATAAGACCCAAAGAACAGTTTGCTCATGAGAAGTGGCCAAAATACCTGTGGACTGAAGCAAAAGCATTATCGAGAGTTACAGAAACCCTTTGTTTACAGTAATTGCTTCAAAAGTTGGTCATCAAAATATTGAGTTAAGGGAGCCTCCATTTTTGTTCAAGCTGGAGTCAATATTTATTTTTTGTTTTTTTGTTGAGCCAAAATTAAAATGTCCCCCCAAAAAGTCTGATTTTCATTAGCTGATATTCAGTAAATTTATATTGAAAATTAATTTTGTCAGTTTCAAGTTATTTCAATGGCCATGGTGTGATTTTCTTTCTTTAATCAACAATTTTGTTTACGTGTGTACAGTATATATTGTTTATTTTATGGTTATTTTGCTCGCTGTGACTATTTTTTCTCATCTGTCATGATCTTTATTTTGGGGAATTTTGGGGGGTAATTTCTCAGGTTATCTGGGACCAAACTAAACCATGCATTTGTCTCGTGGTCAAATTTGTGGATGTCCTATTTCTGTAAAGATCTCATCTTGTATGCTACCCTGTTTACCAGCCACATTCTCATGCCCGATTTGCACATATATGCATAAATGTTTTGGATTAATCAGTGCCCACAACCGAATTTCAATGTGTAAGGTGTAACACAACGGGTCTAAATCTGTCTTTAGTCTAACGGAAGTTGTGCTCATGTAAAGACATGAACCACTCGTGTGAGCGCATGCATTATTTATATTTTTTGCATAAATAACACAGTTTGTTTGCCAACATAAGGGGGTGATAAGTTAGCCCCTCGGATAAAACTACAAACAGTTCTGTAATGTAAAACAGACAGCCGGGTGTGAAGATGGTCTTTTATAAAAAGTCAGAAACTTCTCGCTGAAAGGAATTCAACATGAATTTGTGGAGATTTCAATGGTTTGTGTCCAAATCATATTCACCCATAAAAATGTGCCAAATAGTCATCAAAAACATTAATTTACAAACTGATCATGAACATCTGATTATTTTTCCATGTTTGAATAGATATTAGTTATGTAAAGGGGATTATCCGTTGTAAAAAAAAAAATTGTTGCTAAGGTTTATCAAGTAATGCCGAAACAGAAGGAGCTATAACGGGTAATTAATACTTATTTAGTTAATTTAATACATTATCCACTGCTGTCCCATTTTTTTTTTAAATGGACATCCCTTTAAATAGTAACTTCTCTTCTTTTTCAGAAATCATTAGTACTAGTGGAGCAAAAAAATTGTGTAATATATCTTATTAAAGAAAAATGTCTGATTCCCCACTTGTTAGTAAAGTTCTTGTCTCCTGCATTGATCATTCAAACTGCTCGAATCTGTCTACATATCTGTCTTTTGTAAAAAAAAAAAAAAAAAAAATTTAATTACACCTAGTGACTATAAAAAAAATTGGAAAAAAAGGGGGAGAAGTTGGACGTTGGAAGGATATAGATGCAGATAGACACACAGACAAACCACTAAGGTTTTTTGCAGAGGGAAAATCTGCTAAAAAGTCATATAATGCCTAGAGAAAGTATTATTTCTTGTCTACACACATGACAGCAACAGTCACTCGAAAGGGAAGCTAGTTATACTTTACCTCTAAGGCCTGATGGCCATAAAGTGTCACCCAAAAGTCACAGAATTTTCATCAGAGGGACAACTTGTAAAACCATTAACTCCTCATACACATACGTTTACCACGTGCAACTGATGTCGATGAGATTCATGTCCGATGTGGACAACTTTAAAATTATTGTAATTTTCTTTCTAAGTTGGGCAAGTGTCTGATATATTTTACAAAAATCCAGAAAACACAAAATGATTATTATTGAGAAGCTATATCCTTAGAAGTGGTTATCGGTAGAAATGGAACAAATCAATTTTCAGCACCTGGTTTAGTGGCTGCATGGCTACTCTACTGGATGTAGGCCTTGAGAACCACATCCTAGCTGATGGTATTGCCAGCTTCTTTATGACGTCGTTACATGTCACATGTGTAAGGTGCATGTATCATCTCTGCAGGCTGGCTCATCAAAAGAAAAGTTGAATATATGGACACGTAGAAGGCAGTTCCCAGGGCTCCCATCCGGTGGCCACAGATGATGTCCTACTGCGAGTCAACTCTCATCTTTAGTCATGAGTATCAGAACAGAGGTGGTGCCAAATCAGTTAATTGAAGTTAGCGCAGAACACCAAAAGTGGCATCATTCGCTACATGGTACAGTGGCCATGAGTTGGGCCACCAGTCCTCCAAATTGGCTCTGTTTTATTCATTCACTAGGTCCCACGCTGTCAATGTGGGCACAAAGTAGATGATTGATAGTGTGGGCCAAGTAAATGAAGCTCGAAGATAAAGGATAGGAGAGCCAATTGGAGGATCGACAGGAGCGGGACAGATACTGGGAAGTCCATAAAGAGGGAAGCATAAGATCATTTTTACTCCCTTCCGAGCCTCTATAATCTAGCGAGATGAAGCTGGCCGTCCACCATTTTTCTGAAGATCACAAAAACATGTGGATAACATTGATTACAAATTTTGGGGTAAAATTTGAGCGAATTCCGTTTGCCACGATTCAATGAGCTAGTCTTAACTTCTTTAGTAGACAGATGGCTCTATGGTTTGACCGGTATAAGCTACTTTGAATATATTTCCTTTTTTCCTTGGAGCATTGCCTTGAAAATAAGTCTCCACACTGAGTTGGGTCTCTTCAATGGCAATATCCTCCGTGAGCTATAATTAGGTCCGACATTCTGCACTGATTCATTCCTCAATACATCTACATGGGGAAGCTTTTATGCTTTTCGAGTGATGATCTAAGAGATGCCTCCATATTTCCTGTAAAATGGTAAACACTAGAGATGAGCAAATACATTTGAAAGGAGTTGGATTCTAATTGAATTTTACAAAAATGAGCATTCGTCAAAAATGTGGATTTTTTTTACAATTCGTTTTTGCTCAGATTCAGAAAAATGGCTGCTTCTACCCAATATTTTTTAAACCATAATGTGACATCAAAATGTAAAAAAAAAATTAAAAAATAACTTTTACTCCCCTTCCGTCCGGTCCTCACCACATCTTATGATCCTTCACCGCTCAAGCTGAAATGTCATCATGTCATGGTGCTGTGACCTTCTGTTCCCCATGAAAGGTTTCAACATCATAAGTCCGGGGATTCCAGCATGAGCGGCGGGGATTAGAAGATGCAGCGAGCGCTGTACGGGTCAAGGTGAGGAGCAGAGGAGCCGGAGAAATGAGCAATATGGTGAGTATAAGGAATTTTCTATTATTACATATTATATAGACAGACTACAGAGAATAATAAGGCGCATTAAATTAATGGAGAATCATTTCTCCACGAATCCAATTTCCCAGGAGAAACCGCGCGAACAGGTGAACTTGAATTTTGCTTGATCCGCTAATCTCGAGTAAGCGCCATGACAGAAATCAAATAAAGCCCGATAGATTCCGTAGTCCTTTGTTTGCAACGAAAACCTATTAGAAAAACGAAACATAGAATTGTAATCACAAAAATGCAAGTGTGAACAGAGCCTTTGTTCTAGAAAACGGAAAAAAATAACTTTGCTGAAAATTTCCAATGCTGTGTTTTGAATTGTATTTAGTTATAAAAGTTTTATTAACTTTTGATTTTTCTCTTTTCCTCCTCCAGCCTTCGGAACTCCTCACTCACTTTGAATGATTACTGCTGTCGATTGAAGTCTATGGAAAGTAGAAGAGAAGATTAAGTGAGGAGTAGGCTAAGAGAGTTACACACAGACATACACAAATGGAACTGGTGTTTTCTAGTCAGTGTTTTATTTCGCTCCAGAGCTGGATTCACATCCACAATGGTCAGCACTGCTCTATAATTTCTGCCATGCTGTTGCTGCTTGTGAAGCATAGAGACAAGAAAGCAGGAATCATCTTTCATGTCTTTGTGTGCTATGTATAGGAAATCATGGTAACTAATCTCCACCCACTAGCTCAGAGACAATTGAAAATTAGAGATGGAGGCTGCAAATGGAGATCAAAAATGAGACAAACTTGGGATAGGCCCAGGCTACCAGTAAAAAAAAAACACTGGATCTCCCCGATAGCAAAACTGGGGGGTGTTGGGGTTATATAGGGACTTATATTGCAACAGTTACAGGTGGGTGACAGATGTATAAAACAGTCATGAAGAAGGGGTTAAAATTAATTTTCCATTCAGTTCATTTTCAATCTCTTAAAAAAAAACTCTTTAATGCCTATATTAGTTTTAGACTTGCTACCATGACAACCCTTAAATATAGTTGGGGAAACAAGTATATGATACACAGCCAATTGTGCAAGTTTTCCCACATACAAAGAATGGAGAGGTCTGCCATTTTTATATCATAAGAACACTTCAACTGTACTTTCAATCTAAATATAAAAACAGAAAATCACATAGTATGATTTTGAAATAAATTGCATTTTATTTCATGAAATACAGTGGGGCAAAAAAGTATTTAGTCAGTCAGCAATAGTGCAAGTTCCACCACTTAAAAAGATGAGAGGCGTCTGTAATTTACATCATAGGTAGACCTCAACTATGGGAGACAAACTGAGAAAAAAAAATCCAGAAAATCACATTGTCTGTTTTTTTAACATTTTATTTGCATATTATGGTGGAAAATAAGTATTTGGTCAGAAACAAACAATCAAGATTTTTGGCTCTCACAGACCTGTAACTTCTTCTTTAAGAGTCTCCTCTTTCCTCCACTCATTACCTGTAGTAATGGCACCTGTTTAAACTTGTTATCAGTATAAAAAGACACCTGTGCACACCCTCAAACAGTTTGACTCCAAACTCCACTATAGTGAAGACCAAAGAGCTGTCAAAGGACACCAGAAACAAAATTGTAGCCCTGCACCAGGCTGGGAAGACTGAATCTGCAATAGCCAACCAGCTTGGAGTGAAGAAATCAACAGTGGGAGCAATAATTAGAAAATGGAAGACATACAAGACCACTGATAATCTCCCTCGATCTGGGGCTCCACGCAAAATCCCACCCCGTGGGGTCAGAATGATCACAAGAACGGTGAGCAAAAATCCCAGAACCACGCGGGGGGACCTAGTGAATGAACTGCAGAGAGCTGGGACCAATGTAACAAGGCCTACCATAAGTAACACACTACGCCACCATGGACTCAGATCCTGCAGTGCCAGACGTGTCCCACTGCTTAAGCCAGTACATGTCCGGGCCCGTCTGAAGTTTGCTAGAGAGCATTTGGATGATCCAGAGGAGTTTTGGGAGAATGTCCTATGGTCTGATGAAACCAAACTGGAACTGTTTGGTAGAAACACAACTGGTCGTGTTTGGAGGAAAAAGAATACTGAGTTGCATCCATCAAACACCATACCTACTGTAAAGCATGGTGGTGGAAACATCATGCTTTGGGGCTGTTTCTCTGCAAAGGGGCCAGGACGACTGATCCGGGTACATGAAAGAATGAATGGGGCCATGTATCCTGAGATTTTGAGTGCAAACCTCCTTCCATCAGCAAGGGCATTGAAGATGAAACGTGGCTGGGTCTTTCAACATGACAATGATCCAAAGCACACCGCCAGGACAACGAAGGAGTGGCTTCGTAAGAAGCATTTCAAGGTCCTGGAGTGGCCTAGCCAGTCTCCAGATCTCAACCCTATAGAAAACCTTTGGAGGGAGTTGAAAGTCTGTGTTGCCAAGCGAAAAGCCAAAAACATCACTGCTCTAGAGGAGATCTGCATGGAGGAATGGGCCAACATACCAACAACAGTGTGTGGCAACCTTGTGAAGATTTACAGAAAATGTTTGACCTCTGTCATTGCCAACAAAGGATATATTACAAAGTATTGAGATGAAATTTTGTTTCTGACCAAATACTTATTTTCCACCATAATATGCAAATAAAATGTTAAAAAAACAGACAATGTGATTTTCTGGATTTTTTTTTCTCAGTTTGTCTCCCATAGTTGAGGTCTACCTATGATGTAAATTACAGACGCCTCTCATCTTTTTAAGTGGTGGAACTTGCACTATTGCTGACTGACTAAATACTTTTTTGCCCCACTGTAAGTATTTGATCACTGACCAACCTGTAAGAGTTCTGGCTCTCACAGACCTGTGAGTTTTTCTTTAAGAAGCCTCCTACTCCTACTGCACTCATTACCTGTATTAATTGCACCTGTCTGAACGAGTTACCTGTATAAAAGACACCTGTCCACACACTCAATCATACTCCAACCTCTCCACCATGGCCAAGACCAAAGAGCTGTCTAAGGACACCAGGGACAAAATTGTAGACCTGCACAAGGCTGGGATGGATTACAGGACAATAGGCAAGCAGCTTGGTGAGAAGCAACAACTGATGGCACAATTAAAGGGAATCTGTCACCTTATTTTTCACCTATAAGCTGTGGCCACCGCTATCAGGGGCTTGTCTACATCATTATATAATGCCTAAAGCTGAAGAGGATTTGCCCTTGAAATGGTGGTCCAAAAAGACATTGACCCTAACACACCAATAAACAAGCAAAATCTTGGCTCCAGTCCAACAAAATTGAGGTTATGGAACGGCCAGCCCAATCCCAGGACCTTAATCCGATAGGACATTTATGGGGGACATCAAAAATGACGTGTCTGAGGCAAAACCAACAAATGCCAAAAAATTGTGGGATGTAGCCCGAGCATCCTGGGCTGGAATAACAGGTGATAACATGGCCCCTATCAAAGATCTTTTATTTTCTCATATGGGCCAAGGGGTTCTTTTGGGGTTTCATATGGCTGCAGGGCCTGGTTGTGACTACAACCCTGATGGGCAAGTACGGCATATTCAGTCAGTGCCCCATAAAGGTCCCACATGGCGCAACCATTTTAACACACGTACCCAGGAGCTCATTTCTATTGTCTCATTTTATTTTTAGCATCTCTTTTATGTTTTGCAGAACTTTTTGATCTTTATTTGATTCGTTGTTTCACTTATTCGGGAATTTAAGAATATAAGAAGCACTTTATTCGGAGGATCCCCAAGGATTAGGTGAATTTACATTGTCCCAAAAATGATCAACAAAAATGAGAATTATGCCTCAATTAGACCCATCTTTGAGTTTTTTTTATTTTTTATACCTTACATATGTTGTTTTTTTTATTCTTTTTCTTTAAGTTCTCTGCCTTACGGCTAGAGATAATATGGCACCTTTTCTGTTAAGAAATTTGAGAACGATATGAATGCTTTAAATAATTCATGACTGCCGAAGATCAGAGGGAAGCATTAAACACCAAAGCAATGTTAGATTATGCTTTGATAGAAGCTGCTGAATAATTCAGCTGAATGTAAATCATTACATTGCTGGCGTTACTAGTAACAATTGATTTGTCCACACCGGCTAACAAAGCGATTAAGTGTTGAATTCAATTCAGAACATGCATTAACTCACGCAGAGCTGACTGCCTGACGTCTCATCGCGTCTACGCTTTGTGCTCCGAAGTCTTAATTGTCACTGTCTTCTGGGTCATAGTAGAGAACAAATGTATAGATCTAGGTCTATATCTGAGTCCTAGGTCCTTGTGGGACCGCAGAGACCTGCACATGGCCAGACGACCTCTACAGCTGTAAAGTGAGGACACTTTAGGGTCAATTTGGTAAACTTAGGGTCAGTGCTCAATTTTCTTTATACCAAGCGTCAAACTTTCTATGGAGACATAGCATTAAATTATAACATTTGGGCATTTTGCACCTGTAAGCAAATATGAAGATGCAGCGGCTCAGGGGACCCAGACTCAGATTAGCTACACTATTTTCAAGACAAGTCAAAATACGAGAATTTTTTTTTTTTTTCCGTTAAAAACCATCCAGGCTATCTGGCGTTATCACAACAGTCTATCGTTTCTGTGGCTACCAGTTGTGGCCCTGGTTCCCTTAACACTGCCTTAGAAAATCACAAACCCAGCGCTACTGCCTGAAAAGTGTGACCCCGATATCCTATTCATCAACTACCAGTCTCACCAGGCAGCAACTGGCGCTTTGTCAGATATCCTTTTTATAGTTAATAACTGTCTTTCATGCCAGCATTTCACAGGTAAAGAGTAAGAAAGGTGACGAGATCAACTTGCTTTGTTTGATTATGTAATCTATTTGCATAGTTTACTTTTTCCGCCTCTGTTTTGAAAGGCAACAAACTAGCTGGCCTGGACAATGTGTGATCAACATATCAGCAAACATCATTGTTCAATGACCCTGTATCACAGTCTTTCAAAGACAGCAGACAATAAGTTGTAGGAGCGGATATAAGATGCAAACTTTAGTCATTCATCTATTTAGAATGATCAATTTAACCTAAAAGACGAGGCAGCATTTCAGGCTCTTGACCAACAAGTAGGAAACACATACTTTCAAAAGTCAACATATAGATAACAGTCTATTCCTCCTGGCTTACTGAAAATAGAAATTTGGTTAATTAAGATCATATGCTGTGTCTTCACAACGTCCTAACAGAATGAAACAAACGTGAACAGGTACAAGCTGATGGTACTGCAATATCTACATACCAAAGAGAACATTAGCTTCTTTATGTACTATGATGTCTGAAAACACTGAATATATGAAATGTGAACGGTATCACTGCTACATAAACTATATGCACAAAATGACTAAATCATGCTTGTAACTGTGCTCGACCGCACTATTCCAAAGTCCAGAAGGCTGATGTCCTTGGCCGTCCACAACCACAACCACAGCTCCATCTTGACTGATATACGCCATAAATATAGCAATTATCACCTATTCTGCGGACCCAGAATATTACAGTAAGTCCCTGATTTAGCTATTTCCATAACACCCATAAACTTCATTCATGTGCATCACCTCTCTTATATATGGCTGTGAAATGGGACCAGCTAGGGTCGGAATTCTAGAGGTGGAATGTGCATACACCGCTTTGGAAGCCAATTTTTTAATTACATGCATGTATTTTTTTTTCCAAAATTCATTATGCATTCCGCTTTTCCTTAAAAATGTTGTAACGTTGGCCTCATACAGCACCTGATTTGCGCTCTCTATTGTAGAATGCGAGGGAGTTAACCAAAAATCCATCAGTGAGCTCTTTCTGACTTTAGAGTTTTCTTCCTCCGAGCTGATTTATGTTCACAAAGTTCAGTTTAACTGAAAAGAGCTCAGAGAAAGGAATATAAGATATATAAATTCTCCTGCAGCAAAGAGCTCGCTGACAGTCTCCCAGTTAACTCCTTCCGCAGCCAGCACTAGGCGGTTACAAATAGAAAACGGTGCAAACATTTCAAATGAAACCCAATTTCAAAAATTGATTTTTAGCCCAAAAACTGTTCCCGAATATTTCTTTATAGGGTTAAACTAACGCCACAAAAGGGGAAAAATGGAATTTTACAGAACGGATCATGCCCTTATTGGGTTTTGGAATCTCCTTTCGGCTCACGACACAGGGAAGACTTCAGCATTGTGCGATCAGTCAGATAACCCCCGACGTGACGTTTTTTGGAAGGTGCCTGGTTCCATTGCAGTTGGTTGATTTCCTGGTATTAGTATGAGCTGAATAGACAGATGGTGGACGCCTCATGCTCGGATGATCTCAGTTTGTCGTGATTGCATCTTACATTTCTGGGGATTTATGGAATGTCATAACACAGCAGAATAAGGCCAAAAGGGAATTCCTGCTAGTAAATATTTTCATACTCCTTGCTGGTTCCTCTGAAACGCCACCAACAAAACCTGGTAAAAAATACTTTTTTTTCACAGCGCTTCTGCATGGAAAGTTCCATGGAGCTGAATATTAAAGTGGCTAAGGAGGTGTTGGCAGAGAGAATTTCATCCTGGTATTGTAAATAACAGACGAAGTCACAGCGGCCAAAAACACAATCCTGTGGAGGCTTGCCACGGCGCTCACGGATAAATGTGTCCGCGTGCGCACAGGTTCTCTGCTAGCATTACATAAGAAATGTTTACGCTGTAGCGGAGGAAAGGAAAAACTTCTCTGTAGGGAAAAACTAAGTTTGGTTACAATCATTTATTTAATTTTATTCGGAGCGAAATTCTAGAGACAAATATATACAGTGGGTACAGAAAGCATTCAGACCCTGTTAGGGCTAGCGGAACGCACCAAATAATAAGATAGGTAGCATAAGGTGCGTTCGCAGCCCGGGGTCCACCGTGCAGAGATGGAACCTGCTGCCAAGTAATGATGGACTATATGGCTGTACAATATGACTACACACAGGGGTTAACTTCACCCTGTGTGAAGGAAGCGAACCCTGTTAAGTCACAGGGCCGCGGTACCGCACACAAGAGCACAAGCAAGGAGTCTCTGAGCTCAGTCCAAAGACTTGGGATCTGAGTCTGTGAAGACTACTTGCGGTCGACACCGCAACTGGGGTGTCAGCGTAACCAAAATAACAACAAAGGAATGCATGAGAGTGCGTGCGGTGCCGCACTGGCGGACGCCACTAACCACCCAGGCTTGGGTCAGGAAAGCGCTGTGAAAGCGCACGGCGCCGCACTGGCGGACACAGCAACTAGACGCTGTATTAGTGTGTAACGTGCTGACGGATAAGTCGGGCGCCAGATAGCAATCATCCACCTTCCGCGAACAGTCATCCAATAGGGAGGGTTACTTAAAGAGCGACTTTCACTCACAACACACACACGCTTACAAATGTACACTAGCGCATGGCCAGGCGGTCATGCGAGCCTTAAATAGCTGCAGCATGTACAGGACCCTTCAAAGAAGGACCAATGGAATTGCTGCAGTACCAGAGCATGTGACCCTAGATCTCCACTGAGAGATCTTGCCCTGGGCATGCTCAGTGTGTGCAAAGTAGGACTTAGCCCCAGAAGTGTCTGCTCGCCGCTGCCCAGTACTAGCTTCAATGGCAGAAGCTGGAAAAGCAGCAGTAACCCTATGCACAGAGTGAGACTGAGCAAGACGCTGGGACCGACGTCTCCGCTGAGCAGACTCCACTGCTGCTGGAGAAGAATGGGAGACCGCAGCAGAGATGGTTCGAGATTCCCCCTGTGCAGAGGCGGGAACTCAACACCTAACAGACCCCTTTCAATTTTTCACTATTTGTTTCATTACAGCCATTTGGTAAATTCAAAAAAGTTCATTTTTTTCTCATTAATGTACACTCTGCACCTCATCTTAACTGAAAAAAAACAGCAATGTAGTAATTTTTGCAAATTTATTAAAAAAGAAAAACTGAAATATCACATGGTCATAAGTCTTCAGCCCCTTTGCTCAGACTCTCTTATTTAAGTCCATTTCCTTGTGATCCTCCTTGTGATGGTTCTCCTCCTTCATTGGAGTCCAGCTGTGTGTAATTAAACTGATAGGACTTGATTTGGGAAGGCGCACACCTGTCTATATAAGACCTCACAGCTCACAGTGCATGTCAGACCAAATGAGGATCATGAGGTCAAAGGAACTGGCCAAGGAGCTCAGAGACAGAATTGTGGCACTGATCTGGCCAAGGTTACAACAGAATTTCTGCAGTACTCAAGGTTCCTAAGAGCACAGTGGCCTCCATAATCCTTAAATGGAAGAAGTTTGGGACCACCAGAAGTCTTCCTAGACCTGGCCGTCCAGCCAAACTGAGCAATCGTAGGAGAAGAGCCTTGGTGAGAGGTGAAGAAGAACCCCAAGATCACTGTGGCTGAGCTCCAGAGATGCAGTAGGGAGAAGGGAGAACGTTCCACAAAGTCATCTATCACTTCAGCCTTCCACCAGTCAGGCCTTTATGGCAGAGTGGCCCGACGGAAGCCTCTCCTCAGTGCAAGACATATGAAGGCCACATAGAGTTTGCTAAAAAACACAGGCAGGACTCTCAGACTATGAGAAATAAGATTCTCTGGTCTGATGAGATGAACATAGACCCTTTTGGTGATAATTCTAGGTAGGTGTGGAGAAAACCAGGCACTGCTCATCACCTGCCCAATACAATCCCAACAGTGAAACATGGTGGTGGCAGCATCATGCTATGGGGGGTGTTTTTCAGCTGCAGGGACAGGACACTGGTTGTCATTGGAGAAAACATGAATGCGGCCAAGTACAGAGATATTCTGGATGAAAACCTCTTCCAGAGTGCTCTGTACCTCAGACTTTGCCGAAGGTTCACCTTCCAACAAGACAATGACCCTAAGCACACAGCTAAAATAACAAAGGAGTGGCTTCAGAACAACTCTGTGACCATTCCTGACCGGCCCAGCCAGAGCCCTGACCTAAACCCAATGGAGCATCTCTGGAGAGACCTGAAAATGGCATCCACCAACGTTCACCATCCAACCTGACGGAACTGGAGAGGATCTGCAAGGAAGAATGGCCGAGGATCCCCAAAACCAGGTGTGAAAAACTTGTTGCATCATTCCCAAGAAGACTCATGGCTGCACTAGCTCAAAAGGTGCTTCTACTCAATACTGAGCAAAGGGGCTGAATACTTATGACCATCGGATATTTCAGTTTTTCTTTTTAATAAATTTGCAAAAATGTCTACATTTGTTTTTTTCTGTCAAGATGGGGAGCAGAGTGTACATTAATGAGAAAAAATGAACTTTATTGAATTTACCAAATGGCTGCAATGAAACAAATAGTGAAAAATGTAAAGGGGTCTGAACACTTCCCGTACCCACTGTATATACAGTATATTTATGTCTTCCTTCTATCTATCTCCAATAGCATAACTAGAGTCTGATGGACCCCGGTGCAAAATTTTGACCTGGACCCCATCTGGATGTTCTCTAGATGTATGGACCCTTGTAGTGTTACAGATCCAGTGAAGACATACATGTTCGCTCACTCATATACTAATGTCCCTGATCCTGGACCCTTTCTATAATAATGTCCTTCATTCTGGACCCTTCCTGTAAGAAGCTCCCCCATCTTGGACCCTTCTAGTAGTAAATGTCCCTCACCCTATATCCTTCCTGTAATTATGTCCTCCATCCTGGCCCCTTCCTGTGATAAAGGTCCTTTTTAGTACTGCTTTCCCTCATCCTGCTATAATGTCCTCTATCCTGGACCATTTCAGAGAAAAATGTCCCCCATCCTGGGCCCCTTGCTGGTATAATGTTCCTTATCCTGGACCCCTTCCTATAATAATGTCCGCTATCATGGTATAATGTCCTCATCTTGGTGCCCGTCCTGGTAAAATGTCCCCATCCTGGTATAATAGCCTCCATCCTGGGGCCATTCTTGTTATAATGTTCATTCTACTGCTCTTTTCCAACAAATGTAAAAGAGAACAAAACAATTCTTCTTACCTTCCTCCGCTCCCATGACGTGTGGCGTCCCCTTGTATACCTGGCTCAGATGCTGGCAAACGACTTCAACGTGCAAGCAACAGTGGTATGGACTGACCTGGGTTGGAGTAGTGGTATTGCAACCACTAGGGGCAGCACCAGCAGGTAGTGTAGTAAAGCAATAGCCAGAGATTGGTACACAGAAGCAGCAATGTACCGTGTTATGATGCAGTGGTCCAGGAGCAACATGGAACAAGCTCTGAAGGAAGTGGTAACTGTACTGACCGCAGTCCCTAAGCTCAACACAACACTAGAAGTAGCCGTGGAATGCTCCTAACTCTCCCTAGGCATCTCGTCACAGCCTAAGAGCTAACTACCCCTACAGAAAGAAGCAGGAAAGCTATCTTGCCTCAGAGAAAATTCCCAAAGGATAGATTAGCCCCCCACAAGTAATGACTGTGAGTGGAGAGGGAAAAGACATACACAGAATGAAACCAGGATGAGCACAGGAGGCCAGTCTAGCTAAATAGATAGGACAGGATGGAATACTGTGCAGTCAGTATAAAACGCTACAAAAAATCTACGCAGAGTTTACAAAAATCTCCACACCTGACTAAAGGTGTGGAGGGTAAATCTGCTTCCCAGAGCTTCCAGCAAGACAGAATTAATTCATACTGATAACGCTGGACAAACATAGAAAGCACAGAACGGATAAGTCCACAATCTATGGATGGAAAAGAGCAAGCAAGAACTTAGCTTTGCTGAACTGGTCAGGATAACAGGGAACTCCAAAGAGATGTGAATCCAACCAGGAACCATTTACAAGTGGCACTGGCTGAAGGAAAGAGCCAGGCCTAAATAGCGAGCAGAAGAGACGATAAGTGGAGGCAGCTGATGACAGCTAACTCCAAGGAGCAGCCATACCACTTGAAACCACAAGAGGGAGCCCAAGAGCAGAACTCACAAAAGTGCCACTTACAACCACCGGAGGGAGCCCAAGAGCGGAATTCACAACAGTACCGTATTTCCCGGCGTATAAGACGACTTTTTGACCCCTAAAAATTGTCCCAAAAGTCGGGGGTCGTCTTATACGCCGGGTACGGCGTGTGCAGGGAACGATCCTGCATGTCGGCGTGTGGTTCCCAGGGTCTGGAGGAGAGGAAACTCTCCTTCAAGCCCTGGGATCCATATTCACGTAAAAAATAAAGAATAAAAATAAAAAACATGGATATACTCACCCTCGGACGGCCCCTGGCTCACAGCGCTGCTAGCGTCTCCCTCCGTTCCTTAGGAATGCAGTGAGTGAAGGACCTTCGATGACATCACGGTCAGGTGACCAGGGGTGGAGGCCCAGCCAGACCATTTTATTGTGCTACTATACAGCATCCTGTGTTGGGGCTCTTGCATTTTATCCACCTATTTCTCTATCCATTTTACCCCATAAGCGCAGGTGATTTATGTAATCTATTTTATATTGTTTTATCCTAGACAGAGTATAGCGCAGACTCTGTCACCTCACCAGCAGCTTATTTTCCTTCCCTCTTTATGCACATTTAGTTTCTCTTCTTCCTGTCTGCAGCATTTTTGTCGGCGCAGCGCCGGTGTATACTAGTTTTATTCATTAACTGGGGTGGAGGCCCAGCCAGACCATTTTATTGTGCTACTATACAGCATCCTGTGTTGGGGCTCTTGCATTTTATCCACCTATTTCTCTATCCATTTTACCCCATAAGCGCAGGTGATTTATGTAATCTATTATCTATTTATCAATCTATCTATCACAGTTGTACTCAAAAATTTACATACCCCGGCAGAATTTTTCGCTTTATTGGCCTTTTTTAAGAGAATATGAATGATAACACCAAAACTTTTTCTCCACTCATGGTTAGTGGTTGGGTGAAGCCATTTATTGTCAGACTATTGTGTTTTCTATTGTTAAATCAAAATGACAACCCAAAACATCCAAATGACCCTGATCAAAAGTTCACATACCCCATTTCTTAATACCGTGTATTGCCCCCTCTAACATCAATGACAGCTTGAAGTCTTTTGTGGTAGTTGTGGATGAGGTTCTTTATTTTCTCAGATGGTAAAGCTGTCCACTCTTCTTGGCAAAAATCCTCCAGTTCCTGTAAATTCCTGGGCTGTCTAGAATGAACTGCGCGCTTGTGATCTCCCCAGAGTGGCTCAATGATATTGAGGTCAGGAGACTGAGATGGCCACTCCAGGACCTTCACTTTATTGTCCTGTAGCCAATGACAGGTCGACTTGGCCTTGTGTTTTGGATCGTTGCCATGTTGGAACGTCCAAGTACATCCCATGCGCAGCTTCAAGGCTGATGATTGCAAATTTGATTTCAGCATTTGCTGATAACGTGCTGCATTCATCTTTCCTTCAACTTTGACCAAGTTTCCTGTGCCTTTGTAGCTCACACATCCCCAAAACATCAGTGATCCACCTCCGTGCTTTACAGTAGGAATGGTGTTCCTTTCATCATAGGCCTTGTTGACCTCTCTCCAAATGAAACGTTTATGATTGTGGCCTTGTTCCAGAAGTTTTGAGGCTTGTCTCTGTGCTGTTTTGCATATTGTGGGAGAGATACTTTGTGGCATTTGCGCAGTAATGGCTTTCTTCTGGCGATTCGACCATGCAGCCCATTTTTCTACAAGTGCCTCCTTATTGTGCATCTTGAAACAGCCACACTGATAGTTTTCATAGAGTCCTGTATTTCAGCTGATGTTTTTTGTGGGTTTTTCTTTGCATCCCAAACCATTTTCCTGGCAGTTGTGGACGACATTTTTGTTGCTCTACCTCACCATGGTTTTGTTTTTACAGAGCCGCTGATTTTCCATTTGTTAATGACAGTTTGAACGCTGCTGACTGGCATTATCAATTCCTTGGTTATCTTTTTGTATTCCTTTGCTGTTTTATATAGTTCATCTACCTTTTCCCGTAGATCAATTCTTTTGCTTTTCCCATGACTCACAGTCCAGAAATGTCAGTGGCTGGATGAAAGATGCAAGAGTCTGTCTGGATCCCAGAAACTCACTCAGCTTTTATGCCACACACTGATTACAAGCAAACAGGTGAGGATGTTACCTTTAGCAGCCATTCACACCCATCTGTGTCAACTTCTGTGCATGTTATCAGGCCACAATCACCAGGGTATGTGAACTTTTGATCAGGGTCATTTGGATGTTTTGGGTTGTCATTGTGATTTAAAAAGAGAAAACACAGTAGTTTGACAATGAATGGCTTCACCCAACCACTAACCATGAGTGGAAAAAAGTTTTGGTGTTATCATTCATATTCTCTGAAAAAAGGCCAAGAAAGCAAAAATTCTACAGGGTATGAAAACTTTTGAGCACAACTCTGTCTATCTATCTATCTATCTATCTATCTATTATCTAACTCTTTCTCTCTCTTTTCTTATTCTCTCTTGTCTCTCTCTCTCATTCTCTACCACTATTTCTATGTATCTCTTTATCTCTCTTTTCTCTTTTGCTCTCTCATTCTCGCCACATTTTTCTCTTTCTCTTTTATTATATTCTTTCTTTTTCTCTCTCCTTCCCCCTTTCTCTCTCGTCTCTATTTCTCTGTCTCTTTCGCTCTCTAGCGCCCCTTCCCGACCCATTTTCTTCATCTATATTTATATAAGATGTGGTGGCAGGGACATGGAGAAACTCAGGTGCAAAGCTCAACTTCCAGCCAATACACCAAAGCGTCTTCAAACTTCAAAAGAGACTCCAAAATATACACAGATCTTCAGTCAAAACAGTTATGTACTTACTCCAGATCACAATACAGATGCCAGATCCCCTAAAATAACACAGACTCCATAACAAACCTCAAATTAATACAGACCCAAAAATGAATTCAGGCCATGTGCAAGATTCCAAAATTAAAATTACCGTAATTCTGACCCCTGAATAGATCTCAGATCAGACCCAGATGTTATTTTGCACTCCTAATTAGTTCAAAAATTAGTTCAAACTCAGATAGATAGATACATATAATATAAAGATAAACAAAGGTACTAGATAAATAAATAATATATAGATAGATAATATATACATAGATAAATAGATAGATAGATAGATAATAGATAGATAGATAATAGATAGATAGATAGATATGATAGATAATAGATAGATAGATAATAGATAGATAGATAGATAGATAGATAGATAGATAGATAGATAATAGATAGATAATAGATAGATAGATAGATAGATAGATAGATAGATAGATAATAGATAGATAGATATGATAGATAATAGATAGATAGATAGATAGATAGATAGATAGATAGATAATAGATAGATAGATAGATATGATAGATAATAGATAGATAGATAATAGATAGATGATAGATAGATAATAGATAGATAGGTAATAGATAGATAGATAATAGATAGATAGATAATAGATATATAGATAGCTAGATGATAGATAATAGATAGATATTATATAGAGATAGATAGATTATAGATAGATTATAGATAGATAGATAGATGATAGATAGATAGATAGATAGATAGATAGATAGATAATAGATAGATAGATAGATTATAGATAGATAGATAGATTATAGATAGATAGATAGATAGATAGATAGATAGATAGATAGATAGATAGATAGATAATAGATAGATAATAGATAGATAATAGATACAGTGGGGCAAAAAAGTATTTAGTCAGTCAGCAATAGTGCAAGTTCCACCACTTAAAAAGATGAGAGGCGTCTGTAATTTACATCATAGGTAGACCTCAACTATGGGAGACAAACTGAGAAAAAAAAATCCAGAAAATCACATTGTCTGTTTTTTTTAACATTTTATTTGCATATTATGGTGGAAAATAAGTATTTGGTCAGAAACAAACAATCAAGATTTCTGGCTCTCACAGACCTGTAACTTCTTCTTTAAGAGTCTCCTCTTTCCTCCACTCATTACCTGTAGTAATGGCACCTGTTTAAACTTGTTATCAGTATAAAAAGACACCTGTGCACACCCTCAGACAGTCTGACTCCAAACTCCACTATGGTGAAGACCAAAGAGCTGTCAAAGGACACCAGAAACAAAATTGTAGCCCTGCACCAGGCTGGGAAGACTGAATCTGCAATAGCCAACCAGCTTGGAGTGAAGAAATCAACAATGGGAGCAATAATTAGAAAATGGAAGACATACAAGACCACTGATAATCTCCCTCGATCTGGGGCTCCACGCAAAATCCCACCCCGTGGGGTCAGAATGATCACAAGAACGGTGAGCAAAAATCCCAGAACCACGCGGGGGGACCTAGTGAATGAACTGCAGAGAGCTGGGACTAATGTAACAAGGCCTACCATAAGTAACAAACTACGCCACCATGGACTCAGATCCTGCAGTGCCAGACGTGTCCCACTGCTTAAGCCAGTACATGTCCGGGCCCGTCTGAAGTTTGCTAGAGAGCATTTGGATGATCCAGAGGAGTTTTGGGAGAATGTCCTATGGTCTGATGAAACCAAACTGGAACTGTTTGGTAGAAACACAACTTGTCGTGTTTGGAGGAAAAAGAATACTGAGTTGCATCCATCAAACACCATACCTACTGTAAAGCATGGTGGTGGAAACATCATGCTTTGGGGCTGTTTCTCTGCAAAGGGGCCAGGACGACTGATCCGGGTACATGAAAGAATGAATGTGGCCATGTATCGTGAGATTTTGAGTGCAAACCTCCTTCCATCAGCAAGGGCATTGAAGATGAAACGTGGCTGGGTCTTTCAACATGACAATGATCCAAAGCACACCGCCAGGGCAACGAAGGAGTGGCTTCGTAAGAAGCATTTCAAGGTCCTGGAGTGGCCTAGCCAGTCTCCAGATCTCAACCCTATTGAAAACCTTTGGAGGGAGTTGAAAGTCCGTGTTGCCAAGCGAAAAGCCAAAAACATCACTGCTCTAGAGGAGATCTGCATGGAGGAATGGGCCAACACACCAACAACAGTGTGTGGCAACCTTGTGAAGACTTACAGAAAACGTTTGACCTCTGACATTGCCAACAAAGGATATATTACAAAGTATTGAGATGAAATTTTGTTTCTGACCAAATACTTATTTTCCACCATAATATGCAAATAAAATGTTAAAAAAACAGACAATGTGATTTTCTGGATTTTTTTTTCTCAGTTTGTCTCCCATAGTTGAGGTCTACCTATGATGTAAATTACAGACGCCTCTCATCTTTTTAAGTGGTGGAACTTGCACTATTGCTGACTGACTAAATACTTTTTTGCCCCACTGTATATATTACATAGAGATAGATAGATTATAGATAGATAGATTATAGATATATGATAGATAATATATACATAGATAGATGATTGATAGATAGATAGATAATAGATAGATAGATAATAGATGATAGATAGATGATAGATAGATAGATAGATAGATAGATAAGAGATGATAGATAGATAATAGATAGCTAATAGATAGATGATAGATAATAGATAGATAGATAATAGATAGTTGATAGATAGATAGATAGATAATAGATAGATGATAGATAATAGATAATAGATAGATAGATAGATAGATAGATAGATAGATAATAGATAGATAGATAATAGATAGATAGATAATAGATAGATAATAGATGATAGACAGATAATAGATAGATGATAGATAAATAATAGATAGATAGATAATAGATAGATGATAGATAGATAGATAGATAGATAGATAATAGATAGATGAATGATAGATAGATAATAGATAGATAGCAGTTAATTTGAAAAATGTAACTATCTGCACGCTAAAAATACAGTATATGTGTTAAATGTTTGCTGGTTCATTATGAGGACATTTATGTGAATAGATTAAAATACTGAGACAAAATGTGAAAGAAAACAATGTGAACTAAAATAATATAAAAGGCTAATTCTCTCCCCAAAATGTCGCATTTATTTTCTATATATTTTGTATCAGTTTCAAAAGTGAAATAATCCTAAAATAACAGAGCGTGTTGAGTAACGATCCCTCCCTGGTTTTCTCCTTGGGTACATATTGTCCCTTGCCACTAAACCTTAGGGACAGAAGGAGTCACCAGAGGGAGGATCCGCGGGGGTCTGAAAACCTGATGAAATAGTTTTCATTTAATGAAGGTATGGCCCATGGCCGCCGCTGCTTCGCCATATGTTTGAAAAAATGTTAATCTCTTCAGCTCAAGTACCTTTCCTCATTGTTGCCTGCAAAAAAAAAAAAAAAAAGGTTTGTAAGCGCCGGTAAGACGACGTTATCACACTTAAAAAGAACAGAAAGAGCGGGTGTTGTTTACACATGTATTATACATCATAATTAAAACCTAAGCGGCTCGGCTTAATTACACCTCGTGGAAATCGAAGACTTTTTTTTTTCTTTTTTTTGAGGAATCATGGCAAAAAGGAAAAAAAAGTTCAACAACTTAAGGACCGAAGTGGAACAAGTGAATAATTAATGACTGAGATAATTAAGATGCCACACAAAACGATTGTTAGAATATGACTGAAGGCCGATTTCTCGAATTCGTTGAAGCTTTATATATAGAACTTTGAGCGTTGCTGAAAGAACTGCTTTCACTAATTGTGTCAATTATTGTGGTTGACGTGAGCGCTAGTTAACTGTTAGTTACATGAGGGTTCTAAACCAAAAAGAACATTCTGAAATAAACAGACTTGTTAGCAGAATGTCTACTAATTAGGTGTAAAGACACATTATCTCTTTAATCTATAAAACAGTAAACTCCCGCTCTATTTTTATCGCTCACTCAACAAGAGCCAAGAAGTTTCTCAACCCGAGAAACAATATTGTAAGAACATCAAAGTTATGAAATGGCGAGTTGCGTTATGGTTCCCAATGGGAAGTGAATACATTGCCCAGTTTTTGGCTAAACTAAGATTTGGACTGTAAATGATCTCCAAGTTCTTTACCCTCAAACACCCTCAAAGTGATTAGTGATCTCAAGCCTAAGAGCAGGGGTGTAACAAGAAGGTGCGATATAGCAAACCAAACTCTTGCTCTCTCTTTACTGTTCAAAGATCAAGAGGGAAAAAGATGTTCAACTCATAAAACAGCGTTATAGGAGAAACTTCAAAGTTATGGCATGGTTTGTAGAGTTACAGGTCTCTCCGGGATATGTTGACCATCCTTTGGCTAAACCGAGATGGAAAATCTTAAGAATCTCAAAATGTTGTACTCTAGTACCATCACAAGATGGTGAACTGGTCATTTCTGGTCCACATCCCAGGTCATAGAGCATCAGGGTGAGGTACCATTCCAGAAGGTGCACAGTACCATGCCAAATTCTTGCCCACTTTTTACTGTTAAATCATCAAGATGGAAAAAATCCTCAACCAATGGAACAATGTTGTAGGAACATCAAAGTTATGAGATGGTGGATTCTATTACAGGAAATTAATATTTGTGAGAGTCTTTTAGGTAAATTGAGATAGAGAATCTAAATAATTCTAGAATTCTCACAAATTGATGATTTGGTAATTTTTGGGTTTAAGTCTCAGGTCGCAAAACAGTGATGTAACTAGAAGGCCTGGGGTACCATAGCAAAGTATTGCCTACTTTTTCCAGTTTAACCACCAAGAGCGAAAACAATATTGCAAAACATTTCTATTTATGAGATGGTAGATTGTGTTAAGGTTCTTACTGGAGGTGGATATTTTGACAATTCGTTGGCTAAACTGAGATGGAACGTTTAAAGTTTCTCCAATTTCCTTACACTAGAACCTACACAAGTGGTGAAGTGGTAATTTCAGGTCTCACATCTTAGATCACAGAATAGTGGTGTATGATGATGGTGCAGAATATTATAACGAAAGTCTTGCTCTCTTTTTATTATTCCATCCAAAAGGGTCAAAAAGTTCCTCAACCCATTAAATAAAATTGTAGGAACTTCAATGATATGAGATGGTAGATTGTGTTACGGTTCTAATTGGGAAGTGTATACTTTGTCTATCGCTTGGCTAAACTGAGATAAGAAGTGTAAAAAATCCATAAGTTTTTTACCCTAGGACCCCCTTAAGATGGGAAATTGGTCATGTCTGGTCTCAGGTCACAAAGTAGCGGCTTGGGTAAGATGACCCTCTAAGATGCATTTTCTTTTCCACCCTTCTAACTCTTGCATGTGGCTTGTTTTTTGCATTTTATTACATATCGCAGACATTTTGCCACCTGCAATCCTTTATCCATATTTGCTCTTAACTCTTTGTATTTAGGGGATTCAACAATGAGTGTTTGGGGTACTATACATAGTGGTTGGTGCAGACACCATATGTCTTGTTTAATGTGCATGTATAGGTTCATTTCTTTACCTAAACAATTTGTCATTTTTATAAAAACTTCTCTGGACTTTGACTCCTAGTCTCTTATAGGTCACATACATGTATAACGTGATAGGTTAGATTTGTGGAAAGTTTAATGGTAAGCAGTAAGCACATCTGTAAGTGACGGTACATGATCATCTGGGTACAGTGCATAGTATGAAAATATTTATTTCCACTCTTCTCTCTATATCAATTTTAGGTAACCAGTAACCTACAGTATAAAAACCTGTTGTTAGGTTAGGAAAAGGATACTGTACATAGTAGCAAAGTTTTTAATGACTGAACTTTCAACAAATTTGTATAAATCAAGAGTGTGATAGGATTTTAAGAAATTTCGTAATATATCATATCGGAGAAATCTTTTTTTTCCCACTTCTTTCCCTCCCCGTTTCCTGAATTCATAATTTACTCTGAAATACTGCTAAAAGCCATATTTCTCAAGACAAGGCAGACTGCCATCTCACTGTGTGATAAAATTACAGTTACATATTAAAATATATGGCTAAGGGAAAAAGGGAGGAGAAGAGACAGAGGCACACGCAGAAACCACTGATACTTTACTAAGTACTACTTCATCTCAGTGGAGGATTCACAGCTACACTGCTTAGTACTGCTGTATAATATCTGTAATCCTGCTGATGCTACTTCTGAACATGATTATTGGCAGACATAATAGCAGCTTGACTTCACCCACTAACTCAAACACAACTGAATATTAGAAATACATCCTGCAGAGGGGAAAACTGTAAGGCTGAGTCACTTCACACAGCCAAGCAGTGAGTCAGGATAGTCAAGGAGTATGAGGTCAAAAGCCAAGAAGGTACGCCATAAAGAGAGGGAATCAAAAAGACGTGAGCACAGCTACTTTGGTGCACGGGTAGGTTCCCAAGCCGTATACATATAGATAAAAAGAACCCGGCACTCAACTTTAACTCAAACTGGTGGTTTTTTTATTTCGTAGTACGAAAAACGTTTCGGCCAGGTCTGGCCTTCATCAGTTACTACAATATTATAAAGAAAATAAGTAATAAATAATAAATACATCCGTGACTACATCTGTAAATACATCAGTAAGTACATACGGTGTGGAATAAATAACAAGAAAAAAGAGAAACAGAAAAAATAGAAAAAACAAAAAACAAAGGTATATACAGTGTGTCGAATGGTCATGATATGACGATATTAGAAAGGAACAATAAGAAGAACCAACTAGTATGGCCCAGCCCCCCTGGTGGTGAATGGAGTACAAAGAACATTGTGTCGCTACCCGTACCGTACTGGGAGATGTCTGGGAATATGCTCTGTGAGCGTGGTAGATTCACTTGGGCATCCTCACTGACAGCGGTGGACACCGCGTCCTGACCCGTCTCTCATACAGGTAACTCGCTACCCCTGTCTCTAGCCCCCGCCTTAAGGGGCAATGACGCCACAAAGCCTGTCACGTTGCTCGGCCAGTACACTATTTGGCATGCGCTCTGATATTACTCCTTCTCCCTTCACAGCCTGCAGCCGCGTCATTGACCGGAGGCTGACATTTCCCAAGGTACTAGCACTTATAGGGGCCTTTCACACCATCTACACTGGCACATTATAATAGATGATAGCTCACATTACGGGCTTGTACTATGAAATAAAAAAAACACCAGTTTGAGTTAAAGTTGAGTGCCGGGTTCTTTTTATCCATATGTATACGGCTTGGGAACCTACCCGTGCACCAAAGTAGCTGTGCTCACGTCTTTTTGATTCACTGAATTTATCCCCATACGTGTTAGCACGCACACCTGGTCATGTCCACCAATACCTTCTCCTACAATTCAGAGGAGACCACTAGTATCCTATCCCACTCGGTTTATGCTTGTGACTTTCTCAAAACTGCACCCCGTGAGACGAGGGGACGAGATCTGGAGCGGGAAGTGCGACACCATATAAACATCGAACTTCACTGCGCAACATTATCCGAGTACCTGCGGGTACAACGCATTCCGAGGGGCCTGAGGGTTCCATTACGTCCCACCCTTTTCCGAGATTCTCCAGAATACTGCACTAAATTTGAACACATCTTAAATAAGTGCTCCCTAGACCTAATCACCCTCACCATAGAATACCTACAAAAAGAGATTGAGGCCAGCTCAGAACGGGTCAAGGCTATTGAGATTCAGCTTTCTTCCACAGGTACCCCAGAGGAGTTGAACCAACTGAAATCAGAAATCAAGACGAAAACTGAACAACACCGCAGAGACATTGAGAACAGGAAACGATTGAAATTCGCTCGAGATACCGAGGACTACGAGGCGAAAAGGGTATACAGATGGCAGGACAACTACTCCTCCTCTCGCTCCAACGTACGAACCGGACATCGCTCTTCCACGGACTACTCCACTTCGGGATCGGAGCAAGACAGGAGTTCTTCCATTCCAAGCACATCCCGTTTTTTAGGTCCACGTACTCAACGGGGCAAAAGAAGAGGACGCGGAGGAGCCAGAGATTTCGGCAGAGACACAGACCTCACACGGATCACACGATCTCAGGTACTGAGTCCCTCATTGTGAACATTTCCTCCAGAACTCTGGGCACATCGGACTGTAGTGTCCTACAAAAAGGACTTTCCTTTTGCCCTACCTATCGCTATCGGACCTTTGACCTGGACATGGACCTGCAAAGGTTCTTCAGGTCTTTAAGGTTAAAAGTATATTTTTCTGATCCACAGCACAATGTGACAAATACCCCTCGAGCCCCTGTAGCTCCTCAACTTCTATCAGCAGAGAGTTTAGGCCTACGCACTAAGAGCCCATTCAGACCCCCACGGGGCTCCCATGCCCTCGAGACATTTATACAGTTTATTCAAAATTCTTTCCAGTCACTCTGAGGGGAGGTGGAAATGGGACATCTTTACTATCCCCCTAATTTAACGTTAAGTGAACGCCAGTCGTTACAATCACTTCAGTCCGGCTCCAGCCTAATAATTAAACCAGCAGACAAAGGGGGGGCCATTGTGATCATGGATAAGAGTGACTACTTAAATGAAATTAAGAGACAGTTGGATAATACCACTATATACCAAAAATTGGACTCCAACCCCACCCAAGCCATTAGAAACAGAATCTCGGCCATACTACAGGAATACACGGCATTAGGGGTTCTAGACCTCAAAACTTGCAATTATCTCACCAATGACCATCCGGTTACCCCGGTATTCTACACACTTCCTAAAATCCACAAGAACCTTGAGCATCCCCCTGGGCGACCAATAGTGGCAGCCACTAACTCTATATTGTCCCCAATAGCCATTTTCCTAGACAAAATCTTAACCCCCCCATATCCAGTCCACTAGATCATTTCTGTTGGACACAGGGGCCTTCTTAGGAATAATACGGGACCTGGATAGAGTACCAGCTGATGCCATACTGGCATCCCTGGACGTAAAAGATCTATATACTTCCATTCCACATGTGGAAAGCATTAACTCCATCAAAAAACTCCTATCAACCACAGGGACCCATAAGCAACAAATTGACTTGGTGGTGGAACTACTCACATTGGTCCTGGATTCGAATCACTTCTTGTTCCAGGACCAATACTACCTACAGATACGGGGGACCGCAATGGGCTCCAACGTGGCGCCCCCCTACGCTAACTGCTACATGGCAGACTTTGAGGAGAGTGTCATCTACCCCGACACACGTTTCCGAGAGAACGTTTTACTCTGGAAACGTTACATAGACGATATTTTTTGCGTCTGGAGCGGCACGTTGGAGTCCTTCCGGTCTTTTGTGGATTTTCTCAACACAGCATGGCCCGGCATCTCCTTTACCATGTCTTATGACCTACACAGAATGAACTTTCTGGACACAATGGTCATCAAAAACCACACAGGCCAATTAAGCACCGACATCCACATAAAAAACACAGACCGGAATAGCCTACTGCATTTTGAGAGTTTACACCCCCGAGCCATAAAAAAAGCGATTCCTAAATCCCAAATTCAGCGGGTAACCCGCATAGTCTCGGACCAGGAGCTACGGACACAAACAGTGTTTGAAATGGAAGCTAAATTTCAGGCACGAGGTTACCCTAACTCGTTCCTCCAAGAATCTCGGACATCTGGCCACAACAAATCGAAGTCAAATAACCGCATTCCATTCGTCCATTCCTTCCACCCGTTTGCATATATCCTCCATAAGAACATACGCCAACATTGGCATTTACTCACAACTGCCCACCCTAATATCCCAGAATTTAGAGAGCCATTTCTCCCGTGTTTTAGGAGACCTCGTAATCTAAGGGATACACTGGTAAGAGCTGATGTAGGACCGGACAAAAAGGCACCCACACAACGGTTCCTTCAGAACCCTCGCCTCGGGACATTCCCTTGTCTCCACTGCACTCAATGCAGCAATGTTCTCAAGGGTAGCTCATTCCACCATCCACGCTCGGGTAGATCCTTTCCTATTAAGAACTATTTTAACTGTGACTCGGCCTATGTAGTTTACCTCATCAAGTGCCCCTGTGGCATGCTTTATGTGGGAGAGACAACCCGTTCCATCCGGGAACGTATCTCTAATCATAAGTCCACGATCAGGTGTGGCAACACGCTCTTACCCATCCCACAACACTTTATATCGAAAGGCCACAACATTTCTCAGCTAATGTTTCAAGTAATTGAGCAGGTCCCAGCGCCCAGACGGGGGGGAGACAGATTGGCCTCCCTAAAACGTAGGGAGGCTTTCTGGATCCATACGCTTGATACTCTGCACCCTAAAGTTCTGAATAGGGACTATGACCTGGTCTCCTTTACCTAAATTATATGGGGCCTTTTTCAACACTATGGGTTCTGGCCTCTGAGTACTCACAGTTGGTAATTATATGCATTTTGTCTCAGGTGGTATTCGCATACTTATCATGTTGAAAGTTTCTAATATATTTATCTGTTTTCCTAGAGCCGACTATATTGAATTGCCAGGACTCTCCTCCTTATCCACGGGGTCACAGCGGATAGAATATGAACAACCACCACCTCCACCTTATCTACGCCGCTATCACTGTATCCGTACTATCTGAGGCTCTCCATCTGGTCCACATACACAGTGCACACCGTATTATGTCCCGCCTCCCTCCTCTAGAGTCCCATGATTGGCCGGCTCACTCCTGTCCATCTCAGGCAAAAATATGCGGTCACTTCCGGTACGTCACGTCCGGTCCGGCCGGCTTGCACATAAGGAACGCCACACTGGCGTCCCTTCACTCGGGCATCCTCACTGACAGCGGTGGACACCGCGTCCTGACCCGTCTCTCATACAGGTAACTCGCTACCCCTGTCTCTAGCCCCCGCCTTAAGGGGCAATGACGCCACAAAGCCTGTCACGTTGCTCGGCCAGTACGCTATTTGGCATGCGCTCTGATATTACTCCTTCTCCCTTCACAGCCTGCAGCCGCGTCATTGACCGGAGGCTGACATTTCCCAAGGTACTAGCACTTATAGGGGCCTTTCACACCATCTACACTGGCACATTATAATAGATCAATGATAGCTCACATTACGGGCTTTTTCTCCCTTCTTTTAGGGATATCCCTGGAATCTACCACGCTCACAGAGCATATTCCCTGACATCTCCCAGTACGGTACGGGTAGCGACACAATGTTCTTTGTACTCAATTCACCACCAGGGGGGCTGGGCCATACTAGTTGGTTCTTCTTATTGTTCCTTTCTAATATCGTCATATCATGACCATTCGACACACTGTATATACCTTTGTTTTTTGTTTTTTCTATTTTTTCTGTTTCTCTTTTTTCTGCTATTTATTCCACACCGTATGTACTTACTGATGTATTTACAGATGTAGTCACGGATGTATTTATTATTTATTACTTATTTTCTTTATAATATTGTAGTAACTGACGAAGGCCAGACCTGGCCGAAACGTTTTTCGTACTACGAAATAAAAAAACCACCAGTTTGAGTTAAAGTTGAGTGCCGGGTTCTTTTTATCTATATGTATAAAGAGAGGGAAGAGACAAAGGCTTAGTCAGGAAACTATCCAAGATCAAAATACCAGAAAAAATAGTGGATCAGAACAAAGGGGTTAAACAGAAGGATGGTCAGAACGAGGTCCAAGTTTGGGCAATGAAAAATCATCAAGCAAATCACTGGGCACAGAGAAAACCAACCACACTTAGTTGAAGCTATATCTGGCAGAGGTCTGGGACTAACTCAGTTAAGTAGCCGAGTAATCACCTGGGACAATGAACACCACGGTTCAGATTGGACGGCCGATCTGCCAATCAAAATCCCAACAGCTCAGCATTTCCCTTCATCAGACCTGACACTGAGCTGTCAATCACAGCACTGACCGCTTCAGCATGCCCCTGTTCCAGATTGGATGGCTAAGCCATCAGTAACTGCATGCTAGACAAATTGAAGGGTGGAATCATAACAGTACCCCCTCTTCTAGGGGGTCCACCAGACCCCCAGGTTTCCCAGTAAACTTTAGATTGAAAGACCTGACTTCAGATCTCGAGCTAGGACCCAGAATCTCTCCTGTAGTCTGTTTTCCCTCCAATGGATAAGATACTGGAGAATTTTGGACCCTATGAGAATCCATAACCCTATGAACTTCATACTCCAAGTCACCCTCGATAGAATCTAGACGAGACAAGGATGAAAGAGACACTGCCAAAGGGACAAACTCCTTTAATAGGGATTTATGGAACACTAGATGGTGGCCCGATTCTAACGCATCGGGTATTCTAGAATATGTATGTATGTATATAGCAGCCACATAGTATATAGCACAGGCCACGTAGTATATAGGAGACATGTAGTATATAGCAAATACTACGTGGCCTGTGCTATATACTATGTGGCTGCTATATCCATACATACATACATACATACATATTGTAGACTAACCAATGCAGGCCACGCAGTATATAACAGTGGCCACGCAGTATATAACACAGCCCAAACAGTATATAACACAGCCCACATACTATATAACACAGCCCACGCAGTATATAGCAGCCACTCAGTATATTAAAATAAAAATAAAAAATAGTGATATACTCACCCTCCGTTGGCCCCCGGATCAAAGCGTTTACCGACACTCCTCGCGCGCCCCGGTCTGAAGAGTGCATTGCGGTCTCGCGAGATGATGATGTAGCGGTCTCGTGAGACCACTACATCATCATCTCGCGAGACCGCAATGCATGGACCAGTCACTGGGGCGTCGCGCGGAGCGGGATAGGCCGGTTCGGAAGGTGAGCATATAACGATTTTTTATTTTTTTAATTATTTTTAACATTAGATCTCTTTACTAATGATGCTGCATAGGCAGCATGAATAGTAAAAGTTGGTCACACAGGGTTAATAGCAGTGTTAGCCGAGTGCGTTACACCGCGGTCAACGCTGCCATTAACCCTAAGTGAGCGCTGACTGGAGGGGAGTACGGAGTGGGCACTGACTGCGGGGAGGAAGGAGCGACCATTTTTCTGCCGGACTGTGCCCGTCGCTGATTGGTCGTGGCTGTTTCACCACGGCCAATCAGCGACTTGGATTTCCATGACAGACAGAGGCCGCGACCAATGAATATCCGTGCCAGACAGACAGAAAGACAGACAGAAAGACAGACAGACAGATGGAAGTGACCCTTAGACAATTATATAGTAGATGTTAGAGGTGCAAAGGCATGGAGGAAGCTTTAATCTGAATGCCACCGCATTGACCACCTCCTGAGTCACATGTGGACCAATAAACCTAACCTATTTTTTTTGTCTTTACCTAGTTTTTGTGACTTTTTAAAAGCACAAATCTATTTAAAATTTTCTAAAAATGCGCCAAATTGAAATCTCTTTCAGAAACTTTACTGGAGTGAGATGCAGCAAAAAATAATAATAATAATAATAATCTTTATTTTTATATAGCGCTAACATATTCCGCAGCGCTTTACAGTTTGCACACATTATCATCACTGTCCCCAATTGGGCTCACAATCTAGAATTCCTATCAGTATGTCTTTAGAATGTGGGAGGAAACCGGAGTACCCGGAGGAAACCCACGCAAACACGGAGAGAACATACAAACTCTTTGCAGATGTTGTCCTGGGTGGGATTAGAACCCAGGACCCCAGCGCTGCAAGGCTGTAGTGCTAACCACTGCGCCACCGTGCTGCCCCAAAAATGTCACATTCCGTTAAAGTCAAATTTCAGGAATCTAAAACATCTAAATAAGCGAAGTGTTTAAGAAAAGAATAAAAAAGGCTCAATAAAAGAAAGAATAAAAAATGCTCATAAAAGAAAGATAGCTTAATACGATCACATCTTTTTAAGTTAACTAACTGTTTTTTCCTTCTCTTTCATCAATTGATTTTTACCTATATATTTTTATGTATATTTTTTAATCCTGTTTTGGGTTTTGGGACTGATTAATTATTTATCGCACCAGTGCTGATCTATTTAAAGTGCTGAGTGATGTCTATGATTCATACTCACCTGACGAAGGGGGCGTACCGTCCCTGAAACGCGCAGTGTTTAATAAATTTATACCTTGATCTGGTCTGGCTGGCTTCTTCACTCCTAGTGTAGTGCCCGGAAGAAATCCACCCACTACTCCCATCATCCTTTCTGCAAAACATATAAAGAATAAGGCGCTTCTTTTGCCACTTATAAGCCACTTCTTTCCCTTCCTGTCTCCTGAATTCATAATATAATCTGATATACTGCTAAAATTGTACTTCTCAAGACAAGACGGACTGCTATCTCACCGGGAGATCAAATTAAAGCTGCCTATTAAAATGTATGGAAAGGAGAGAAAGGGAGGAGCAGAGTAAGTAGACACACTGAGGCACAGGCTGAAGGAGCTATTGCTTTTCTAAGTGTTATCTGACCTCAGGGCAGGAATCACAGCTACACTGCTGCCAAATTGAAATCTCTTAAAAAAAACTTTACTTTGGTGAGATGCCCCCAAAATATGCAGAATTTGGGGAAAGTTGCATCTTATGAATCTGTCTAAAACAGTGTTTCCCAAACTCCAGTAATCAGGGCCCCCAAAGATCATGTTTTCAGGATTTTCTTTGTATCGCACAGGTGTTGGAATTATTATTAAGACATCAGAAATTGCCAAAGGCTCTCACGCCTGTGCAACACTAGCGAAATCCTGAATACATGATCTGTTGGGGGCCCTGAGGACTGGAATTTTACAAACACTGGTAAAAACATCTGGATAAGCAAAGTTGTTGAAGAAAAATAAAAAAAATGACTGAAAAAAAGAAACAGGAAAGATATATATCTTGGTACTGTGTTCGCCAGTAGATAGAAAAATATTTAGAATTGAGAGTCCTCTGTGGTTGATACCTTTTAATGGTCTAACATGGACAACATCTGCAAAGAGTTTGTATGTTCTCTCCGTGTTTGCGTGGGTTTCCTCCGGGCACTCCGGTTTCCTCCCACATTCTAAAGACATACTGATAAGGATTCTAGATTGTGAGCCCCATCGGGGACAGTGATGATAATGTGTTCAAAACTGTAAAGCGCTGCGGAATATGTTAGCGCTATATAAAAAAAATAAAGATTATTATTATTATTATAACTGAAAAGATGGTAACAAATTGCAAGATTTCGAGGCTACTCAGGTCTCTTCATCAGGCAAAGACTAAAAGAAATTCTGAAGAATCACATATTTATGCACAACATAGCACAGAAAAAAAACCATGGATAAGACAGGTGACATGAAGCAGAATTACCAAGAGTGATAAACAGTTATGTCCATAAATATTGGACCAGTTCTTAGATAAGGAATGTTTTATTGTCCTGTGATTAGGGTCTGGTTCTGTTGTGATGACCCCTCATAGTCTGAGGGGCAAGTTCCTTTATATTCCCATACTCTTCTGTCTCTTAGATTTGAAGCTACCTTTTAACACAAGTAATTTCATGTCCATAATGTTATGATTTGGGAGACAAAAATGTATTGCCACAGATAGATCCATTCTTTTTTCTCCTTTTTTCTCTTATTGTGTGGCGGTGAGAATTCATTCTTGTTCTAAGCTTTTGCCCTGTCTCCCCCACATACAGACCCCCAGTTGGACATTTAGTACAAATAATTAGTGTTACGCATAGGGATCAGGAAAGCGAGATAAGTGGACCCACTGGACCGAAACAGCGAACCTCCCCAGGACGAGTAGACCAGGTGGACCGCTCCCTATACAGGGGACGTTAGGAGCAGGCCCAGGGGGGACTACTGTACGGCAGCCGGTACCAAAGTAGAGGGAAAGGAAATGATCAGGGCAGGGACGACGGAAAAGAAAACGAGGAAGGAGGAGAGGAACGGTTAACGGGAATCAGACAAGACAGACAGAAAATGAGAGACAAACCGGAAGACAGTATGAGGACACGAGACCACGGAAGTGCAGGAGACGAGGACGGAAGGACTAGGCAGAGGATCAGGAACACCGGGGAAACGGAGGCACAGGAGCACTGGAGCTGCAAGGGAAGCATGGAGACAGACAATGATTATACACAGAAACGAAAAATCAGAGACAAGAGACAAGCGGCAGAGAGAACGCAGAGTACGCTAGGAAGCGAGAGAGCCAGAGGCATTTGCAAGAAAAACAAATGACAGACAGGCACAGCCAAAAGGAAGAGGCGGCCTTAAATATAGAGTGGCAGCGTACCTTCTGGGTCACGGTCCTCCAGGACCACAGAGAGCAGGGGAAAGAGCGTCCAGAGAAAAGGGCAGAGTGCGCGTGCGCAGGAGACGCTAGTGCGCGCGCGCCCGACAAGAAGCAGGGGCCGAGGGAGCGAGCAGAGGAGACGGCGCTGGAGGAAGAACAGGAGCGCGCCGGGACGCCGGGGAACTGTAAGTAACAACGGACAGCAGGGGCCGCGGTGGTGTTAACAGCGACCTGACAATTAGGTACATTATGGACATGAAATTACTTGTGTTAAAAGGTAGCTTCAAATCTAAGAGAGACAGAAGAGTCTGGGAATATAAAGTGATGACGACCTTTGACAGTGTCACTGCAGAAATGAATGTGTTGCATGGATTTATGTCTTTTTACATAACTAAGGAACTAAGGAACTTGTCCCTCAGACTATGAGGGGTTATCACAACAGAACCAGACCCCAATCAGAGGACAATAAAACATTCCTTATCTAAGAACTGGTCCAATATTTATGGACATATCTGTTTATCACTCTTGGTAATTCTGCTTCATGTCACCTGTCTTATTCATGTTTTTTTTTTTTCTGTGCTATGTTGTGCATAAATATGTGATTCTTCAGAATTTCTTTTAGTCTTTGCCTGATGAAGAGACCTGTGTAGTCTCGAAAGCTTGCAATTTGTTACCATCTTTTCAATTAGCCATTAAAAGGTATCAACCACTGAGGACTCTCAATTCTAAATTGAAAAAAAGAAAGACAACTTATAAAGGGATATAAAACATAAAGAGAATAATGCACAAATAATTAAGCTACTAAAAGAAAAGGAAATTACTCCAGGAAAATGGAGAAACAACAATGTTGAATCGGCACTGTTCTGTCAGGAATCCTCCAGATAAAACTTTTACAACTTTCAAAAAACTCTAGAGGCAGTGGATCATACACAGGAATTCTCTGGTGTCAAGTAGACATGAGTGAACTAATTCAAAGAAGATCGACTTTGAGGTCGAATTTCCTTAAATTCTCGGTTCCATGTAAATTCGAACACTTTCAGAGGAATTGCTGATGTATATTTGCAATAGGGTTTCAATAACATTTTTGACTTCATTTATGTATCACTTTACATAGTGTACTGCAGAATGAGTTTCCAATAAATTCGATATTGAGCTCGTTCCAAGAGTAGGGCCTGTGACCTTTATCTCTCTTTTCCTAAACTTTCTTCTATGCTTACTGATAACTACATTGACATTCAAAATTGGTAATGAATCAGCTTAAAAGTAAAATCAGAAGAGAGATAAGTGTTACCAGTCCTGTTACCAATCAGTGTGCCGATGTAGCATCAGTCCAGCATCCCTTCGGTGGATATTAGCTACTCACAAAATCCAGCTGCTGCAGCATCTCAACGAGGATGACCCAGATTGGCGCCCTGAATTTGCAGAATGGGCAAAACAAAAATTGGAACAGGACTAGTGTTGAGCATTCCGATACCGCAAGTATCGGGTATCGGCCGATACTTGCGGTATCGGAATTCCGATACCGAGATCCGATACTTTTGTGATATCGGGTATCGGTATCAGATCAATAGGGATGTGTAAAATAAAGAATTAAAATAAAAAATATTGATATGCTCACCTCTCCGGCGGCCCCTGGACATCACGCTGCTAACCGGGAGGCTTCTTTGTTTAAAATGCGCGCCTTTAGGACCTGCGAATGACGTCCCGGCTTCTGATTGGTCGCGTGCCGCCCATGTGACCGGCACGCGACCAATCAGAAGCCGCGACGTCATTCTCATTCACAAAAACTCCTAATTCTAGGAATTGAGGACCTGCGAATGACGTCACGGCTTCTGATTGGTCGCGTGCCGGTCACATGGGCGGCACGCGACCAATCAGAAGCCGGGACGTCATTCGCAGGTCCTAAAGGCGCGCATTTTAAACAAAGAAGCCTCCCGGTTAGCAGCGTGATGTCCAGGGGCCGCCGGAGAGGTGAGCATATCAATATTTTTTATTTTAATTCTGTATTTTACACATCCCTATAGATCCCAGGGCCTGAAGGAGAGTTTCCTCTCCTTCAGACCCTGGGAACCATGAGAATACCTTCCGATACTTGATGTCCCATTGACTTGTATTGGTATCGGATATCGGTATCGGCGATATCCGATATTTTTCGGGTATCGGCCGATACTATCCGATACCGATACTTTCAAGTATCGGACGGTATCGCTCAACACTAAACAGGACCCTCAGTTTACACAGAGCATTATGTTCAGTGATGAGGCAAACTTTTTTGGGTGGGCCATTTATATGAATACACCTAAATCAAATGAGAATGGTGACCGTTTTCTTGCGTAGGGTGTCTTGCATTGAACTGCAGTGACCCAGGTACTGCGTTCACCCGACATCAACACAATTTCTATCAGCTCCTCACGTGTTAACCTCTGCAAAATGTCAATGGCTGTAAACAAAGAGAAACTTGTAAATAACTTATGAAAGCATAAAGTCACATTAAAACCAAGCACACCATTGTTTTTCTTGAGAAATTCTCATGACCCTCTTCCCATTGGAAAAAATAAAGTTGGATCCAAAATGGCCGACTTCAAAATGGCCGCCATGGTCACCACCTGTTAGGGCTGGCAGAACGCATCAAATAATTATAAAGATGGAATAAGGTGCGTTCGTAGCCCGGGATCCACCGTGCAGAGATGATACATGCTGCTAGGTAATGGCGGACAGTACATGGCGGTATAATGATAACACACATGGGTTAGCTACACTCGGTATGGAGGAAGCGAACCCTGTTGCATCACAGGACCGCAATACAGCAGAGGAAACGCAAGTATAGAGTCACAGAACTCTGCCCCAAGACGCGGGGTTAGAGTCCCTCTGGACCACTTGCGTTCGGCACCAGAACTGCGGTGCCAGCGAAAATAAACACAAAATAGATTTAGCGCACTGGGTGCACGCAGCGCCGGTCTGGTGGACACCATTAACCGCCCAAACTAGAGACAGGTAAGCACACAGGTTGCTCTGGCTAACGCTGCAGATTGACGCTATTAGATTTTGCCTGGTGCTGGATGGCACTAACTGGTGTTAGACAGCTCCAACAATCGCGAGAATTCAACAACACTAGGGATGGGTATGATTCGGAGCTTTCACCAGAACAGGCATACATCCACACACACAGTAACTGATTTATACTAGCGCATGGCCGTGCGGCCATGCGAACCTTTTATAGTGGAAGCTCTCCAGGACCTTCCTAGTGGTCCAATAGGAGCTGCTACAGGACCTGAGCATTTCACCCCAGACTTCCAATGAGAGGTTGTCCCTTATTATTATTATTTAATCGTATGAACATATATTTTAACATCATATAAGAATGAATAACAAACGATAAATAGTTATTGAAAGGGGACAAAGGAACAGAAATCAGAGTCAAAATTATGTAAAATACATTGACCAAGAGATCTAGATGTAATTTGATTGTTTGGTCGTCAAGATTGTTAGTCCTTTAGCGTTACCCAGGGTGCACCACGTGGAGGCGGACTAACGTTGCACCCCTCCCATATGCTAATGTGCCACAAACAGGAAGTTCATATCACCAACCATTCCCATTTTAGTTAGGTGTCTCCATATACATGGCCCATCCATGGTACCATACCTTACCTTGACATTGGTGGATGGGCTCACATTTTTTGGCCAAATTTTGTGCTAAGCATCTTATGTGTTTTTTCATAGATTTCACAAGCCATTAGAAACAGAATCTCGGCCATACTACAGGAATACACGGCATTAGGGGTTCTAGACCTCAAAACTTGCAATTATCTCACCAATGACCATCCGGTTACCCCGGTATTCTACACACTTCCTAAAATCCACAAGAACCTTGAGCATCCCCCTGGGCGACCAATAGTGGCAGCCACTAACTCTATATTGTCCCCAATAGCCATTTTCCTAGACAAAATCTTAACCCCCCCATATCCAGTCCACTAGATCATTTCTGTTGGACACAGGGGCCTTCTTAGGAATAATACGGGACCTGGATAGAGTACCAGCTGATGCCATACTGGCATCCCTGGACGTAAAAGATCTATATACTTCCATTCCACATGTGGAAAGCATTAACTCCATCAAAAAACTCCTATCAACCACAGGGACCCATAAGCAACAAATTGACTTGGTGGTGGAACTACTCACATTGGTCCTGGATTCGAATCACTTCTTGTTCCAGGACCAATACTACCTACAGATACGGGGGACCGCAATGGGCTCCAACGTGGCGCCCCCCTACGCTAACTGCTACATGGCAGACTTTGAGGAGAGTGTCATCTACCCCGACACACGTTTCCGAGAGAACGTTTTACTCTGGAAACGTTACATAGACGATATTTTTTGCGTCTGGAGCGGCACGTTGGAGTCCTTCCGGTCTTTTGTGGATTTTCTCAACACAGCATGGCCCGGCATCTCCTTTACCATGTCTTATGACCTACACAGAATGAACTTTCTGGACACAATGGTCATCAAAAACCACACAGGCCAATTAAGCACCGACATCCACATAAAAAACACAGACCGGAATAGCCTACTGCATTTTGAGAGTTTACACCCCCGAGCCATAAAAAAAGCGATTCCTAAATCCCAAATTCAGCGGGTAACCCGCATAGTCTCGGACCAGGAGCTACGGACACAAACAGTGTTTGAAATGGAAGCTAAATTTCAGGCACGAGGTTACCCTAACTCGTTCCTCCAAGAATCTCGGACATCTGGCCACAACAAATCGAAGTCAAATAACCGCATTCCATTCGTCCATTCCTTCCACCCGTTTGCATATATCCTCCATAAGAACATACGCCAACATTGGCATTTACTCACAACTGCCCACCCTAATATCCCAGAATTTAGAGAGCCATTTCTCCCGTGTTTTAGGAGACCTCGTAATCTAAGGGATACACTGGTAAGAGCTGATGTAGGACCGGACAAAAAGGCACCCACACAACGGTTCCTTCAGAACCCTCGCCTCGGGACATTCCCTTGTCTCCACTGCACTCAATGCAGCAATGTTCTCAAGGGTAGCTCATTCCACCATCCACGCTCGGGTAGATCCTTTCCTATTAAGAACTATTTTAACTGTGACTCGGCCTATGTAGTTTACCTCATCAAGTGCCCCTGTGGCATGCTTTATGTGGGAGAGACAACCCGTTCCATCCGGGAACGTATCTCTAATCATAAGTCCACGATCAGGTGTGGCAACACGCTCTTACCCATCCCACAACACTTTATATCGAAAGGCCACAACATTTCTCAGCTAATGTTTCAAGTAATTGAGCAGGTCCCAGCGCCCAGACGGGGGGGAGACAGATTGGCCTCCCTAAAACGTAGGGAGGCTTTCTGGATCCATACGCTTGATACTCTGCACCCTAAAGTTCTGAATAGGGACTATGACCTGGTCTCCTTTACCTAAATTATATGGGGCCTTTTTCAACACTATGGGTTCTGGCCTCTGAGTACTCACAGTTGGTAATTATATGCATTTTGTCTCAGGTGGTATTCGCATACTTATCATGTTGAAAGTTTCTAATATATTTATCTGTTTTCCTAGAGCCGACTATATTGAATTGCCAGGACTCTCCTCCTTATCCACGGGGTCACAGCGGATAGAATATGAACAACCACCACCTCCACCTTATCTACGCCGCTATCACTGTATCCGTACTATCTGAGGCTCTCCATCTGGTCCACATACACAGTGCACACCGTATTATGTCCCGCCTCCCTCCTCTAGAGTCCCATGATTGGCCGGCTCACTCCTGTCCATCTCAGGCAAAAATATGCGGTCACTTCCGGTACGTCACGTCCGGTCCGGCCGGCTTGCACATAAGGAACGCCACACTGGCGTCCCTTCACTCGGGCATCCTCACTGACAGCGGTGGACACCGCGTCCTGACCCGTCTCTCATACAGGTAACTCGCTACCCCTGTCTCTAGCCCCCGCCTTAAGGGGCAATGACGCCACAAAGCCTGTCACGTTGCTCGGCCAGTACGCTATTTGGCATGCGCTCTGATATTACTCCTTCTCCCTTCACAGCCTGCAGCCGCGTCATTGACCGGAGGCTGACATTTCCCAAGGTACTAGCACTTATAGGGGCCTTTCACACCATCTACACTGGCACATTATAATAGATCAATGATAGCTCACATTACGGGCTTTTTCTCCCTTCTTTTAGGGATATCCCTGGAATCTACCACGCTCACAGAGCATATTCCCTGACATCTCCCAGTACGGTACGGGTAGCGACACAATGTTCTTTGTACTCAATTCACCACCAGGGGGGCTGGGCCATACTAGTTGGTTCTTCTTATTGTTCCTTTCTAATATCGTCATATCATGACCATTCGACACACTGTATATACCTTTGTTTTTTGTTTTTTCTATTTTTTCTGTTTCTCTTTTTTCTGCTATTTATTCCACACCGTATGTACTTACTGATGTATTTACAGATGTAGTCACGGATGTATTTATTATTTATTACTTATTTTCTTTATAATATTGTAGTAACTGACGAAGGCCAGACCTGGCCGAAACGTTTTTCGTACTACGAAATAAAAAAACCACCAGTTTGAGTTAAAGTTGAGTGCCGGGTTCTTTTTATCTATATGTATAAAGAGAGGGAAGAGACAAAGGCTTAGTCAGGAAACTATCCAAGATCAAAATACCAGAAAAAATAGTGGATCAGAACAAAGGGGTTAAACAGAAGGATGGTCAGAACGAGGTCCAAGTTTGGGCAATGAAAAATCATCAAGCAAATCACTGGGCACAGAGAAAACCAACCACACTTAGTTGAAGCTATATCTGGCAGAGGTCTGGGACTAACTCAGTTAAGTAGCCGAGTAATCACCTGGGACAATGAACACCACGGTTCAGATTGGACGGCCGATCTGCCAATCAAAATCCCAACAGCTCAGCATTTCCCTTCATCAGACCTGACACTGAGCTGTCAATCACAGCACTGACCGCTTCAGCATGCCCCTGTTCCAGATTGGATGGCTAAGCCATCAGTAACTGCATGCTAGACAAATTGAAGGGTGGAATCATAACAGTACCCCCTCTTCTAGGGGGTCCACCAGACCCCCAGGTTTCCCAGTAAACTTTAGATTGAAAGACCTGACTTCAGATCTCGAGCTAGGACCCAGAATCTCTCCTGTAGTCTGTTTTCCCTCCAATGGATAAGATACTGGAGAATTTTGGACCCTATGAGAATCCATAACCCTATGAACTTCATACTCCAAGTCACCCTCGATAGAATCTAGACGAGACAAGGATGAAAAAGACACTGCCAAAGGGACAAACTCCTTTAATAGGGATTTATGGAACACTAGATGGTGGCCCGATTCTAACGCATCGGGTATTCTAGAATATGTATGTATGTATATAGCAGCCACATAGTATATAGCACAGGCCACGTAGTATATAGGAGACATGTAGTATATAGCAAATACTACGTGGCCTGTGCTATATACTATGTGGCTGCTATATCCATACATACATACATACATACATATTGTAGACTAACCAATGCAGGCCACGCAGTATATAACAGTGGCCACGCAGTATATAACACAGCCCAAACAGTATATAACACAGCCCACATACTATATAACACAGCCCACGCAGTATATAGCAGCCACTCAGTATATTAAAATAAAAATAAAAAATAGTGATATACTCACCCTCCGTTGGCCCCCGGATCAAAGCGTTTACCGACACTCCTCGCGCGCCCCGGTCTGAAGAGTGCATTGCGGTCTCGCGAGATGATGATGTAGCGGTCTCGTGAGACCACTACATCATCATCTCGCGAGACCGCAATGCATGGACCAGTCACTGGGGCGTCGCGCGGAGCGGGATAGGCCGGTTCGGAAGGTGAGCATATAACGATTTTTTATTTTTTTAATTATTTTTAACATTAGATCTCTTTACTAATGATGCTGCATAGGCAGCATGAATAGTAAAAGTTGGTCACACAGGGTTAATAGCAGTGTTAGCCGAGTGCGTTACACCGCGGTCAACGCTGCCATTAACCCTAAGTGAGCGCTGACTGGAGGGGAGTACGGAGTGGGCACTGACTGCGGGGAGGAAGGAGCGACCATTTTTCTGCCGGACTGTGCCCGTCGCTGATTGGTCGTGGCTGTTTCACCACGGCCAATCAGCGACTTGGATTTCCATGACAGACAGAGGCCGCGACCAATGAATATCCGTGCCAGACAGACAGAAAGACAGACAGAAAGACAGACAGACAGATGGAAGTGACCCTTAGACAATTATATAGTAGATGTTAGAGGTGCAAAGGCATGGAGGAAGCTTTAATCTGAATGCCACCGCATTGACCACCTCCTGAGTCACATGTGGACCAATAAACCTAACCTATTTTTTTTGTCTTTACCTAGTTTTTGTGACTTTTTAAAAGCACAAATCTATTTAAAATTTTCTAAAAATGCGCCAAATTGAAATCTCTTTCAGAAACTTTACTGGAGTGAGATGCAGCAAAAAATAATAATAATAATAATAATCTTTATTTTTATATAGCGCTAACATATTCCGCAGCGCTTTACAGTTTGCACACATTATCATCACTGTCCCCAATTGGGCTCACAATCTAGAATTCCTATCAGTATGTCTTTAGAATGTGGGAGGAAACCGGAGTACCCAGAGGAAACCCACGCAAACACGGAGAGAACATACAAACTCTTTGCAGATGTTGTCCTGGGTGGGATTAGAACCCAGGACCCCAGCGCTGCAAGGCTGTAGTGCTAACCACTGCGCCACCGTGCTGCCCCAAAAATGTCACATTCCGTTAAAGTCAAATTTCAGGAATCTAAAACATCTAAATAAGCGAAGTGTTTAAGAAAAGAATAAAAAAGGCTCAATAAAAGAAAGAATAAAAAATGCTCATAAAAGAAAGATAGCTTAATACGATCACATCTTTTTAAGTTAACTAACTGTTTTTTCCTTCTCTTTCATCAATTGATTTTTACCTATATATTTTTATGTATATTTTTTAATCCTGTTTTGGGTTTTGGGACTGATTAATTATTTATCGCACCAGTGCTGATCTATTTAAAGTGCTGAGTGATGTCTATGATTCATACTCACCTGACGAAGGGGGCGTACCGTCCCTGAAACGCGCAGTGTTTAATAAATTTATACCTTGATCTGGTCTGGCTGGCTTCTTCACTCCTAGTGTAGTGCCCGGAAGAAATCCACCCACTACTCCCATCATCCTTTCTGCAAAACATATAAAGAATAAGGCGCTTCTTTTGCCACTTATAAGCCACTTCTTTCCCTTCCTGTCTCCTGAATTCATAATATAATCTGATATACTGCTAAAATTGTACTTCTCAAGACAAGACGGACTGCTATCTCACCGGGAGATCAAATTAAAGCTGCCTATTAAAATGTATGGAAAGGAGAGAAAGGGAGGAGCAGAGTAAGTAGACACACTGAGGCACAGGCTGAAGGAGCTATTGCTTTTCTAAGTGTTATCTGACCTCAGGGCAGGAATCACAGCTACACTGCTGCCAAATTGAAATCTCTTAAAAAAAACTTTTCTTTGGTGAGATGCCCCCAAAATATGCAGAATTTGGGGAAAGTTGCATCTTATGAATCTGTCTAAAACAGTGTTTCCCAAACTCCAGTAATCAGGGCCCCCAAAGATCATGTTTTCAGGATTTTCTTTGTATCGCACAGGTGTTGGAATTATTATTAAGACATCAGAAATTGCCAAAGGCTCTCACGCCTGTGCAACACTAGCGAAATCCTGAATACATGATCTGTTGGGGGCCCTGAGGACTGGAATTTTACAAACACTGGTAAAAACATCTGGATAAGCAAAGTTGTTGAAGAAAAATAAAAAAAATGACTGAAAAAAAGAAACAGGAAAGATATATATCTTGGTACTGTGTTCGCCAGTAGATAGAAAAATATTTAGAATTGAGAGTCCTCTGTGGTTGATACCTTTTAATGGTCTAACATGGACAACATCTGCAAAGAGTTTGTATGTTCTCTCCGTGTTTGCGTGGGTTTCCTCCGGGCACTCCGGTTTCCTCCCACATTCTAAAGACATACTGATAAGGATTCTAGATTGTGAGCCCCATCGGGGACAGTGATGATAATGTGTTCAAAACTGTAAAGCGCTGCGGAATATGTTAGCGCTATATAAAAAAAATAAAGATTATTATTATTATTATAACTGAAAAGATGGTAACAAATTGCAAGATTTCGAGGCTACTCAGGTCTCTTCATCAGGCAAAGACTAAAAGAAATTCTGAAGAATCACATATTTATGCACAACATAGCACAGAAAAAAAACCATGGATAAGACAGGTGACATGAAGCAGAATTACCAAGAGTGATAAACAGTTATGTCCATAAATATTGGACCAGTTCTTAGATAAGGAATGTTTTATTGTCCTGTGATTAGGGTCTGGTTCTGTTGTGATGACCCCTCATAGTCTGAGGGGCAAGTTCCTTTATATTCCCATACTCTTCTGTCTCTTAGATTTGAAGCTACCTTTTAACACAAGTAATTTCATGTCCATAATGTTATGATTTGGGAGACAAAAATGTATTGCCACAGATAGATCCATTCTTTTTTCTCCTTTTTTCTCTTATTGTGTGGCGGTGAGAATTCATTCTTGTTCTAAGCTTTTGCCCTGTCTCCCCCACATACAGACCCCCAGTTGGACATTTAGTACAAATAATTAGTGTTACGCATAGGGATCAGGAAAGCGAGATAAGTGGACCCACTGGACCGAAACAGCGAACCTCCCCAGGACGAGTAGACCAGGTGGACCGCTCCCTATACAGGGGACGTTAGGAGCAGGCCCAGGGGGGACTACTGTACGGCAGCCGGTACCAAAGTAGAGGGAAAGGAAATGATCAGGGCAGGGACGACGGAAAAGAAAACGAGGAAGGAGGAGAGGAACGGTTAACGGGAATCAGACAAGACAGACAGAAAATGAGAGACAAACCGGAAGACAGTATGAGGACACGAGACCACGGAAGCGCAGGAGACGAGGACGGAAGGACTAGGCAGAGGATCAGGAACACCGGGGAAACGGAGGCACAGGAGCACTGGAGCTGCAAGGGAAGCATGGAGACAGACAATGATTATACACAGAAACGAAAAATCAGAGACAAGAGACAAGCGGCAGAGAGAACGCAGAGTACGCTAGGAAGCGAGAGAGCCAGAGGCATTTGCAAGAAAAACAAATGACAGACAGGCACAGCCAAAAGGAAGAGGCGGCCTTAAATATAGAGTGGCAGCGTACCTTCTGGGTCACGGTCCTCCAGGACCACAGAGAGCAGGGGAAAGAGCGTCCAGAGAAAAGGGCAGAGTGCGCGTGCGCAGGAGACGCTAGTGCGCGCGCGCCCGACAAGAAGCAGGGGCCGAGGGAGCGAGCAGAGGAGACGGCGCTGGAGGAAGAACAGGAGCGCGCCGGGACGCCGGGGAACTGTAAGTAACAACGGACAGCAGGGGCCGCGGTGGTGTTAACAGCGACCTGACAATTAGGTACATTATGGACATGAAATTACTTGTGTTAAAAGGTAGCTTCAAATCTAAGAGAGACAGAAGAGTCTGGGAATATAAAGTGATGACGACCTTTGACAGTGTCACTGCAGAAATGAATGTGTTGCATGGATTTATGTCTTTTTACATAACTAAGGAACTAAGGAACTTGTCCCTCAGACTATGAGGGGTTATCACAACAGAACCAGACCCCAATCAGAGGACAATAAAACATTCCTTATCTAAGAACTGGTCCAATATTTATGGACATATCTGTTTATCACTCTTGGTAATTCTGCTTCATGTCACCTGTCTTATTCATGTTTTTTTTTTTTCTGTGCTATGTTGTGCATAAATATGTGATTCTTCAGAATTTCTTTTAGTCTTTGCCTGATGAAGAGACCTGTGTAGTCTCGAAAGCTTGCAATTTGTTACCATCTTTTCAATTAGCCATTAAAAGGTATCAACCACTGAGGACTCTCAATTCTAAATTGAAAAAAAGAAAGACAACTTATAAAGGGATATAAAACATAAAGAGAATAATGCACAAATAATTAAGCTACTAAAAGGAAATTACTCCAGGAAAATGGAGAAACAACAATGTTGAATCGGCACTGTTCTGTCAGGAATCCTCCAGATAAAACTTTTACAACTTTCAAAAAACTCTAGAGGCAGTGGATCATACACAGGAATTCTCTGGTGTCAAGTAGACATGAGTGAACTAATTCAAAGAAGATCGACTTTGAGGTCGAATTTCCTTAAATTCTCGGTTCCATGTAAATTCGAACACTTTCAGAGGAATTGCTGATGTATATTTGCAATAGGGTTTCAATAAAATTTTTGACTTCATTTATGTATCACTTTACATAGTGTACTGCAGGATGAGTTTCCAATAAATTCGATATTGAGCTCGTTCCAAGAGTAGGGCCTGTGACCTTTATCTCTCTTTTCCTAAACTTTCTTCTATGCTTACTGATAACTACATTGACATTCAAAATTGGTAATGAATCAGCTTAAAAGTAAAATCAGAAGAGAGATAAGTGTTACCAGTCCTGTTACCAATCAGTGTGCCGATGTAGCATCAGTCCAGCATCCCTTCGGTGGATATTAGCTACTCACAAAATCCAGCTGCTGCAGCATCTCAACGAGGATGACCCAGATTGGCGCCCTGAATTTGCAGAATGGGCAAAACAAAAATTGGAACAGGACTAGTGTTGAGCATTCCGATACCGCAAGTATCGGGTATCGGCCGATACTTGCGGTATCGGAATTCCGATACCGAGATCCGATACTTTTGTGATATCGGGTATCGGTATCAGATCAATAGGGATGTGTAAAATAAAGAATTAAAATAAAAAATATTGATATGCTCACCTCTCCGGCGGCCCCTGGACATCACGCTGCTAACCGGGAGGCTTCTTTGTTTAAAATGCGCGCCTTTAGGACCTGCGAATGACGTCCCGGCTTCTGATTGGTCGCGTGCCGCCCATGTGACCGGCACGCGACCAATCAGAAGCCGCGACGTCATTCTCATTCACAAAAACTCCTAATTCTAGGAATTGAGGACCTGCGAATGACGTCACGGCTTCTGATTGGTCGCGTGCCGGTCACATGGGCGGCACGCGACCAATCAGAAGCCGGGACGTCATTCGCAGGTCCTAAAGGCGCGCATTTTAAACAAAGAAGCCTCCCGGTTAGCAGCGTGATGTCCAGGGGCCGCCGGAGAGGTGAGCATATCAATATTTTTTATTTTAATTCTGTATTTTACACATCCCTATAGATCCCAGGGCCTGAAGGAGAGTTTCCTCTCCTTCAGACCCTGGGAACCATGAGAATACCTTCCGATACTTGATGTCCCATTGACTTGTATTGGTATCGGATATCGGTATCGGCGATATCCGATATTTTTCGGGTATCGGCCGATACTATCCGATACCGATACTTTCAAGTATCGGACGGTATCGCTCAACACTAAACAGGACCCTCAGTTTACACAGAGCATTATGTTCAGTGATGAGGCAAACTTTTTTGGGTGGGCCATTTATATGAATACACCTAAATCAAATGAGAATGGTGACCGTTTTCTTGCGTAGGGTGTCTTGCATTGAACTGCAGTGACCCAGGTACTGCGTTCACCAGACATCAACACAATTTCTATCAGCTCCTCACGTGTTAACCTCTGCAAAATGTCAATGGCTGTAAACAAAGAGAAACTTGTAAATAACTTATGAAAGCATAAAGTCACATTAAAACCAAGCACACCATTGTTTTTCTTGAGAAATTCTCATGACCCTCTTCCCATTGGAAAAAATAAAGTTGGATCCAAAATGGCCGACTTCAAAATGGCCGCCATGGTCACCACCTGTTAGGGCTGGCAGAACGCATCAAATAATTATAAAGATGGAATAAGGTGCGTTCGTAGCCCGGGATCCACCGTGCAGAGATGATACATGCTGCTAGGTAATGGCGGACAGTACATGGCGGTATAATGATAACACACATGGGTTAGCTACACTCGGTATGGAGGAAGCGAACCCTGTTGCATCACAGGACCGCAATACAGCAGAGGAAACGCAAGTATAGAGTCACAGAACTCTGCCCCAAGACGCGGGGTTAGAGTCCCTCTGGACCACTTGCGTTCGGCACCAGAACTGCGGTGCCAGCGAAAATAAACACAAAATAGATTTAGCGCACTGGGTGCACGCAGCGCCGGTCTGGTGGACACCATTAACCGCCCAAACTAGAGACAGGTAAGCACACAGGTTGCTCTGGCTAACGCTGCAGATTGACGCTATTAGATTTTGCCTGGTGCTGGATGGCACTAACTGGTGCTAGACAGCTCCAACAATCGCGAGAATTCAACAACACTAGGGATGGGTATGATTCGGAGCTTTCACCAGAACAGGCATACATCCACACACACAGTAACTGATTTATACTAGCGCATGGCCGTGCGGCCATGCGAACCTTTTATAGTGGAAGCTCTCCAGGACCTTCCTAGTGGTCCAATAGGAGCTGCTACAGGACCTGAGCATTTCACCCCAGACTTCCAATGAGAGGTTGTCCCTTATTATTATTATTTAATCGTATGAACATATATTTTAACATCATATAAGAATGAATAACAAACGATAAATAGTTATTGAAAGGGGACAAAGGAACAGAAATCAGAGTCAAAATTATGTAAAATACATTGACCAAGAGATCTAGATGTAATTTGATTGTTTGGTCGTCAAGATTGTTAGTCCTTTAGCGTTACCCAGGGTGCACCACGTGGAGGCGGACTAACGTTGCACCCCTCCCATATGCTAATGTGCCACAAACAGGAAGTTCATATCACCAACCATTCCCATTTTAGTTAGGTGTCTCCATATACATGGCCCATCCATGGTACCATACCTTACCTTGACATTGGTGGATGGGCTCACATTTTTTGGCCAAATTTTGTGCTAAGCATCTTATGTGTTTTTTCATAGATTTCACAAGCCATTAGAAACAGAATCTCGGCCATACTACAGGAATACACGGCATTAGGGGTTCTAGACCTCAAAACTTGCAATTATCTCACCAATGACCATCCGGTTACCCCGGTATTCTACACACTTCCTAAAATCCACAAGAACCTTGAGCATCCCCCTGGGCGACCAATAGTGGCAGCCACTAACTCTATATTGTCCCCAATAGCCATTTTCCTAGACAAAATCTTAACCCCCCCATATCCAGTCCACTAGATCATTTCTGTTGGACACAGGGGCCTTCTTAGGAATAATACGGGACCTGGATAGAGTACCAGCTGATGCCATACTGGCATCCCTGGACGTAAAAGATCTATATACTTCCATTCCACATGTGGAAAGCATTAACTCCATCAAAAAACTCCTATCAACCACAGGGACCCATAAGCAACAAATTGACTTGGTGGTGGAACTACTCACATTGGTCCTGGATTCGAATCACTTCTTGTTCCAGGACCAATACTACCTACAGATACGGGGGACCGCAATGGGCTCCAACGTGGCGCCCCCCTACGCTAACTGCTACATGGCAGACTTTGAGGAGAGTGTCATCTACCCCGACACACGTTTCCGAGAGAACGTTTTACTCTGGAAACGTTACATAGACGATATTTTTTGCGTCTGGAGCGGCACGTTGGAGTCCTTCCGGTCTTTTGTGGATTTTCTCAACACAGCATGGCCCGGCATCTCCTTTACCATGTCTTATGACCTACACAGAATGAACTTTCTGGACACAATGGTCATCAAAAACCACACAGGCCAATTAAGCACCGACATCCACATAAAAAACACAGACCGGAATAGCCTACTGCATTTTGAGAGTTTACACCCCCGAGCCATAAAAAAAGCGATTCCTAAATCCCAAATTCAGCGGGTAACCCGCATAGTCTCGGACCAGGAGCTACGGACACAAACAGTGTTTGAAATGGAAGCTAAATTTCAGGCACGAGGTTACCCTAACTCGTTCCTCCAAGAATCTCGGACATCTGGCCACAACAAATCGAAGTCAAATAACCGCATTCCATTCGTCCATTCCTTCCACCCGTTTGCATATATCCTCCATAAGAACATACGCCAACATTGGCATTTACTCACAACTGCCCACCCTAATATCCCAGAATTTAGAGAGCCATTTCTCCCGTGTTTTAGGAGACCTCGTAATCTAAGGGATACACTGGTAAGAGCTGATGTAGGACCGGACAAAAAGGCACCCACACAACGGTTCCTTCAGAACCCTCGCCTCGGGACATTCCCTTGTCTCCACTGCACTCAATGCAGCAATGTTCTCAAGGGTAGCTCATTCCACCATCCACGCTCGGGTAGATCCTTTCCTATTAAGAACTATTTTAACTGTCACTCGGCCTATGTAGTTTACCTCATCAAGTGCCCCCTGTGGCATGCTTTATGTGGGAGAGACAACCCGTTCCATCCGGGAACGTATCTCTAATCATAAGTCCACGATCAGGTGTGGCAACACGCTCTTACCCATCCCACAACACTTTATATCGAAAGGCCACAACATTTCTCAGCTAATGTTTCAAGTAATTGAGCAGGTCCCAGCGCCCAGACGGGGGGGAGACAGATTGGCCTCCCTAAAACGTAGGGAGGCTTTCTGGATCCATACGCTTGATACTCTGCACCCTAAAGTTCTGAATAGGGACTATGACCTGGTCTCCTTTACCTAAATTATATGGGGCCTTTTTCAACACTATGGGTTCTGGCCTCTGAGTACTCACAGTTGGTAATTATATGCATTTTGTCTCAGGTGGTATTCGCATACTTATCATGTTGAAAGTTTCTAATATATTTATCTGTTTTCCTAGAGCCGACTATATTGAATTGCCAGGACTCTCCTCCTTATCCACGGGGTCACAGCGGATAGAATATGAACAACCACCACCTCCACCTTATCTACGCCGCTATCACTGTATCCGTACTATCTGAGGCTCTCCATCTGGTCCACATACACAGTGCACACCGTATTATGTCCCGCCTCCCTCCTCTAGAGTCCCATGATTGGCCGGCTCACTCCTGTCCATCTCAGGCAAAAATATGCGGTCACTTCCGGTACGTCACGTCCGGTCCGGCCGGCTTGCACATAAGGAACGCCACACTGGCGTCCCTTCACTCGGGCATCCTCACTGACAGCGGTGGACACCGCGTCCTGACCCGTCTCTCATACAGGTAACTCGCTACCCCTGTCTCTAGCCCCCGCCTTAAGGGGCAATGACGCCACAAAGCCTGTCACGTTGCTCGGCCAGTACGCTATTTGGCATGCGCTCTGATATTACTCCTTCTCCCTTCACAGCCTGCAGCCGCGTCATTGACCGGAGGCTGACATTTCCCAAGGTACTAGCACTTATAGGGGCCTTTCACACCATCTACACTGGCACATTATAATAGATCAATGATAGCTCACATTACGGGCTTTTTCTCCCTTCTTTTAGGGATATCCCTGGAATCTACCACGCTCACAGAGCATATTCCCTGACATCTCCCAGTACGGTACGGGTAGCGACACAATGTTCTTTGTACTCAATTCACCACCAGGGGGGCTGGGCCATACTAGTTGGTTCTTCTTATTGTTCCTTTCTAATATCGTCATATCATGACCATTCGACACACTGTATATACCTTTGTTTTTTGTTTTTTCTATTTTTTCTGTTTCTCTTTTTTCTGCTATTTATTCCACACCGTATGTACTTACTGATGTATTTACAGATGTAGTCACGGATGTATTTATTATTTATTACTTATTTTCTTTATAATATTGTAGTAACTGACGAAGGCCAGACCTGGCCGAAACGTTTTTCGTACTACGAAATAAAAAAACCACCAGTTTGAGTTAAAGTTGAGTGCCGGGTTCTTTTTATCTATATGTATAAAGAGAGGGAAGAGACAAAGGCTTAGTCAGGAAACTATCCAAGATCAAAATACCAGAAAAAATAGTGGATCAGAACAAAGGGGTTAAACAGAAGGATGGTCAGAACGAGGTCCAAGTTTGGGCAATGAAAAATCATCAAGCAAATCACTGGGCACAGAGAAAACCAACCACACTTAGTTGAAGCTATATCTGGCAGAGGTCTGGGACTAACTCAGTTAAGTAGCCGAGTAATCACCTGGGACAATGAACACCACGGTTCAGATTGGACGGCCGATCTGCCAATCAAAATCCCACAGCTCAGCATTTCCCTTCATCAGACCTGACACTGAGCTGTCAATCACAGCACTGACCGCTTCAGCATGCCCCTGTTCCAGATTGGATGGCTAAGCCATCAGTAACTGCATGCTAGACAAATTGAAGGGTGGAATCATAACAGTACCCCCTCTTCTAGGGGGTCCACCAGACCCCCAGGTTTCCCAGTAAACTTTAGATTGAAAGACCTGACTTCAGATCTCGAGCTAGGACCCAGAATCTCTCCTGTAGTCTGTTTTCCCTCCAATGGATAAGATACTGGAGAATTTTGGACCCTATGAGAATCCATAACCCTATGAACTTCATACTCCAAGTCACCCTCGATAGAATCTAGACGAGACAAGGATGAAAGAGACACTGCCAAAGGGACAAACTCCTTTAATAGGGATTTATGGAACACTAGATGGTGGCCCGATTCTAACGCATCGGGTATTCTAGAATATGTATGTATGTATATAGCAGCCACATAGTATATAGCACAGGCCACGTAGTATATAGGAGACATGTAGTATATAGCAAATACTACGTGGCCTGTGCTATATACTATGTGGCTGCTATATCCATACATACATACATACATACATACATATTGTAGACTAACCAATGCAGGCCACGCAGTATATAACAGTGGCCACGCAGTATATAACACAGCCCAAACAGTATATAACACAGCCCACATACTATATAACACAGCCCACGCAGTATATAGCAGCCACTCAGTATATTAAAATAAAAATAAAAAATAGTGATATACTCACCCTCCGTTGGCCCCCGGATCAAAGCGTTTACCGACACTCCTCGCGCGCCCCGGTCTGAAGAGTGCATTGCGGTCTCGCGAGATGATGATGTAGCGGTCTCGTGAGACCACTACATCATCATCTCGCGAGACCGCAATGCATGGACCAGTCACTGGGGCGTCGCGCGGAGCGGGATAGGCCGGTTCGGAAGGTGAGCATATAACGATTTTTTATTTTTTTAATTATTTTTAACATTAGATCTCTTTACTAATGATGCTGCATAGGCAGCATGAATAGTAAAAGTTGGTCACACAGGGTTAATAGCAGTGTTAGCCGAGTGCGTTACACCGCGGTCAACGCTGCCATTAACCCTAAGTGAGCGCTGACTGGAGGGGAGTACGGAGTGGGCACTGACTGCGGGGAGGAAGGAGCGACCATTTTTCTGCCGGACTGTGCCCGTCGCTGATTGGTCGTGGCTGTTTCACCACGGCCAATCAGCGACTTGGATTTCCATGACAGACAGAGGCCGCGACCAATGAATATCCGTGCCAGACAGACAGAAAGACAGACAGAAAGACAGACAGACAGATGGAAGTGACCCTTAGACAATTATATAGTAGATGTTAGAGGTGCAAAGGCATGGAGGAAGCTTTAATCTGAATGCCACCGCATTGACCACCTCCTGAGTCACATGTGGACCAATAAACCTAACCTATTTTTTTTGTCTTTACCTAGTTTTTGTGACTTTTTAAAAGCACAAATCTATTTAAAATTTTCTAAAAATGCGCCAAATTGAAATCTCTTTCAGAAACTTTACTGGAGTGAGATGCAGCAAAAAATAATAATAATAATAATAATCTTTATTTTTATATAGCGCTAACATATTCCGCAGCGCTTTACAGTTTGCACACATTATCATCACTGTCCCCAATTGGGCTCACAATCTAGAATTCCTATCAGTATGTCTTTAGAATGTGGGAGGAAACCGGAGTACCCGGAGGAAACCCACGCAAACACGGAGAGAACATACAAACTCTTTGCAGATGTTGTCCTGGGTGGGATTAGAACCCAGGACCCCAGCGCTGCAAGGCTGTAGTGCTAACCACTGCGCCACCGTGCTGCCCCAAAAATGTCACATTCCGTTAAAGTCAAATTTCAGGAATCTAAAACATCTAAATAAGCGAAGTGTTTAAGAAAAGAATAAAAAAGGCTCAATAAAAGAAAGAATAAAAAATGCTCATAAAAGAAAGATAGCTTAATACGATCACATCTTTTTAAGTTAACTAACTGTTTTTTCCTTCTCTTTCATCAATTGATTTTTACCTATATATTTTTATGTATATTTTTTAATCCTGTTTTGGGTTTTGGGACTGATTAATTATTTATCGCACCAGTGCTGATCTATTTAAAGTGCTGAGTGATGTCTATGATTCATACTCACCTGACGAAGGGGGCGTACCGTCCCTGAAACGCGCAGTGTTTAATAAATTTATACCTTGATCTGGTCTGGCTGGCTTCTTCACTCCTAGTGTAGTGCCCGGAAGAAATCCACCCACTACTCCCATCATCCTTTCTGCAAAACATATAAAGAATAAGGCGCTTCTTTTGCCACTTATAAGCCACTTCTTTCCCTTCCTGTCTCCTGAATTCATAATATAATCTGATATACTGCTAAAATTGTACTTCTCAAGACAAGACGGACTGCTATCTCACCGGGAGATCAAATTAAAGCTGCCTATTAAAATGTATGGAAAGGAGAGAAAGGGAGGAGCAGAGTAAGTAGACACACTGAGGCACAGGCTGAAGGAGCTATTGCTTTTCTAAGTGTTATCTGACCTCAGGGCAGGAATCACAGCTACACTGCTGCCAAATTGAAATCTCTTAAAAAAAACTTTACTTTGGTGAGATGCCCCCAAAATATGCAGAATTTGGGGAAAGTTGCATCTTATGAATCTGTCTAAAACAGTGTTTCCCAAACTCCAGTAATCAGGGCCCCCAAAGATCATGTTTTCAGGATTTTCTTTGTATCGCACAGGTGTTGGAATTATTATTAAGACATCAGAAATTGCCAAAGGCTCTCACGCCTGTGCAACACTAGCGAAATCCTGAATACATGATCTGTTGGGGGCCCTGAGGACTGGAATTTTACAAACACTGGTAAAAACATCTGGATAAGCAAAGTTGTTGAAGAAAAATAAAAAAAATGACTGAAAAAAAGAAACAGGAAAGATATATATCTTGGTACTGTGTTCGCCAGTAGATAGAAAAATATTTAGAATTGAGAGTCCTCTGTGGTTGATACCTTTTAATGGTCTAACATGGACAACATCTGCAAAGAGTTTGTATGTTCTCTCCGTGTTTGCGTGGGTTTCCTCCGGGCACTCCGGTTTCCTCCCACATTCTAAAGACATACTGATAAGGATTCTAGATTGTGAGCCCCATCGGGGACAGTGATGATAATGTGTTCAAAACTGTAAAGCGCTGCGGAATATGTTAGCGCTATATAAAAAAAATAAAGATTATTATTATTATTATAACTGAAAAGATGGTAACAAATTGCAAGATTTCGAGGCTACTCAGGTCTCTTCATCAGGCAAAGACTAAAAGAAATTCTGAAGAATCACATATTTATGCACAACATAGCACAGAAAAAAAACCATGGATAAGACAGGTGACATGAAGCAGAATTACCAAGAGTGATAAACAGTTATGTCCATAAATATTGGACCAGTTCTTAGATAAGGAATGTTTTATTGTCCTGTGATTAGGGTCTGGTTCTGTTGTGATGACCCCTCATAGTCTGAGGGGCAAGTTCCTTTATATTCCCATACTCTTCTGTCTCTTAGATTTGAAGCTACCTTTTAACACAAGTAATTTCATGTCCATAATGTTATGATTTGGGAGACAAAAATGTATTGCCACAGATAGATCCATTCTTTTTTCTCCTTTTTTCTCTTATTGTGTGGCGGTGAGAATTCATTCTTGTTCTAAGCTTTTGCCCTGTCTCCCCCACATACAGACCCCCAGTTGGACATTTAGTACAAATAATTAGTGTTACGCATAGGGATCAGGAAAGCGAGATAAGTGGACCCACTGGACCGAAACAGCGAACCTCCCCAGGACGAGTAGACCAGGTGGACCGCTCCCTATACAGGGGACGTTAGGAGCAGGCCCAGGGGGGACTACTGTACGGCAGCCGGTACCAAAGTAGAGGGAAAGGAAATGATCAGGGCAGGGACGACGGAAAAGAAAACGAGGAAGGAGGAGAGGAACGGTTAACGGGAATCAGACAAGACAGACAGAAAATGAGAGACAAACCGGAAGACAGTATGAGGACACGAGACCACGGAAGCGCAGGAGACGAGGACGGAAGGACTAGGCAGAGGATCAGGAACACCGGGGAAACGGAGGCACAGGAGCACTGGAGCTGCAAGGGAAGCATGGAGACAGACAATGATTATACACAGAAACGAAAAATCAGAGACAAGAGACAAGCGGCAGAGAGAACGCAGAGTACGCTAGGAAGCGAGAGAGCCAGAGGCATTTGCAAGAAAAACAAATGACAGACAGGCACAGCCAAAAGGAAGAGGCGGCCTTAAATATAGAGTGGCAGCGTACCTTCTGGGTCACGGTCCTCCAGGACCACAGAGAGCAGGGGAAAGAGCGTCCAGAGAAAAGGGCAGAGTGCGCGTGCGCAGGAGACGCTAGTGCGCGCGCGCCCGACAAGAAGCAGGGGCCGAGGGAGCGAGCAGAGGAGACGGCGCTGGAGGAAGAACAGGAGCGCGCCGGGACGCCGGGGAACTGTAAGTAACAACGGACAGCAGGGGCCGCGGTGGTGTTAACAGCGACCTGACAATTAGGTACATTATGGACATGAAATTACTTGTGTTAAAAGGTAGCTTCAAATCTAAGAGAGACAGAAGAGTCTGGGAATATAAAGTGATGACGACCTTTGACAGTGTCACTGCAGAAATGAATGTGTTGCATGGATTTATGTCTTTTTACATAACTAAGGAACTAAGGAACTTGTCCCTCAGACTATGAGGGGTTATCACAACAGAACCAGACCCCAATCAGAGGACAATAAAACATTCCTTATCTAAGAACTGGTCCAATATTTATGGACATATCTGTTTATCACTCTTGGTAATTCTGCTTCATGTCACCTGTCTTATTCATGTTTTTTTTTTTTCTGTGCTATGTTGTGCATAAATATGTGATTCTTCAGAATTTCTTTTAGTCTTTGCCTGATGAAGAGACCTGTGTAGTCTCGAAAGCTTGCAATTTGTTACCATCTTTTCAATTAGCCATTAAAAGGTATCAACCACTGAGGACTCTCAATTCTAAATTGAAAAAAAGAAAGACAACTTATAAAGGGATATAAAACATAAAGAGAATAATGCACAAATAATTAAGCTACTAAAAGAAAAGGAAATTACTCCAGGAAAATGGAGAAACAACAATGTTGAATCGGCACTGTTCTGTCAGGAATCCTCCAGATAAAACTTTTACAACTTTCAAAAAACTCTAGAGGCAGTGGATCATACACAGGAATTCTCTGGTGTCAAGTAGACATGAGTGAACTAATTCAAAGAAGATCGACTTTGAGGTCGAATTTCCTTAAATTCTCGGTTCCATGTAAATTCGAACACTTTCAGAGGAATTGCTGATGTATATTTGCAATAGGGTTTCAATAACATTTTTGACTTCATTTATGTATCACTTTACATAGTGTACTGCAGAATGAGTTTCCAATAAATTCGATATTGAGCTCGTTCCAAGAGTAGGGCCTGTGACCTTTATCTCTCTTTTCCTAAACTTTCTTCTATGCTTACTGATAACTACATTGACATTCAAAATTGGTAATGAATCAGCTTAAAAGTAAAATCAGAAGAGAGATAAGTGTTACCAGTCCTGTTACCAATCAGTGTGCCGATGTAGCATCAGTCCAGCATCCCTTCGGTGGATATTAGCTACTCACAAAATCCAGCTGCTGCAGCATCTCAACGAGGATGACCCAGATTGGCGCGCTGAATTTGCAGAATGGGCAAAACAAAAATTGGAACAGGACTAGTGTTGAGCATTCCGATACCGCAAGTATCGGGTATCGGCCGATACTTGCGGTATCGGAATTCCGATACCGAGATCCGATACTTTTGTGATATCGGGTATCGGTATCGGATCAATAGGGATGTGTAAAATAAAGAATTAAAATAAAAAATATTGATATGCTCACCTCTCCGGCGGCCCCTGGACATCACGCTGCTAACCGGGAGGCTTCTTTGTTTAAAATGCGCGCCTTTAGGACCTGCGAATGACGTCCCGGCTTCTGATTGGTCGCGTGCCGCCCATGTGACCGGCACGCGACCAATCAGAAGCCGCGACGTCATTCTCATTCACAAAAACTCCTAATTCTAGGAATTGAGGACCTGCGAATGACGTCACGGCTTCTGATTGGTCGCGTGCCGGTCACATGGGCGGCACGCGACCAATCAGAAGCCGGGACGTCATTCGCAGGTCCTAAAGGCGCGCATTTTAAACAAAGAAGCCTCCCGGTTAGCAGCGTGATGTCCAGGGGCCGCCGGAGAGGTGAGCATATCAATATTTTTTATTTTAATTCTTTATTTTACACATCCCTATGGATCCCAGGGCCTGAAGGAGAGTTTCCTCTCCTTCAGACCCTGGGAACCATGAGAATACCTTCCGATACTTGATGTCCCATTGACTTGTATTGGTATCGGATATCGGTATCGGCGATATCCGATATTTTTCGTGTATCGGCCGATACTATCCGATACCGATACTTTCAAGTATCGGACGGTATCGCTCAACACTAAACAGGACCCTCAGTTTACACAGAGCATTATGTTCAGTGATGAGGCAAACTTTTTTGGGTGGGCCATTTATATGGATACACCTAAATCAAATGAGAATGGTGACCGTTTTCTTGCGTAGGGTGTCTTGCATTGAACTGCAGTGACCCAGGTACTGCGTTCACCAGACATCAACACAATTTCTATCAGCTCCTCACGTGTTAACCTCTGCAAAATGTCAATGGCTGTAAACAAAGAGAAACTTGTAAATAACTTATGAAAGCATAAAGTCACATTAAAACCAAGCACACCATTGTTTTTCTTGAGAAATTCTCATGACCCTCTTCCCATTGGAAAAAATAAAGTTGGATCCAAAATGGCCGACTTCAAAATGGCCGCCATGGTCACCACCTGTTAGGGCTGGCAGAACGCATCAAATAATTATAAAGATGGAATAAGGTGCGTTCGTAGCCCGGGATCCACCGTGCAGAGATGATACATGCTGCTAGGTAATGGCGGACAGTACATGGCGGTATAATGATAACACACATGGGTTAGCTACACTCGGTATGGAGGAAGCGAACCCTGTTGCATCACAGGACCGCAATACAGCAGAGGAAACGCAAGTATAGAGTCACAGAACTCTGCCCCAAGACGCGGGGTTAGAGTCCCTCTGGACCACTTGCGTTCGGCACCAGAACTGCGGTGCCAGCGAAAATAAACACAAAATAGATTTAGCGCACTGGGTGCACGCAGCGCCGGTCTGGTGGACACCATTAACCGCCCAAACTAGAGACAGGTAAGCACACAGGTTGCTCTGGCTAACGCTGCAGATTGACGCTATTAGATTTTGCCTGGTGCTGGATGGCACTAACTGGTGCTAGACAGCTCCAACAATCGCGAGAATTCAACAACACTAGGGATGGGTATGATTCGGAGCTTTCACCAGAACAGGCATACATCCACACACACAGTAACTGATTTATACTAGCGCATGGCCGTGCGGCCATGCGAACCTTTTATAGTGGAAGCTCTCCAGGACCTTCCTAGTGGTCCAATAGGAGCTGCTACAGGACCTGAGCATTTCACCCCAGACTTCCAATGAGAGGTTGTCCCTTATTATTATTATTTAATCGTATGAACATATATTTTAACATCATATAAGAATGAATAACAAACGATAAATAGTTATTGAAAGGGGACAAAGGAACAGAAATCAGAGTCAAAATTATGTAAAATACATTGACCAAGAGATCTAGATGTAATTTGATTGTTTGGTCGTCAAGATTGTTAGTCCTTTAGCGTTACCCAGGGTGCACCACGTGGAGGCGGACTAACGTTGCACCCCTCCCATATGCTAATGTGCCACAAACAGGAAGTTCATATCACCAACCATTCCCATTTTAGTTAGGTGTCTCCATATACATGGCCCATCCATGGTACCATACCTTACCTTGACATTGGTGGATGGGCTCACATTTTTTGGCCAAATTTTGTGCTAAGCATCTTATGTGTTTTTTCATAGATTTCACAAGCCATTATGCTATTCACATTTCATGTATCACACATTCCTTTGCTTTAGTACAATTGAGTGCAACCATTTCTCTATTAGCAAGAGCGGGCAGTCACGTGATGTGATTGGCTTACTTCCGGCCACATTCCGACTAGACGTGTGTTGCTTCCTCAATGCAAGGGAATTGAGTGAGGCCAAACACAACTAGTTGGCACATGACTGTATGTATGCATACTTGCAGCCTCGTAGCTGTACTACGAGGAACGATTAGAGGATCTGGGAATGTTTAGCTTGCAAAAAAGAAAGCCAACAGGAGACTTAATAGCTGTCTACAAATATCTGAAGGGCTGTCACATTGTAGAGGGGTCATCATTATTCTCGTTTACACATGGAAACACGAGAAGCAATGGAATGAAGCTGAAGGGAGAAGATACAGATTAGATATTAGGAAAAACTTTTTGACAGTGAGGGTGATCGATGAGTGGAACAGGAGGCCACGAGAGGTGGTGAGTTCTCCTTCAATGGAAGTCTTCACACAGAGGCTGGACGGGCATCTGTCTGAGATGGTTGGGTGAATCCTGCATTGACCCCGGAGGTCACTTCCAACTGTAACATTCTAGGATTCTTAAGTGGCCTAATGTTCTAGCGAACGGCACCAGACAATCCTGACAGCATGTGGTGTGCGTGCTTGTAAGGATTCAGTAGTCTGCAGTCCTATAGAGCGACTTCAAACTTTAATCCAAAGCCTAGGCAACCCCTTTAAGTAAGAAAAGCATACCCTTGAAGTTGTCCATATACTTTATGTCTACAAGTAGTTAAGTGCTTAATTGCAATCTTCCATAAACAGCGTCACTGCTGTCCACAGGTTGTGTCCGGTATTGTAGCTCAGCCTCAATCGTGAGTTGCAATACCACTCAGAACCTCTAGATAAGAGTGGCGCTGTTTCTAGAAAAAAAAGCAGACAAGTTTTAACTCTTTACTAGAACTGCGGGCAGAAGTTCTACGTCATATGGTATTCTTAGAAACATGCCCCCGTAGCTACAAAATATCATAAGTTAAATATTTTCAATTCAGCACTATCACCTTGCTCTGAAACATTTAGTTTGGATCTAATGTGTTTCCCCACAAGTCTCCTATGTAAGAAAACACCTGCGGGAAATTATGGGATTATATTTCCCTTTCACCTTTCCAGTGTCGTCTTGGTATCTGGAGTGCGGAGATACAATGTATCACAATGAGCCAGAATCCAAATGACGCTTCAAATATGTACACCACGGGCAGCGCGTCGCTCGCGGCCACATTGTGTCACCCCGCCTCGCTCTCACGCAGCATATTTATGTTTGCTGATCCTGGGTTTCTTTTACTAGGGGTATATACAGACGACTAATTATCTCCTGAGAACTCGCTATAATTTTAAGGGTTATGCACAACATGTTAATTAATCACACAGCTCCCAGATATTTGTAACATGCAGCGTGGATGTGAAGACGCATTTTAAATGAGAGTGAGGCAGAGACTACAGCTGCGCCGATCGGGAGTGCTGCACAATAAGCAAAATGTTATATTATTTTCGGCCCCGATCATATGTTGTGTTAAATATATAAATACGAAGAAAAAAAATATGTGGTAAGAATAAAGCTGTTAAACTACTGATCTTATGTCGTTGAACTTTCCTGCGTGAAAAGATGAACATCTGTCCTCATCTCAAAATACATGAAAAGTTGTATCACGTTTAGATCTCTATTCTACTTTCAAAGAGGTTCTGCAGCAGCTGGAATGTGCAGTTCTAATTGTTAGGAGTCAAGTTCCCGCCTCTGCACAGGGGGAATCTCGGGCCATCTCCGCTGCGGTCTCCCATTCTTCTCCTGCCGCAGTGGAGCCTGCTCAGCGAAGAGTCAGTCCCAGCGTCTTGCTCAGTCTGACTCGGTACAAAGAGTTACTGCTGCTTTTCCTGCCTCTGCCATTGAAGCCAGTGCTGGGCAGCGGCGAGCAGACACTTCTAGGACTAAGTCCTGCTTTTCTCGTTCTGAGCATGCCCAGAGTAAGATCTCTCAATGGAGATTGAGGTTCACATGTTCAGATACTGCGGCTAAGTCCATTGGTTCTTCTAGGAAGGTCCTGTAGGTGCTCAGGCTCTGTGGCAGCCTCTCATTGGTCCTTCTAGGAAGGTCTTGTACTTGCTGCAGCTATAAAAGGCTTGCATGGCCCCACGGCTATGCGATAGCATCAATTCAAATATGTGCTTTACGCCAGTGTGGTTTTGTATGAATGTGTTCAGGGACCCGGCTGAAATAAGCCCCTAGAATAACGGCACCTCCGGTGAGGAGATTGTGTGTGTGCATAACTACCCACTGCTATCAGTTCGGCAGCAAGCTTGTGCTCCTGTGAGGCTAACAGGGCACAGTGCTTTCCTCTCACGGCTACTCTGTGAGGTAACAGAGCTAGTCTATACCGCCAAACAGTGCCACCATTCACTAGCAGCGTCATAGCCGCTCGGATCCAAAGTAGCTAAAAAGAACTGGAATACCACAAGCAACCTGCAGACAGGTGTGGCGCTATTTGTATAAGAAAACGGATGTAGTTTTTCTACTTCTTTAAAGATCTCACCTTTCTTCACAAACATTAGTGTTAGGGCTAGCGGAACGCACCGAGTAAATATAGATGTTTATTATAATTGGTGCGTTCGCAGCCCGGGGTCCACCGTGCAGGAGGAACCTGCTGCTAGTGGATGGTGGCACTGTTTGGCGGTAAAGACTAGCTCTGTTACCTCACAGAGTAGCCGTGAGAGGAAAGCACTGTGCCCTGTTAGCCTCACAGGAGCACAAGCTTGCTGCCGAACTGATAGCAGTCAGTAGTTATGCACACACACAATCTCCTCACCGGAGGTGCCGGTATTCTAGGGGCTTATTTCAGCCTGGTCCCTGAATACGTACACACAATCTCCTCACTGGAGGTGCCGGTATTCTAGGGGCTTATTTCAGCCTGGTCCCTGAACACATTCATACATAACCACACTGGCGCAAAGCACATATTTGAATTGATACTAGCGCATGGCCGTGCGTCCATGCGAGCCTTTTATAGCTGCAGCAAGTACAAGACCTTCCTAGAAGGACCAATGAGAGGCTGCCACAAAGCCAGAGCACCAGAGAGGTTAAGACCCCTGTAATCTATGCAAGGACGTAATTCTCTGTTCTTCTTCTGCACGAAGAAGAACCCCACCCCTGCTGGTGACACTAACTTCCTAATGAACCCTCTTGCCAAATTCTCCTGGATGTATTGGGACATAGCCTCCGTTTCTGGGAGAGAGAGGGGATAGACACGTCCCCGAGGAGGTTCTGCTCCAGGCAAGAGATCTATAGGACAGTCATAGGGACGGTGAGGCGGAAGAGTCTCCACAGCCTTTTTGGAGAAAACGTCTGCATAGGACCAATAACATTTGGGAAGAGAAGAGAGATCTGCGGGTATCTCAGTGGTGGAAACCTGAATGCACTCTTTCACACATCTGCCTTTACAGGATTCACTCCAACCCAATATCCTCCCAGAGGTCCACTCAATATGTGGGGAGTGGAAACGGAGCCATGGATTTATTAGCGTAATGTCCCAGTTGGCAATTTTTACACAGCACAGGTACTCGAGCGGTCTGAGACCTAGATCCCGCTCAAGAAACCTCTATGGCCTCATGGGAGTCGGACGCCAGAACAGGAGATTCTAGAGCTTTGGCAAAGGTGGGAGCCAGCCGAAACCTCTGCCTACACTGGGTCCGCTCCAACCTCTGCTCGTTAAAATGGAGATCGATGCAGGTAGATGTAGTATTGAGCTCCTCCAGTGTGGCGGGAATCTCCCTGGTGGCCAAGGCGTCCTTTACATGATCTGCCAGTCCTTTCCAGAACACCGGAATAAGGACTTTATCCGGCCATTCTAGCCTGTGGACAGTTCTTGAAAGAAAACTGTTAAGTCATTTTAATCGTAGACTATTTCTTTATAGGGAATCTGCCTTTTGCCATAAACATGTAAAATGTTCACCTGGTGCAATTGTCACTTTTCACCTGAATTCGACATTGATCTTCTTTTGTTCCTCAGATACGGTCCTCTATTTACTGTATATAGATTTAGTCTTATTATCCAACTGGGCGTAAGTTAAACGTTTATGATCACACCTCATTGGCTGTAAAGGCTAGATTTATGTACAGAGAATATCGCCCATATTTCAGGAATGGAGAAGAAAAGAAGAAAAACAACACTGGATCCAGGAGAACAGCGGCATTTACATCAGGTGAAAAGTCACACATTCTTATACGTTCTTCAACATATCCCCAGATTATCTAGATTAAGTGATTCCTGGACTGGAAGTAAGGACTTAATATTACATGCACATGACGCTACTCCTCATAGGCCGCCTTCACACGTCCACTCAAAAGAACGTAAGCTTGAGTGTACATTTTTACTATCCATGTGATTTTCTGCTGGCCATTGGTGAGTACTGGTGTGACATCGGTGTGCTGTCCGTGTGACGCGTACCGGATCAGAATGCAGAATAGAAAATACAGATATATAATAGATAGATAATGATAGATGATAGATAGTTGATAGAAAGATAATAGATACATAGACAGGTGATAGATAGATAATAGATAGATAATTGATAATAGATAGATAATAGATAGATAATTGATAATAGATAAATAATAGATAGATAATTGATAGATAATAGATAGATAGATAGACAGATAATCTACTGTATAATTGTCTAAGGGTCACTTCCATCTTTCTGTCTGTCTGTCACGGAAATCCCAAGTCGCTGATTGGTTGCGGTCAAACGGCCACGACCAATCAGCGACGGGCACAGTGCGGCCACGAAATGGCCGCTCCCTACTCCCCAGCAGTCAGTGCTCACACAGGGTTAATGGCAGCGCTAACGGACCGCGTTATGCCGCTGTGTAACGCAGTCCGTTAACGCTGCTACTAACCCTGTGTGACCAACTTTTTACTATTGATGCTGCCTATGCAGCATCAATAGTAAAAAGATCTAATGTTAAAAATAATAAGAAAAATAAAAAAATCATTATATACTCACCTTCTTTCGGCCCCCGGATCCAGCTCAAGCCCTTCCCGCTCCTCGCGACGCTCCGGTCCATGCATTGCGGTCTCGCAAGATGATGACGTAGCGTGTTGTGAATTCCGCTCTTGGGCTCCCTCCGGTGGTTGTAAGTGGCACTTTTGTGAGTTTTGCTCTTGGGCTCCCTCTTGTGGTTTCTAGTGGTATGGCTGCTCCTTGGATTTAGCTGTCTTCAGCTGCTTCCACTGATCGTCTTTTCTGCTCGGCTATTTATGCCTGGCTCTTTCCTTCAGCCAGTGCCACTTGTAAATGGTTTCTGGTTGGATTCACATCTCTTTGGATTTCCCTGTTTTCCTGACCAGTTCAGCAAAGCTAAGTTTTTGCTTGCTCTTTTCTGTCCATAGATTGTGGACTTATCTGTTCTGTGCTTTCTATGTTTGTCCAGCTTATCAGTATGAATTAATTCTGTCTTGCTGGAAGCTCTGGGAAGCAGATTTACCCTCCACACCTTTAGTCAGGTGTGGAGATTTTTGTAAACTCTGCGTGGATTTTTTGTAGTGTTTTATACTGACCGCACAGTATTCCATCCTGTCCTATCTATTTAGCTAGACTGGCCTCCTGTGCTCATCCTGGTTTAATTCTGTGTATGTCTTTTCCCTCTCCACTCACAGTCATTATTTTTGGGGGGCTAATCTATCCTTTGGGGATTTTCTCTGAGGCAAGATAGTTTTCCTGCTTCTATCTTTAGGGGTAGTTAGCTCTTAGGCTGTGACGAGATGCCTAGGGAGAGCTAGGAGCATTCCACGGCTACTTCTAGTGTTGTGTTGAGTTTAGGGACTGCGGTCAGTACAGTTACCACTTCCTTCAGAGCTCGTTCCATGTTGCTCCTAGACCACCGTATCATAACAGTACAAGTGGCCAAAAATGAATTAAATGCATCTCAAAAGAAGGAAAAGAAAGTTCTGAACCATTTTTTTTTCTGTTCGCTGGTTTGTCTTTTTTTTCCTCTTGATCTCTGGGTGGTTCAGGATTTATGCTTTGCCATGGATGTTCAGGGTTTGTTTTCTAGTGTGGATCAACTTGCTGCAAGAGTACAGAGTATCCAAGATTATGTTGTCCAGACTCTGAATTTAGAGCCTAGAATTCCTACTCTTGATTTGTTTTTTGGGGACAGATCCAAGTTTTTGAACTTTAAAAATAACTGCAAATTGTTTTTTGCTTTGAAACCCCGTTCTTCTGGTGATCCCATTCAGCAAGTAAAAATCATCATATCCTTGCTGTGTGGTGACCCTCAAGACTGGGCTTTTTCTCTTGAAACAGGGGATCCGGCATTATTGAATGTAGTCGCATTTTTTCAAGCGCTCGGATTATTGTATGACGAACCTAATTCTGTGGATCATGCAGAAAAAACCCTGTTGGCCTTGTGTCAAGGTCAGGAAGCGGCAGAATTATACTGCCAGAAATTTAGAAAATGGTCTGTGCTCACTAAATGGAATGAGGAGGCTCTGGCTGCTATTTTCAGAAAAGGTCTTTCTGAAGCCCTTAAAGATGTTATGGTGGGCTTTCCTACGCCTGCCGGTTTGAGCGAATCTATGTCTCTAGCCGTTCAGATTGATCGGCGTCTGCGCGAGCGCAAGGCTGTGCACCATATGGCAGTCTCCTCTGAGCAGAGTCCTGAACCTATGCAATGTGATAGGATTTTGACTAGAACAGAACGGCAGGAATTCAGACATCAGAATAGGCTGTGTTTTTACTGTGGTGATTCTGCTCATGTTATCTCTGATTGCCCTAAGCGTACTAAGAGAGTCGCTAGGTCTGTTACCATTAGTACTATACAGCCTAAATTTCTCTTATCTGTGACCCTGATTTGCTCATTGTCGTCCTTTTCTGTCATGGCATTTGTGGATTCAGGCGCTGCCCTGAACTTAATGGACTTAGAATTCGCCAGGCGCTGTGGTTTTTCCTTGCAGCCTTTGCAGAGCCCTATTCCTTTGAGGGGTATTGATGCTACACCCTTGGCCAAGGATAAACCTCAGTACTGGACGCAGATGACTATGTACATGGCTCCAGCACATCAGGAAGATTGCCGTTTTCTGGTGTTGCATAACCTGCATGATGTTGTTGTACTGGGTTTTCCATGGTTACAGGAACATAATCCGGTGCTGGATTGGAAAACTATTTTGGTGACTAGTTGGGGTTGTCAAGGGGTACATAGTGACGTTCCTTTGATGTCAATTTCCTCTTCCCCCTCTTCTGAGGTCCCTGAGTTTTTGTCGGATTTCCAGGATGTATTTGATGAGCCCAAGTCCAGTTCCCTTCCACCGCACAGGGACTGTGATTGTGCTATTAACTTGATTCCTGGTTGCAAGTTCCCTAAGGGCCGACTTTTCAATCTGTCTGTGCCAGAGCATGCCGCCATGCGGAGTTATGTTAAGGAGTCTTTGGAGAAGGGGCATATTCGGCCCTCTTCGTCACCATTGGGAGCGGGTTTCTTTTTTGTTGCTAAGAAGGATGGCTCCTTGAGACCCTGTATTGATTATCATCTTCTTAATAAGATCACGGTCAAATTCCAATACCCCTTGCCTTTGCTTACTGATTTGTTTGCTCAGATTAAGGGGGCTACTTGGTTTACTAAGATTGACCTCCGAGGGGCATATAATCTTGTTCGTATTAAACAGGGTGACAAATGGAAAACTGCATTTAATACGCCCAAAGGCCATTTTGAATACCTTGTGATGCCATTTGGGCTCTCTAATGCTCCATCTGTGTTCCAGTCTTTCATGCATGATATTTTCTGCAATTATCTTGATAAATTCATGGTCGTATATTTGGATGATATTTTGATTTTTTCCGATGATTGGGAGTCTCATGTGAAGCAGGTCAGGATGGTGTTCCAGATCCTTTGTGATAATGCTTTGTTTGTGAAGGGCTCCAAGTGCCTATTCGGAGTTCAGAAGGTCTCTTTTTTGGGTTTTATTTTTTCTCCCTCGTCTATATAAATGGATCCTGTTAAGGTCCAAGCTAGTCATGACTGGATCCAACCCACATCTGTGAAGGGCCTTCAAAAATTTTTGGGCTTTGCTAATTTCTATCGCCGTTTCATTGCCAACTTTTCCAGTGTGGTTAAGCCCCTTACTGATTTGACAAAAGAAAGGCGCTGATGTGACGAATTGGTCCTCTGAGGCTGTTGAGGCCTTTCAGGAGCTTAAACGCCGATTTACTTCTGCCCCTGTGTTGCGTCAGCCGGATGTTTCTCTTCCTTTTCAGGTTGAGGTCGACGCTTCTGAGATTGGGGCAGGGGCCGTTTTGTCTCAGAGGGAGTCTGATGGTTCTTTTGATGAAACCGTGTGCTTTTTTTACCAGAAAGTTTTCGCCTGCGGAACGCAATTATGATGTCGGCAATCGGGAGTTGTTGGCTATGAAGTGGGCGTTTGAGGAGTGGCGACATTGGCTTGAGGGAGCTAAGCACCGCGTTGTGGTCCTGACCGATCATAAGAATCTGATTTACCTCGAGTCGGCCAAGCGGCTGAATCCTAGACAGGCTCGATGGCTCCCTATTTTTCTCCCGTTTTGATTTTGTGGTCTCGTATCTTCCGGGATCTAAGAATGTCAAGGCTGATGCCCTCTCTAGGAGTTTTTTGCCTGATTCTCCTGGAGTCCTTGAGCCGGTTGGCATTCTTAAGGAAGGGGTGATTCTTTCTGCCATCTCCCCTGATTTGCGGCGGGTGCTTCAGGAATTTCAGGCTGATAGGCCTGACCGCTGTCCTGTGGGGAAGCTGTTTGTTCCTGATGGATGGACAAGTAAGGTGATTTCTGAGGTTCATTGTTCGGTGTTGGCTGGTCATCCTGGGATTTTTGGTACCAGAGATTTGGTTGCTAGGTCCTTTTGGTGGCCTTCCTTGTCGCGCGATGTCCGTGCTTTTGTGCAGTCCTGTGGGACTTGCGCCCGAGCCAAGCCTTGCTGTTCCCGCGCTAGTGGGTTGCTTTTGCCTTTGCCGGTCCCTGAGAGGCCCTGGACGCATATTTCCATGGATTTAATTTCGGATCTTCCTGTTTCCCAGAAGATGTCTGTTATCTGGGTTGTTTGCGACCGGTTCTCTAAAATCGACCATCTGGTACCTTTGCCTAAGTTGCCCTCCTCCTCAGATTTGGTTCCATTACTTTTTCAGCATGTGGTTCGTTTGCATGGCATTCCGGAGAATATTGTGTCTGACAGAGGTTCTCAGTTTGTCTCTAGATTTTGGCGGGCCTTTTGTGCTAGGATGGGCATTGATTTGTCTTTTTTTTCGGCGTTTCATCCTCAGACTAATGGCCAAACTGAGCGAACTAATCAGACCTTGGAGACCTATTTGAGATGCTTTGTGTCTGCTGATCAGGATGATTGGGTGGCTTTCTTGCCGTTGGCCGAGTTTGCCCTTAATTATCGGGCTAGTTTGGCTATTTTGGTTTCACCTTTCTTTTGTAATTTTGGTTTTCATCCTCGTTTTTCTTCCGGGCAGGTTGAGCCTTCTGATTGTCCTGGTGTTGATTCGGTGGTGGACAGGCTGCAGCAGATTTGGACTCATGTGGTGGACAATTTGACGTTGTCTCAGGAAAGGGCTCAATGTTTTGCAAACCACCGTCGGTGTGTTGGTTCCCGGCTTCGTGTGGGGGATTTGGTTTGGTTGTCTTCTCGTCATGTTCCTATGAAGGTTTCTTCCCCTAAGTTTAAGCCTCGGTTTATTGGTCCTTATAAAATTTCTGAAATTATTAATCCAGTGTCTTTTCGTTTGGCTCTTTCAGCCTCTTTTGCCATTCATAATGTTTTCCATAGATCTTTGTTGCGGAGATATGTGGTGCCCGTTGTTCCCTCTGTTGACCCTCCTGCCCCGGTGTTGGTTGAGGGAGAGTTGGAATATAAGGTTGAGAAGATTTTGGATTCTCGTTTTTTGAGGCGGAGGCTTCCGTATCTTGTCAAGTGGAAGGGTTATGGCCAGGAGGATAATTCTTGGGTTGTTGCCTCCGATGTCCATGCCACCGATTTGGTTCGTGCTTTTCACTTGGCTCGTCCTGATCGGCCTGGGGACTATGGTGAGGGTTCGGTAACCCCTCCTCAAGGGGGGTACAGATGTGAATTCCGCTCTTGGGCTCCCTCCGGTGGTTGTAAGTGGCACTTTTGTGAGTTCTGCTCTTGGGCCCCCTCTTGTGGTTTCTAGTGGTATGGCTGCTCCTTGGATTTAGCTGTCTTCAGCTGCTTCCACTGATCGTCTTTTCTGCTCGGCTATTTATGCCTGGCTCTTTCCTTCAGCCTGTGCCACTTGTAAATGGTTTCTGGTTGGATTCACATCTCTTTGGATTTCCGTGTTTTCCTGACCAGTTCAGCAAAGCTAAGTTTTTGCTTGCTCTTTTCTGTCCATAGATTGTGGACTTATCCGTTCTGTGCTTTCTATGTTTGTCCAGCTTATCAGTATGAATTAATTCTGTCTTGCTGGAAGCTCTGGGAAGCAGATTTACCCTCCACACCTTTAGTCAGGTTTGGAGATTTTTTGTAAACTCTGCGTGGATTTTTTTGTAGTGTTTTATACTGACCGCACAGTATTCCATCCTGTCCTATCTATTTAGCTAGACTGGCCTCCTGTGCTCATCGTGGTTTAATTCTGTGTATGTCTTTTCCCTCTCCACTCACAGTCATTATTTGTGGGGGGCTAATCTATCCTTTGGGGATTTTCTCTGAGGCAAGATAGTTTTCCTGCTTCTATCTTTAGGGGTAGTTAGCTCTTAGGCTGTGACGAGATGCCTAGGGAGAGTTAGGAGCATTCCACGGCTACTTCTAGTGTTGTGTTGAGCTCAGGGACTGCGGTCAGTACAGTTACCACTTCCTTCAGAGCTCGTTCCATGTTGCTCATAGACCACCGTATCATAACAGTAGTGGTCTCGTGAGATAGATAGATTATAGATAATAGGTATTAGATAGATAATAGATAGATAGATAATAGATAAAAATCCATGAGACATATAATTGGGCAGTGCATGGGTAGTTTACTGTACATGGATTAACCAAATAAATAAATAATTTTAAAAAATGGTGTAGGGTCCTCCTATTTTAATGACCAGCAAAGGTAAAGAAGACAGCTGTGACGTGATATTATCAGGCTGGGAAAGTTTCTGGTTATTGTCCCCTTCCCAGCCTAAAAATACCAGCCTGCAGCTGCCCAAGAAGTGGAGCATCACATTAGATGCTCCATTTCTAGCGTTTTGCCTTGGCTCTAGCCCTGGTGCATTGGAAATTGGTGTAATGGTGCTTGAGGTTGATACCAGCTGTGAATTGTCCAAAAACACAGCTGACATCAAGCATTGGTGCTAGTAATGGGGAGGTGTCTCTCATACATCCCTATTACTAAACCCAGGGAAAAAAAAGAATAACACCCAAAAAATGCTTTGTTTAAATAAACACCCGTCCAGACTTTTACCGGTTCACCACTTTATTTAAAGACGCAGGTCTGACGTAGCTCACCGAATTTGACGTAGTCCAAACTAAACCCATAAAGTCCATCAAATCCTCCGTACAAAGACTATGGAGCCTCATTCTGTGCTACGGGGAGTCAGATGTCTACAGTCATTCTTTGAGGCTTCTGCGAGACCAGGTTTCCCAACATTTCTAGGAGCGTCCACGATGTTTCGGGAGACATGGCTATTATGCTGCCCTAATGAAATCCCTAATTGTGTCAATGATAATGGCTGAATAGACTTTTTTTCTCTAGAGATATTAGATGGTATCTTGTAACAAATATTAGCCAGCATCTCAACAGATCATTTGAAAGATCTTTGCATGGACCTTTCCAATTTTTATAGGAACCCCTAGGGGTGCTATGGACGATTCAGGTGCCAGTGGAGGCAATGAAACATTTTGGATAGTCAGGCAGTGAACAGAATCTTTTCCAGCTACAGTAGTTCTACCTTTACGTACATTTTGGTTGGCGACCTTTTATTTTTCTCCAACCAAAAACTCTAATTTTCATCCCCCCAAAAAAGTGCAATCTTGTCCTAATACTTTCTATATGCCATAGATGAAATCACAAGTCATTGTGCATGGCACATCTAATGATCCCCATCTACTTATAAATACATAGACCGGTAAGATAGAAGCTACCAGGCATTTCCATGTGTTAGATCCTGCTATGTTTTATTAATTAGCAAGGTTCGTTTGCTGCTGAATGATGTAGATCCACCGCAGCGGTTACTTTCATGTTCTCTCCAATAATCCATTTGTTAAAGTCTTCATTTACACTGCACAAATTATCCCTATCAGCAGGTAGGGAGCAATCACGGCCTCCTTCATATTACCTCTAATACTAAAATAATCATTCAGGAAGATGGTGAATTTGAGGAAAGCTGCAAAAAATAAAAAGACTAAATTAAAATACTAAAAGATTGAACAGTTATTCCTAAATCTTAGTTAAAATCTGTTAAGTGGCAAAAAGTTATTTCTGATTGATAATTAAAGTTGAATAGATAGATAGATCTATAGATATATAAACAGAATAGATAGATAGAGGGACAGATGATAGATAATAGATAATAGATAGATAGATAGATAGATAGATAGATAGATAATAGATAGATAATTGATAGATAGGTAATACATAGATAATAGATAGATAATAGATCTCTAGATAGATACTAGATAGATAGATAATATATAGATAATAAATAGATGATAGATAGATAATAGATAGATAGATAGATAGATAGATAGACAGATAAATAGATAGATATATAGATAGATATATAGAAAGATAGATATGCACTCACAAATAACTGAGTGGAACACCAGGAAGTAAAGGGACAAAAAAAAAAATAGGAAAGGATGAGGATATACACACAAATAAATCACCAAGCAATAGTCTTTAGATCAACACTCTAAACGCCTCCTAACAACCAATGCCTCCAACTCCAGAACCAGGCAGTATTAAGCTAACACTGGCAATCCCTGCTTTCCAGCAGGGAGTATATATAGCAGATGGGAGTGGCCAACACTGAACAGCTAAGACCATCAAAGCAGGAAAACTCCAGGCGCTCTCAAGTGAATAGATTAACCCCTGCTCTACTAGCAGAAACCTGCACTGTTTAATATGAAGGTGAAATGCTTCTAATCAGTGCAGGAGTACGAGATATCAAATACCACAGTCTTCTGGCCCTTCTCTGTCACGGTAAACCTGTGAGAGTACCTCTCTTTTTCTACGAGAGCATATAGATGTGATAACCACCCTTTTTTGTAGCATAGGAACCGGTTCCTGATTATATCCACACTCAGAAAAACAACGAGATAAGGCAAAAAAGTTAAATTTGTTGAAGAACAATGCCCATCTTGCCTATCTAGATGTCAGATACTTCGGAGATTCTAAATATGAAAGCTTTTTTATGATTACCGATTACCATGACTGGATGAACTGCTCTCCACCAGAAAATGACGCCATTCTTCAAAAACCCACATAACTGCCAAGAGTTACCAATGTCATAGTTTTTCTCAGAGGATGGTAGTTTCTTAGAAAAATTTGCCCATGGATGCCATTTACCAAGAGATGAACCCTGTGACAATACAGCCCTCACCCCCACTTCAGGCGCGTCAATGTCTACATTAAAAGGTTGTATGACGTCAGGCTGCATGAGAATCAGACCAGATGCAAAGCACTTTTACTAGAAATCAAATGCCTCCCTTGTCAAACTGGACCATTTGGAAAAGTCTGTCCATTTCCCAATCATATCCATAAGAGGTTTGGCCACTACCGAAAAGTTTTTGATGAACTTACGGTAGTAGTTGGTGAAACCCAAAAACCTTTGTACACCTTGAACTCAGGATGATCCTAATCCAGTACCGCCTGGACTTTTACTTCCAACTCCAGAACCAGGCAGTATTAAAATAACACTAGCAACCACGATTGCCAGAGGAGACTATATATAGTAGAGGGGAGTGGCCAACACTGAACTGCTGAGACCTTCTAAGCAGTTATGATCTAGGAACTCTCAACTGAACAGAATAAGCCCTGCACTGTTGGCAGAAACCTGCACCATTTAATATGAAGGTGAAGTGCCTCTAATCAAGGCAGAAGTACGAGGAATCAGACACCATGGTCTTTTGGACCCTCTCTATTGTAGTAAGCTTATGACAATAGATTTGTAGATAGATGGTAAACATATATTAGATACAAAATATATACATAGATAATATTTCCTATTCCTCACAAGATGACATTAATATCATTAATTGTAGACGGTCAATGACTACTGGTCCAAATTAATGGATTTCTCTTTATTGCCCCTTTAAACTAACTTCTTGCTCCATGCAGGGTTATAGGGAAATTAATTTTCTTACTTTCCTCCCCATATTTTCTATAGTTATTATTTTCACTTTACATAAATATTATTAGTTTAGCTTCCATCATGACTTATACTAAGAAGGAGCCAGTGACATAGACCTCTGCTATTTCCTTGTCTTCAGCTGAGTTTTTAATAAAACTATCAATTTGCGGTTTTCGCAGGGTAACTATAACGAACCTTTGGAATGAACCATTAAATTAAGTTTTCGTAGCCTGAATATGAACCTATTCAGCAGCTGAAAGAAGAACTTCAGGGTAATTAGGTTTATCTATTAAGTGATTCTTTCATTACATTAGAAACATTGAGTTGAACTCTACGGGGAGAAGCATTTTAACTGGAAGATTTGTCCTTAAATATCAGGTCACTATGGTTCGTTTTCAGATGTGTGACGCTGATTCCTGTTGGGTGGGGAGTCATATCTTTTTTAAAGACTAAGTAAACCTGATATACATGTTTTAAGTAATTATTTAATTAAAATTATTGATTACTGGGATTGTATTATTATTTTTATCATTATTATTACTATTATTAACTTTTATTTAATTTTGCATTTTTTTACATTTTTAAAACTTTCTGTTTTACAAAGGTTATTCAATTTATAGAAATTCTACCATTTTATATTATTGGGTTATGACCCATCTACCAGAGGAAAAGCTACCATCAAAGCATTTGCTCAAACAGCTGATGGACAAGGGTCGTCCTTTTATCTCTCTTAGGCCGGCGTCACACTCAGCGTATAAAAATATGGTCCATAATTTACGGCCGTAATACGCAGAAAAGTCCCCAAAATAGTTGTCCGTAGCTCCTCCGTAGGCAGGGTGTGTCAGCGTATTTTGCGCATGGCATCCTCCGTATGTAATCCGTATGGCATCCGTAGTGCGAGATTTTCTCGCAGGCTTGCAAAACCGACATACGGATATACAAGGGATCCATGTTGTCAAAAAATCATAACAACCTATATACTGTCATATATGTATATATATATATATATGTCAGTAGACACATATATGTATATATATTAATATTTCATCCAGCGCGAGATAGCTTTAAAGCTGGTAATTCAATTGCCGGCTTTTGCTATCTCTTTCCTAAACCCGACATGATATGAGACCTGATTACATACAGTAAACCATCTCATATCCCCATTTTTTTGCATATTCCACACTACTAATGTTAGTAGTGTGTATGTGCAAAATTTGGGCGCTCTAGCTATTAAAATAAAGGGTTAAATGGCGGAAAAAATTGGCGTGGGCTCCCGCGCCATTTTCTCCGCCAGAGTAGTAAAGCCAGTGACTGAGGGCAGATATTAATAGCCTGGAGAGGGTCCACGGTTATTGGCCCCCCCGGCTAAAAACATCTGCCCCCAGCCACCCCAGAAAAGGCACATCTGGAAGATGCGCCTATTCTGGCACTTGGCCACTCTCTTACCATTCCCGTGTAGCGGTGGGATATGGGGTAATGAAGGGTTAATGTCACCTTGCTATTGTAAGGTGACATTAAGCCAGATTAATAATGGACAGGTGTCAATTATGACACCTATCCATTATTAATCCAATAGTCTGAAATGGTTAAAAAAACACAAACACATTATTACAAAGTCTTTTAATGAAATAAATACACAGGTTGTTGGAATATTTTATTATCCTGGTAATCCACCTGAAGACCCTCGCTCTGTAACAAAGGAAAAATAAAAAAACAACAATATCTCATACCTTCAGATGGATTTACATCGTGGGACGTGACAGATCATCGGAAGGTATGAGATATTGTTGTTTTTTTATTTTTCCTTTGTTACAGAACGAGGGTCTTCAGGTGGATTACCAGGATAATAAAATATTCCAACAACCTGTGTTTTTATTTCATTAAAAGACTTTGTAATAATGTGTTTGTGGTTTTTTTAACCATTTCAGACTATTGGATTAATAATGGATAGGTGTCATAATTGAAGCCTCTCCATTATTAATCTGGCTTAATGTCACCTTACAATAGCAAGGTGACATTAACCCTTCATTACCCCATATCCCACCACTACACGGGAATGGGAAGAGAGTGGCCAAGTGCCAGAATAGGCGCATCTTCCAGATGTACCTTTTCTGGGGTGGCTGGGGACAGATCTTTTTAGGGGGGGGGGGGCAATAACCGTGGACCCTCTCCAGGCTATTAATATCTGCCCTCAGTCACTGGCTTTACTACTCTGGCAGAGAAAATTGCGCAGGAACCCACGCCAATGTTTTCCGCCATTTAACCCTTTAATTTAATAGCTAGAGCGGCCAAATTTTGCACATACACACTACTAACATTAGTAGTCAAAAAAAATGGGGATATGAGATGGTTTACTGTATGTAACCATGTCTCATATCATGTCGGGTTTAGGAAGGAGATAGCAAAAGTCAGCAATTGAATTACCGGCTCTTAAGCTATCTAGCGCTGTATGAAATATTAATATATATACGTATATGTGTCTCACTGACATATATATATATACATAACTATTCTATGTGTACACATTTATTCTACCTATTCTATTGTAAGCTGTCAGTGTGATTTTACTGTACACCACACTGAATTACTGGCTTTTCTCTCTAACACCGCTGTGTATTTCTCGCAAGTCACACTGCTTGTCCGTGTGTAATCCGTATTTTTCTTGCCCCCATAGACTTTCTTTGGCAGATTTTTTGTGCAATACGGTGACAAACGCAGCATGCTGCGATTTTCTATGGCCGTAGAAAACCGTATAATATGGATCAGTAAAATACGACTGATAGGAGCTGGGGCATTGAGCAGCATTGTACCGTATGCAATCCGTATTTTCAGCACCTCTCTTACGTCCGTAAAACACGGTAGTGTGACGCCGGCCTAAGAAAGACTCGGTCATCAAGTTTCCCTGTTAGAAACCCCAATGTGTCTAGGCTGTTCTGTCCTTTTAAAATGTAGGCTTTTTGCTTTTTTTTTGTTAATTTCACCACCACAAATTAAAATACTTTATTCCTGTCCTGCTCTTTATGTAAATTGCCGTGGTTCCGTAATCGTAATTCCTCCTGACTTTGCTATACATGGATATTTTGAGGGATCTGGTACTTTAAAATATCCAGGTGTCACTGTTGCGTCCTCAAAATTGAATATTAAATTAGTTTATATTATACATTTAATATTTGCATTTCTTTGTGTGATATAAACTGTACATTAAAGATGATTTAAGGGGAAATAATGGAAATTACCAAGTTAAACAATTCATAAAATAATATTTTACCAATTTGTCCACTATCTTTAATTTCATCTCCAAACCGACTGATTTTTGGCTTCTTTGGTTTATGTACTAAACTCTCTGAAAATGACTACGGTTATGTCTGTATCATCTAAAAATATATCTTCCCATAAGTAATCAACCCAATTATAGTATAATAGCCGAGCCCCCTAGTGGAAATAGTTCCTTCTCCTGCTGCTAAAAATTATAATAATCACAGATGTTTAATGAACAGAATTAATAATATGTTCACAGATTTCAAGACAGAAAATTTCTATCAGCGTTTGATTTGATGATTCCAAAACTTTTTTTTTTTTCTTCTATCTCTCTCCTGGAATCGATTCTAAGAAATGAGGGATGAATTAAATTTATTTGCTATGTATTTTTTATTATCGAGGGTATGACACCAGGGTTTCCAAAAGTCCAGATATTCCAGGACAGTCCATAACAATAGGGCACTTTTTCCCCCCCTATCTTTAAAAAAAATTAAGTCAACTTTTTTTTAATCTGAAAAAAACATATTATTAATTTGACTGTAATTTTAATCATTTTACAGTTTCCAGTGAATGCCGCTAATATCTTCATATCAGAATCATGGGCTCTGGCAATAGTAAGGTATCACTTATAATCACAATGATTTATTATGGTTTTCCAATGTGTTTGTAAAAAATATTGATATGCTGTTCTTATGATAGTGTAGCAACTCACTCGGGAAAATAGATAGCCCACTAAAAACTGCAATTGACCCTGCTGGTTCCTTTACAGACTATAAATCCTGACCCTGTAGTCACCAGTGGTTCCTGCGTGAGATGAAATAGCCCTAACCACAGACTAGACAATGGTAACTTTGACCTATGCGCCTGAAAGGCCGTTGAGTGCTTCACGTTCTTCCTAAAGAACCGGAGGGTAGAGCATAGTGCAAATTACCTACAGAAGGGAAAGTGTGCTGAAATAGAAAAAGATCCCAGAGTGAGTAAAAGATAACTCATGGTAGCCAGACCAGAACCCTGGAATCGTCCCACTATATCACATCCCCGATGTCCCTTCTGATTAGTAGGCCTCCGTCATGACTGCACTGTGCCACAGTGTAATGACGACCCAGCATCTGACCCTGGGGAGGCCGCAGGGAGTAGAAGGGTTGCAGGGCACTGGTCACGACCGGGGTCCTGTGAGTCATTTTTGCTCAACCCTAATCATGACCAGTCTGTGATTTCTTGATATGCTGTTCTTATGATAGTGTAGCAACTCACTCGGGAAAATAGATAACCCACTAAAAACTGCAATTGACCCTGCTGGTTCCTTTACAGACTATAAATCCTGACACTGTAGTCACCAGTGGTTCCTGAATGAGATGAAATAGCCCTAACCACAGACTAGACAATGGTAACTTTGACCTATGCGCCTGAAAGGCCGTTGAGTGCTTCACGTTCCTCCTAAAGAACCGGAGGGTAGAGCATAGTGCAAATTACCTACAGAAGGGAAAGTGTGCTGAAATAGAAAAAGATCCCAGAGTGAGTAAAAGATAACTCATGGTAGCCAGACCAGAACCCTGCAATCATCCCACTATATCACATCCCCGATGTCCCTTCTGATTAGTAGGCCTCCGGCATGAGTGCACTGTGCCACAGTGTAATGACGACCCAGCGCCTGACCCTGGGGAGGCCGCAGGGAGTAGAAGGGTTGCAGGGCACTGGTCACGACCGGGGTCCTGTGAGTCGTTTTTGCTCAACCCTAATCATGACCAGTTGAAACAGACAGATTCTGTACGAATCATGTATGTTTGCTCTTTGTTTCTACCAATTTACTTTAAGTAAGATGCAAAGGAAAATATGAGATTGGAAAAAATTCTACAATACATATTGAAGACATACTGTCGCCAAGGTCTTGGTAATTATACTAATTGGCTAATGTATTCAAAAATGCTTGTAAGAACAAAAAGCCATTATTATCCATGTCTCTTCTCTCTGCAGATTAAGAGCTAAATACACAATATTCTGCAACAGTAAAAGTATATTAATGGAGGAAAGCATAAAGTACTGAAAATGCTGACGTCCCAATCCCCATACACTTAATAAATGGAAAACATAAGTACAGGTCAAAAGGTCTCCGGTTTAATGTATGAAAACATGTTTTTTTCAGACCTTTTGTAAGTTGAGAGCAAACAAAATATGACTCACTGCTGCATCATCCATCACAAGGTCTGTGGACGTCAGGTCGGAGTCTTCAAGAAAACACGATTTTTACTGTAAGTGGCAAACAGGAGACATTTGTACATTTTTTTTAAAGAGTTGATGTCACAGAGACCTCTTTTGGAACACATTTTTGCAAAAAAAAAAATTTTTTAGAAAGTTTCCAGAAAATAGTAAAAGTCCTCATCTATCAATCAGCAAAATACAAACATATTTATATCAGTCAGTAATAGTATCAGGTTCCAAAATTAACAGAGGCAGATCTGATATCAGTCTTCAGATTGTGTGATTGCTTTTAGTTCATTTACATTTAGCTTAATGCACATGGAACTGAGAAAGTAAAAAGACCCAGAGAAGCCGGAGACCTCCAGCGATTACCAGCATTTGTCCTAAGTCTACTTTAATACTGCCCCTACATACAAGATTAGAAGTGATATAATACTGCCCCAATGTACAAGGATATAACTACTATAATACTGCCCCTATGTACAAGAATATAACTACTATAATACTGCCCCTATGTACAAGAATATAACTACTATAATACTGCTCCTATGTACGAGAATATAAGTACTATAATACTGCCCCTATGTACAAGAATATAACTACTATAATACTGCCCTTATGTACAAGAATAAAACTACCATAATACTGCCCCTATGTACAAGAATATAACTACTATAATACTGCCCCTATGTACAAGAATATAACTACTATAATACTGTCCCTATGTACAAGAATATAGCTACTATGATACTGCTCCTATATACAAGAATTTAACTACTATAATACTGCTCCTATGCACAAGAATATAACTACTATAATACTGCCCCTATCTACAAGAATATAAGTACTATAATACTGCCCCTATGTACAAAAATATAACTACTATAATACTGCCCCTATGTACAAGAATATAACTACTATAATACTGCTACTATGTACAAGAATATAACTACTATAATACTGCCCTTATGTACAAGAATATAACTACTATAAAACTGCTCCGATGTACAAGAATATAACTACTATAATACTGCTCCGATGTACAAGAATTTAACTACTATAATACTGCTCCTATGTACAAGAATATAACTACTATAATACTGCCCCTATGTACAAGAATATAACTACTATAATACTGCCGCTATGTACAAGAATATAACTAATATAATACTGCCGCTATGTACAAGAATATAACTACTATAACACTGCTCCGATGTACAAGAATATAACTACTATAATACTGCCCCTATGTACAAGAATATAACTACTATAATACTTCCCCTATGTACAAGAATATAACTACTATAATACTGCCGCTATGTACAAGAATATAACTAATATAATACTGCCGCTATGTACAAGAATATAACTACTATAACACTGCTCCGATGTACAAGAATATAACTACTATAATACTGCCCCTATGTACAAGAATATAACTACTATAATACTGCCCCTATGTACAAGAATATAAATACTATAATACTGCTCCTATGTACAAGAATATAACTACTATAATACTGCCGCTATGTACAAGAATATAACTACTATAATACTGCTCCTATGTACAAGAATATAACTACTATAATACTGCCCCTATGTACAAGAATATAACTACTATAATACTGCTCCTATGTACAGGAATATAACTACTATAATACTGCCGCTATGTACAAGAATATAACTACTATAATACTGCCCCTATGTACAAGAATATAACTACTATAATACTGCTCCTATGTACAGGAATATAACTACTATAATACTGCCCCTATGTACAAGAATATAACTACTATAATACTGCTCCTACGTACAAGAATATAACTACTGTAATAATGCTCCTATGTACAAGAATATAACTACTATAATACTGCTCCGATGTACAAGAATTTGACTACTATAATACTGCTCCTATGTACAAGAACATAACTACTATAATACTGCCCCTATGTACAAGAATATAACTACTATAATACTGCCGCTATGTACAAGAATATCACTACTATAATACTGCCGCTATGTACAAGAATATAACTACTATAATACTGCTCCTATGTACAAGAATATAACTACTATAATACTGCCCCTATGTACAAGAATATAACTACTATAATACTGCTCCTATGTACAAGAATATAACTACTATAATACTGCCCCTATGTACAAGAATATAACTACTATAATACTGCCCCTATGTACATGAATATAACTACTATAATACTGCCCCTATGTACAAGAATTTAACTACTATAATACTGTTCCGATGTACAAGAATATAACTACTATAATACTGCTCCGATGTACAAGAATATAACTACTATAATACTGCCCCTATGTACAAGAATATAACTACTATAATACTGCTCCGATGTACAAGAATATAACTACTATAATACTGCTTCGATGTACAAGAATTTAACTACTATAATACTGCCCCTATGTACAAGAATATAACTACTATAATACTGCCCCTATGTAAAAGATTATAACTACTATAATACTGCTCCGATGTACAAGAATATAACTACTATAATACTGCCCCTATGTACAAGAATATAACTACTATAATACTGCTCCGATGTACAGGAATATAACTACTATAATACTGCTCCGATGTACAAGGATATAACTACTATAATACTGCCCCTATGTAAAAGATTATAACTACTATAATACTGCTCCGATGTACAAGAATATAACTACTATAATACTGCCCCTATGTACAAGAATATAACTACTATAATACTGCTCCGATGTACAAGAATATAACTACTATAATACTGCTCCGATGTACAAGAATTTAACTACTATAATACTGTTCCGATGTACAAGAATATAACTACTATAATACTGCCCCTATGTACAAGAATATAACTACTATAATACTGCTCCTATGTACAAGAATATAACTACTATAATACTGCTCCTATGTACAAGAATATAACTACTATAATACTGCCCTTATGTACAAGAATATAACTACTATAATACTGCTCCGATGTACAAGAATATAACTACTATAATACTGCTCCGATGTACAAGAATATAACTACTATAATACTGCTCCGATGTACAAGAATATAACTATTATAATACTGCTCCGATGTACAAGAATATAACTACTATAATACTGCCCCTATGTACAAAAATATAACTACTATAATACTGCCCCTATGTACAAGAATATAACTACTATAATACTGCCCCTATGTACAAGAATATAACTACTATAATACTGCTCCTATGTACAAGAATATAACTACTATAATACTGCCCCTATGTACAAGAATATAACTACTATAATACTGCTCCTATGTACGAGAATATAACTACTATAATACTGCTCCGATGTACAAGAATCTAACTACTATAATACTGCTCTGATGTACAAGAATATAACTACTATAATACTGCCACTATGTACAATAATATAACTACTATAATACTGCTCCTATGTACAAGATTATAACTACTATAATACTGCTCTGATGTACAAGAATATAACTACTATAATACTGCTCCTATGTACAAGAATATAACTACTATAATACTGCCCCTATGTACAAGAATATAACTACTATAATACTGCCCCTATGTACAAGAATATAACTACTATAATACTGCCCACTGTGGATCAAATGATGAAAAGCCATTCTCTTCTTATGTGTTGTATTTGGGTATCATCTTATAGCTATGACTTTATCTCTTTTCTGATTTAGCCTCAATCATCATAAAAGTGAGATATTTACAGCCTGCACCTATTTATGGATGAACACTCTCTCGTGTCCTTCAATAATATTTTATCATAAGTTTGCATAAATGATTGCAGATTTTGCTCGGCGTTTCTGTTGATAAGTACGGTTGGCGGTGATATGTGGTGACAGGACCAAATGTGCTTTGGCCGAGATTCAATCTAAAAAAATTAGAAGCTGTTTATTTTATTACCACTTTGTCAATATACTTGATGTAGTGTTAATGACTGTGAATGGCCTAATGATCAGCATGGGCCGCCGTGGCACTCTCGGTAAGCACTGTCTCCTTTGATCTCCAGCAATGGGGAGAATGAATGCTGATTCAGTTCATTTTTCACACTCTCATTCCAGAATAGTCATGAAACAAACATTTCATGATCAAACATTTTAATGTACTTCACTTGTCCTGGAGGCAGAGTGCTATTAATTAAGACTCGCTGCCAGTCCCAGACAACCTGCCCTCTGCCAGTCCCAAACAACCCGCTTTGTGCAGTCACCATAATGCACCTTCCCTGAGAAAGTGAGGTCGGAGCCTCAGAGGAGACCATAGTATTTGTAGAAGTCACTGCAAAGCTTTGATGACCTATTTGGAACCACAAAAATTATTACCAAAGTTTAAACTTGGAGCGTAAGAACTGACTTCTTTAGGTTCTCGACCTTACAACATCCAATTTTAGCATCAGTAAAATAGTCCTACTGTCACGTAGGCTTCATGAAAATGCATAGTCCCTTTTCTTTAGTTCACAAAGGAGTCAGACCTATTCTGGAATACTGTGTACAGTTCTGGGCTCCACATTTTAAAAAAGACATCAACAAACTGGAGCGAGTTTAGAGAAGAGCTACCAGAATGGTGAGCAGACTGCAAAGTATGTCCTACGAGAAATGTCTGAAAGGCTGTCACAGTGTAGAGGGATCATCTTTATTCTCATTTGTACATGGAAACATGAAAAGCAATGGAATGAAGCTGAAAGGGAGAAGATACAGATTAGATATTAGAAAAAAAATTTCAAAAGTGAGGTTGATCAAAGAGTGGAACAGGCGGCTATGAGAGATGATGAGTTCTCTTTCAATAGAAGTCTTCAACCAGAGGCTGGACAGACATCTTTCTGAGACAGTGAATCCTGCACTGAGCAGGGAGTTGGACACAAGGACCCTGGAGGGTCCTTCTAACTGTAATGTTCTAGGATTCTATGAGAGTACAAATCCCCTGCCCTCCAGGATTTATATCAATAGCCCCTATGCTTTCTTAAAATGTAAGGCTTTGTTCACATAGAGTGTTTTAGTAGTTTTTGTAGCACGTACACTGTTAGGTGTCGAGTTCCCGCCGCTGCACAGGGGGAATCTCGAACCAACTCTGCTGTGGTCTCTCATTCTCCTCCGGCTGCAGTGGAGCCTGCTCAGCAGAGACGTCAGTCCCAGTGCCTGGCTCGGACAGATACTGCGCGTTTGGTTACTGCTGCCCTTCCAGGTTCAGCTATTATAACTAATACTATTCAGCGGCGAGCAGGCATCCCTGGGACTAAGTCCTGCTTTTCTCCTTCTGAGCATGCCCAAGGAAAGATCGCTCATTGGAGGTTGGAGATCATACGCTCAGGTCCTGTAGCAGCTCCTATTGGTCCACTAGGAAGGTCCTGAAGAGCTGCAGCTGTAAAAGGTTTGCATGGCCGCTCGGCCATGCGCTAGTATAATTCAATAATTATGTGTGTGTGGATGTATGCCTGTTCTGGTGAAATCTCCGAATCATTCCCATCCCTAGAGTTGATGAATGTTCGCGAATGTTGGAGTTGTCTAGCGCCAGATAGTGTCATCCAGGACCAGGCACAATCTATACTGCGTCTATCCTGCAGTGACTGCCGCTGCGGTACTGTACGCACTCTGTGCGGCTATCTCCTGTGTCTCCTGACAATCCCTCAGTGTAGGGTGGGAACTCCCGCTTGATCCCAGCATCTGACTCAGGGTGTCCTCAGGCGTGGGCTAAAAAGCCACCTAACCTCAGAGCGGGATCAACCACCAGCATAGTGGGGGTGAGTTGCAGGGATCCCACTAGTATCCATTTGCTGCACCCTGTGAATGCTAACAAGGCACAGCGTTATCTTTATTCCCGGCGACTCTGTGAAGTAACAGAGTTCGCTCCTTTACAGACTGGGTCACAGAACCCATGTCTATTCAGGCGTAGTACCGCCATATAGTACCTCCATATAGTGCAGCTATTAACTAGCAGCAGGTTCCACTCCTTCACGGTGGACCCCGGGTTGCGAACGCACCTATACTATCATTATATTTACTTATTTACTCAGTCAGTTCCGCCAGCACTAACAGTATACTAGTGCCAGGGTCTGACTAGTGATGGTGGACGATCAGTGTCTACAACTGTACATCCAGCAGCTGGAGGGTAGATTGGCAGCTCTTGAACACACAACCTCGGCTGTGAATGTCACCGCAGTCGCCGTTCAGGCTGCTAGCTGTTATGATCCGGTGACCTTGGAGCTGCATGAGAACTTTCACTGGAGAAAGTGGCCACTATACTGACCGCAAACCTAAACTTAACACCGCAACTAGAAGTAGCCGTGGAGTGTACCTAACACACCTAGACACCTCGTCATAGCCGGAGGACTAAATATCCCTAAAGATGGAAATCGGAATACTGTCTTGCCTCAGAGAAAATCCCCAAAGGATAGAAAGCCCCCCACAAATATTGTGGGTCGGAGAGGAAAAAACATACACAGGCAGAAAAAACAGGATTTAGCACAGGAGGCCACTCTAGCTAGATGGGACAGGATAGGACAGAGTTCTGGGTGGTCAGTTTTCCATTCATCGCCCTGCTTAATACGAACAAGATTATAAGCCCCCCGAAGGTCAATCTTAGTAAACCAACTAGCTCCCTTAATCCTAGCAAACAAATCGGAAAGCAGAGGTAAAGGATATTGAAACTTGACCGTGATCTTATTCAAGAGGCGATAATCAATACAGGGTCATAAGGAACCATCTTTTTTAGCAACAAAAAAGAACCCCGCTCCCAACGGTGAAGAAGATGGCCAAATATGCCCTTTCTCCAAAGACTCCTTAATATAGCTCCGCATGGCGGCATGTTCTGGTACAGACAGGTTGAAAAGTCGGCCCTTAGGAAACTTACAGCCTGGAATCAAGTCAATAGCACAATCGCAGTCCCTGTGCGGTGGAAGGGAACTGGACTTGGGCTCATCGAATACATCCTGAAAATCAGACAAAAACTCCGGAATTTCCGAAGAGGGAGAAGGGGCGATAGACATCAGAGGAACATCATTATGAACCCCCTGACAACCCCAACTAGTCACAGACATGGATTTCCAATCCAAAACAGGATTATGTACTTGTAACCAGGGAAAACCCAGCACGATAGCATCATGCAAATTATGAAACCACAAGAAATCGACAATCTTCCTGATGGGCTGGCGCCATGCGCATGGTCACCTGTGTCCAAAACTGGGGTTTATTTTTAGCCAAGGGTGTAGCATCAATGCCCCTTAAAGGAATAGGGTTCTGCAAAGGCTGCAAGGGAAAATCACAACGCCTAGCAAAGTCAAAGTCCATTAAATTCAAGGCAGCGCCTGAATCCATAAACGCCATGACAGAAAATGATGACAATGAACAGATCAAGGACACAGATAACAGAAATTTAGGTTGTACAGTACTGATGGTAAATGAACTGGCAATCCTCTTTGTCCGCTTAGGGCAGACAGAAATGACATGAGAAGCGTCGCCACAATAATAACACAACCTATTGAGACGTCTGAAACCTTGTCGTTCTGTTTTAGACAGAATTCTATCACACTGCATAGGCTCAGGAATTTGCTCTGAGGATAACGCCATAGCACGCACTGTTCTGCGCTCCCGCAAGCGCCGGTCAATCTGAATGGCCAGAGACATAGAATCACTCAGATTGGAGGGTGTGGGAAACCCCACCATAACATCTTTAACGGATTCAGAAAGACCCTTTCTGAAAATTGCCACCAAGGCATCATTATTCCATTTAGTCAACAAAGACCATTTTCTGAATTTCTGACAATACAATTCAGCCGCCTCTTGCCCCTGAGACAGAGCCAACAAGGTCTTCTCAGCTTGATCCACCAAATTAGGTTCTTCATACAGTAATCCTAACGCCTGAAAGAAGGAGTCTACATTAAGCAAAGAAGGATCCCCAGATTCCAGGGAAAATGCCCAATCCTGTGGATCACCACGCAGCAGGGAGATGATGATTTTAACCCGTTGAATGGAATCACCAGAGGATCGAGGTCTCAAAGCAAAAAACAGTTTACAGTTGTTTTTAAAACTCAAAAATTTGGACCTGTCACCAGAAAACAAATCAGGAGTAGGAATCTTTGGTTCTAAAAAAGGAGTCTGAACAATGTAATCAGAAATACCCTGTACTCTAGCAGCAAGCTGGTCTACACGAGAAGCTAATTCCTGAACATTCATGCTAGCACAAGGCTCTTCAGTCACCCAGGGATTAAGAGGGAGGAGTAGACAAAGTAGACTGCAGAAAAAAAATAGCTCAAGACCTTTCTTCCCTTTTCTGGGATGCATTTAACTCATTATTGGCCAGTTGTACTGTTATGATCCGGTGACCTTGGAGCTGCATGAGAACTTTCACTGGAGAAAGTGGCCACTATACTGACCGCAAACCTAAACTTAACACCGCAACTAGAAGTAGCCGTGGGGTGTACCTAACACACCTAGACACCTCGTAACAGCCGGAGGACTAAATATCCCTAAAGATGGAAATCGGAATACTGTCTTGCCTCAGAGAAAATCCCCAAAGGATAGACAGCCCCCCACAAATATTGGCGGTGAGTCAGAGAAGAAAAAACATACACAGGCAGAAAAAACAGGATTTAGCACAGGAGGCCACTCTAGCTAGATAGGACAGGATAGGACAGAGTTCTGTGCGGTCAGTATTAAAACCCTTCAAAAAACCACAGAGGAATATACAAAAAACCTCCTACATCTAACTAAAGGAGTAGGAGCGTATATCTGCAACTCCAGTGAAACCAATCAGACTGAGAAAACACAAACACAGTCTAATCTGGACAAAAGAAAAAACAAACGAATAGTACTGAAAATAAGCACACTGCATGTGTGCCACAGGAAAAGAAACAAACACTTATCTTTGCTGAACTGGCAGATAAGCAGGAGAGGCCAGGCTGAGATCCAACACTTCCAGAGAAACATTGACAATGAATCCTGCACACTTAAATATCCCAGTCAGAACAGCAATTAGCAGATACACCTGGCCAGGACTGTGACTCAGAGACAACTGCATTCCCAGCTACAACCACTGGAGGGAACCCAAGAGCAGAATTCACAACAGCTAGCGTAGCTGCAGCCAGTTTGTCCACTGCTACCCCTGCTCCGACTTTATCCCGTCTCCCATTACAAGACAAGTTTGCTGGTGACAGTAAGCTGTGTCGGGGATTCGTGAGCCAGTGTGCTATACATCTAGAGCTCCTGGCTGCACGTTTTCCCACGGAATGGGCTAAAGTCGGATTTATTTTATCCCTTCTGTCGGACAGGGCGTTGGAGTGGGCAACGCTGCTGTGGGAGGGCTATGATCATGTGGTGCAGAGTGCTCCTTGCTTCCTGGACTCTCTGAAACAGGTCTTTATGGGACCTTGTGTCACCCATGATACGGCGCTCCAACTGCTGGCATTGACACAGGGCTCATCCATGGTCACTCAATTCACCATCCACTTCCGGCATCTGAGCTGGAGTGGCCGGATAAAGTCCTTATCCCGGTGTTTTGGAAGCGACGGGCTGATCATGTGAAGGATACCTTGGCCACCAGGGAGATTCCTGCCACACTGGAAGAGCTAATAACTATTTCCACCCGCATTGACCTTCGATGTCCCAATACATCCAGGAGAATCTCGCAAGAGGATTCATTAGGAAGCCAGTGTCACCTGCAGGGGCTGGGTTCTTCTTCGTGCAGAAGAACAGAGAACTACGTCCATGCATTGATTACAGGGGTCTTAACGTCATCACCGTTAAGAACAAATACCCTCTGCCTTTGATATCGGAGCTATTCAATAGGTTGCAAGGAGCAAGGGTATTTACTAAACTTGATCTGTGGGGTGCTTACAACCTGATTCGCATCCGTGAGGGGGATGAATGGAAGACGGCATTTAACACCAGGGATGGGCACTATGAATACTTGGTGATGCCCTTCGGGCTCTGTAATGCCCCTACTGTTTTCCAAGACTTTGTGAATGATATCTTCTGGGATATGCACTCCACCTCAGTCGTAGTCTATCAGGATGATATTCTCATCTACTCTCCAGATATACTCCCACCGGAGAGATGTTTGCAAAGTCTTTGACCTCCTACGGGCAAACTCCCTCTATGCCAAGTTAGAGAAGTGTGTGTTTGAGCAGGAGTCCTTGCCTTTCCTTGGCTATATCATCTCCGCACAGGGATTGGCTATGGATCCTACCAAGCTGCAGGCTGTGATGGACTCGCAGGAACCCCATTGTCTCAAAGCGGTGCATCGCTTTATGGGGTTTATTAATTACTATCGCCAGTTCATTCCCCACTTCTCAACTTTGGTAGCTCCCTTGGTTGCCCTCACCAAAAAGGGAGAAAATCCCAAATTGTGGTTTGAGGAGGTTTCCAAGGCCATTCTCTCTATTAAGTCACACTTCGCTAGCGCTCCCATTTTACATCGTCTCGATGTTGATAAACCTTTTATCATGGAGGTGGATGCGTCTTCCGTCGGTGCTGGATCAGTCCTCTTCCAGAAGGATGCTCAAGGTTGGAAGCATCCTTGCTTTCTTCTCCAAGACCTTCACACCAGCGGAGAGGAATTATTCCATCAGGGACAGGGAGTTGCTAGCCATGAAGTTGGCTATCTCGGAGTGGAGACACCTCCTGGAGGGGGCTTGCTTTCCCTTCCAAGTTTATCCCGACCACAAAAATTTGGTCTATATACAGACTGCCCAGCGGCTAAATTCTCGCCAGGCTAGATGGTCCCTGATCTTCCCCCGGTTCCATTTCACCCTCCATTTTCTCTCCGGGGAGAACATTTGTGCTGACGCTCTCTCCTTCTCCATAGTGTCATCAGCAGAGGAGGAACCTCGGCTTTTTGTCCCTTCTGAGAGCCTGAGGACTGTGGTCCCGGTTTCTCTAGAGTCTGTGTCCCCAGGCAAGACTTTTGTGCCATCAAATTTGCAACCAGAGGTTCTCTCTTGGGCTCACTTGTCCAGGGTGGGTGGACACTTTGGGACCAAAAGGGACATCTGAGCTTCTGGCGAGTACGTACTGGTGGCCGTCGGAGACTATATTCGGGCGTGTGTCTCCTGTGCTAAGAATAAGTCTCCTCGACAACGGCCAGCTGGGTTACTTTACCCCCTGCCGGTGATGGAGAGGCCCTGGGAGATGGTAGGGATGGGCTTTGCGGTGGACTTACCCAAGTCCAGTGGCTGCACCATTATTTGGGTAATCACCAACCATTTTTCCAAAATGGTGCACTTGGTGCCTCTTCCACGGCTACCTTCTGCACGGGCCTTGGCAGCGTTGTTTATTAAACACGTTTTCCGCCTACATGGTATGCCGGACAAAATTGTCAGCGACCGGGGTCCCCAGTTTGCATCTTGGTTCTGGAGAGAGCTTTGTCGTCTACTCAGCATTGAGCTGAATCTCTCTTCAGCATACCATCCCGAGACGAATGGGTTGGTAGAGAGGGCCAACCAGACCCTGGTCACATATCTGCGACATTGTGTTTTAGCCAGGCAGGATGACTGGGCATCTTTGCTACCATGGACGGAGTTTGCGCTGAACAACACCATAGCCGATTCCACTGGGCAGACCCCATTCCTTCTAAACTATGGCCAGCATCAGCGGGTTCCTGTGCCTTTGAACGTGTCTTCCGCCGATTCCAGGGTGGCAGACTGGGCTGTGGAGGCACGTGACATTTGGGACCGCACACAGGATGCCATCCGGGCTTGCAATGAGAGAATGAGGTCCTCCGCCGAAGCACATCGGCGCCCCGCTCCGACCTTTGCTCCTGGCGACTTAGTGTGGCTCTCCGCCCGTAATATCAGGCTGCGAGTTGAGTCCACTAAGTTTGCACCTCGCTACTTGGGTCCCTTCAAGATCCTGGAACAGGTTAACCCTGTGGTCTACCATCTGGCCCCTTCCTCCACGCATAGGTATCACCGACACCTTTCATGTGTCCCTTCTAAAGCCCGTTCACATGTCCCGGTTTTCTGAGTCATCTGCCGGGACATCGTTTTCATCTACGGATGATTATAAGGTGAATGTTATCTTGGGGTGTAAGGTGGTACGTGGCAAAAAATTTGGTGGATTGGAAGGGTTATGGCCCAGAGGACAGGTCCTGGGAGCCCGCTGAGCACATTTGGGCTCCGCAGCTCATTGCTGCCTTCGAGCATAGCAAGGTCCAAGGGGGGGCCCTAGGAGGGGGGTAATGTTAGGCGTCACATTCCCGCCACTGCACAGGGGGAATCTCGAACCACCTCCTCTGCGGTCTCTCATTCTCCTCTGGCCTAGCGCCAGATAGTGCCATCCAGCATCAGGCACAATCTATACTGCGTCTATACTGCAGTGACCGCCGCTGCGGTACTGTACGCACTCTGTGCAGCTATCTCCTGTGTCTCCTGACAATCCATCAGTGTAGGGTGGGAACTCCCGCTTGATCCCAGCATCTGACTCAGGGCATCCTCAGGCGCGGGCTCAAAAGCCACCGAGGGTCAGAGCAGAATCAACCACCAGCATAGTGGGGTTGAATTGCAGGGATCCCACTAGTATCCATTTGCTGCACCCTGTGAATGCTAACAGGGCACAACGTTATCTTTATTCACAGCGACTCTGTGAAGCAACAGAACCCGTGTCTATTCAGGCGTAGTACCGCCATATAGTACCGCCATATAGTGCCACCATTAACTAGCAGCAAGTTCCACTCCTGCACAGTGGAACCTGGGTTGTGAATGCACCTATACTATCATTACCTTTACTTGGTGCGTTCCGCCAGCCCTAACATACACAAGGTGAAAATTGTTGGTGCCTCTCGTTTAATGACAGAAAAACCCACAATGGTCACAGTAACAACTTGAATCTGACAAAAGTAATAATAAATAAGGCTAGGGTCACATTGCGTTAGTGCAATCCGTTTAGCGCTAGTGGATTGCGCTAACGCAATGTTTTTAACGGGGCCGCGTTCCGGGGTCACGGTAACGTCCCTGTTCTCGCAGATCCCCGATCTGTAAGCAGCGTCCGCGGCGCGCCAGAAAACACCGGCGCGTCGCTAGCGCGTGCCGAACATGGCACGCGCTAGTGCTGCACGTTCCCATTGCCGTGAATGGGCGCGCTAATGGACGCGTTGCACGGCGTTAATTTTGCCGTGCAACGCTGTCCGTTAGCGCGTTCCCATTAACGCAATGGGAACCTAGCCTAAAAGATCTATGAAAATGAACAAATGGAAATCAGACATTGCTTTTCCACCATGCCTCCACAAAATTTAAAAAAAAATAAAACTCATGAAATCGGCCTGGACAGAAATGATGGTTCCCTTAACTTAATATTTTGTTGCAGAAACTTTTGAGGCAATCACTGCAATCAAACGATTCCTGTAACTGTCAATGAGACTTCTGCACCTCTCGACAGGTATTTTGGCTGCTCTTCAAGAGCAAACTTCTCCAGTTGTCTCGTGTTTTAGGGTTGCCTTTTCCAGACGGCATGTTTGATCTCTTTCCAAAGTGGCTCACAAGGAATTAGGTCAGGGCTCATAGAAGGCCACTTCAGAATTGTCCAATGTTTTCCTCTCAGCCATTCTTGGGTGTTTTTAGCTCTGTGTTTTGGGTCATTATCCTATTGCAAGACCCATGACCTGCGACTGAGACCAAGCTTTCTGACGCTGGGCAGCACATTTCTCTCCAGAATCCCTTGATAGTCTTGAGATTTCATTATACCCTGCACAGATTCTAGACACTCTGTGCCAGATGCAGCAAAGCAGCCCCAGAACATAACAGAGCCTCCTCCATGTTTCACAGTAGGGACAGTGTTCTTTCTTGATATGCTTCATTTTTCCATCTGTGAACATAGAGCTGATGTGCCTTGCCAAAAAGTTCCATTTTTGTCTCATCTGTCCATAGGATATTCTCCCAGAAGCTTTGTGGCTTGTCAACATGTAGTTTGGCAAATTCCAGTCTGGTTTTTTTATGATTTATTTTCAACAATGGTGTTCTCCTTGGTTGTCTCCCATGAAGTCTACTTTGGCTCATATAACGGTGTGATCTGACACTGCTGTTCCTTGAGCTTGAAGTTCACCTTTATTCTGTTTAGAAGTTTTTCTCGGCTCTTTTGTTACCTTTCGTATTATCCGTCTCTTTGATTTGTCATCAATGTTCCTCCTGCGGCCACGTCCAGGGAGGTCGGCTACAGTCCCATGGATCTTACATTTCTCAATAATATTTGCAACTGTAGTCACAGGGACATCAAGCTGCTTGGAGATGGTCTGATAACTTTTACCTTTAACATGTTTGTCTATAATTTTCCTACTAATCTCCTGAGACAACTCTTTCCTTCGCTTCCTCTGGTCCATGCTGAGTGTGATACACACCATGTCACCACACAGCACAGTGAGGATCTGTAGCCCTATATACAGGCCCCCTAACTGATTCCAAGATTGCAAACACCTGTGATGCTCATTAGTGGACAAACCGCGATTTAACATGTCCCTTTTGTCACATTATTTTCAGGGGTGCCATCATTTCTGTCCAGGCCGATTTCATGAGTTTTATTATTTTTTTTTATTCTGTGGAAGCATGGTTGAAAAGCAATGTCTGACTTTCATTTGTTCATTTTGATAGATCTTTTATTTATTATTACTTTTGTCAGATTCAAGTTATTTCTGTGACCATTGTGGGTATTTCTATCATTAAACGATGGGTACCAACAATTTTGACCATGTGTGTATATTCTCCAAAATCCTCTTCATAATTAATGTTCTGCCAGCATCTTTTTATGACAGATTCTGCCTAAAAAAAAAAAAAGTGCACCAAAAGCGCCCCATAAAATGCACATAGTGTACAGAAATGCCAATACAACCTAGCAGTGCTTACGTTCCATCCTATGTCACTTCTTTTAACAGCTTTGTGGTTCGGAAACACTGAAGAAGTAATGTGCTCAATTCTGGGAAACTTCCCAAACTGTATACTGAAAGTATAGAATGAAAGATGCCGGCGGCTGAGTCACTGTAAGAACTACGACTAAGTCTCTACAAGGAAACTGTCATAGTAACATAGTAACATAGTAACATAGTTAGTAAGGCCGAAAAAAGACATTTGTCCATCCAGTTCAGCCTATATTCCATCATAATAAATCCCCAGATCTACGTCCTTCTACAGAACCTAATAATTGTATGATACAATATTGTTCTGCTCCAGGAAGACATCCAGGCCTCTCTTGAACCCCTCGACTGAGTTCGCCATCACCACCTCCTCAGGCAAGCAATTCCAGATTCTCACTGCCCTAACAGTAAAGAATCCTCTTCTATGTTGGTGGAAAAACCTTCTCTCCTCCAGACGCAAAGAATGCCCCCTTGTGCCCGTCACCTTCCTTGGTATAAACAGACCCTCAGCGAGATATTTGTATTGTCCCCTTATATACTTATACATGGTTATTAGATCGCCCCTCAGTCGTCTTTTTTCTAGACTAAATAATCCTAATTTCGCTAATCTATCTGGGTATTGTAGTTCTCCCATCCCCTTTATTAATTTTGTTGCCCTCCTTTGTACTCTCTCTAGTTCCATTATATCCTTCATGAGCACCGGTGCCCAAAACTGGACACAGTACTCCATGTGCGGTCTAACTAGGGATTTGTACAGAGGCAGTATAATGCTCTCATCATGTGATCTGTTCCGGAGTTTAGTCCTGTCTGCTCTTTCTCTGGATGGATCATGTCAAGGGTTAACTTTGATCTGCCTCATTCTGGGCTCGGGTTTGCTATTTAGCTCCCAGGTATCCTGAGGGTGGTGTCAGCTATAGCTCTGTCTTTGGCGTGTGAACCTGACTCTGGAAACCCTTGATTTGTCCTACTGTGAACCCTGACTTGTCCTGTGTCTGTTATCTCCCCCTGCTTGCCCTTTCCCAGTGTCTCTTTGTTTGTCTGTATTTCTGCTTGACTCTCTGGTTCTGATCTCCTGGCTTGGCTTTTTGACTCCGTTTCAGTTTGTCCCTATTGTACCGTATTTTGCCTGTCCTGGTTTACTGATCCCTTGCTTCGTCCTGACTATCCATTCTGTCTAAATCCTTTTGTACTGTTGTGCTGTCTTGTGCTCAGATTTGGCTTTCCTGACCTCGCTCTCGCCACTAGGTGGCGTCTGTTCAGTTGCTATGTGTGTGCAGCCTGGCTTCCCTACCAAGCTCCCCCTGGTGGAGGTTGCGCTGTACTGCACTGCAGCTGCATGACAAAAACAACCACTGGCGGTTCCTGAAAGCTGGAAAAGTCAATGGCTGTGCTGGCATCTAATTGACGCTATGTGTACATATACTTAAACTATGCCTATTAATTTCCATGAAAAATCCACTTTGCTCTTTTTTATGAGGAATATTTGGAGCTTTTCCTTTCCTGAAGGGGTTTCAAAAGTGCCTGGTGGGAGAAAAGAAAGTGTCTTTCCATTCTTTGATGCAGTCCCTGTAGGAAACCTCTTCAAATTAGGCACTGTCCAATCAAAAGGCAGCAAAAATCTCAACACTAAATAAAAACGTTTCCGCCCCACTGACTCAAGCTATTTGTGTCCTAAACGTTGCCCAATCTAGCATGTTTGATAAGCTTCAGGCCACTGTCTACCCTTTCTATTTCAGCTGGTGGCTTTTGGAGCACTTCCTCCAGCTACACTGGTGCACTGCACATGCGCCAAAAGCCACCATCCTATTAGAAGAGGAACTAAGCTAGAAGATAACCTTCTATCAAAAATTTTGATTCCAGTTGTACTGCATCCTATTGGAGAATTGTGAGTTAATGATGAGTCCTTCAGTCTAGAAATCACCATCGAGGTGCCCACAGATAGACTACATGTGACCCTATCATCAAGCATGAGGTAGGTATTGTTGCAACATTATATAAGATACTGTCCCCTGATGAACCTATATAAGGTGAAACACTTCTGGACATACAAATAGATAAACTCTTGGATGTGTATGTGACTCTGACTATGAGATACTGACCTTTAAATACATTATAAGAGGAAGTGGACTTAAGCTGAGATTAATTTGATTGTAAAAAAAATTCCATTGGATCACAAACAAAAGGCGAAAATAAGGACAGAGCAAAGGTGGACAATAAAGAACGGACTACTACTATCCATTGAAAGAAGTGTTGAAGAATACCATTGGAATAATCATTTACATGTAAGTGACCCCAGTTCTATTCATATACGTGATCGTATATGATTGTAACATCCGTCCTCCACACACATATAGATATCACATGATTGCTATCGATCGATAACATCGATCAGCAGAATGGGGCACTTTTATCCCTGTTGATAACCTGCTGATTGATGGCACCTGCATTGATCAGCAAAAGGGGGCACTTTTATTCCTGTGGATAATTTATTGATCAAATGCCCTGCAATGATCAGCACAACTGATGAACATTCTTATCCCTTTGGATAGATTATCCCCTTTGATAATTTGTTGATCAACAGGACCTGCCCTGATACTTTTATCTCTTTAGATAATTTGTCCGTCCTGCCCTGCACCGATCAGCACCTTGTTGATCGGTGGGACCTGCATTGATTTGCAGAAGGCGGCACTTTCATGCCTATTAGTATGGGACGGTAGTGCACACGCTCGACTGCTGAGCTATTCTTTCCTTTTGGGCCTGCCGCGTACTATGTTAGGCTTTTTACTGCAGCCCCATAGAGAATATAAGGAGCAGCGGTTGGGCATCTGATCTACCACGCCATTTTGCAGCAGGTATAAAAGTGCTTAGTTTCTTGGATAATTGGCAACCATAGAAGAGCAATCAGACAAACCAGTATTCTGTAACTGTGATGCAACATGTATGTGCTTCAATGAAAGAAGCAAAAAGTAGTCAAAAAGATAAACAAAAGTCAAATGTGTGGAAAATGGCAATATACCCTACCAAAAAGACTAGGCCTAAAGTCAAAGTGGTTGAGATTTATTGGCGGTGCGGCTGTGTACTTTACACATGTATAATCATGCCCGGCCACAAGACTTATTGTAGTGCCGACTGGAGAGCGAAAGACAAGCTCAGATGAGTAAATTATTATTATTATTATTTATTGTTATAGCGCCATTTATTCCATGGCGCTTTACATGTAAGGAGGGGTATACATAATAGAAACAAGTACAATAATCTTAAACAATACAAGTCATAACTGGTACAGGAGGAGTGAGGACCCTGCCTGCGAAGGCTCACAATCTACAAGGGATGGGTGAGAATACAGTAGGTGAGGATAGAGCTGGTCATGCAGCGGTTTGGTCGATCGGTGCTTACTGCAGGTTGTAGGCTTGTCGGAAGAGGTGGGTCTTCAGGTTCTTTTTGAAGGTTTCGATGGTAGGCGAGAGTCTGATATGTTGGGGTAGAGAGTTCCAGAGTATGGGGGATACGCGAGAGAAATCTTGTATACGATTGTGGGAAGAGGAGATAAGAGGGGAGTAGAGTAGGAGATCTTGTGAGGATCGGAGGTTGCGTGTAGGTAAGTACCGGGAGACGAGGTCACAGATGTATGGAGGAGACAGGATGTGGATGGCTTTGTACGTCATGGTTAGGGTTTTGTAGTGGAGTCTCTGGGCAATGGGGAGCCAGAGAAGGGATTGACAGAGGGGAGAGGCCGGGGAATAGCGGGGGGACAGGTGGATTAGTCGGGCAGCAGAGTTTAGAATAGATTGGAGGGGTGCGAGAGTGTTAGAGGGGAGGCCACAGAGCAGGAGGTTGCAGTAGTCAAATACATGACACTTTGTATCCTACTATCAAATTCAGTTCTTCTGTGAGAGAAGATTGACAGATGCGCGAGCTTGAGCAAATATCAACGCAATAAGTCTAGGAAGAAGTTGTATCTAGTGTTCAAAGTTCCAGGTGTAATCCCATATGTCTGTGATATCATCCGAAAGATCTGATGGAACAATTCAAGGCAAGCCGAGCTTCTGCTCAATAAGAGATATTTCTGTGGAACGTTCCGCAGTTATCTCTCCACTTTGAAGTGAATGAAAGCCTCACCAAATCTATTCTGATTTCTGTTTGGTTGTAGACATGTTTATTTCATTTTATTTTCTTTTTTATATTTATTTATTTCAAACATTGAAATTAATTAGAAATGAGTTTGAGATGAACAGTAACTGGAAACATTTTTCCCATTTGATCTAAAGCTTCAAGTGTGATATGGAAATACAGAAATTTTTTGATCAAAAACCTTCATTGCGATGCACCTGCTCCTTTATTCTGGTGTATCAAAGCCTCGTGTCATTTCACGTAAATATATTCCTTTTAGCGGGGCACGTAACATACTGTATAAATAAATAAATAGATTTAATCCTAATCACATTTTTTCTTTTTTGGCTTTCCATATGATGCTGTTTTATCGTAGATAGAAGAATATTCTATAAATTTTACAAAAGACAAAAACATTGTAGTGCCAAAAACTAAGAAAACCAATTTGTAAGACAAAAAGTTCTATGCTCTCTGGCATGTGGACATTCATCATCACATCCTGACGTTGCTTGCTAAAAATCGACTGTCAGAACCCTCTTTTCTACTACAACAGTCTTCAATCTTCCGAGAAGGCTTTCTCTAAATCTCTAAATCTCTAAATCTAAAAAGATTTTGATCTTGATTGTGGGAAACCAAGACTATTTAGTAGATGGGGCATCAGTAGTTGGGTCGGTCTAAACCATTAGAGTTCCACAGGATTCTCTGACGGACTTAAGTTCTTACAACTTAGGAGCCAATAATTTGCCTAAGGTGAAAAATTAAATAATGATATTTCCTATTCCCTCCAGGAGATCCAAGGAACCTCAGCTCCGCTCTTATCATTGATGGACGTTGATGTTGGACTGCAGGGTCTAGCTTGTATTCAATTTTTCTCATTCTTCTAGAGATGTTCACAAAAGCTACCGTGGTGGTAAAATATTTGACACTAAGTTTAGCTAAATATTTTTTCTTACCATCATGAGTTACGTTTGTGGGGGAAATGTCACTGAAATAAAGTTTTACGTCTTCCAAAGATCCCATAAGGTGTTCTGGACTTCTTTGGGTTTCTTATCCTATTTTCTTGAGAAGTGGGGATTGTACAATTTTCCTTATTTGCTGCCAAAAATCTAATTGGGGGAAGGAAGTATTGTTGGCATGAAATACTGTATGCTTCAGGTTCGGAGTGCTCTGGGAAGCACCAACATCTCACCTTGCCTTGTCAAGGACATTTAGAAAATGGACTTTGGTGGGTGTAATGTTTGCATGGATGCAAGAAATCCTAGTTGCAACTTTTCTTTTATCTGTCTGCTAGTCTTCAGTTCACATCTACACTCCATCTAACTCTCAATTGGCCAACACGACCCTACCACCAACTTTACCAACCGCTTCACTATCTGGCTCCTAATCTTTCATTGAAATGACATCTCCAAAAACATCATTAGTGACTTCAATATCCTCACTGACACATGGCATTCAGCTGTCTCCAAACACTTATCACTTTTTTCCTCCTTTATCCTCAAAGGTCCTCTAAAGCCACCCAAAGTTGGCCATGAATTAGACCTCTTCTTCACCCGCCTCTGCTCTCTAGTTGACCTTTCCATCTCACCTCCTTTTTTACCTTACCACAATTTACTTATATTTTCTTTTTTTCATCTTTATCCTCCTTTCCCAGTTCAGAGACTAACCCATGCTCTTACATGTTATGACATCTGCATACTCTCTGACTCGCTTGTACCACTCTCTGTGATGACTCCAGTTCACTGGTGGTCACAGTCAGGAGAGGACCCTTGTGCAAGAACAGTATATGGGCCCATTACAACCCAAAAGCTCATCATAATGCACAATTCTTCTTGCTTTTGAGGTGGATGTGGCCCCCTTACCTCTTGAACCCCTATTTAAATGCACTTTTGCTTTTTACATATTTCGTTTTTGCTCCTTAAGCAGCGTGACCTCCTTGAATTGGCTTCCATCCTCTCCCCCACATTACTTTTTGGCAAGCTACAATCTTGCTTTCTATCTCACCACTCTACTGAAATCACGTACCATACCTATAAAAGCCAAAAACTATACCAACCTTTACTGAATGAAAACTGGAAACCACAACATGAAAACTGTACTCCATCAGAACCTAAAAAATTGAGTAAAAATGATTGTCATATTAGGAAACCCTTTCTTAAAGGATGATCCCTCATCCGGTCTTCAGATGTAGTAAATTCGACTGTGAAAAATCCCAGCTTTTATGCCCAGGGGAAACTGCGCACATTCACACTTCATACATGGTTGTTTTAGGTGTTGAAAAGTGGGAAGTTATTTTTCCAGTGGATCCTGCTTCTCATATAGAAATATTGGAGGTCCCAAGCCTACATACCCAACACTGACCTTCATGTAGCCCTCTAGACAACCATGTTGGTCTATCAGACACGTCACAATTATGGTAGAATCTTGCAGAGGCAATGGGGATAATCCACTCCATATTAATTAATTCAGGCACAAGAACGAGTTCTCCTCATCAGATTTTGATTCTTTTTTAACGTACGTCATTTTGAGACATCTGCTCCTGATTTCTGTACCTATAAACCCTTTTCAAAAATTCACACAAAGTGTCCACAGTTATTAATCAGAAATATGTTGAGTTGGGGAATCTCTGAAGACTCCTAGATAGATTAGCAATCCTTCGAGAGGCTGCGGCTGAAAATTACTCACAGCTGTCGGATGAGAGGTTATTGGGATTTTGTTCAGATTTGGCTGCTCAGAAATTCCACAAAACATGAGACGATGAACGCCGTCTACAGATGTGGTGACAGATCCAGAGCTACTGTGCAACACACGCATAATGAATAATCTGGTGTCAGGGGCGGATTATTACCAAAGTTTCTGGAAAAAAAAAAAAGTTAAAAAGTTAGAAGTGTCCAAAATCCGAAATTTTGAGAACTTAATTTTGTTTTCTCTAGTTTCCAGCCCATTGCCTTGGAGACCGACCACAGCTAATGTCTTGCTTTTGTAAACACAGCGCTGATTAGTAAGTAACATCGTGCTCCAGGGATTCCGGCCAGCTTCATAACGGTGCACACAAGTACAGTAGAAGAGAGCTTGTAAGCACTGCGCAGGCTGTGCTGTGAAGCAGCGGTGGTTGGTCTCCAAAGCAACGAGCTGTGATCAAAAGAAATTTTCAATAATGGCTGAAAATTTTACAAAACGTTAAATTGCAAAATTGCTTATATTTATAAGTACTATCCAATGATACCTACAGTGGGTGTGGAAAGTATTCAGACCCCTTTAAATTTTTCAATCTTTGTTTCATTGCAGCCATTTGGTAAATTCAAAAAAGTTCATTTTTTCTCATTAATGTCCACTCTGCACCCCATCTTGACTGAAAAAATCAGAAATGTAGAAATTTTTGCAAATTTATTAAAAAAGAAAAGCTGAAATATCCCATGATCATAAGTATTCAGCCCCTTTGCTTAGACACTCATATTTAAGTCACAAGCTATCCATTTCCTTGTGATCCTCCTTGAGATGGTTCTACTCCTTCATTGGAGTCCAGCTATGTTTGATTAAACTGATAGGACTTGATTTGGAGCGGCGCACACATGTCTATATAAGACCTCACAGCTCACAGTGCATGTCAGACCAAATGAGAATCATGAGGTCAAAGGAACTGGCCAAGGAGCTCAGAGACAGAATTGTGGCACAGATCTGGCCATGGTTACAGCAGAATTTCTGCAGGACTCAAGGTTCCTAAGAGCACAGTGGCCTCCATAATCCTTAAATGGAAGAAGTTTGGGACCACCAGAAGTCTTCCTAGACCTGGCCGTCCAGCCAAACTGAGCAATCGTGGGAGAAGAGCCTTGGTGAGAGAGGTAAAGAAGAACCCCAAGATCACTGTGGCTGAGCTCCAGAGATGCAGCAGGGAGATGGGAGAAAGTTCCACAAAGTCACCTATGACTGCAGCCTCCACCAGTCAGGCCTTTATGGCAGAGTGGCCCGACGGAAGCCTCTCCTCAGTGCAAGACATATGAAAGCCGCATAGAGTTTGCTAAAAAAAACACATGAAGGACTCCCAGACTATGAGAAATAAGAATCTCTGGTCTGATGAGACAAAGATAGACCCTTTTGGTGATAATTCTAAGCAGTATGTGTGGAGGAAACCAGGCACTGCTCATCACCTGCCCAATACAATCCCAACAGTGAAACATGGTGGTGGCAGCATCATGCTATGTGGGTGTTTTTCAGCTGCAGGGACAGGACGACTGGTTGTCATTGAAGGAAACATGAACGCGGCCAAGTACAGAGATATCCTGGATGAAAACCTCTTCCAGAGTGCTCTGGACCATAGACTTGGCCGAAGGTTCACCTTCCAACAAGACAATGATCCTAAGCACACAGCTAAAATAACAAGGAGTGGCTTCAGAACAACTCTGGGACCATTCCTGACTGGCCCAGCCAGAGCCCTGACCTAAACCCAACTGAGCATCTCTGGAGAGACCTGAAAATGGCTTCCACCAACGTTCACCATCCAACCTGACGGAACTAGAGAGGATCTGCAAGGAAGAATGGCCGAGGATCCCCAAATCCAGGGGTGAAAACTTGTTCCATCATTCCCAAGAAGACTCATGGCTCTACTAGCTCAAAAGGGGCTTCTACTCAATACTGAGCAAAGGGGATGAAGACTTATGACCATGGGAGATTTCAATTTTTCTTTTTTAAAAGTTGGAAAAATTTCTACATTTCTGTTTTTTTCAGTCAAGATGTGGTGCAGAGTGAACATTAATGAGAAAAAAATGAACTTTTTTGAATTTACCAAATGGCTGCAATGAAACAAAGAGTGAAAAATGTAAAGGGGTCTGAATACTTTCCGTACCCACTGTAGCTGACACTGAATAAAATGATATTTTTAGCTGGTAGGACAGTCGCAGCTGCAAGAATGTAGATTTTTATCATGTAACTATTCAGCACTTGAAGCTTTTTATCAGAAAAATAAAGCTATTAGAATATATTCTTAGAGATTAAGGAATTAATTTGAGGCAAATCAAATTCTTCTCGACCTCTCAAAAAATGTGGATGCTGCAAACAGAGACAACATTTCCACTGCATCATTGGAGAAAATCAGGATGTATTGGAATCAACTGCTTAAGAAACCGGTCTCCTCCAAGGTGGCCGATAATGTTGGCAGTGAGTTGAAGATGTTTTAATAAGTGGTAAATTGTAAAATTGTTTGTTTTTACAAGCACTCAGCAATTGTAACCATTTATGAACCCTTGAATGAGGTTGTCTGTCCCATTTTTATTATTTTACCAATTGTTCATATCTTTTCTAAAAATAGTTAAAAAACAAACCACATACTCAAATATCTCCCAGGTCCCCATCGGTCTCTTCTCCTGTCCGGAGTGCTCGGCAAGTGACCAGGAATTGGAATCGGTAGATGAGTTTGTGCTTTTATTTTTTTTTTTATCTTACAATAAAGTCCTTGGTAAAATTAATAGAACGGGTAGATAATTCCTTTACGGAACAAAATGACTTGTTTCTTCCACTTGTCATAATGACGATATTCCACGAGTATAATGCACATGAAGCCGCTGGTAATTATGTAGCATTTATCTTTGGTCCTTATTAACATCCCCCGTAATGATACATAACTCACGGCGTCTTCTGATTGGTATTTCCTTTGGCGGAAACGTTACAATGTATCTAGATCCTTATATAAATATTTTCACGTCGACATAACGAGGTTTTATAGCTGTTGCATATAACTGAATTAGAGTGCAGGAGGCAAGGAGCGGAGCATCTATGTCAACGACAAGCTGTCTTCACTTTATTAAATCCATAACTTGAGCTTCCAAATATCTCATCATCATTAATGTATTCAGAGGTAGGAATGGCCTGCTCATGAATTAAGCCTTTTACTATACTTTTGTTGTGTGCTTGTAATGGTGCGACAAATATAAATTATGCTTAATGTGTAATTTAGCCTGGATCTGTTTCCATATCCATTCCGACTAATTGTGACATTGAGATGAAGCTGCGGCATTTAGATTAGATTATTGGCTCCCCTTAGTGGGCACAATGATGTAGCACACCTGAGCGAAAGAACGGAAGAAAGCAATTGCACTAGAGATGAGCGAACAGACTTGATGTGAATCGAATTTTTGTCAAATTTTAGAAAATTCGCTTGACCCAATGAATTCGAACAATTTGTGATTTGATTCAGGCAAATCGTCAAACAAACAAAAAAGGAAGCCATTTTACAACTTGCAGAGGGTTGAATCAACCAGAGAAGGATTACATGACCTTAGAAGCAGCTCCAGACTTCCCCATATTGCCTTACCGCTATTACGATACACAGAGAGACAGAGGGAACAACCAGAGCCTGTATAAAAGCCGAGGCAGGGAAAGCAGCTGCATTTCAGGATAATTCATGATAGAAAACTTCAAAGTTCAAACTCAGCAAAAGACGTAGGGAGAAAAAGTTAGGAAACATTAGTTTAATATTCCAGACAGTGTGCAATGTATAACTTCAGCATGACGAAAATGAGAGCAAGAGTCCGCGAATTAGGCCAGGTTCTCCTGAGCGTATGCAATATTAACCATTTTTATCCAGACAAAAATAACTTTTTTGCATCCATATTGTGTTCCATATGACTATCTTTTACATCCGTATTGCATCCATATGTCCATTTTGGACATACAAATAGCATGCAGTTTTTAAATGTAATAAATAATAAAGGTCAAATGCAGAATCCTATCTTGATAGTTGCAATTGATCTATTAAAACCACCTGACATATGAATGGTAGCATGTGATCCATTTATTGCGCACCCATTGCCTTATAATGGGTGACTCTGATCTAGAATACGGATCCCAGTAGCGCGTGCTGCGATTTATTGCACGCAGACCATCGGTCCGTGTACAAACATGAACTACTACATTGACCTACGCTTAGTCCTTATGCGGTTCGTATGCTATCAGTTTTGCATACAGACAGCACGCAGACATTAGGGACGCTTGTCTGAAGAAGCCCTAATACAGAGATTCAACTGATATTGGGAGAGGGGGATAGGAGAGGTGCCAGCAGAAGTGCCAGTGTGATTGATCTGCAACATAGCGGACTGACAGCTTTTCCAGCAGAATTTGAATTATTTTTTCTTCAGTCTTCATGCACTAGAAAGCAGCAAGCCAATGGTCCTGATTCATCAATGTGTTTATGCAAATTCTGGCACAAAACACTTTGAAAAGTCTTACATTTTGGTGCAAAAAATGGTTGCTACTTTTGCCATTTTCACAATAGTTTAGGGGCACCTCTGCCAAAATGGTTGGAGCTGGAGAGGAGATGGGGCATTAGACGATTTTCATTCACCTAAGGCTTATGGCAATTATTAGATTAGATATAATATCTGTCTACCTATCCATTGTGTTCTACACTGTTTTGCTGCCACTAGATTTGATGCCCTCCACTACTAGTGCTGGCCATACCCAGCCAGACTCTCCTTTTACTGTTCCTTCATATTCCTTACTCTGTGCCTGCGGCCACTTTCTCTGCAGCCAGTGATAGACAGCTGCTAATTCTTCCAGTGCTGATAGACAGCTACCACATCTCTTGTTTTTCCATTGTTGTCTATGGCTGTATTGTACTGCTGCTGGGAACCCTGCACCATTCAGGGTAAATTAACTTGAAACTGCTCTAAAAAAAGAGATAATTTTTGCACATCTTTTAAAGAAGCCATAGCAACTTCAGTATTAAGACAGAAAACCTGTTGTTGCTCCCATAAAAAGGGATACGTTTTTCATGGCATGTTAAAAAACACATTGCTTTCCCAGCAAACTTGTTACTGATCATAAAATAGGGATAATTTTTGAGACAGTTTGGTTTGTTTTTAAAAAAAAGTTATTACTTCTTCTCTTTCAAAGCAGCAAACTTACTGCTGCTCTTGAAAAAAAGAGATAATTTTTGGACAGCAAGTTAAAGAGATTTAACATTTTCCAAACAAACTTGTTGATACTCCACAAACAGGGATAATTTATTTACCAAGACTTTCTAAAAAGCTATGACACCTTTCATGTGCACTATCTGGCTATAAACATTGTGACAAGAGGCATCTGCCCCTCAACAAAAGGGATCATTTTATGTCTAAAAGGATAAAATGTTTTCTCAGTGCAGTGTGTTATTAAACGTTGGTTACTAAAAATTACCATCCTTTTACCCGATGTTATATAAAAAGAGGTATAATTTTTGCACATATTTTAAAGAAGCCATAGCAACTTAAGTTTTAAGACAGAAAACCTGTTGCTGCCACCATAAAAAGGGATAAGTTTTGCATAGAATGTTAAAAAAACATTGCTTTCCCAGCAAACTTGTTACTGATCGTAAAATAAGGATAATTTTTGTGACAGTTTTTTTGTTTTTTTTATTAAAGTAATTACTTCTTCTCTTTCAAAACAGCAAACTTACTGCTGCTCTTTAAAAAAGAGATAATTTTTAGGCAGCATGTTAAAAAGATTTAACATTTTCCAAACAAACCTGATGATACTCCACAAAAAGGGATTATTTATTTACCAAGACATTCTAAAAAGCCATGACTCCTATCATGGGATCTATCTGAATATAAACATTGGGATGGCAGGCATCTGAAGCGCCCAGGCAGGGTCTGGGGACTGGGGTACTCGGTACCAGGTCCGGTCTTAAAGGAGATGTCACAGTAGCTGCGACCCGGTCCGTGGCCCTGGGCGTCCAATTAAAGGGAAAGGTCTTTAAGGAGATTTGTAATGTCTATGTGGTGCTCAGTCAGTAAGAACCGACGCTGCTTAAAGGGGTCATCTGGGGTAATGTTGTTGCAGCAAGATGGTAACGCTTCCCACAGGTGAAGCGGGGTCCACAGGGCTTCTCGAGTGTATGGCAAGATGGTGTAAGCCGATAAATGCACAAAGAACCAGGACACAGGTTTGCAAGTCTTTACCTGGTTTACTGATGGTAGTAGTACTTAGTCCGGGGTACCAAGTACAGGGTAGCTGTGGTTCGGCCGGCTTGGAGGCAATAAGAGATCCCTTTACCAGGTGAGGTCCTTAAGCCTTTCCTGCTAGCGCTGTTTAGTTAATTAGGTCTCTGCTGCTTGAAGCTCAGTGCAAGTCCTATCTCTCCTGTCCTAAGACAGATGTCTGTATGATAGGCAGTTTGAGCCTGTTTATAGGATCTCTTAGATGACCCGGCTCTCATGGTCACTGCTTCACCTCAGACTTGCTATGGGCAATTGATATATAGTGCTTTGCCCTCTGCTTCTGTCATGCGTCCTAGAGAACATCACGACCTCGGGCTCCCGGTACCCGGCTTCTGCGCTTTGACTCTGAGGGTGTTTTTCCGCTGTTCCCCTGCTGAGCCCTTTCCTCCTCTATGCTTCTTTCCTCTAAGCTCCTCCACAATTCAACTCTCCTTCTGCTTCTCTTTCCAGGGGTAGCTGCTCCCTCGTGGCTGCTCGGCCCAAACGTCTGCTCCAGACGTCCTTCAGCTACTGGAGACCAACTGTCTCCCTCCACTGTCTCTCTCAGACTCTCTGAGACTGACTGGCTCCTCCTCCAGACCAGGATACATTAAGTGTAAGGGAGCTCCCCTGAATCTGGGTCCTGAGCTCCTCCTCCTGGCCTAGATTCAGATTGTGTTGAATGCGAGTGCCTTACGTGATAGATAGGATCCCCTTTGCCTCCAGGTGTGATATCACCCTCCCAGAAAGGAAGGTAACATCACTGCAGCAGCCGGTTACCAGGGGTTCTGCACATCTGCCCCCAACAAAAGGGATCATTTTTATGTAAAAAGGATAAAATGTTTTTTCAGTGCAGTGTATTATTAAACTTACCATATTTTTACCCAATGTTATATATAAAGAGGTCACTTGAAAATTACTAAGGCTGTATGGGTGTTAAAGATCAGGAAAAGTGGTGGGTATAATGCTAGGCGACCTCACTTTACAAGTCTTTTTCGGGCAACTGGAGGCTTTGCAGTATTTGCAATTCGCTGCAAATCACGTCTCTGCAAATCAAATTTTTGTCAAAAATTCAACAAAGCTGCAGAGTCAAGTTTCAAAAGATTCACTTACCTTTAGGCTATGTGCACACATAGGAAATGTGGTGCAGAATTTTCTGCACAAATCTGCATCCCCTGGCAGAATTCGCAGGTGCAGATTTTCTACAGTTTTTGTTGCAGATTTTGTGCAGTTTTTGTGCAGTTTTTGTGCAGTTTTTGTGCAGATTTTACCACTGCAGATTTTTATCATGTAGGGGTGCAGAAACGCTGCAGAACTGCACAAAAGAAGCAACAAGCACTTCTTTGAAATCTGCAGCATTTCTGTGCAGATTTTTCTGCACCATGTGCACAGCTTTTTTTTTTCCACATTGATTTACATTGTACTGTAAATCACAGTGCAGTTCTGCTGCATTTCTGCAGCAGAAAAATCTGCTGCAGAACTGCACTAATTCTGCACTGAATCTGCATCGTGTGCACATACCCTATGGGTATGTGCACACGATGCAGATTTAGTGCAGATTAAACTGCACAGTAAATACATATGTTAAAGATAACACAGTAATATAATAGAAAAATAAATTCTAAATAAAAAATGTAGCACATTGACATCCAAAGTCATTAAATAAGATAGAAGTCCACAATGGCCCTTTACTAATGATGGGTGGATCCATGGATGTTTGAGTCCGCCGAGTTCAGCCGAACATTTAAAAAACATTTGCTTTGGTTGCCAGAATGGTACTCGAACACTCGAACCTGGACCCCATTCAAATGAATGGAGGTCCCGAATATCTGGCATATCCCATGCGGTTATCTATGTGACAGAGCAGGAAACACTTGCTCTGATCGGCAGTAAGTTACTGCTACCGTTACCGTAGGTCAGAGTGCTGCAGTTCCCACACTGTCATCTGTGTAACAGCGCGGGAAACAATGGCTCTGATCGGCAGTAAGTTACTGCTACCGTTACCGTAGGTCAGAGTGCTGCAGTTCCCACACTGTCATCTGTGTAACAGTGTGGGAAACACTGGCTCTGATCGGCAGTAAGTTACTGCTACCGTTACCGTAGGTCAGAGTGCTGCAGTTCCCACACTGTCATCTGTGTAACAGTGTGGGAAACACTGGCTCTGATCGGCAGTAAGTTACTGCTACCGTTACCGTAGGTCAGAGTGCTGCAGTTCCCACACTGTCATCTGTGTAACAGCGTGGGAAACACTGGCTCTGATCGGCAGTAAGTTACTGCTACCGTTACCGTAGGTCAGAGTGCTGCAGTTCCCACACTTTCATCTGTGTAACAGCGTGGGAAACACTGGCTCTGATCGGCAGTAAGTTACTGCTACCGTTACCGTAGGTCAGAGTGCTGCAGTTCCCACACTTTCATCTGTGTAACAGCGTGGGAAACACTGGCTCTGATCGGCAGTAAGTTACTGCTACCGTTACCGTAGGTCAGAGTGCTGCAGTTCCCACACTGTCATCTGTGTAACAGCGTGGGAAACAATGGCTCTGATCGGCAGTACACAGATAAAATTTTTACAGCTGGTCACAGCCCCCAGTTGTCAGCTTTAAATTGGCCAGTTATCAAAAATAGAGGGGTCCCATGCCTTTTTCTAAATTATTTAAATAAATAATTTCGAAAAATGACTTGGAGTCCTCCCTATTTTTGACAACCAACCAAGCTAAAGCAGACAGCTGGGGGCTGGTATTCTCAGAGTGCTGAGGGGCCATGGATATTGGCTCTCCCCAGCCTAAATCAAGCCCACTCAATTGTCAGGCAGGTCCACCTGGCAGATTTGCTTAATAAATTGTCCTCTTATGACAGTAGTCTAACAGATGTTTCAGAACAGATGGTAAGTTTGCCATGGATTTTTTTTTTTCTTGGACTCACTGCCATCAGACATTGATCACTCGTTTATTGTTACTCACCTGTCCCAGCATCAGCGCCATGATGTCTGTCCTTTGAATGCTTGCTGCCTCTGCTTCTGTAACCTAGCAGGCACCTCCAATGCCATATATCTAGGCAAGTTCAGGCAGCGGCATATCGCCAGAGTAATCGGGCAGTTGGCTTCCATATCACTACAGTGTACTGCTTTCCTGTGCCACTTATGCCTTCAACAATATTAAAACCTAGCTCTGCTACATCACTGAGTTAACCTAGCCCTGCCACATCACTGTGCTCTTCTACATCATCACTTGTGTGTGTTCTGATATACCCAGCTCTGCTGTACTGTGTGACTCTGCTACATAACCACAAGTGTGTCTCCCAACATATCCAGCTCTACCATGTTGCTGGGCTCTAGTACATAACTACTTTTGAGTCTCTTGACAAACCCAACTCTGTAACATCACTGGGGCTCTGCTACATCAGTACGATTGTGCACAGCCATACTGCTAGGCTATGCTATATGACCACAAGGTTGCCTCTTGACACACCTAGCACTGCTATGTTGCTGGGCTCTGCTATTACACCCAACTCTGCTCCATTCTTACCTTGAGTCTCTTGGCCTACTCAGCTCCACTACATCGATTAGATTGCTCTGTTGTAATGTCGTCCTGATTCGGCTTCATCAGTCTTTGAAAGCAGATTCTCCCATCATTTCTCAAGTTGCCATCGAGCCTCTACAGCCTTTCTTGCTCCAACCAGTTCACTTTGATGCATCGATGTCATCTGTCCACGCTTTAGTCTTTCTGTTCACCAGGACCAGGGGCTTCGAGGACCCTCATCACCATCATGTTGAGGTCATTTGTTTTCTTCATTCAGAGGTGGAAACTAAAGCTCCTGAACCCCATTATAAAATCTGCAACTTTTGGGGACATTTTTTTTATGCAAGGGACTGATACTTCTGCACCCTATAAAGCCCGTGGCTTTACCCCATTGTCACTTATCTTATTTTTGGCATCTAATCTTATGGTCTTATGGTAATTTCTACCTGGAATAAGGTTGGAAATGTTTTAGTTATTAGGGGGTTGTGCATTTTGAAAAAAAAAAAAACTTTCCTAACTTCCTTTTGCATATTTAATGAAGTTAAGATAATTTGTATCAAAATGTTTCATTTTTACCCTCCTCCTTCTGTTGAGGGAGGATCCAAATTGATCCTTCACGGTTGACTCAGTGATTTCCAAATTAATCTACAGGGCGTTGCCGGCAACTGAAAATGACCAGACGGAGATGTGTGTCTCTGTATGGGGGATCGAGCAGATCTCTGGCCCCCGTTTATTGTGCATCACTTTTTATAATCATAGAAATTATACTTCAACCAATCAGCATAAGAATACGCTCACGGTTCTTAACCTATAAGAATGCAGAAAAAACTTAACCCATCAGGATACAGAAAAACTGGAAACTACAGATATGGTCGTGTCTTCTTGGCATAGAAAAAGCATACCAACAGGTGCCTCAGAGTCTTGAATAGCGATACACCCCCGAGTCTCTTATCTGGCTCGAGTTAGAACACTCAAGGTCTTTATACCAATTATAAACCAAAGCATAGTTGAATAACAGACTTGTGAACAACAAAGTAAAGTTACTTAATAGCATCTATAACCTTTTACCTAATTAAATAACAGAATTTATCTTTAAGCAACAAGAAAATGGAGTCAAAAGCACAAAATGGAGAATCTTTCTTAATTTGTTCCTTCACACTTCTTCAGGTTCCAACTGATCTCTGGGCGGCCCAACAACTATGTATCCTGCAAACTGAACTAATAATAATAAGTTAAATAAGTTTAATAAGTTAGTTACCTGCAGACTGAACAAAAAGAGACAGTCCGCAGGTAACTAACTTATTAAAGGTTACGATCAGTTATAATTTCCTGCCAAATGAAACTTTGCATAAAGCTATTTATTGTCATAAATCGGATTCTCGCCATACATTTTTTTTCCTCCACCGTACGAATCCCAGATAATATCTAGAAGTTTCTATTTTGCCCTGTAGTTCTACAAATATTCTACCTATGGACTTTCATAAGTCCCCCAGATCTTCTGCTCTCCACAAAAAAAAAAAGAGAATAAAAAATAAGTGGCGCCATTTGTGTACTTAAGAAATGTTACACAAATTCTACATAATTAATGGGATCGTTTCATCATCCCCTAAAATTGTCGCATATGTAGAATTTCTAACATTAAATATTTACAGAGGGATAATTGGCGTGATTTATCTATTCGGAACAAGTGTCTGTTTGGAAGATTTGGGGGAAAAAAACGCCCGTCGGCTACGAATCTTCAGGCGCATTGAATTTTAGATGGATGAGGATGAAAGAGACGATGGCGGCCTCGTAGATCGCTCTCATTGTCAGCTCCGAAAAGAAATAATTGTGTTAAATTAAGCTCCTAATAAAAAATAAAATAAAAAATGAAACACTCTTGGGCTGGGGCAAGAGGCTTGAAAATCAATTTAACTTTCTGTCTCAGCGTTAAATGCTCCTCAATAAATTAGTGGTGATTATCTTAATCTAAATTAAAAACAGCAGGTCAGACCGCCTGCGACCAGAGGTATAAGTGTAACATAATGAGGGCACAGCGAAATAAGCGCCGCAGGTAACAATAACTTCATTTAATAGCTCACGTTATGCAGAAACATATCCAAGTGGAGTAGCAGGTAGTCCGAGAAACCCAGAAAAGTTACCCTTTATGAATAAACACACAGTAATAGTAAAAATGCTAAGTAACAATAGCACAAAAACTAATTAAAACTGCAAAAAGTAAAGTAAAAGTGACTAATACAGATAAAAAAGTAATAATAATAATAATAATAATAAAAACTTGGGTAGTAATAGTAAGAAATAATTCTAATTGATAATAGTTCTAAGTAATATAAAAATAAGGGTTAAATGACTGGTTATAGTTAATATTAAATTGTGAAATATAATAATTGAAATAAATATAACACAAATGTAAAAATAAGAGCAGTAATAGTTTACAATGATATTAAAACTATTTAGTAATGCAAAAGTTAAAAAAAGATTGCAACAGAAAAAAATATAGATTAATATACTGTATAATAATATAATATAATAAGGAATAATAATGATAAAATAGTATAAACATATTAAAATTCAATCATTTCAAAAATGATCAGTGCAAAATTACTAGTAATAATATTTCTTAATAATACCAATAACAAAAATTACAACTAAAAAGTTTTTTTTAAAGTTGCAACATAAATAATATAAATTGAAACAGCTTAAAATATTATTATTATTATTATTTTTATTAATATTTTACATTTCAAAAATTTAAAAATGATAAGTACAAAATTAATATTGTTAATATTAATATAACAAATTACTATTAAAAGGATACAATAAAAAATTGAAACAATAATAACAATAATAATAATAAAAGTTGTAATATGAAATATTACATTTCAATCATTTGAAACATAATCAAGGCAACATAACTAAAAATAATTAATATTACGTTATAATATGTAGTAATTTTAATAAATCTTAAAAATATGAAAAATAAAATTGATAATATTTATGGTATTTAGAATGTTTTATATATTAATGTTATTTATAGTACTAATATTATTATATAATGTATATATATATGTATGTATATATGTATGGAGTGTAAAGGTACCGTCACACATAACGATATCGTTAACGATATCGTTGCTTTTTGTGACGTAGCAACGATATCGTTAACTAAATCGTTATGCGTGACAGCGACCAACGATCAGGCCCCTGCTGGGAGATCGTTGGTCGCTGGGGAAAGTCCAGCACTTTCTTTCGTCGCTGGATCACCCGCTGACATCGCTGGATCGGCGTGTGTGACGCCGATTCAGCGATGTCTTCACTGGTAACCAGGGTAAACATCGGGTTACTAAGCGCAGGGCCGCGCTTAGTAACCCGATGTTTACCCTGGTTACCATTGTAAAAGTAAAAAAAAAAACCACTACATACTTACATTCCTGTCACGTTCCTCAGCATCAGCTTCCCTGCGTCCCCCAGTGTCAGCGCCGGTGGGCCGTAAAGCAAAGCACAACGGTGACGTCACTGCTCTGCTTTCCGGCTAGCGCGCTTACACAGCGCAGGGAAGCTGAGGCCGGGGGACGCAACAGGAATGTAAGTTTGTAGTGTTTTTTTTTACTTTTACAATGGTAACCAGGGTAAACATCGGGTTACTAAGCGCGGCCCTGCGCTTAGTAACCCGATGTTTACCCTGGTTACCCGGGGACTTCGGGATCGTTGGTCGCTGGAGAGCTGTCTGTGTGACAGCTCTCCAGCGACCAAACAGAGATGCTGCAGCGATCGGCATCGTTGTCTAGATCGCTGCAGCGTCGCTAAATGTGACGGTACCTTAAGAATCATGTTACTATTTGCTGGGATGAATAGTGGAAGCATTTGAGCTGTGTGCTGCACCAGGTTACAGAGGTGACATTACCTCTGTCAGCGACCCTGACATACAAAATTGACCATATCTAAAGGAGATGAGGACAAGATTGTCCTGATAGAGAGGGTCACCAAAAGAAGAGATGGGAAGATGGCAGAATGCATACTGTAACAGCCATAAAGTGTGAGCAAGTAGAGCTGAGAAAGAATGCAAGTGTGTGCTACCTGTAGTAACTGTGACAGCCATAGCCAACGTCGGAAAACTGCAAACCAGGAGAGGACTGCACTGCAAGAAAGGAGAAGCCACTAGAGGGATAATGGTCTGAGATGCATAATTCAATCCAGGTTGGGACCTTCCAGTTGTGCAAGTTGGCACTGTGAGGACAAGAACGGAAGGACAAAGACAGAGAACGGTTGATGCTGTGAGCTGTCGCAAATACCTATATGAAAGTGAACAAAGGAGGCCAGAAAGCCCTGTCCGAAGCTGAGGTGACCAGACATACAGTATGACTTGCACAGCAGCTGTATCTGGAGACTTGGAGAGAGGTACGAGGAGTGTGCTGCCGAGTCCAGGAAGCGTGGCCATGATTCGAGAGATGACACCAGTAGGGTTGAGCGAAACGGGTCGGCCATTTTCAGAAGTCGCCGACTTTTGGCAAAGTCGGGTTTCATGAAACCCGACCCGACCCCTGTGTGGGGTCGGCCATGAAGTCGGCGATCTTCTGAATCTGGAATCGGAATTCCGATACCGATTCCCGATATGTTTAAGATATCGGGAATTGGTATCGGAATTCAGATTTAAGTGTAAAATAAAGAATAAAAATAAAAAATATTGCTATACTCACCCTCGGACGCGCCCTGGTTGTAACCGGGAGCCTTCCTTCCTAAGAATCAGCGCTTGAAGGACCTTTCGATGACGTCACGGCTTCTGATTGGTCGCGTGACGCCCATGTGACCGCTCACGCGACCAATCACAAGCCGCGACGTCATCGAAAGGTCCTACAAGCGCTGATTCTTAGGAAGGAAGGCTCCCGGTTACAACCAGGGCGCGTCCGAGGGTGAGTATAGCAATATTTTTTATTTTTATTCTTTATTTTACACATTAATATGGATCGCAGGGCCTGAAGGAGAGTTTCCTCTCCTTCAGACCCTGGGAACCATTAGAAACCCAATGCACTGCATTGGGTTTCGTGTTTCGGCCGACCCCGACTTTTCTATAGGATCGGTCGATTTCAGTCGACCCGACTTTTGAAAAAGTCGGGTTTCGTGAAATCCGACCCGATCCTATAAAAACAACAGTCGCTCAACCCTAAGCACCAGCGCTTTCCAAGGATTATTAGCTTAATGTCACAGCAGCCGAGCTGAATCAGAGACTCTCTGTTACTCATGTGTCCCAATTCCGACACACACTGTCCTCCTGTTACCTCTGCAGGGAATTCAGACAATATTTTACATTTTATTCTTTTGGGCTTTTTCACCAATAATGAATATATATTTTTTTACAATTTAGTTTTCTAATTGAATAAAAGCATTTTTTTAATACAGAAGAATAACTTTTCTCCATTGAGATACAATGGATGATAATTCATAGTTTTAATAGTTTTGTAGTTTTAAGATTGAAGGAAGACTTAAGTCCATTGAATTCAACCTACAGCCTTACATGTTGATCCAGATTAAGGTAAAAACCCCATGAGGCAAACATTATTGCCTCCGTTTTAGGGGGAAAATTCCTTAACAACTCCACATACAGCAATCAGACTAGTTCCTTGAATCAACGACTAGTGTTGAGCGATACCTTCCGATATCGGAAAGTATCGGTATCGGTTTGGATCGGCCGATATTCAAAAAATATCGGATATCGCCGATACCGATACCCGATCCCAATGCAAGTCAATGGGACCAAAATATCGGAATTAAAATAAACCCTTTCTTTCCTTGTAGGTTCATTCTACATGAAGGAAAACAACTAAGAATAATGCCGGATGTATTTGGGGAGGTGGCGGAGACATTAAAGTCATAGAGGTTTATCCCAATCAAATAGAATAGCATGTTTTTTGTTTTTTTTTAAGACGTTCGGAGTGACAAAGATATTGACTATGTAAATTTTTTTTTTATTTTGTCAGATATTGATGTTTCACTATTCCACGCCCTTCCCCTTCTTTTTTTTCTTTTTTTTTTTCTTTTCCCACACTTTCATCTTCATCATCATCAGCATCTTTGACATCAACTTCTTCACCTTATTCATCTTCTTCTTCATCTTCTACCTATTTTTTTTTTTTATTACATTCTTCATATTCATTTTATTCAACTATTATTATTCTTCTTATTCTACATATTCTTTTTATTCCACTGTTATTATTCTTCCTATTCTACTTCTTCATCATATTCTCATTTGTGACAGGCATTCCCGTAGTTGTTATCTATAAAAGTTTGAAGATTACACCTTCCGTTCTGCCAGTCACAAAAGTTACATTTGTCCGCGTTCAGTTTGGCCTGCAGCATCAGGCTTTATCCAGGGGCACCACGAGGAGGAACGGACTCACCCCCATACACTGCTTAGTCTTCTTCTGCATATAATTTAGATAATATCTTTTGCTCTGATATTAAGTCTTATGCTTAATGTTCTTCTGCTCTTTGTTCTGCAGCCTCTTGTTCTTCTGCTTCTCGGTCTTCCATGTTGTCGTCTCCAGGGTCGTCGTCTCCAGTGTCGTCATCTCCGCCGTCGTCGTCGTCGTCATCGGGGTGGTCTTCCGTGTCGTCGTCATCGTGGTGGTCTTCCGGGTCGTCGACGTTAGGGTCTTCAACTTGGAAATGTAGCAGAAGGTACAAGAAGGCTGAGAAAATGCCAAGAACCAGCTGATGGAACTGGAACTCGGATGGCTACCCGAAGGTTCAAGAGCCTATGGAACTACCGAGGACCAGCTGACGTTACTGGAACCCGGTTACTAAGCAGGAGGTACCCGTGCTAAAAAGCACTACCAAGGACCGCCTGACGTTGACGGAACTCGGATACCCAGAAGGAGGCACCTAAGCCAAAGGCTCTGCCCGGAACCAGCTGACGTTACTGGAACCAGGATGGGGAGCAGAAGGTACAAGAGCAAAAGACACTGCCGAGAACCAGCTGACGGTACTGGAACCCGGATGGGTAGCCGAAGGTCCAAGAGCCAATGGAACTACCGAGGACCAGCTGACGTTACTGGAACCCGGTTACTAAGCAGGAGGTACCCGTGCCTGAAAGCACTACCAAGGACCACCTGACGTTGGTGGAACTTGGATACCCAGAAGGAGGCACCTAAGCCAAAGGCTCTGCCCGGAACCAGCTGACGGTACTGGAACCAGGATGGGGAGCAGAAGGTACAAGAGCAAAAGACACTGCCGAGAACCAGCTGACGGTGCTGGAACCAGGTGGTGGACCCGAAGGCCCACAGGAGAGGAGAGAACAGCTAGGCCGCGAGGCAGCCGCAGTTACCGAACCCCAACAGTCCTACAGGGGGAGCTGGGCCTACTGGCACTACAGAACCAGCCTTGACTACCAGTTCACGCAGCCCACATAGGAAGCTCCTAAACTGGAGGCACCCTGGAGTTGGCTAACCCGACCGCACCACGACGAGGCAAGCATAGGTGTCTCAGTGAGCTTGACACAACCCGGAAACAGCTGACGGTGCTGAAACCAGGCTTGGCACGAGGGAGTACCTGTGACAAAAACACTGCCGAGAACCAGCTGGCGGTGCTGGAACCCGGATGCGTTGCCCCAGTGTGCAAGAGCCAATGGCACGACCGAGGACCAGCTGACGGTGCTGGAACCCGGTTACTAAGCTGTAGGTGCCCGCGCTTAAAAGCACTACCAAGGACCGCCTGGCGTTGGCGGAACTCGGATACCCAGGAGGAGGCACCTAAGCCAAAGGCTCGGCCCGGAACCAGCTGACGGTGCTGGAACCAGGTGGTGGACCCGAAGGTCCACAGGAGAGGAGAGAACAGCTAGGCCGCGAGGCAGCCGCAGTTACCGAACCCCAACAGTCCTACAGGGGGAGCTGGGCCTACTGGCACTACAGAACCAGCCTTGACTACCAGTTCACGCAGCCCACATAGGAAGCTCCTAAACTGGAGGCACCCTGGAGTTGGCTAACCCGACCGCACCACGACGAGGCAAGCATAGGTGTCTCAGTGAAGTTGACACAACCCGGAAACAGCTGACGGTGCTGAAACCAGGCTTGGCACGAGGGAGTACCTGTGACAAGAACACTGCCGAGAACCAGCTGGCGGTGCTGGAACCCGGATGCGTTGCCCCAGTGTGCAAGAGCCAATGGCACGACCGAGGACCAGCTGACGGTGCTGGAACCCGGTTACTAAGCTGTAGGTGCCCGCGCTTAAAAGCACTACCAAGGACCGCCTGGCGTTGGCGGAACTCGGATACCCAGGAGGAGGCACCTAAGCCAAAGGCTCGGCCCGGAACCAGCTGACGGTGCTGGAACCAGGTGGTGGACCCGAAGGTCCACAGGAGAGGAGAGAACAGCTAGGCCGCGAGGCAGCCGCAGTTACCGAACCCCAACAGTCCTACAGGGGGAGCTGGGCCTACTGGCACTACAGAACCAGCCTTGACTACCAGTTCACGCAGCCCACATAGGAAGCTCCTAAACTGGAGGCACCCTGGAGTTGGCTAACCCGACCGCACCACGACGAGGCAAGCATAGGTGTCTCAGTGAAGTTGACACAACCCGGAAACAGCTGACGGTGCTGAAACCAGGCTTGGCACGAGGGAGTACCTGTGACAAGAACACTGCCGAGAACCAGCTGGCGGTGCTGGAACCCGGATGCGTTGCCCCAGTGTGCAAGAGCCAATGGCACGACCGAGGACCAGCTGACGGTGCTGGAACCCGGTTACTAAGCTGTAGGTGCCCGCGCTTAAAAGCACTACCAAGGACCGCCTGGCGTTGGCGGAACTCGGATACCCAGGAGGAGGCACCTAAGCCAAAGGCTCGGCCCGGAACCAGCTGACGGTGCTGGAACCAGGTGGTGGACCCGAAGGTCCACAGGAGAGGAGAGAACAGCTAGGCCGCGAGGCAGCCGCAGTTACCGAACCCCAACAGTCCTACAGGGGGAGCTGGGCCTACTGGCACTACAGAACCAGCCTTGACTACCAGTTCACGCAGCCCACATAGGAAGCTCCTAAACTGGAGGCACCCTGGAGTTGGCTAACCCGACCGCACCACGACGAGGCAAGCATAGGTGTCTCAGTGAAGTTGACACAACCCGGAAACAGCTGACGGTGCTGAAACCAGGCTTGGCACGAGGGAGTACCTGTGACAAGAACACTGCCGAGAACCAGCTGGCGGTGCTGGAACCCGGATGCGTTGCCCCAGTGTGCAAGAGCCAATGGCACGACCGAGGACCAGCTGACGGTGCTGGAACCCGGTTACTAAGCTGTAGGTGCCCGCGCTTAAAAGCACTACCAAGGACCGCCTGGCGTTGGCGGAACTCGGATACCCAGGAGGAGGCACCTAAGCCAAAGGCTCGGCCCGGAACCAGCTGACGGTGCTGGAACCAGGTGGTGGACCCGAAGGTCCACAGGAGAGGAGAGAACAGCTAGGCCGCGAGGCAGCCGCAGTTACCGAACCCCAACAGTCCTACAGGGGGAGCTGGGCCTACTGGCACTACAGAACCAGCCTTGACTACCAGTTCACGCAGCCCACATAGGAAGCTCCTAAACTGGAGGCACCCTGGAGTTGGCTAACCCGACCGCACCACGACGAGGCAAGCATAGGTGTCTCAGTGAAGTTGACACAACCCGGAAACAGCTGACGGTGCTGAAACCAGGCTTGGCACGAGGGAGTACCTGTGACAAGAACACTGCCGAGAACCAGCTGGCGGTGCTGGAACCCGGATGCATTGCCCCAGTGTGCAAGAGCCAATGGCACGACCGAGGACCAGCTGACGGTGCTGGAACCCGGTTACTAAGCTGTAGGTGCCCGCGCTTAAAAGCACTACCAAGGACCGCCTGGCGTTGGCGGAACTCGGATACCCAGGAGGAGGCACCTAAGCCAAAGGCTCGGCCCGGAACCAGCTGACGGTGCTGGAACCAGGTGGTGGACCCGAAGGTCCACAGGAGAGGAGAGAACAGCTAGGCCGCGAGGCAGCCGCAGTTACCGAACCCCAACAGTCCTACAGGGGGAGCTGGGCCTACTGGCACTACAGAACCAGCCTTGACTACCAGTTCACGCAGCCCACATAGGAAGCTCCTAAACTGGAGGCACCCTGGAGTTGGCTAACCCGACCGCACCACGACGAGGCAAGCATAGGTGTCTCAGTGAAGTTGACACAACCCGGAAACAGCTGACGGTGCTGAAACCAGGCTTGGCACGAGGGAGTACCTGTGACAAGAACACTGCCGAGAACCAGCTGGCGGTGCTGGAACCCGGATGCGTTGCCCCAGTGTGCAAGAGCCAATGGCACGACCGAGGACCAGCTGACGGTGCTGGAACCCGGTTACTAAGCTGTAGGTGCCCGCGCTTAAAAGCACTACCAAGGACCGCCTGGCGTTGGCGGAACTCGGATACCCAGGAGGAGGCACCTAAGCCAAAGGCTCGGCCCGGAACCAGCTGACGGTGCTGGAACCAGGTGGTGGACCCGAAGGTCCACAGGAGAGGAGAGAACAGCTAGGCCGCGAGGCAGCCGCAGTTACCGAACCCCAACAGTCCTACAGGGGGAGCTGGGCCTACTGGCACTACAGAACCAGCCTTGACTACCAGTTCACGCAGCCCACATAGGAAGCTCCTAAACTGGAGGCACCCTGGAGTTGGCTAACCCGACCGCACCACGACGAGGCAAGCATAGGTGTCTCAGTGAAGTTGACACAACCCGGAAACAGCTGACGGTGCTGAAACCAGGCTTGGCACGAGGGAGTACCTGTGACAAGAACACTGCCGAGAACCAGCTGGCGGTGCTGGAACCCGGATGCGTTGCCCCAGTGTGCAAGAGCCAATGGCACGACCGAGGACCAGCTGACGGTGCTGGAACCCGGTTACTAAGCTGTAGGTGCCCGCGCTTAAAAGCACTACCAAGGACCGCCTGGCGTTGGCGGAACTCGGATACCCAGGAGGAGGCACCTAAGCCAAAGGCTCGGCCCGGAACCAGCTGACGGTGCTGGAACCAGGTGGTGGACCCGAAGGTCCACAGGAGAGGAGAGAACAGCTAGGCCGCGAGGCAGCCGCAGTTACCGAACCCCAACAGTCCTACAGGGGGAGCTGGGCCTACTGGCACTACAGAACCAGCCTTGACTACCAGTTCACGCAGCCCACATAGGAAGCTCCTAAACTGGAGGCACCCTGGAGTTGGCTAACCCGACCGCACCACGACGAGGCAAGCATAGGTGTCTCAGTGAAGTTGACACAACCCGGAAACAGCTGACGGTGCTGAAACCAGGCTTGGCACGAGGGAGTACCTGTGACAAGAACACTGCCGAGAACCAGCTGGCGGTGCTGGAACCCGGATGCGTTGCCCCAGTGTGCAAGAGCCAATGGCACGACCGAGGACCAGCTGACGGTGCTGGAACCCGGTTACTAAGCTGTAGGTGCCCGCGCTTAAAAGCACTACCAAGGACCGCCTGGCGTTGGCGGAACTCGGATACCCAGGAGGAGGCACCTAAGCCAAAGGCTCGGCCCGGAACCAGCTGACGGTGCTGGAACCAGGTGGTGGACCCGAAGGTCCACAGGAGAGGAGAGAACAGCTAGGCCGCGAGGCAGCCGCAGTTACCGAACCCCAACAGTCCTACAGGGGGAGCTGGGCCTACTGGCACTACAGAACCAGCCTTGACTACCAGTTCACGCAGCCCACATAGGAAGCTCCTAAACTGGAGGCACCCTGGAGTTGGCTAACCCGACCGCACCACGACGAGGCAAGCATAGGTGTCTCAGTGAAGTTGACACAACCCGGAAACAGCTGACGGTGCTGAAACCAGGCTTGGCACGAGGGAGTACCTGTGACAAGAACACTGCCGAGAACCAGCTGGCGGTGCTGGAACCCGGATGCGTTGCCCCAGTGTGCAAGAGCCAATGGCACGACCGAGGACCAGCTGACGGTGCTGGAACCCGGTTACTAAGCTGTAGGTGCCCGCGCTTAAAAGCACTACCAAGGACCGCCTGGCGTTGGCGGAACTCGGATACCCAGGAGGAGGCACCTAAGCCAAAGGCTCGGCCCGGAACCAGCTGACGGTGCTGGAACCAGGTGGTGGACCCGAAGGTCCACAGGAGAGGAGAGAACAGCTAGGCCGCGAGGCAGCCGCAGTTACCGAACCCCAACAGTCCTACAGGGGGAGCTGGGCCTACTGGCACTACAGAACCAGCCTTGACTACCAGTTCACGCAGCCCACATAGGAAGCTCCTAAACTGGAGGCACCCTGGAGTTGGCTAACCCGACCGCACCACGACGAGGCAAGCATAGGTGTCTCAGTGAGCTTGACACAACCCGGAAACAGCTGACGGTGCTGAAACCAGGCTTGGCACGAGGGAGTACCTGTGACAAAAACACTGCCGAGAACCAGCTGGCGGTGCTGGAACCCGGATGCGTTGCCTTGCCTATTAAAGATTGTCTTCCTAGAGCCCCAACTAGCGGTGTTGGAGCAAAGGGTAAGCAGGGGGAGATGAGTGTAGGCCGAAGCCTGCACTGGAGGCAGCTTTGTGTCTGCGTTGCGTTTGCAGGACACTTTGCCGGCTACACACTGGGGGAACAGCTGGCGTTGCTGAACCCCACTAACACAATGGCGTGTGTTTTTCTCTGTGCAGCTAGCACTTGCGGGCAAAAACTAGCGATGTTAGAGCCCGTGTTGAAGCAGGAGGAGGAGGAGAGGAGCAGAGTGTAGGCCGAAGCTTAGTTGAACCAATTTCAAAGGAAACCTTTAACCCCCCCCTCAGGTGTTACAAAGTACAAGAGACACACCTTGTGCAGTATTAATGCTGCACAAGTGAAAGGTTGCTCTATTAATTTGTCTACTTGCACACGCTGAATGAAAGACATACACAATTTACCCCATTCTACAGTCAAACTGTAGTGGATGCGTGACTTGGTTTTTTGATGAGACGCAGCACAGGTGTCCAAAATAACGCCTTGGTGCTTGGAGCAGCTTCCTGAGCGTTGTTATTTGCTGTACAGGAGTCTGCGCTCTTGTGTTATCCCTTGGCAATGCCCTGTTAGCGCTGCCCATCTTATGACATCATTTCATGTTGGCCGGTGCGGTTAACGATGGCCATAAATCCCAGACCCACAGTGTCTTTTCATAAAGCCACACTGCGGTGCTGGGATTCGTGGCCTTGAGCAGTAAATATTTTGGCCGCTCACACACGTCCTTACACCTGCTTCAGACTGGGCGGCCTCTGCTGATCCCTTCTTGCATGCCGCGGCCATGAGGCTGCACAGTCTGAAGAAGGCTGAAGGAGATGAGTTAAGACAGGCGAAGATATGCACTGCTCGTGCCCATCAATCACACCCTCGCAGTCAAAATAATTAAGACAACGAGGAGCATTTTATTCAGGCAGGGCGGACGAACAGGCGCAAGTAGCCAACCAATGATGTCAGAAGACGGGAAGCGCTACCAAGGGGGGTGCTGCGTATCATTAGAAAGGAAAGTCACACCTCAGGGACAGTGGAATGGTCTCAAAGAGACACATTTTGTACGTGTTGAGTTCCACGTGGGCAAGGAGAAAACATCAGCCACCTTGTACAAATGCAGCAGTACTGCTGTACAAGGTGGCTGTTATACATAGAAACACCTGGGGGTGGGGGCCAGGCTCCCTTCAATTTCAGTTCATGTGCCTGCGTGGCGTTTGCAGGTCACGTTGCAAGCTGCACAGCAGGGGAACAGCTGGCGGTGCTGAACCCCACTAACACATTGGCTGGTGTTTTTCTCTGTGCAGCTAGCATTTCCGGGCAAAAACTAGCGGTGTTTGAGCCCAGGGTCAGCAGGAGGAGGAGGAGAGGAGCAAAGTGTAGGCCGAAGCCTGCACTGGTGGCAGCTTTTGGTCGGTTGTGCCAGCGTGGCTTGTGCTGGACACGATGCCGGCTACACAGCGGGGGAACAGCTGGCGTTGCTGAACCCCACTAACACATTGGCTGGTGTTTTTCTCTGTGCAGCTAGCATTTCCGGGCAAAAACTAGCGGTGTTTGAGCCCAGGGTCAGCAGGAGGAGGAGGAGAGGAGCAAAGTGTAGGCCGAAGCCTGCACTGGTGGCAGCTTTTGGTCGGTTGTGCCAGCGTGGCTTGTGCTGGACACGATGCCGGCTACACAGCGGGGGAACAGCTGGCGTTGCTGAACCCCACTAACACATTGGCTGGTGTTTTTCTCTGTGCAGCTAGCATTTCCGGGCAAAAACTAGCGGTGTTTGAGCCCAGGGTCAGCAGGAGGAGGAGGAGAGGAGCAAAGTGTAGGCCGAAGCCTGCACTGGTGGCAGCTTTTGGTCGGTTGTGCCAGCGTGGCTTGTGCTGGACACGATGCCGGCTACACAGCGGGGGAACAGCTGGCGTTGCTGAACCCCACTAACACATTGGCTGGTGTTTTTCTCTGTGCAGCTAGCATTTCCGGGCAAAAACTAGCGTTGTTAGAGCCCAGGGTCAGCAGGAGGAGGAGGAGAGGAGCAAAGTGTAGGCCGAAGCCTAGTTGAACCAATTTCAAAGGTTACCTTTAACCCCCCCTCAGGTGTTACAAAGAACAAGAGCCACTCCTTCTGCAGCATTAATGCTGCACAAGTAAAAGGTTGCTCTATTAATTTGTCTACTTGCACAAGATGAATGCAACACGTAGACTATTTAGCCCATTATACTGTTTAACAGTAGTGGAGGCGTGACTTGTCTTTTTAAAGAAAAGCAGCACAGGTGTCGAAAACACCTTTTTGCATGGGCGCAGCTTCCTGAGCGTTGTTAGTTGCTGTACAGGAGTCTGCGCTCTTGTGATCCTTTGGCCATGCGCTGTGAGCGCTTCCTGTCTTATGACCTCATTTCATGTTGGCCGTTGCGGTTAGCGATGGACATGAATCCCAGACCCACAGTGTGTTTTTAAAAAATCACACTGCGGTGCTGGGATTCGTGCCCTGGTGCAGTAAATATGTTTGCCGCTCACACATGTCCTTACACCTGCTTCAGACTGGACGGCCTCATCTGATCCCTTATCGCCTGCCGAGGCCATGAGGACACCCAGTCTGAAGAAGGCGGAAGGAGATGAGTGAACACAGGCAAACATATGCACTGCACATGCCCATCAATCACACCCTCGCTGTCCAAAAAAATAAGACACCGAGGGGCGTTGTTTCGAGCAGGGGAGATGCACAGGCGCAGCCAGCTAACCAATGATGTCAAAAGACGGGCAGCGCTAACAAGGGTGGTGCTGCATGTCATTACAAAGGAAAGTCACACCTCAGGGACATTGTAATGGTCTCTAATGAGACACATTTTGTACGTGTTGAGTTCCACGTGGGCAAGGAGAAAAAGTCAGCCACCTCGTACAAATGCAGCAGTACTGCTGTACAAGGTGGCTGTTATACATAGAAACACCTGGGGGGGTGGGGGGCAGGCTCCCTTCAATTTCAGTTCATGTGCCTGCGTGGCGTTTGCAGGTCACGTTGCAAGCTACACAGCAGGGGAACAGCTGGCGTTGCTGAACCCCACTGACACATTGACTGGTGTTTTTCTCTGTGCAGATTGCATGTCCGGGCAAAAACTAGCGGTGTTAGAGCCCAGGGTCAGCAGGAGGAGGAGGAGAGGAGCAAAGTGTAGGCCGAAGCCTGCACTGGTGGCAGCTTTTGGTCGGTTGTGCCAGCGTGGCTTGTGCTGGACACGATGCCGGCTACACAGCGGGGGAACAGCTGGCGGTGCTGAACCCCACTAACACATTGGCTGGTGTTTTTCTCTGTGCAGCTAGCATTTCCGGGCAAAAACTAGCGGTGTTTGAGCCCAGGGTCAGCAGGAGGAGTAGAGGAGCAGAGTGTAGGCCGAAGCCTAGTTGAACCAATTTCCAAGGTTACCTTTAACCCCCCCCCTCAGGTGTTGCAAGGTACAAGAGCCACACCTTGAACAGCATTAATGATGCACAAGTCAAAGGTTGCTCTATTTAATTTTGCTCCTTGCACACGCTGAATTAAACACGTACACTATTTAGCCCATTATACTGTCAAACAGTTGTGGAGGCGTGACTTGTCTTTTTAACGAGACGCAGCACAGGTGTCAAAATTTGCACCTAGGTACTGGGCGCAGATTCCTGAGCGTTGTTATTTGCTGTACAGGAGTCTGCGCTCTTGTGTTATCCCTTGGCAATACCCTGTTAGTGCAGGCCGTCTCATGACCTCATTTCATGTTGGCCGGTGCGGTTAACGATGGCCATAAATCCCAGACCCACAGTGGCTTTTCCTAAAGTCACACTGCGGTGCTGGGATTCGTGGCCTTGTGCAGTAAATATGTTCGCCGCTCACACATGTCCTTACACCTGCTTCAGACTGGGCGGCCTCAGCTGATCCCTTATCGCATGCCGCGGCCATGAGGCCGCACAGTCAGAAGAAGGCGGAAGGAGGGGAGTGAAAACAGGGGAACATATGCACTGCTCGTGCCCATCAATCACACCCTCGCAGTCAAAATATATGAGACAACGGGGGGCGTTGTGTCGGGCAGGGGGGACGCACAGGCACAGCCAGCCAACCAATGATGTCAGGAGACGGGCAGCGCTAACAATGGGGGTGCTGCGTGTCATTACAAAGGAAAGTCACACCTCAGGGACATTGTAATGGTCTCTAATGAGACACATTTTGTACGTGTTGAGTTCCACGTGGGCAAGGAGAAAAAGTCAGCCACCTCGTACAAATGCAGCAGTACTGCTGTACAAGGTGGCTGATATACATAGAAACACCTGGGGGGGTGGGGGGCAGGCTCCCTTCAATTTCAGTTCATGTGCCTGCGTGGCGTTTGCAGGTCACGTTGCAAGCTACACAGCAGGGGAACAGCTGGCGTTGCTGAACCCCACTGACACATTGACTGGTGTTTTTCTCTGTGCAGATTGCATGTCCGGGCAAAAACTAGCGGTGTTAGAGCCCAGGGTCAGCAGGAGGAGGAGGAGAGGAGCAAAGTGTAGGCCGAAGCCTGCACTGGTGGCAGCTTTTGTTCTGTTGTGCCAGCGTGGCTTGTGCTGGACACGTTGCCGACTACACAGCAGGGGAACAGCTGGCGGTGCTGAACCCCACTAACACATTGGCTGGTGTTTTTCTCTGTGCAGCTAGCATTTCCGGGCAAAAACTAGCGGTGTTTGAGCCCAGGGTCAGCAGGAGGAGTAGAGGAGCAGAGTGTAGGCCGAAGCCTAGTTGAACCAATTTCAAAGGTTACCTTTAACCCCCCCCTCAGGTGTTGCAAGGTACAAGAGCCACACCTTGAACAGCATTAATGATGCACAAGTCAAAGGTTGCTCTATTTAATTTTGCTCCTTGCACACGCTGAATTAAACACGTACACTATTTAGCCCATTATACTGTCAAACAGTTGTGGAGGCGTGACTTGTCTTTTTAACGAGACGCAGCACAGGTGTCAAAATTTGCACCTAGGTACTGGGCGCAGATTCCTGAGCGTTGTTATTTGCTGTACAGGAGTCTGCGCTCTTGTGTTATCCCTTGGCAATACCCTGTTAGTGCAGGCCGTCTCATGACCTCATTTCATGTTGGCCGGTGCGGTTAACGATGGCCATAAATCCCAGACCCACAGTGGCTTTTCCTAAAGTCACACTGCGGTGCTGGGATTCGTGGCCTTGTGCAGTAAATATGTTCGCCGCTCACACATGTCCTTACACCTGCTTCAGACTGGGCGGCCTCAGCTGATCCCTTATCGCATGCCGCGGCCATGAGGCCGCACAGTCAGAAGAAGGCGGAAGGAGGGGAGTGAAAACAGGGGAACATATGCACTGCTCGTGCCCATCAATCACACCCTCGCAGTCAAAATATATGAGACAACGGGGGGCGTTGTGTCGGGCAGGGGGGACGCACAGGCACAGCCAGCCAACCAATGATGTCAGGAGACGGGCAGCGCTAACAATGGGGGTGCTGCGTGTCATTACAAAGGAAAGTCACACCTCAGGGACATTGTAATGGTCTCTAATGAGACACATTTTGTACGTGTTGAGTTCCACGTGGGCAAGGAGAAAAAGTCAGCCACCTCGTACAAATGCAGCAGTACTGCTGTACAAGGTGGCTGATATACATAGAAACACCTGTGGGTGGGGGGCAGGCTCCCTTCAATTTCAGTTCATGTGCCTGCGTGGCGTTTGCAGGTCACGTTGCAAGCTACACAGCAGGGGAACAGCTGGCGTTGCTGAACCCCACTAACACATTGGCTGGTGTTTTTCTCTGTGCAGCTAGCATGTCCGGGCAGAAACTGGCGTTGTTTGAGCCCAGGGTCAGCAGGAGGAGGAGAGGAGCAAAGTGTAGGCCGAAGCCTGCACTGGTGGCAGCTTTTGGTCGGTTGTGCCAGCGTGGCTTGTGCTGGACACGATGCCGGCTACACAGCGGGGGAACAGCAGGCGGTGCTGAACCCCACTAACACATTGGCTGGTGTTTTTCTCTGTGCAGCTAGCATGTCCGGGCAGAAACTGGCGTTGTTTGAGCCCAGGGTCAGCAGGAGGAGGAGAGGAGCAAAGTGTAGGCCGAAGCCTGCACTGGTGGCAGCTTTTGGTCGGTTGTGCCAGCGTGGCTTGTGCTGGACACGTTGCCGACTACACAGCAGGGGAACAGCTGGCGGTGCTGAACCCCACTAACACATTGGCTGGTGTTTTTCTCTGTGCAGCTAGCATTTCCGGGCAAAAACTAGCGGTGTTTGAGCCCAGGGTCAGCAGGAGGAGTAGAGGAGCAGAGTGTAGGCCGAAGCCTAGTTGAACCAATTTCAAAGGTTACCTTTAACCCCCCCCTCAGGTGTTGCAAGGTACAAGAGCCACACCTTGTGCAGCATTAATGCTGCACAAGTAAAAGGTTGCTCTATTTGTTTTGCTCCTTGCACACGCTGACTAAAACACGTACACTATTTAGCCCATTATACTGTCAAACAGTTGTGGAGGCGTGACTTGTCTTTTTAACGAGACGCAGCACAGGTGTCAAAATTTGCACCTAGGTACTGGGCGCAGATTCCTGAGCGTTGTTATTTGCTGTACAGGAGTCTGCGCTATTGTGATCCCTTGGCCATGCGCTGTGAGCGCTTCCTGTCTTCTGACCTCATTTCATGTCGGCCGTTGCGGTTAGCGATGGACATGAATCCCAGACCCACAGTGTGTTTTTAAAAAATCACACTGCGGTGCTGGGATTCGTGCCCTGGTGCACTAAATATGTTTGCCGCTCACACATGTCCTTACACCTGCTTCAGACTGGGCGGCCTCATCTGATCCCTTATCGCCTGCCGCGGCCATGAGGACACCCAGTCTGAAGAAGGCGGAAGGAGATGAGTGAACACAGGCAAACATATGCACTGCACATGCCCATCAATCACACCCTCGCTGTCCAAAAAAATAAGACACCGAGGGCCGTTGTTTCGAGCAGGGGAGATGCACAGGCGCAGCCAGCTAACCAATGATGTCAAAAGACGGGCAGCGCTAACAAGGGTGGTGCTGCGTGTCATTACAAAGGAAAGTCACACCTCAGGGACATTGTAATGGTCTCTAATGAGACACATTTTGTACGTGTTGAGTTCCACGTGGGCAAGGAGAAAAAGTCAGCCACCTCGTACAAATGCAGCAGTACTGCTGTACAAGGTGGCTGATATACATAGAAACACCTGTGGGTGGGGGGCAGGCTCCCTTCAATTTCAGTTCATGTGCCTGCGTGGCGTTTGCAGGTCACGTTGCAAGCTACACAGCAGGGGAACAGCTGGCGTTGCTGAACCCCACTGACACATTGACTGGTGTTTTTCTCTGTGCAGATTGCATGTCCGGGCAGAAACTGGCGTTGTTTGAGCCCAGGGTCAGCAGGAGGAGGAGAGGAGCAAAGTGTAGGCCGAAGCCTGCACTGGTGGCAGCTTTTGGTCGGTTGTGCCAGCGTGGCTTGTGCTGGACACGATGCCGGCTACACAGCGGGGGAACAGCAGGCGGTGCTGAACCCCACTAACACATTGGCTGGTGTTTTTCTCTGTGCAGCTAGCATGTCCGGGCAGAAACTGGCGTTGTTTGAGCCCAGGGTCAGCAGGAGGAGGAGAGGAGCAAAGTGTAGGCCGAAGCCTGCACTGGTGGCAGCTTTTGGTCGGTTGTGCCAGCGTGGCTTTTGCTGGACACGATGCCGGCTACACAGCGGGGGAACAGCTGGCGGTGCTGAACCCCACTAACACATTGGCTGGTGTTTTTCTCTGTGCAGCTAGCATTTCCGGGCAAAAACTAGCGCTGTTTGAGCCCAGGGTCAGCAGGAGGAGTAGAGGAGCAGAGTGTAGGCCGAAGCCTAGTTGAACCAATTTCAAAGGTTACCTTTAACCCCCCCCTCAGGTGTTGCAAGGTACAAGAGCCACACCTTGTGCAGCATTAATGCTGCACAAGTAAAAGGTTGCTCTATTTGTTTTGCTCCTTGCACACGCTGACTAAAACACGTACACTATTTAGCCCATTATACTGTCAAACAGTTGTGGAGGCGTGACTTGTCTTTTTAACGAGACGCAGCACAGGTGTCAAAATTTGCACCTAGGTACTGGGCGCAGATTCCTGAGCGTTGTTATTTGCTGTACAGGAGTCTGCGCTATTGTGATCCCTTGGCCATGCGCTGTGAGCGCTTCCTGTCTTCTGACCTCATTTCATGTCGGCCGTTGCGGTTAGCGATGGACATGAATCCCAGACCCACAGTGTGTTTTCAAACAATCACACTACGTGGCTGGGATTCGTGGCCTTGTGCAGTAAATAGGTTTGCCGCTTACACATGTCCTTACACCGGCTCCAGACTGGGCGGCCTCAGCTGATCCCTTATCGCCTACCACGGCCAGGAGGCCGCACAGTCTGAAGAAGGCGGAAGGAGATGAGTTAAGACAGGCGAACATATGCACTGCTCGTGCCCATAAACCACACCCTCGCTGACAAAATAAATATGACAACGAGGGGCGTTGTTTCTAGCAGGGCGGATGCACAGGCGCAGCCAGCTAACCATGATGACAAAAGACGGGAAACGCTACCAAGGGGGGTGCTGCGTATCATTACAAAGGAAAGTCACACCTCAGGGACAGTGGAATGGTCTCAATGAGACACATTTTGTACGTGTTGAGTTCCACGTGGGCAAGGAGAAAAAGTCAGCCACCTTGTACAAATGCAGCAGTACTGCTGTACTAGGTGGCTGTTATACATAGAAACACCTGGGGGGGTGGGGCCAGGTTCCCTTTTAATTTCAGTTCCTGTGCCTGCATGGCGTTTGCAGGTCACGTTGCCGGCTACGCAGCAGGGGAACAGCTGGCGTTGCTGAACCCCACTAACACATTGGCTGGTGTTTTTCTCTGTGCAGCTAGCACTTCCGGGCAAAAACTAGCGGTGTTTGAGCCCAGGGTCAGCAGGAGGAGGAGAGGAGCAGAGTGTAGGCCGAAGCCTGCACTGGTGGCAGCTTTTGTTCTGTTGTGCCAGCGTGGCTTGTGCTGGACACGTTGCCGACTACACAGCAGGGGAACAGCTGGCGGTGCTGAACCCCACTGACACATCACCTAGTGTTTTTTTCTGTGTAGACAACACTTCCAGGTGGCAACTGACAGTGTTGAAACCCAGGGAATCAAAGAGGAGCAGAGTGTAGGCCGAAGCCTGCAGTGGAGCAAGTTGAAAGGGAACCTTTAACCCCCCCCCCCAGGCATTTGTTGCTGAAAGAGCCATCTTGTACAGCAGTAATACTGCACATGGAAAATGGTGGCTCCGAAAATTATGCTCCTTGCAAACGCTGAAGTACACACTCATATAATGTGTCCCCTCACACCGTCAAACCATCCCGGAAGTGGGACTTTCCTTTGTAATGTGACACAGCACAGCCGTCATTCCAACCCCCTTGGTGCCGGGCACCACCTCCTCAACGTTGTTTGGTTCTGTCACGGAGCCCGCACTGTAATGTTATCCCTTGGCCATGCACAGTTAGCGGTGCCCGTCTTCTGACATCATGTAGGTGTCAGGCTGGCAGTGCCTGTGCGTCCAAGCTGCCCGAGATCCAACCTTGCAGTGTCATCTAATGTAGTCCCACTGCGGGCCAGGGATCCATGGGCATGCGCAGTGCATATCATCGCCTCTCACTCACCTCCTTCCTGCTTCTTCAGACTGTGCGGCGTCACGGCCGTGGCATGCTATTAGGGATCAGCTGACGCCGCCTAGTCTGAAGAAGCGTGAAGAAGGGGAGTGAGAGGCTAGTATATGCACTGCGCATGGCCATGGATACCAGGCCCACTGTGGGATCACATTAGACGACACTGCGAGGTGTGATTTCGGGCAGCGTGGACGCACAGGCGCAGCCAGGACGACAACAAATGATGTCAGAGGACGGGCAGCGCAAACTGTGCATGGCCAAGGGATAACATAACAGCGCAGGGTCCATGACGGAATCAAACAACGCTAAGGAGGCAGCGCACGGTGCCAAGGGGGTAGCAATGACGGCTGTGCTGTGTCACATTACAAAGGAAAGTCCCACCTCCGGGACGGTTGGACGGTGTGAGGGGACACATTACATGAGTGTGTAGTTCAGCGTTTGCAAGGAGCATAATTTCAAGAGCGACCTTTCCCTTGTGCAGTATTAGTGCTGCACATGGTGGCTCTTTCAGTAACAAACGCCTAGGGGGGGGGGGGGACAGGTCCCCTTACATTTTAGTTGTGCCAGCGTGGCGGTCGCATGACACGTTGCCGGATACACAGCTGGGGATCAGCTGACGTTACTGAACCCCAATAACAGAGGAGCGACTGTTGACTGTGCACACAGCACTTCCAGGCACCAACTGGCGGTGTTAGAGCCCAGGGACAGCAGGAGGAGCAGATTGGAGGTATTGCCGCACACACAGCTGGGGATCAGCTGACGTTACTGAACCCCAATAACAGAGGAGCGACTGTTGACTGTGCACACAGCACTTCCAGGCACCAACTGGCGGTGTTAGAGCCCAGGGACAGCAGGAGGAGCAGATTGGAGGTATTGCCGCACACACAGCTGGGGATCAGCTGACGTTACTGAACCCCAATAACAGAGGAGCGACTGTTGACTGTGCACACAGCACTTCCAGGCACCAACTGGCGGTGTTAGAGCCCAGGGACAGCAGGAGGAGCAGAGGAACAGAGTGTAGGCCGAAGCCTGATTGGAGCAAGTTGAAAGGAAACCTTTAACCCCCCCCCCCAAGACGTTTGTAGCTGAAAGAGCCATGTTGTGCAGCACTAAGGATGCAAAAGGAAAAGGTTGCTCTTTTAATTATGCTCCTTGCAAACACCGAAGTAAACACTAAAAATGTGTCCCTTTATACCGTTAAACCGTTCCGGAGGTGCGAATTTCCTTCGTAATGGGACACAGCACAGCTGTCATTCCTATCCCCTTGATGCCGTGCGCTGCCTCCTCAGCGTTGTTTTAAGCTGCCACGGAGCCTGCGCTGTTCTGTTAGCCCTTGGCCATGCCCAATTAGCGCTGCCTGTCTTCTGACATAATTTGGTGTCAGGCTGTCAGTGCCTGTGCGTCCACGCTGCTCCAGATCCCACCTCGCAGTCTCATCTAACGTAATCCCACTGCGGGCCTTGGAACCATGGGCATGCACAGTGCATAACCTCGACTCTCACTCCCCTCCTTCCCTCTTCTTCAGACTGTGCGGTGTCACGGCCGTGGCATGCTAGGGATCAGCTGACGGCGCACAGTCTAAAGAAGGCGGAGGGAAATGAGCGAGAGCCCGAGGGGAAGATATGCACTGCGCATGCCCATGGATCCCAGGCCCGCAGTGTGACTCAATCAGAAGACACTGCGAGGCGGGATCTCGGGCACCGCGGCCGCACAGGCGCAGCCAGCCTGACACCAAATTATGTCAGAAGACAGGCAGCGCAAATAGGGCATGCCCAAGGGATAACAGAACAGCGCAGGCTCCGTGACAGCTTAAAACAACGCTGAGGAGGCAGCGCATGGCACCAAGGGGGTAGGAATGACGGCTGTGCTGCGTCACATTACGAAGGAAAGTCCCAGCTCCGGGACGGTATAACGGTATCAGTGAACACATTTTATAAGTGTTAAGTTCTGCGTGTGCAAAGAGCTAAAAAAAAAGAGCTACCTTTTCCTTGTGCAGCATTACTGCTGCACAAGATGGCTCTTTCAGTAACAAACGACGGGGGGGGGGGGGGGGACAGGTTCCCTTACATTTAGGTTGTTGTGCCAGCGTGGCGGTCGCAGGACACATTGCCGGCTACACAGCTGGGGATCAGCTGACGTTACTGAAACCCAATAACACTGGGTCGTATGTTTTTACTGTGCAGCCTGCACTTCTGAGCCGCAACTGGCGGTGTTGGAGCCCAGGAATAGCAGTTCAGGTGGTAGAAAGATGAACACAGCAGGAGACCTGGATGACACCCAATTACTTAATCAGGCAGAGGAGTGGCAAATTCCTGCGAGATCCAGGCCTGGTTCATTTTCAGGAAAGTAAGCCGGTCAACGTTATCGGAGGATAGTCGCATGCGACGGTCTGTTAGTACACCACCTGCGGCACTAAAGACACGTTCCGATAAGACACTAGCCGCAGGGCAAGCCAGCACCTCCAATGCATACTGGCTTAGCTCTGGCCATGTATCCAGCTTAGAGACCCAAAACTTGAACGGGGAAGAGCCGTCTGGGAGTACAGTAAGAGGGCAAGCCATGTAGTCTGTCACCATCTGACGGAACCGTTGCCTCCTGCTGACTGGAGCCGCCGGTGATGGTGTAGACATTTGGGGCGGGCACACAAAAGTGTGCCAGAGTTGTGCCATACTGGGCTTGCCTTGGGCAGAGGCACTGCTTCTGCTCCCTCTTTGGGCAGAGCCTCCCCCACTGCCTCGACGCACTGAGCTGCTTTGTAAAGCACTAGCAGCACTCCTCTCAGTTGGACAGGAGAAGATGATGGAATTCACCAGTGTGTCGTGGTACTCCCGCAATTTACGCTCCCGGGTCAACGCAGGGATGAGGTTTTGGACGTTGTCCCGGTAGCGAGGATCGAGGAGGGTGAACACCCAATAATCAGGCATGTTGAGAATGTGGTCGATGCGGCGGTCGTTTCTCAGGCACTGCAGCATGAAATCCACCATGTGCTGCAGAGTGCCAACCGGCCCAGAAACGCTGTCCCCTGCTTGAGACATGATCTCTGCCCGCTCGTCATCACCCCACCCTCGCTGTACACACTGACCACTGGACAATTGTGTCGCTCCCTCCTCTGGACGGAGCTCTTCCTCCTCCATTGACTCCTCCTCATCCTCCTCACAAATTGGCCCCTGCGTACCCCTTTGTGAGGAACCACGTGGCGCTGACTCTCCAGAAGCTGATGGAAAAGGTGACTCCTCATCCTCCACCTCTTCCACCACATCATCCCTTAACCCTTGCAAAGTTTGCTGAAGCAGGCAGATAAGGGGGACAGTCATGCTGACTAGTGCATCATCTGCACTTGCCATCCGCGTGGAATAATCAAAAGGACGCAAAACCTGGCAGACGTCCTTCATAGTGGCCCACTCTGTGGTTGTGAAGTCTGATCGGCGCTGACTGCGACTTCTTTGCGCCTGATGCAGCTGGTACTCCATAACTGCTTGCTGCTGCTCACACAACCGCTCCAACATATGTAACGTGGAATTCCACCGGGTAGGTAGGTCACATATGATGCGGTGTTCCGGAAGGCGGAATCGGCGCTGCAGAGCAGCAATGCGGGATCTGGCCAAGCTGGAACGCCGCAAGTGAGCACACTCTAGGCGGACCTTGTGCAGCAGGGCATCAAGATCCGGATAGTCCCTCAGAAAACTCTGCACAACCAAATTGAGCACATGTGCCAGACATGGGATGTGAGTGAGGTTGCCAAGGGCCAAAGCTGCCACCAGATTTCGGCCATTGTCACACACTACCATGCCTGGCTGGAGATTCGCTGGCAGTAACCACACATCGCTCTCCTGCTTGATGGCATTCCAGAGCTCCTGCGCTGTGTGGCTTCGATGCCCCAATGAAACTAGTTTCAAGACGGCCTGCTGACGTTTGGCCACGGCTGTGCTCATGTCGGTCATAGGTAAACGTTCACGGGTCCATGTGGAGGTGGACTGTGACGGATCCTGCAGAGAGGAATCAGAGGAACTGGTGTAAGAGGAGGAGTCGATGCGTACAGACTGGATTCCTGCAATCCTTGGAGTGGGCAGGACACGTCCTGCGCCACTCGCACGATCTGTACCTGGCTCAACAACATTAACCCAATGGGCAGTGAGGGAAACATATCGCCCCTGTCCATGCTGACTGGTCCACGCATCGGTGGTGAGGTGGACCTTGCTACTGACGGCGTTCAGTAGCGCATGTTTTATGTTTGCCTCAACATGCCTGTGCAGGGCAGGGACAGCCTGCCTGCTGAAGTAAAAGCGGCTGGGCACCTTGTACTGTGGGACTGCCAATGCCATCAAGTCACGGAAGCTGTCAGTCTCCACCAGCCTGAACGAGAGCATTTCCAGGGACAACAGTTTGGCAATGCCTGCATTCAGAGCCTGTGCTCGGGGGTGGTTGGCCGAGAATGCCCGCCTTTTCTCCCATGCCTGTACTACCGATGGCTGTAGAGTAGACTGGGAGTGTGAGGATGACTGGGAAGGTGGTGCTGTGGGTGGAATTACACAAGGTCTCTGGGAGGAAGCCAAACCAGCTGTGCGTGAGCTGGAGGAAGAGGCAACACGAGCTGAAGAGGTGGTAGCTGCCGCTGTTGGTTGGCCTACATCTTCAGTGTGTTTCTGTAACTCCACCGCGTGCCTGGTCCGCACATGTTTCCACATATTTGTGGTATTGAGGTTGCTGACATTTTTCCCTCTTTTTACTTTATGATGACACAGCTTGCATTTGACAAAACAAATGTCATCTGCAACTGTGTCAAAAAAGGACCAGGCACTGCAAGTCTTGGGAGCGCCCTTTTTGGCTTTGGAAAGAGACAGGCTCCTAACGGGTGCCAAAGTGGAGGCTACAGGCTCCGCAGTCTTCCCCCTCCCTCTCCCTCTTTGGCCCGTAAGAGGAAGCTCTTCCTCTGAGCTGCTCCCACCACCTTCCTGTTCCTCACGCCACGATGGGTCAAGGACCTCATCATCTCCACTACCCTCTGCCACCAACTGCTCCTCCTGGGTAGTCTCAGCAGCACAGTACGCACGAGAAAGCGGCACCTGAGTTTCATCATCAGATGCGTACTGCGCTGTGGTCACCGGAGGCACTGGCCCACCTGCCTCTTCAGAGTCAGAGAGAAAAAGGTGTTGGGCATCACTGCACACTGCCTCTTCTTCCATTTCTCCAATGCTGCTTGGCTGGCCCCCTGTTTCCAAGCCAAGAGATTCAGAGAACAGAAGTAGAGACGGCTCCTGTCCTGGGCTCTCTGACTGCCTGGCCAATTTGGCAGGTGGTGAAGAGACAGATGGCTGCTCTCCAGTGCTCTGTGCCTGAGAGGATGTGGCACTAACTGAAGTCGATGCCGAGGCGTTAGCTGCCATCCACCCGACAACGGCTTCAATTTGGTCTTCACGCAGCAGCGGTGCACGGCGCTCTCCGACAAAGCTGCGCATGAAGGACTGTTCCCTGCTGAAACTGAGTGACGACGAGTCACCGGCGCCCGCAGCAGGCACAGAATCACCACGTCCTCTCCCTGCTCCTCTCCCTGCTCCGCGCCCACGCCCACGTGCCTTACTCCCTGCCCTCTTCATCTTGGTTGACAGATAAAGATAAGCAGAAAAGTACTAAGGCCTTAGTGTGCTTATTCCTGTAATGCTCCTCCTAACAGGTGTAAGAAACACTAATGTTGTAAATTGTGGACTAAACTTTATTATTTTTCAAATGTGGCCTACACAAGTGTAAGTTGTGTTTGGTGAACTTAACCTTTTTTTTGGTGCAGATCGGGCTACAGAGCTAGTTTAAATCACACGGAGACCGTGCAGACAGCCGTAAACGGCGCTGCAAGGCCAAGAAACCCTCCTCTAGGTTATCCTATATAGTGTTTTTCCACTATTTAGCTGGATACAAGTGGAAAGACACTAATAGGAATTTTTTTTTTCAAATTTTAAACTGGCTGCACTATTTGAAAAAAAGGAAATTGTTTTTCAAGGTATGAGGCAGTAACGCACCCTGAGCTGAATCCAACCGGCTATGGCTGCACACAGACTACAGGGCGAGCTGCGCTCACACGGAGACCGTGCAGACAGCCGTAAACGGCGCTGCAAGGCCAAAAAACCCTCCTCTAGGTTATCCTATATAGTGTTTTTCCACTATTTAGCTGGATACGAGTGGAAAGACACTAATAGGAATTTTTTTTTTCAAATTTTAAACAGGCTGCACTATTTGAAAAAAAGGAAAATTTTTCTCAAGGTATGAGCCAGTAACGAACCCTGAGCTGAATCCAACCGGCTATGGCTGCACACAGACTACAGGGCGAGCTGGGCTCACACGGAGACCGTGCAGACAGCCGTAAACGGCGCTGCAAGGCCAAAAAACCCTCCTCTAGGTTATCCTATATAGTGTTTTTCCACTATTTAGCTGGATACGAGTGGAAAGACACTAATAGGAATTTTTTTTTTCAAATTTTAAACAGGCTGCACTATTTGAAAAAAAGGAAAATTTTTCTCAAGGTATGAGCCAGTAACGAACCCTGAGCTGAATCCAACCGGCTATGGCTGCACACAGACTACAGGGCGAGCTGGGCTCACACGGAGACCGTGCAGACAGCCGTAAACGGCGCTGCAAGGCCCAAAAACCCCCCTCTAGGTTATCCTATGTAGTGTTTTTCCACAATAGAGCTGGAGACTGGTGGAAAAACACTAATAGGAAATTTGAGAAAAAATGTGCAGCAGGCTGCACTAAGAGCAAAAAAGAACAACTGTGTGAGGCAGTGTGAACCCCCCCTGAGCTGAATACAACCGGGTATATGGCTGCACACAGACTACAGAGTGAGCTGCACACACACACACACACAGAGACCTTGCAGAACGCTGTTAAAACAGCGCTGCAAGGCAAGAGCAAGGTGAACAGTGAAGAACACACAGCGTTTTGCTAAATTAGCCTTTGGAAAGGAAAATAAAGCAATTAGCTAGCTCAACTGGCCCTCAGTTAGAACACAGCGTCCTGTCCCTAACTGAAATCACAGCAGAGTGAGCGCAAAATGGCGGCAGCGCTTTTTTATAGTGCAGAGTGACATCATTTCAGCAGCCAATCCAAGCCTTGCCAGTACTTACATGCCCACCATGCTAAACAGGATGTGCCCACACTTTCATTCATTCCTCATTGGCTGCTGCGTTCAATTTGAATTCTGGGAACTTCCGATTCCGGTATCCGATACGCGGGAAGTATCGGAATTCAGTATCGGAATTCCGATACCGCAAATATCGGCCGATACCCGATACTTGCGGTATCGGAATGCTCAACACTATCAACGACCCATCTAGCGCCCTGAACCTGTAATATCATATTATCAAGAAAGGCATCCAAACTCCTCTTGAATATTAATAGTGAATAAGCCATTACGACATCATGTGGTAGAGAGTTCCATAGTCTCACTGCTCTTACAGTAAAGAATCAGTGTCTGGGATTATGATTAAACCTTCTTTCCTTTAGACGTAGAGGATGCCCCCTAGTCCCCATCTCAGGATTAAAAGATCATTAGAAAGATCTCTGTACAGTCCCCTCATATAGTTGTACATTATAATAAGATCACCCCATAGCCTTCGTTTCTCCAACGAGTGACCCCAAACTTGACAACCCGTCTTCTGCAGTCTACCCATTCCGTTAATAACCTTCGTCACTCTTCTCTGCACCCACTCAAGTTCAGCTATGTCTTTCTTTTACACTAGAGACTAAAATTGTACCCAGAATGTAAGTGTGACAGCAATGGTGCCTTGTATAGAGGCAAAACTATGTTCTCCATATGACATTCTCTGCCTCTTTTAATGCATCCCATTATTTTATTTGCCTTGGCAGCAGCTGTCTGGCACTGATCACCAAAGGTGAGTTTGCCATCCACCCACACGCCCAAGTCTTTTTCAGTGACGGTTTTATCCAGTGTTTTACAATTTAGTACATAATTATGCATTTTATGTTCTCTGCCAAAATCCATGACCTTATATATGCCTACTGTGAAAAAGTAATTGGCAAAGCACTGGAGGGGAGATATGTTTCACCCAGGCTATTCGCTTCAGTGATTTGAAACATGGAAATTTGCTTCAGCACACTGAGTGTTTAGAGGGGTTAATTGGCCATTTTGAATGCTGGGTGGGAGGCTGTTCACCATATCTCCTCCCCAGGGTGGGGTTTAGAGAGTAAATAGTCAGCCTTCAGAGTCATTCAGTGTGTCTGGAGTCGGCAGCTCCAGAGAAGTGGTTTGTGTTAAACCGTACTGAACCCAGTTGTTGTATCCTAAACGGGCAGATCCCGCAGGTATATGGACTGTCTTATACTTCATCTTTTGCTTTCCCATTATGCCCGAAAGGCCGAATTTATTTTGTTGAGCCTGAAGTGGTTTATGCCATCATTTAAATAAACGAGCATGCAAAAGGAGCCCCGATCAAGTATGGAGTGCATTTACTGAACATACATTTCAGTAGGCCAACATTTCAGATTTGAAAATCATTTTTCAAACTGGTCTTATAAAGTATTCTAATTTACTGAGATAATGACTCTTCTCCTTGGCCCAGGTAAGACGCTTCTGGCGTTGTCTATTGGTCATGATTGGCCTGACACAAGGAATGTGACACTTGTAGCCCATGTCCTGGATACGTCTGTGTGTGGGGGCTCTTGAAGCAATGACTCCAGCAGCAGTCCACTCCTTGTGAATCTCCCCCCAATTTTTTGATAGCCTCTTCTTAATAATCCTTTCCAGGTTGTGGTTATCCCGGTTGCTTGTGCTCCTTTTTCTACCACACTTTTTGCTTCCAATCCACTTTCCATTAATATCCTTGGATACAGCGCTCTGTGAACAGCCGGCTTCTTTACCAATGACCTTTTGTGGCTTCCCCTCTTTGTGGAGTGTGTCAGTGGCGCCTTCTGGACATCTGTCAGGTCAGCAGTCTTCCCCATGATTGTGAAGCTGCTGAAACAGACTTAGGGACCAACGCTTAGGAGCCTTTGCAGGTGTTTTTTTGTTAATTATTCTTATTTACTGAGATAATGGGTTTTCATTGGCTGGAAGCCATAATACTAACAAACTCCATGCTACATGCACCATATGTTACACTCACTCTGCTACATACACACTCCATGCCACACGCACTGTTACACACTCACTCTGCTACATACACACTCCATGCTACATGCACTATATATTACACACATATTCTACTACATACACACTCCATGCCACACGCACTGTTACACACTCACTCTGCTACATACACACTCCATGCTACATGCACTATATGTTACACACTCTGCTACATACACACTCCATGCTACATGCACCATGTTACACACACTCTGCTACATACACACTCCATGCTACATGCACCATATGTTACACACACTCACTCTGCTACATACACACTCCATGCTACATGCACTATATATTACACACACTCACTCTGCTAAATACACACTCCATGCTACATGCACCATATGTTACACACACTCATTCTGCTACATACACACTCCATGCCACACACACTAAATGTTAGACACACTCTGCTACATACACACTCCATGCTACATGCACTATATATTACACACACTCACTCTGCTACATACACACTCCATGCTACATGCACCATATGTTACACACACTCTGCTACATACACACTCCATGCTACATGCACCATATGTTACACACACTCACTCTGCTACATACACAATCCATGCTAAATGTACTATATATTGCACACACTCACTCTGCTACATACACACTCCATGCTACACACACTATATGTTACACACATATAATCTGCTGCATACACACTCCATGCCACACACACTATATGTTACACACACACACTCTGCTTCATACACACTCCATGCACCATATGTTACACACACTCTGCTACATACACACTCCATGCTGCACACACTATGTTACACACATTCTGCTACATACGCACTCCATGCTACACACACTATATGTTACACACACTCTGCAACATACACACTCAATGCCACATGCAGCATATATTGCACACACACTCTTCTACATACACAGTTATGGAGCGCCCCCCAAGGGCTGTAGGGTACTCAGATCCAGGCCCTTCGGATCTCAGTGGGGATGTCACGGTGGCTGACCTGGTCCGTGGCCCTCGGGAGGTCCGTTGATGTAATGGGGATAGGTCTTTAAAGGGATAATGTTCATGACGCCACCTGTGGTATTCGGTCAGGGTGACCGACGATGCTTAGGGGTCCGCTTGGGTGATGTTATGGAAGCTAGATGGTATACCTTCCCACAAGTGAAGTATGTCCCCAGGGCTTCCCAGAGTGTAAATGGAGGATGGTGGATGATGTAAGGTGCAGTAAATAACGAGGACACAATGTTGCAGTCTCTTTACCTTTACTGAAGGCTTCAGCATCCACAGTCCAGGGTAGGGACCACAGGGTAGGCAGAGTCCGGCCGGTCTGAAGGCAAATCCAGAGTCCCCTTATCCAGGTGGAATTCAATAGCCTTCCTCTAGCGCCTGGGCATTGTAGTACCTCCCTGAGCAACTCGGTAAGGTCCTCACAACTATTGTAGATGTTAAGTCTCTTCTCTCTGTCCCCCTGATGGATAGAACAAACCCGTATGACTGTTGGCCTGAGGCTTTTTATAGGGACACTAGAGATGCCCCGGCCCCCACAAGTTGCCACCCTGCCTCCTGGGTATATGGTCGGGCAGCCAACATGGAATCAACTGTCCTGCCAGTCTCTGAAGTAACAGCATAGAGATCCTTACTCCCTCGGTGTTCTGGCTACCGGTACTGCGCTTCAGAAGGAGGCAGCCTGCTTCTAGCTGGTCTCCCGCTGATGTTCCTCTCCTGTTGCTATGACTTCGTTTCAATGCAATTCCTTTCAATGTCTCTTTCTTGGGATGCTGCCGCATGGGATGCAGTTGCAGCTCCGTGTATCCTCGTCTTCCACAGGCCGCAGGCTGGAGCTGGCTGGAACCCAGCTCCAACCAGCCTCTGCCAAACTCGGTCGGGACTCACTGACTATCTCCTACTCCCTCCAGTCAGCTTCTGCCTAACTTCCTAACCAACCCACCAGTTTTACCTAAGTGTGATTAGTGCCCTAGTAGATAGAAGCTTAGCCCCCCCTGGCGGACAGGAGTGTGAAGAGTGTTTTGTGGTTGTGATACCTGGACAGAAGATCTCCTTCATTGCCTTCAGACGTAACATCACTCCCCCTGGTGGAAGAATAACATTACTGCAACGACCAGGACTCTGGGGGGCTGCACTTACACACTCCATGCTGCATGTACCATATGATAAACACACACACTGCTATATGTACATGCACACACTGCATGCTACACACATAGACACACTACATGTTATACACACAGACATATACTTCATGCTACACACATACACACTGTATATTTCACACGAAGCAAGCTACATAAACTCTGTATATGCCACACACTTCATGCTACATACACTATATGTTACACACAGCTATGCTACATATACACTCTATGCTACGTGCACCAATATTCCATGCCATGCTAAACACAAACCATGATCACACATAGACACACTGCCTATTATGTACATGCACACGCTGCATTCTACATACATATACACTGTATGTGACACACAATCCATGCTACACACACACTCTGCATATTACACACATTATATGCTAAACACAACCTGTATGATACCCACTCAATGCTACATGCATAGGGAAAGTAAAGATGCCATGATAGATGTTAGAATATTGACATCAGAGGGAAGACCTTCTTCTAGAAATTCCACTGAACTCTCAGCATAGTCACCGGACATTGATGTCACCAGAGGTCCTCCTATTCTTTTAACTTTGAAGACTGCACTGATTATGGAGGGTTACCATGATCAGTGCAGTTTCTAGTTTTAAAAACAGGCAGCCTAAGGCCGGCGTCACACTAGGCGTAAGTAAATACGGTCCGTTTTTTACGGCCGTAATATGCAGTAATTGTCCCAAAATACTGTTCCGTATTCAATGCGAGGATGTGATTTTTACGCACAAATTTATCTGTGTGGCATCCGTACGGCGATTTTTTCTCACAGGCTTGCAAAATGGACATATCATGGATCCATCGGCTCAAATATTCTTAAAAACATATATACAGTCTCTCTCTCTCTCTCTCTCTATATATATATATATATGTATATATATATATATATATGTCAGTGAGAGACATATATATATTTATATTTATTTATATTTAATTCAGTGCTAGATAGCAGAAAAGCCGGTAATTCAATTGCCGGCTTTTCCTATCTCCTTCGCAAACCCGACAGGATATGAGACATGGTTACATACAGTAAATTTGTGTCAAATTTGGGGTCTCTAGCTATTAAATTTAAGGGTTAAATCCCGGAAAAAATTGGCGTGGGCTCCCGTGCAATTTTCTCCGCCAGAGTGGGAAAGCCAGTGACTGAGGGCAGATATTAATAGCCTAGATAGGGTCCATGGTTATAGGCTAAAAAAATCTGCCCCCAGCCACCCCAGAAAAGGCACATCTGTAAGATACGCCTATTCTGGCACTTGGCCACTCTCTTCCCATTCCCGTGTAGCAGTGGGATATGGGGTAATGAAGGGTTAATGTCACCTTGCTATTGTAAGGTGACATTAAGCCAGGTTAATAATGGAGAGGCTTCAATTATGACACCTATCCATTATTACTCCAATAGTACGAAATGGTTAATAAAACACACACATTATTAAAAAGTATTTTAATGAAATAAAGACACATGGTGTTTAATATTATTATACTCTTAATCCACCTGAAGACCCTTGTCACGTGAAACAAAGTTAAAAAAAACAAACAATATTCCATACCTTCCGTCATTACAGTCTTGTCCCACGCTGCAAATCCATCTGAAGGGGTTAAATCATTTTACACCCAGGAGCTCTGCTAATGCAGCTGAGCTCCTGACTTTAAAACTTGGTGAATGAATGGAATGCAGGGGAATTTACTGTAGTTACCTCGAGTTGCGGTGATGCGCCCTCTGCTGGATGAACTCATATGAACTCGAGCCTGGGAACTTTTCAGAATATTTTCCCACGCTCGAGTTCACATGAGTTCATCCAGCAGAGGGCGCATCACCGCGACTCGAGGTAACTACAGTACATTCCCCTGCATTCCATTCATTCACCAAGTTTTACAGTCAGGAGCACAGCTGCATTAGCAGAGCTCCTGGGTGTAAAATGATTGAACCCCTTCACATGGATTTAGAGTGTGGGACAAGACTGTAACGACGGAAGGTATGGAATATTGTTGTTTGTTTTTTTTAACTTTGTTTCAGGTGACAAGGGTCTTCAGGTGGATTAAGAGTATAATAAAATATTAAAACACCATGTGTCTTTATTTCATTAAAATACTTTTTAATAATGTGTGTGTGTTTTATTAACCATTTCGTACTATTGGATTAATAATGGATAGGTGTCATAATTGACGCCTCTCCATTATTAACCTGGCTTAATGTCACCTTACAATAGCAAGGTGACATTAACCCTTCATTACCCCATATCCCACCGCTACACGGGAATGGGAAGAGAGTGGCCAAGTGCCAGAATAGGTACATCTTACAGATGTGCCTTTTCTGGGGTGGCTGGGGGCAGATGTTTTTAGCCAGGGGGGGGCCAATAACCATGGACCCTCTCCAGGCTATTAATATCTGCCCTCAGTCACTGGCTTTCCCACTCTGGCGGAGAAAATTGCGCGGGAGCCCACGTCAATTTTTTCCGGGATTTAACCCTTTAATTTAATAGCTAGAGCGCACAAATTTGACAAAAAGACACTTCTTACATTACTAAAGAGAAATATGTAATAAAAGAAGGGATATGAGATGGTTTACTGTATGTAAACCATGCCTCATATCATGTCGGGTTTGTGAAGGAGAAAGCAAAAGTCGGCAATTGAATTACCGGCTTTTCTGCCATCTAGAGCTGAATTAAATATATATATATATATATATATATATATATTTGTCTCACTGACATATATATATATATATATATATACCTATACTATGTGTAGACATTTATTCTACCTATTCTAACCTGTCAGTGTGATTTTACTGTACACCGCGCTGAATTGCCGGCTTTTCTATAGAACAACGCTGCGTATTTCTCGCAAGTCACACGCATGGTCCGTCTGTAATCCGTAATTTTCTCACCCCCATAGACTTTCATTGGCATATTTTTTGCGCAATACACTGACAAACGCAGCATGCTGCGATTTTCTACGCCCGTAACATACCCTATATTACGGATGCTTAATATACGGCAGATAGGAGCTGCCCCATAGGGAATCATTGGGCCGTGTGCAATGCGTATTTTCTGGACGTATTTTCTGCGCTCATACGTCCGTAAAACTCGCTAGTGTGACGCCGGCCTTAGTCTTACCAGACCACCGAAGCTACAACATTGCAAGATCTAGCAGGGGGCCCATTTGGAGACGGGGGCCCAGAGCAATTGCCTCGTTAGCTTCTCTAACCTAACACCAGAATCCTTCATTATTCAGGAGGTTTCTAAATCAGAGAACCCAATTGACTACTACAGATTACGGTCACTACACTTTTTCTGAGAGAAAATCTACCACATTCAGAATTAAAGATTTCTGACTGCCCCACAGATATTCAGATGGTTACGGAGAATCCCTTTTTTATAGTGAGGGATCCATTAGTGCCGTTCATCCTGATCCTCCTTGTTCATCACTAGCTGAGGTGCTCACATTCTAGAAGGATGGAGTAAATGAGAAGCTGGCAGACCACCGAATGGGATACTTGGCAGGTCTGAGCAGAGCACACATGGAGGCATCTCTAGTATTACATAAAGTCAATGCTTTGGATGGGATTTTTCTGCATGAGGCGTCCAGCAGTTCGTGCCGATGACTCAATCCCTCACGTTGCTGTCGGTACAAGCGGTGAAAAGACACAGATCTTGTTTACTCCTCATATATAATAAGACCAGTGTAATCGGATCAGACAACAGGAAATCTGGAAATGCTCACAATGCGCCCTGCAGAAACCTGACCTGCTGGTGCCAGGACGCAGCGCACATGCTTCACAGTCCTACGAAAGCATGAACGCCGGGACAGAGGGATGGCGGTGAAGCACCCTAGAGAGAAGACAATAGCCGAAGAGACAAACGATGACACGTGTCACAGACGAGAGAATCTGATGAAATCCCAATTCTCCAGCTTTAGTGAATTTTCCCATGAAATTTAATTTGCAGTGGATCAAAACTTCTCCAAAGCCTTCAACTGCGCTGAAAAGATGTGTAACGCACTGAGGTCTCCTAGGACTTTATCCAATACCTTCCAAGCTCTTCAATGCAAACACAGCCTTAGTAATGTCAAAGTGACCTCCAAATACATGGCTATGGGTAAACGTATGATAACCATTATTCGGTGCTGTGCCATCACACACTATCTATACAGTTTCTTCAGTGTCTATGACTTTCTAGTAGGGTTGAGCGACTTTTCTTTTTATAGGATCGGGTCGGGTTTCACGAAACCCGACTTTTTCAAAAGTCGGGTCGAGTGAAATCGGCCGATCCTATAGAAAAGTCGGGGTCGGGGTCGGCCGAAACACGAAACCCAATGCAGTGCATTGGGTTTCTAATGGTTCCCAGGGTCTGAAGGAGAGGAAACTCTCCTTCAGGCCCTGGGATCCATATTTAAGTGTAAAATAAAGAATCAAAATAAAAAATATTGATATACTCACCCTCGGACGCGCCCTGGTTCTCGCCGGCAGCCTTCCTTCCTAAGAATGAGCGCCTGAAGGACCTTCGATGACGTCGCGGCTTGTGATTGGTCGCGTGAGCGGTCACATGGGCGTCACGCGACCAATCACAAGCCGCGACATCATCTAAGGCCCTTCAGGAGCTGATTCTTAGGAAGGAAGGCTGCGGGTTAGAACCAGGGCGCATCCGAGGGTCAGTATATACCTATTAGGAATATACTCACCCTCGGACGCGCCCTCGGACGCTTCCTTCCTAAGAATTAGCGCCTGAAGGACCTTAGATGACGTCGCGGCTTGTGATTGGTCGCGTAACCGCCCATGTGACCGCTCACGCGACCAATCACAAGCCGCGACGTCATCGAAGGCCCTTCAGGCGCTCATTCTTAGGAAGGAAGGCTGCCGGCGAGAACCAGGGCGCGTCCGAGGGTGAGTATAAATATTTTTTTATTTTTATTCTTTATTTTACACTTAAATATGAATTCCGATACCGATTCCCGATATCTTAAACATATCGGAACTCGGTATCAGAATTCCGATTCCAGATCAGAAGATCGCCGACCTCATGGCCGACCCCACACAGGGGTCGGGTCGGGTTTCATGAAACCCGACTTTGCCAAAAGTCGGCGACTTCTGAATCTGGCCGACCCGTTTCGCTCAACCCTACTTTCTAGCATTACCTTTATTGCTGAACTGTGACATCCTTTCACTATCCAGGTTCACACTAAAAATATCTCCTGCATTCCCTTTCTCTGCTTTTATACTGGCTCTGATAGTCCCTATTGATTGGCTGTGCTCTATCATGTGATGTGAAAGCTGCTAGATGTTAAAGGGAAGCACGCCTATGGTCATGTGTCTATCATGTATCCTTGGCAGGAATGGACATATAATTGGTGCCACCAGGGGCCCAAGAGGTAAGGGGGCCACATCCAGCTCCAAAACAGGTGGAATTGTACATTTTTGATGAGCTATAGGACTGCAAAAGGCCCCTATGTTGTTGTTGCTCTTCTGTCTGTGTCCACCAGTGGTCCTACTTGGGTCATAGACCTGGAGGAGGTGAGTATTAGAAAAGATAACAACATGAGGTGCACTTATTTCCAGGATCGGCACTACAGCCAGGATCCACATTACTGTGCAGATGTAGAAGAGCTGAAGTTGCACAGTCGCAAAGATAAGATGATGGCTCACCTATGGAATCTTACATGTTACATCGCAATAAAGCAAGACACAAACTCTTCTCTGCTACATCAATCATTACTGATAGGCTACATTGTTACACTCTATGCTCTTTCACGGTCATAGTGACCAATTTTGTATTTTTTGGCATCTAAAGGATTCTTTGCCTTCGGACCACTAATATCTAAATATCACAGCTTGAGAAGCGAAGAATAACAGAGGTCACCTCTCACCCCGTCCCACTCAGCGTTCTCTCCTCGACGCCTCTCTAACGCTTTATCGTTCCAGAACTTTCTTTTTTTTCCCTAACAGAAGCACCAAATGTCTCAGCTTCACAATAGGGGGAATTTGGACGTAAGTGTCTGCATTGTGTGAATTACGTTCCGAGCGCTGACGGCTGCTTTTAAGGGTTTTAATTAGTTCAGCATTCTTTGCTTTGAGTCATAATTATTTAACTACTCCGCTGAAGAGCTATATCCTCCTAAGTAAATCTCCTTCACTTTCTATTATATCGTAAATATATATGGAGGGATTCAGTCCCAGAAGGCAGAGCACTATAGGGGGGTGAGGAGCACTATAGCACTGCTAGATTTTATAGGGTAGGGACCAAGGGATTTAAAGGACTATTACTAAATGGAAGTGATCTCAGCTGAATGTTAGAATATGAGCATCGTCTCAAGACGGACAGGATGGCAAAGAGTATTCACCATATCGAAAAAAGTATAGTGCCATAAATCCTAGTCATTACAGTCTGGCTGTAACAAGTCCGTCCATGACGTTTCATCCTCTAGAATCTTCCCACATTACATGTGAATGACATTATTAAGAAGTGGAAGGAACTGCAGCAACTAAGCCATGAGGTGGAGACGGGTAACATTACAGAGCGGGGGGCCGAATGCTGAGGATCAGAGGGCAGAAGAGTTACTGCTGCTCTGGTGACCCCATAACTGCAGAGTCCAGACCTCCTGTAGAGTGTAAGCTCTTATGGTCAGTGGGGTCCTCTCTCTCCTGTAGAGTGTAAGCTCTTATGGTCAGTGGGGTCCTCTCTCTCCTGTAGAGTGTAAGCTCTTATGGTCAGTGGGATCCTCTCTCCTGTAGAGTGTAAGCTCTTATGGTCAGTGGGGTCCTCTCTCTCCTGTAGAGTGTAAGCTCTTATGGTCAGTGGGGTCCTCTCTCTCCTGTAGAGTGTAAGCTCTTATGGTCAGTGGGGTCCTCCCTCTCCTGTAGAGTGTAAGCTCTTATGGTCAGTGGGGTCCTCTCTCTCCTGTAGAGTGTAAGCTCTTATGGTCAGTGGGGTTCTCTCTCTCCTGTAGAGTGTAAGCTCTTATGGTCAGTGGGGTCCTCTCTCTCCTGTAGAGTGTAAGCTCTTATGGTCAGTGGGGTCCTCTCTCTCCTGTAGAGTGTAAGCTCTTATGGTCAGTGGGGTCCTCTCTCTCCTGTAGAGTGTAAGCTCTCATGGTCAGTGGGGTCCTCTCTCTCCTGTAGAGTGTAAGCTCTTATGGTCAGTGGGGTCCTCCCTCTCCTGTAGAGTGTAAGCTCTTATGGTCAGTGGGGTCCTCTCTCTCCTGTAGAGTGTAAGCTCTTATGGTCAGTGGGGTCCTCTCTCTCCTGTAGAGTGTAAGCTCTTATGATCAGTGGGATCCTCTCTCTCCTGTAGAGTGTAAGCTCTTATGGTCAGTGGGGTTCTCTCTCTCCTGTAGAGTGTAAGCTCTTATGATCAGTGGGACCCTCTCTTTCCTGTAGAGTGTAAGCTCTCATGGTCAGTGGGGTCCTCTCTCTCCTGTAGAGTGTAAGCTCTTATGGTCAGTGGGGTCCTCTCTCTCTTTCCTGTAGAGTGTAAGCTCTCATGGTCAGTGAGGTCCTCTCTCTCTTTCCTGTAGAGTGTAAGCTCTTATGATCAGTGGGGTCCTCTCTCTCCTGTAGAGTGTAAGCTCTTATGGTCAGTGGGGTCCTCTCTCTCCTGTAGAGTGTAAGCTCTTATGGTCAGTGGGGTCCTCTCTCTCCTGTAGAGTGTAAGCTCTTATGGTCAGTGGGGTCATCTCTCTTCTGTAGAGTGTAAGCTCCTATGGTCAGTGGGGTCCTCTCTCTCCTGTAGAGTGTAAGCTCTTATGGGCAGTGGGGTCCTCTCTCTCCTGTAGAGTGTAAGCTCTTATGGTCAGTGGGGTCCTCTCTCTCCTGTAGAGTGTAAGCTCTTATGGTCAGTGGGGTCCTCTCTCTCCTGTAGAGTGTAAGCTCTTATGGTCAGTGGGGTCCTCTCTCTCATGTAGAGTGTAAGCTCTTATGGTCAGCGGGGTCCTCTCTCTCCTGTAGAGTGTAAGCTCTTATGGTCTGTGGGGTCCTCTATCTCCTGTAGAGTGTAAGCTCTTATGGTCAGTGGGGTCTTCTCTCTCCTGTAGAGTGTAAGCTCTTATGGTCAGTGGGGTCCTCTCTCTCCTGTAGAGTGTAAGCTCTTATGGTCAGTGGGGTCCTCTCTCTCCTGTAGAGTGTAAGCTCTTATGGTCAGTGGGGTCCTCTCTCCTGTAGAGTGTAAGCTCTTATGGGCAGTGGGGTCCTCTCTCTCCTGTAGAGTGTAAGCTCTTATGGTCAGTGGGGTCCTCTCTCTCCTGTAGAGTGTAAGCTCTTATGGTCAGTGGGGTCTTATCTCTCCTATAGAGTGTAAGCTCTTATGGTCAGTGGGGTCTTCTCTCTCCTGTAGAGTGTAAGCTCTTATGGTCAGTGGAGTCCTCTCTCTCCTGTAGAGTGTAAGCTCTTATGGTCAGTGGAGTCCTCTCTCTCCTGTAGAGTGTAAGCTCTTATGGTCAGTGGGGTCTTATCTCTCCTATAGAGTGTAAGCTCTTATGGGCAGTGGGGTCCTCTCTTTCCTGTAGAGTGTAAGCTCTTATGGTCAGTGGAGTCCTCTCTCTCCTGTAGAGTGTAAGCTCTTATGGTCAGTGGGGTCCTCTCTTTCCTGTAGAGTGTAAGCTCTTATGGTCAGTGGGGTCCTCTCTTTCCTGTAGAGTGTAAGCTCTTATGGTCAGTGGAGTCCTCTCTCTCCTGTAGAGTGTAAGCTCTTATGGTCAGTGGGGTCCTCTCTCTCCTGTAGAGTGTAAGCTCTTATGGTCAGTGGGGTCCTCTCTCTCCTGTAGAGTGTAAGCTCTTATGGTCAGTGGGGTCCTCTCTTTCCTGTAGAGTGTAAGCTCTTATGGTCAGTGGGGTCCTCTCTCTCCTGTAGAGTGTAAGCTCTTATGGTCAGTGGGGTCCTCTCTTTCCTGTAGAGTGTAAGCTCTTATGGTCAGTGGGGTCCTCTCTCTCCTGTAGAGTGTAAGCTCTTATGGTCAGTGAGGTCCTCTCTCTCTTTCCTGTAGAGTTTAAGCTCTTATGGTCAGTGGGGTCCTCTCTCTCCTGTAGAGTGTAAGCTCTTATGGTCAGTGGGGTCCTCTCTCTCCTGTAGAGTGTAAGCTCTTATGGTCAGTGGGGTCCTCTCTCTCCTGTAGAGTGTAAGCTCTTATGGTCAGTGGGGTCCTCTCTCTCCTGTAGAGTGTAAGCTCTTATGGTCAGTGGGGTCATCTCTCTTCTGTAGAGTGTAAGCTCCTATGGTCAGTGGGGTCCTCTCTCTCCTGTAGAGTGTAAGCTCTTATGGGCAGTGGGGTCCTCTCTCTCCTGTAGAGTGTAAGCTCTTATGGTCAGTGGGGTCCTCTCTCTCCTGTAGAGTGTAAGCTCTTATGGTCAGTGGGGTCCTCTCTCCTGTAGAGTGTAAGCTCTTATGGTCAGTGGGGTCCTCTCTCTCCTGTAGAGTGTAAGCTCTTATGGTCAGTGGGGTCCTCTCTCTCATGTAGAGTGTAAGCTCTTATGGTCAGTGGGGTCCTCTCTCTCATGTAAAGTGTAAGCTCTTATGGTCAGCGGGGTCCTCTCTCTCCTGTAGAGTGTAAGCTCTTATGGTCAGTGGGGTCCTCTCTCTCCTGTAGAGTGTAAGCTCTTATGGTCTGTGGGGTCCTCTATCTCCTGTAGAGTGTAAGCTCTTATGGTCAGTGGGGTCCTCTCTCTCCTGTAGAGTGTAAGCTCTTATGGTCTGTGGGGTCCTCTATCTCCTGTAGAGTGTAAGCTCTTATGGTCAGTGGGGTCTTCTCTCTCCTGTAGAGTGTAAGCTCTTATGGTCAGTGGGGTCCTCTCTCTCCTGTAGAGTGTAAGCTCTTATGGTCAGTGGGGTCCTCTCTCTCCTGTAGAGTGTAAGCTCTTATGGTCAGTGGGGTCCTCTCTCCTGTAGAGTGTAAGCTCTTATGGGCAGTGGGGTCCTCTCTCTCCTGTAGAGTGTAAGCTCTTATGGTCAGTGGGGTCCTCTCTCTCCTATAGAGTGTAAGCTCTTATGGTCAGTGGGGTCCTCTCTCTCCTATAGAGTGTAAGCTCTTATGGTCAGTGGGGTCTTCTCTCTCCTGTAGAGTGTAAGCTCTTATGGTCAGTGGGGTCCTCTCTTTCCTGTAGAGTGTAAGCTCTTATGGTCAGTGGAGTCCTCTCTCTCCTGTAGAGTGTAAGCTCTTATGGTCAGTGGGGTCCTCTCTTTCCTGTAGAGTGTAAGCTCTTATGGTCAGTGGGGTCCTCTCTCTCCTGTAGAGTGTAAGCTCTTATGGTCAGTGGGGTCCTCTCTCTCCTGTAGAGTGTAAGCTCTTATGGTCAGTGGGGTCCTCTCTTTCCTGTAGAGTGTAAGCTTCTATGGTCAGTGGGGTCCTCTCTCTCCTGTAGAGTGTAAGCTCTTATGGTCAGTGAGGTCCTCTCTCTCTTTCCTGTAGAGTTTAAGCTCTTATGGTCAGTGGGGTCCTCTCTCTCCTGTAGAGTGTAAGCTCTTATGGTCAGTGGGGTCCTCTCTCTCTTTCCTGTAGAGTGTAAGCTCTTATGGTCAGTGAGGTCCTCTCTCTCTTTCCTGTAGAGTGTAAGCTCTTATGGTCAGTGGGGTCCTCTCTCTCCTGAAGAGTGTAAGCTCTTATGGTCAGCGGGGTCCTCTCTCTCCTGTAGAGTGTAAGCTCTTATGATCAGTGGGGTCCTCTCTCTCCTGTAGAGTGTAAGCTCTTATGGTCAGTGGGGTCCTCTCTCTCTCTTTCCTGTAGAGTGTAAGCTCTTATGGTCAGTGGGGTCCTCTCTCTCCTGTAGAGTGTAAGCTCTTATGGGCAGTGGGGTCCTCTCTCTCCTGTAGAGTGTAAGCTCTTATGGTCAGTGGGGTCCTCTCTCTCCTGTAGAGTGTAAGCTCTTATGGTCAGTGGGGTCCTCTCTCTCCTGTAGAGTGTAAGCTCTCATGGTCAGTGGGGTCCTCTCTCTCCTGTAGAGTGTAAGCTCTTATGGTCAGTGGGGTCCTCCCTCTCCTGTAGAGTGTAAGCTCTTATGGTCAGTGGGGTCCTCTCTCTCCTGTAGAGTGTAAGCTCTTATGGTCAGTGGGGTCCTCTCTCCTGTAGAGTGTAAGCTCTTATGGTCAGTGGGGTCCTCTCTCTCCTGTAGAGTGTAAGCTCTTATGGTCAGTGGGGTCCTCTCTCTCTTTCCTGTAGAGTGTAAGCTCTCATGGTCAGTGGGGTCCTCTCTCTCCTGTAGAGTGTAAGCTCTTATGGTCAGTGGGGTCCTCTCACTCTTTCCTGTAGAGTGTAAGCTCTCATGGTCAGTGGGGTCCTCTCTCTCCTGTAGAGTGTAAGCTCTTATGATCAGTGGGGTCCTCTCTCTTCTGTAGAGTGTAAGCTCTTATGGTCAGTGGGGTCATCTCTCTTCTGTAGAGTGTAAGCTCCTATGGTCAGTGGGGTCCTCTCTCTCCTGTAGAGTGTAAGCTCTTATGATCAGTGGGGTCCTCTCTCTCCTGTAGAGTGTAAGCTCTTATGGTCAGTGGGGTCCTCTCTCTCCTGTAGAGTGTAAGCTCTTATGGTCAGTGGGGTCCTCTCTCTCCTGTAGAGTGTAAGCTCTTATGGTCAGTGGGGTCCTCTCTCCTGTAGAGTGTAAGCTCTTATGGGCAGTGGGGTCCTCTCTCTCCTGTAGAGTGTAAGCTCTTATGGTCAGTGGGGTCCTCTCTCCTGTAGAGTGTAAGCTCTTATGGTCAGTGGGGTCCTCTCTCTCCTGTAGAGTGTAAGCTCTTATGGTCAGTGGGGTCCTCTCTCATGTAGAGTGTAAGCTCTTATGGTCAGCGGGGTCCTCTCTCTCCTGTAGAGTGTAAGCTCTTATGGTCTGTGGGGTCCTCTCTCTCCTGTAGAGTGTAAGCTCTTATGGTCAGTGGGGTCTTCTCTCTCCTGTAGAGTGTAAGCTCTTATGGTCAGTGGGGTCCTCTCTCTCATGTAGAGTGTAAGCTCTTATGGTCAGCGGGGTCCTCTCTCTCCTGTAGAGTGTAAGCTCTTATGGTCTGTGGGGTCCTCTCTCTCCTGTAGAGTGTAAGCTCTTATGGTCAGTGGGGTCTTCTCTCTCCTGTAGAGTGTAAGCTCTTTATGGTCAGTGGGGTCCTCTCTCTCCTGTAGAGTGTAAGCTCTTATGGTCAGTGGGGTCCTCTCTCCTGTAGAGTGTAAGCTCTTATGGTCAGTGGGGTCCTCTCTCTCCTGTAGAGTGTAAGCTCTTATGGTCAGTGGGGTCCTCTCTCTCCTGTAGAGTGTAAGCTCTTATGGTCAGTGGGGTCCTCTCTCCTGTAGAGTGTAAGCTCTTATGGGCAGTGGGGTCCTCTCTCTCCTGTAGAGTGTAAGCTCTTATGGTCAGTGGGGTCCTCTCTCTCCTATAGAGTGTAAGCTCTTATGGTCAGTGGGGTCCTCTCTCTCCTGTAGAGTGTAAGCTCTTATGGTCAGTGGGGTCCTCTCTTTCCTGTAGAGTGTAAGCTCTTATGGTCAGTGGGGTCCTCTCTCTCCTGTAGAGTGTAAGCTCTCATGGTCAGTGGAGTCCTCTCTCTCCTGTAGAGTGTAAGCTCTTATGGTCAGTGGGGTCCTCTCTTTCCTGTAGAGTGTAAGCTCTTATGGTCAGTGGGGTCCTCTCTTTCCTGTAGAGTGTAAGCTCTTATGGTCAGTGGGGTCCTCTCTCTCCTGTAGAGTGTAAGCTCTTATGGTCAGTGGGGTCCTCTCTTTCCTGTAGAGTGTAAGCTCTTATGGTCAGTGGGGTCCTCTCTCTCCTGTAGAGTGTAAGCTCTTATGGTCAGTGGGGTCCTCTCTCTCTTTCCTGTAGAGTGTAAGCTCTTATGGTCAGTGGGGTCCTCTCTCTCCTGTAGAGTGTAAGCTCTTATGGTCAGCGGGGTCCTCTCTCTCCTGTAGAGTGTAAGCTCTTATGATCAGCGGGGTCCTCTCTCTCCTGTAGAGTGTAAGCTCTTATGGTCAGTGGGGTCCTCTCTCTCTTTCCTGTAGAGTGTAAGCTCTTATGGTCAGTGGGGTCCTCTCTCTCTTTCCTGTAGAGTGTAAGCTCTTATGGTCAGTGGGGTCCTCTCTTTCCTGTAGAGTGTAAGCTCTTATGATCAGTGGGGTCCTCTCTCTCCTGTAGAGTGTAAGCTCTTATGGTCAGTGGGGTCCTCTCTCTCTTTCCTGTAGAGTGTAAGCTCTTATGGTCAGTGGGGTCCTCTCTCTCCTGTAGAGTGTAAGCTCTTATGGGCAGTGGGGTCCTCTCTCTCCTGTAGAGTGTAAGCTCTTATGGTCAGTCGGGTCCTCTCTCTCCTGTAGAGTGTAAGCTCTTATGGTCAGTGAGGTCCTCTCTCTCCTGTAGAGTGTAAGCTCTTATGGTCAGTGAGGTCCTCTCTCTCCTGTAGAGTGTAAGCTCTTATGGTCAGTGGGGTCCTCTCTCTCTTTCCTGTAGAGTGTAAGCTCTTATGGTCAGTGGGGTCCTCTCTCTCCTGTAGAGTGTAAGCTCTTATGGTCAGTGAGGTCCTCTCTCTCCTGTAGAGTGTAAGCTCTTATGGTCAGTGGGGTCCTCTCTCTCTTTCCTGTAGAGTGTAAGCTCTTATGGTCAGTGGGGTCCTCTCTCTCCTGTAGAGTGTAAGCTCTTATGGTCAGTGGAGTCCTCTCTCTCCTGTAGAGTGTAAGCTCTTATGGTCAGTGGGGTCCTCTCTTTCCTGTAGAGTGTAAGCTCTTATGGTCAGTGGGGTCCTCTCTTTCCTGTAGAGTGTAAGCTCTTATGGTCAGTGGGGTCCTCTCTCTCCTGTAGAGTGTAAGCTCTTATGGTCAGTGGGGTCCTCTCTTTCCTGTAGAGTGTAAGCTCTTATGGTCAGTGGGGTCCTCTCTCTCCTGTAGAGTGTAAGCTCTTATGGTCAGTGAGGTCCTCTCTCTCTTTCCTGTAGAGTTTAAGCTCTTATGGTCAGTGGGGTCCTCTCTCTCCTGTAGAGTGTAAGCTCTTATGGTCAGTGGAGTCCTCTCTTTCCTGTAGAGTGTAAGCTCTTATGGTCAGTGGGGTCCTCTCTTTCCTGTAGAGTGTAAGCTCTTATGGTCAGTGGGGTCCTCTCTCTCCTGTAGAGTGTAAGCTCTTATGGTCAGTGGGGTCCTCTCTTTCCTGTAGAGTGTAAGCTCTTATGGTCAGTGGGGTCCTCTCTCTCCTGTAGAGTGTAAGCTCTTATGGTCAGTGAGGTCCTCTCTCTCTTTCCTGTAGAGTTTAAGCTCTTATGGTCAGTGGGGTCCTCTCTCTCTTTCTTGTAGAGTGTAAGCTATTATGGTCAGTGGGGTCCTCTCTCTCTTTCCTGTAGAGTGTAAGCTCTTATGGTCAGTGGGGTCCTCTCTCTCCTGTAGAGTGTAAGCTCTTATGGTCAGCGGGGTCCTCTCTCTCCTGTAGAGTGTAAGCTCTTATGATCAGTGAGGTCCTCTCTCTCCTGTAGAGTGTAAGCTCTTATGGTCAGTGGGGTCCTCTCTCTCTTTCCTGTAGAGTGTAAGCTCTTATGGTCAGTGGGGTCCTCTCTCTCCTGTAGAGTGTAAGCTCTTATGGGCAGTGGGGTCCTCTCTCTCCTGTAGAGTGTAAGCTCTTATGGTCAGTCGGGTCCTCTCTCTCCTGTAGAGTGTAAGCTCTTATGGTCAGTGAGGTCCTCTCTCTCCTGTAGAGTGTAAGCTCTTATGGTCAGTGAGGTCCTCTCTCTCCTGTAGAGTGTAAGCTCTTATGGTCAGTGGGGTCCTCTGTCTCTTTCCTGTAGAGTGTAAGCTCTTATGGTCAGTGGGGTCCTCTCTCTCCTGTAGAGTGTAAGCTCTTAAGGTCAGTGGGGTCCTCTCTCCTGTAGAGTGTAAGCTCTTATGGGCAGTGGGGTCCTCTCTCTCCTGTAGAGTGTAAGCTCTTATGGTCAGTGGGGTCCTCTCCCTCTCTCCTGTAGAGTGTAAGCTCTTATGGTCAGTGGGGTCCTCTCTCTCCTGTAGAGTGTAAGCTCTTATGGTCAGTGGGGTCCTCTCCCTCTCTCCTGTAGAGTGTAAGCTCTTATGGTCAGTGGGGTCCTCTCTCTCCTATAGAGTGTAAGCTCTTATGGTCAGTGGGGTCCTCTCTTTCCTGTAGAGTGTAAGCTCTTATGGTCAGTGGGGTCCTCTCTCGTGTAGAGTGTAAGCTCTTATGGTCAGTGGAGTCCTCTCTCTCCTGTAGAGTGTAAGCTCTTATGGTCAGTGGGGTCCTCTCTCTCTCTCCTGTAGAGTGTAAGCTCTTATGGTCAGTGGGGTCCTCTCTCTCCTGTAGAGTGTAAGCTCTTATGGTCAGTGGGGTCCTCTCTCTCCTGTAGAGTGTAAGCTCTTATGGGCAGTGGGGTCCTCTCTCTCCTGTAGAGTGTAAGCTCTTATGGTCAGTGGGACCCTCTCTCTCCTGTAGAGTGTAAGCTCTTATGGTCAGTGGGACCCTCTCTCTCCTGTAGAGTGTAAGCTCTTATGGTCAGCGGGGTCCTCTCTCTCCTGTAGAGTGTAAGCTCTTATGGTCAGTGGGGTCCTCTCTCTCTTTCCTGTAGAGTGTAAGCTCTTATGGTCAGCGGGGTCCTCTCTCTCCTGTAGAGTGTAAGCTCTTATGGTCAGCGGGGTCCTCTCTCCTGTAGAGTGTAAGCTCTTATGGTCAGTGGGGTCCTCTCTCTCCTGTAGAGTGTAAGCTCTTATGGTCAGTGGAGTCCTCTCTCTCCTGTAGAGTGTAAGCTCTTATGGTCAGTGGGGTCCTCTCTCTCTTTCCTGTAGAGTGTAAGCTCTCATGGTCAGTGGGGTCCTCTCTCTCTCTCCTGTAGAGTGTAAGCTCTTATGGTCAGTGAGGTCCTCTCTCTCCTGTAGAGTGTAAGCTCTTATGGTCAGTGGGATCCTCTCTCTCCTGTAGAGTGTAAGCTCTTATGGTCAGTGGGGTCCTCTCTCCTGTAGAGTGTAAGCTCTTATGGTCAGCGGGGTCCTCTCTCTCCTGTAGAGTGTAAGCTCTTATGGTCAGTGGGATCCTCTCTCTCCTGTAGAGTGTAAGCTCTTATGGTCAGTGGGGTCCTCTCTCCTGTAGAGTGTAAGCTCTTATGGTCAGTGGGGTCCTCTCTCTCCTGTAGAGTGTAAGCTCTTATGGTCAGTGGGGTCCTCTCTCTCTCCTGTAGAGTGTAAGCTCTTATGGTCAGCGGGGTCCTCTCTCTCCTGTAGAGTGTAAGCTCTTATGATCAGTGGGGTCCTCTCTCTCCTGTAGAGTGTAAGCTCTTATGGTCAGTGGGGTCCTCTCTCTCTTTCCTGTAGAGTGTAAGCTCTTATGGTCAGTGGGGTCCTCTCTCTCCTGTAGAGTGTAAGCTCTTATGGTCAGTGGGGTCCTCTCTCTTTCCTGTAGAGTGTAAGCTCTTATGGTCAGTGGGGTCCTCTCTCTCCTGTAGAGTGTAAGCTCTTATGGTCAGTCGGGTCCTCTCTCTCCTGTAGAGTGTAAGCTCTTATGGTCAGTGAGGTCCTCTCTCTCCTGTAGAGTGTAAGCTCTTATGGTCAGTGGGGACCTCTCTCTCCTGTAGAGTGTAAGCTCTTATGGTCAGTGGGGTCCTCTCTCTCTTTCCTGTAGAGTGTAAGCTCTTATGGTCAGTGGGGTCCTCTCTCTCCTGTAGAGTGTAAGCTCTTATGGTCAGTGGGGTCCTCTCTCCTGTAGAGTGTAAGCTCTTATGGGCAGTGGGGTCCTCTCTCTCCTGTAGAGTGTAAGCTCTTATGGTCAGTGGGGTCCTCTCCCTCTCTCCTGTAGAGTGTAAGCTCTTATGGTCAGTGGGGTCCTCTCTCTCCTGTAGAGTGTAAGCTCTTATGGTCAGTGGGGTCCTCTCTCTCCTGTAGAGTGTAAGCTCTTATGGTCAGTGGGGTCCTCTCTCCTGTAGAGTGTAAGCTCTTATGGGCAGTGGGGTCCTCTCTCTCCTGTAGAGTGTAAGCTCTTATGGTCAGTGGGGTCCTCTTTCTCCTGTAGAGTGTAAGCTCTTATGGTCAGTGAGGTCCTCTCTCTCCTGTAGAGTGTAAGCTCTTATGGTCAGTGGGGTCCTCTCTCTCCTGTAGAGTGTAAGCTCTTATGGTCAGTGGGGTCCTCTCTCTCATGTAGAGTGTAAGCTCTTATGGTCAGTGGGGTCCTCTCTTTCCTGTAGAGTGTAAGCTCTTATGGTCAGTGGGGTCCTCTCTCCTGTAGAGTGTAAGCTCTTATGATCAGTGGAGTCCTCTCTCTCCTGTAGAGTGTAAGCTCTTATGGTCAGTGGGGTCCTCTCTCTCTCTCCTGTAGAGTGTAAGCTCTTATGGTCAGTGGGGTCCTCTCTCTCCTGTAGAGTGTAAGCTCTTATGGTCAGTGGGGTCCTCTCTCTCCTGTAGAGTGTAAGCTCTTATGGTCAGTGGAGTCCTCTCTCTCCTGTAGAGTGTAAGCTCTTATGATCAGTGGGGTCCTCTCTCTCCTGTAGAGTGTAAGCTCTTATGGTCAGTGGGGTCCTCTCTCTCTTTCCTGTAGAGTGTAAGCTCTTATGGTCAGTGGGGTCCTCTCTCTCCTGTAGAGTGTAAGCTCTTATGGGCAGTGGGGTCCTCTCTCTCCTGTAGAGTGTAAGCTCTTATGGTCAGTGAGGTCCTCTCTCTCCTGTAGAGTGTAAGCTCTTATGGTCAGTGGGGTCCTCTCTCTCCTGTAGAGTGTAAGCTCTTATGGTCAGTGGGGTCCTCTCTCTCTTTCCTGTAGAGTGTAAGCTCTTATGGTCAGTGGGGTCCTCTCCCTCTCTCCTGTAGAGTGTAAGCTCTTATGGTTAGTGGGGTCCTCTCTCTCCTGTAGAGTGTAAGCTCTTATGGTCAGTGGGGTCCTCTCCCTCTCTCCTGTAGAGTGTAAGCTCTTATGGTCAGTGGGGTCCTCTCTCTCCTGTAGAGTGTAAGCTCTTATGGTCAGTGGGGTCCTCTCTCTCCTGTAGAGTGTAAGCTCTTATGGTCAGTGGGGTCCTCTCTCCTGTAGAGTGTAAGCTCTTATGGGCAGTGGGGTCCTCTCTCTCCTGTAGAGTGTAAGCTCTTATGGTCAGTGGGGTCCTCTTTCTCCTGTAGAGTGTAAGCTCTTATGGTCAGTGAGGTCCTCTCTCTCCTGTAGAGTGTAAGCTCTTATGGTCAGTGGGGTCCTCTCTCTCCTGTAGAGTGTAAGCTCTTATGGTCAGTGGGGTCCTCTCTTTCCTGTAGAGTGTAAGCTCTTATGGTCAGTGGGGTCCTCTCTTTCCTGTAGAGTGTAAGCTCTTATGGTCAGTGGGGTCCTCTCTCCTGTAGAGTGTAAGCTCTTATGGTCAGTGGAGTCCTCTCTCTCCTGTAGAGTGTAAGCTCTTATGGTCAGTGGGGTCCTCTCTCTCCTGTAGAGTGTAAGCTCTTATGGTCAGTGGGGTCCTCTCTCTCCTGTAGAGTGTAAGCTCTTATGGTCAGTGGGGTCCTCTCTCTCTCTCCTGTAGAGTGTAAGCTCTTATGGTCAGTGGGGTCCTCTCTCTCCTGTAGAGTGTAAGCTCTTATGGTCAGTGGGGTCCTCTCTCTCCTGTAGAGTGTAAGCTCTTATGGGCAGTGGGGTCCTCTCTCTCCTGTAGAGTGTAAGCTCTTATGGTCAGTGGGACCCTCTCTCTCCTGTAGAGTGTAAGCTCTTATGGTCAGTGGGACCCTCTCTCTCCTGTAGAGTGTAAGCTCTTATGGTCAGCGGGGTCCTCTCTCTCCTGTAGAGTGTAAGCTCTTATGGTCAGTGGGGTCCTCTCTCTCTTTCCTGTAGAGTGTAAGCTCTTATGGTCAGCGGGGTCCTCTCTCTCCTGTAGAGTGTAAGCTCTTATGGTCAGCGGGGTCCTCTCTCCTGTAGAGTGTAAGCTCTTATGGTCAGTGGGGTCCTCTCTCTCCTGTAGATTGTAAGCTCTTATGGTCAGTGGAGTCCTCTCTCTCCTGTAGAGTGTAAGCTCTTATGGTCAGTGGGGTCCTCTCTCTCTCTCCTGTAGAGTGTAAGCTCTTATGGTCAGTGGGGTCCTCTCTCTCTTTCCTGGAGAGTGTAAGCTCTCATGGTCAGTGGGGTCCTCTCTCTCTCTCCTGTAGAGTGTAAGCTCTTATGGTCAGTGGGGTCCTCTCTCCTGTAGAGTGTAAGCTCTTATGGTCAGTGGGGTCCTCTCTCTCCTGTAGAGTGTAAGCTCTTATGGTCAGTGAGGTCCTCTCTCTCCTGTAAAGTGTAAGCTCTTATGGTCAGTGGGGTCCTCTCTCCTGTAGAGTGTAAGCTCTTATGGTCAGTGGGGTCCTCTCTCTCCTGTAGAGTGTAAGCTCTTATGGTCAGTGGGGTCCTCTCTCTCTCCTGTAGAGTGTAAGCTCTTATGGTTAGCGGGGTCCTCTCTCTCCTGTAGAGTGTAAGCTCTTATGGTCAGTGGGGTCCTCTCTCTCTTTCCTGTAGAGTGTAAGCTCTTATGGTCAGTGGGGTCCTCTCTCTCCCGTAGAGTGTAAGCTCTTATGGTCAGCGGGGTCCTCTCCCTCCTGTAGAGTGTAAGCTCTTATGGTCAGTGGGGTCCTCTCTCTCCCGTAGAGTGTAAGCTCTTATGGTCAGTGGGGTCCTCTCTCTCCTGTAGAGTGTAAGCTCTTATGATCAGTGGGGTCCTCTCTCTCCTGTAGAGTGTAAGCTCTTATGGTCAGTGGGGTCCTCTCTCTCTTTCCTGTAGAGTGTAAGCTCTTATGGTCAGTGGGGTCCTCTCTCTCCTGTAGAGTGTAAGCTCTTATGGTCAGTGGGGTCCTCTCTCCTGTAGAGTGTAAGCTCTTAAGGTCAGTGGGGTCCTCTCTCCTGTAGAGTGTAAGCTCTTATGGGCAGTGGGGTCCTCTCTCTCCTGTAGAGTGTAAGCTCTTATGGTCAGTGGGGTCCTCTCCCTCTCTCCTGTAGAGTGTAAGCTCTTATGGTCAGTGGGGTCCTCTCTCTCCTGTAGAGTGTAAGCTCTTATGGTCAGTGGGGTCCTTTCTCTCCTGTAGAGTGTAAGCTCTTATGGTCAGTGGGGTCCTCTCTCCTGTAGAGTGTAAGCTCTTATGGGCAGTGGGGTCCTCTCTCTCCTGTAGAGTGTAAGCTCTTATGGTCAGTGGGGTCCTCTTTCTCCTGTAGAGTGTAAGCTCTTATGGTCAGTGAGGTCCTCTCTCTCCTGTAGAGTGTAAGCTCTTATGGTCAGTGGGGTCCTCTCTCTCCTGTAGAGTGTAAGCTCTTATGGTCAGTGGGGTCCTCTCTTTCCTGTAGAGTGTAAGCTCTTATGGTCAGTGGGGTCCTCTCTTTCCTGTAGAGTGTAAGCTCTTATGGTCAGTGGGGTCCTCTCTCCTGTAGAGTGTAAGCTCTTATGATCAGTGGAGTCCTCTCTCTCCTGTAGAGTGTAAGCTCTTATGGTCAGTGGGGTCCTCTGCCTCTCTCCTGTAGAGTGTAATCTCTTATGGTCAGTGGGGTCCTCTTTCTCCTGTAGAGTGTAAGCTCTTATGGTCAGTGAGGTCCTCTCTCTCCTGTAGAGTGTAAGCTCTTATGGTCAGTGGGGTCCTCTCTCTCCTGTAGAGTGTAAGCTCTTATGGTCAGTGGGGTCCTCTCTTTCCTGTAGAGTGTAAGCTCTTATGGTCAGTGGGGTCCTCTCTCTCCTGTAGAGTGTAAGCTCTTATGGTCAGTGGGGTCCTCTCTCTCCTGTAGAGTGTAAGCTCTTATGGTCAGTGGAGTCCTCTCTCTCCTGTAGAGTGTAAGCTCTTATGATCAGTGGGGTCCTCTCTCTCCTGTAGAGTGTAAGCTCTTATGGTCAGTGGGGTCCTCTCTCTCTTTCCTGTAGAGTGTAAGCTCTTATGGTCAGTGGGGTCCTCTCTCTCCTGTAGAGTGTAAGCTCTTATGGGCAGTGGGGTCCTCTCTCTCCTGTAGAGTGTAAGCTCTTATGGTCAGTCGGGTCCTCTCTCTCCTGTAGAGTGTAAGCTCTTATGGTCAGTGAGGTCCTCTCTCTCCTGTAGAGTGTAAGCTCTTATGGTCAGTGGGGTCCTCTCTCTCCTGTAGAGTGTAAGCTCTTATGGTCAGTGGGGTCCTCTCTCTCTTTCCTGTAGAGTGTAAGCTCTTATGGTCAGTGGGGTCCTCTCTCTCCTGTAGAGTGTAAGCTCTTAAGGTCAGTGGGGTCCTCTCTCCTGTAGAGTGTAAGCTGTTATGGGCAGTGGGGTCCTCTCTCTCCTGTAGAGTGTAAGCTCTTATGGTCAGTGGGGTCCTCTCCCTCTCTCCTGTAGAGTGTAAGCTCTTATGGTCAGTGGGGTCCTCTCTCTCCTGTAGAGTGTAAGCTCTTATGGTCAGTGGGGTCCTCTCTTTCCTGTAGAGTGTAAGCTCTTATGGTCAGTGGGGTCCTCTCTTTCCTGTAGAGTGTAAGCTCTTATGGTCAGTGGGGTCCTCTCTCCTGTAGAGTGTAAGCTCTTATGGTCAGTGGGGTCCTCTCTCTCCTGTAGAGTGTAAGCTCTTATGGTCAGTGGGGTCCTCTCTCCTGTAGAGTGTAAGCTCTTATGGGCAGTGGGGTCCTCTCTCTCCTGTAGAGTGTAAGCTCTTATGGTCAGTGGGGTCCTCTCTCCTGTAGAGTGTAAGCTCTTATGGTCAGTGGGGTCCTCTTTCTCCTGTAGAGTGTAAGCTCTTATGGTCAGTGAGGTCCTCTCTCTCCTGTAGAGTGTAAGCTCTTATGGTCAGTGGGGTCCTCTCTCTCCTGTAGAGTGTAAGCTCTTATGGTCAGTGGGGTCCTCTCTTTCCTGTAGAGTGTAAGCTCTTATGGTCAGTGGGGTCCTCTCTTTCCTGTAGAGTGTAAGCTCTTATGGTCAGTGGGGTCCTCTCTCCTGTAGAGTGTAAGCTCTTATGGTCAGTGGAGTCCTCTCTCTCCTGTAGAGTGTAAGCTCTTATGGTCAGTGGGGTCCTCTCTCTCCTGTAGAGTGTAAGCTCTTATGGTCAGTGGGGTCCTCTCTCTCCTGTAGAGTGTAAGCTCTTATGGTCAGTGGGGTCCTCTCTCTCTCTCCTGTAGAGTGTAAGCTCTTATGGTCAGTGGGGTCCTCTCTCTCCTGTAGAGTGTAAGCTCTTATGGTCAGTGGGGTCCTCTCTCTCCTGTAGAGTGTAAGCTCTTATGGGCAGTGGGGTCCTCTCTCTCCTGTAGAGTGTAAGCTCTTATGGTCAGTGGGGTCCTCTCTCTCCTGTAGAGTGTAAGCTCTTATGGTCAGTGGGGTCCTCTCTCTCCTGTAGAGTGTAAGCTCTTATGGACAGTGGGGTCCTCTCTCTCCTGTAGAATGTAAGCTCTTATGGTCAGTGGGACCCTCTCTCTCCTGTAGAGTGTAAGCTCTTATGGTCAGTGGGACCCTCTCTCTCCTGTAGAGTGTAAGCTCTTATGGTCAGCGGGGTCCTCTCTCTCCTGTAGAGTGTAAGCTCTTATGGTCAGTGGGGTCCTCTCTCTCTTTCCTGTAGAGTGTAAGCTCTTATGGTCAGCGGGGTCCTCTCTCTCCTGTAGAGTGTAAGCTCTTATGGTCAGCGGGGTCCTCTCTCCTGTAGAGTGTAAGCTCTTATGGTCAGTGAGGTCCTCTCTCTCCTGTAGAGTGTAAGCTCTTATGGTCAGTGGAGTCCTCTCTCTCCTGTAGAGTGTAAGCTCTTATGGTCAGTGGGGTCCTCTCTCTCTCTCCTGTAGAGTGTAAGCTCTTATGGTCAGTGGGGTCCTCTCTCTCTTTCCTGGAGAGTGTAAGCTCTCATGGTCAGTGGGGTCCTCTCTCTCTCTCCTGTAGAGTGTAAGCTCTTATGGTCAGTGGGGTCCTCTCTCCTGTAGAGTGTAAGCTCTTATGGTCAGTGGGGTCCTCTCTCTCCTGTAGAGTGTAAGCTCTTATGGTCAGTGAGGTCCTCTCTCTCCTGTAGAGTGTAAGCTCTTATGGTCAGTGGGGTCCTCTCTCCTGTAGAGTGTAAGCTCTTATGGTCAGTGGGGTCCTCTCTCTCCTGTAGAGTGTAAGCTCTTATGGTCAGTGGGGTCCTCTCTCTCTCCTGTAGAGTGTAAGCTCTTATGGTTAGCGGGGTCCTCTCTCTCCTGTAGAGTGTAAGCTCTTATGGTCAGTGGGGTCCTCTCTCTCTTTCCTGTAGAGTGTAAGCTCTTATGGTCAGTGGGGTCCTCTCTCTCCCGTAGAGTGTAAGCTCTTATGGTCAGCGGGGTCCTCTCTCTCCTGTAGAGTGTAAGCTCTTATGATCAGTGGGGTCCTCTCTCTCCTGTAGAGTGTAAGCTCTTATGGTCAGTGGGGTCCTCTCTCTCTTTCCTGTAGAGTGTAAGCTCTTATGGTCAGTGGGGTCCTCTCTCTCCTGTAGAGTGTAAGCTCTTATGGTCAGTGGGGTCCTCTCTCTCCTGTAGAGTGTAAGCTCTTATGGTCAGTGGGGTCCTCTCTCTCCTGTAGAGTGTAAGCTCTTATGGGCAGTGGGGTCCTCTCTCTTTCCTGTAGAGTGTAAGCTCTAATGGTCAGTGGGGTCCTCTCTCTCCTGTAGAGTGTAAGCTCTTATGGTCAGTCGGGTCCTCTCTCTCCTGTAGAGTGTAAGCTCTTATGGTCAGTCGGGTCCTCTCTCTCCTGTAGAGTGTAAGCTCTTATGGTCAGTGGGGACCTCTCTCTCCGGTAGAGTGTAAGCTCTTATGGTCAGTGGGGTCCTCTCTCTCTTTCCTGTAGAGTGTAAGCTCTTATGGTCAGTGGGGTCCTCTCTCTCCTGTAGAGTGTAAGCTCTTATGGTCAGTGGGGTCCTCTCTCCTGTAGAGTGTAAGCTCTTAAGGTCAGTGGGGTCCTCTCTCCTGTAGAGTGTAAGCTCTTATGGGCAGTGGGGTCCTCTCTCTCCTGTAGAGTGTAAGCTCTTATGGTCAGTGGGGTCCTCTCCCTCTCTCCTGTAGAGTGTAAGCTCTTATGGTCAGTGGGGTCCTCTCTCTCCTGTAGAGTGTAAGCTCTTATGGTCAGTGGGGTCCTCTCTCTCCTGTAGAGTGTAAGCTCTTATGGTCAGTGGGGTCCTCTCTCCTGTAGAGTGTATGCTCTTATGGGCAGTGGGGTCCTCTCTCTCCTGTAGAGTGTAAGCTCTTATGGTCAGTGGGGTCCTCTTTCTCCTGTAGAGTGTAAGCTCTTATGGTCAGTGAGGTCCTCTCTCTCCTGTAGAGTGTAAGCTCTTATGGTCAGTGGGGTCCTCTCTCTCCTGTAGAGTGTAAGCTCTTATGGTCAGTGGGGTCCTCTCTTTCCTGTAGAGTGTAAGCTCTTATGGTCAGTGGGGTCCTCTCTTTCCTGTAGAGTGTAAGCTCTTATGGTCAGTGGGGTCCTCTCTCCTGTAGAGTGTAAGCTCTTATGATCAGTGGAGTCCTCTCTCTCCTGTAGAGTGTAAGCTCTTATGGTCAGTGTGGTCCTCTCTCTCTCTCCTGTAGAGTGTAAGCTCTTATGGTCAGTGGGGTCCTCTCTCTCCTGTAGAGTGTAAGCTCTTATGGTCAGTGGGGTCCTCTCTCTCCTGTAGAGTGTAAGCTCTTATGGGCAGTGGGGTCCTCTCTCTCCTGTAGAGTGTAAGCTCTCATGGTCAGTGGGACCCTCTCTCTCCTGTAGAGTGTAAGCTCTTATGGTCAGTGGGACCCTCTCTCTCCTGTAGAGTGTAAGCTCTTATGGTCAGCGGGGTCCTCTCTCTCCTGTAGAGTGTAAGCTCTTATGGTCAGTGGGGTCCTCTCTCTCTTTCCTGTAGAGTGTAAGCTCTTATGGTCAGCGGGGTCCTCTCTCTCCTGTAGAGTGTAAGCTCTTATGGTCAGCGGGGTCCTCTCTCCTGTAGAGTGTAAGCTCTTATGGTCAGTGGGGTCCTCTCTCTCCTGTAGAGTGTAAGCTCTTATGGTCAGTGGAGTCCTCTCTCTCCTGTAGAGTGTAAGCTCTCATGGTCAGTGGGACCCTCTCTCTCCTGTAGAGTGTAAGCTCTTATGGTCAGTGGGACCCTCTCTCTCCTGTAGAGTGTAAGCTCTTATGGTCAGCGGGGTCCTCTCTCTCCTGTAGAGTGTAAGCTCTTATGGTCAGTGGGGTCCTCTCTCTCTTTCCTGTAGAGTGTAAGCTCTTATGGTCAGCGGGGTCCTCTCTCTCCTGTAGAGTGTAAGCTCTTATGGTCAGCGGGGTCCTCTCTCCTGTAGAGTGTAAGCTCTTATGGTCAGTGGGGTCCTCTCTCTCCTGCAGAGTGTAAGCTCTTATGGTCAGTGGAGTCCTCTCTCTCCTGTAGAGTGTAAGCTCTTATGGTCAGTGGGGTCCTCTCTCTCTCTCCTGTAGAGTGTAAGCTCTTATGGTCAGTGGGATCCTCTCTCTCTTTCCTGTAGAGTGTAAGCTCTCATGGTCAGCGGGGTCCTCTCTCTCCTGTAGAGTGTAAGCTCTTATGGTCAGCGGGGTCCTCTCTCCTGTAGAGTGTAAGCTCTTATGGTCAGCGGGGTCCTCTCTCTCCTGTAGAGTGTAAGCTCTTATGGTCAGTGGGGTCCTCTCTCCTGTAGAGTGTAAGCTCTTATGCTCAGTGGGGTCCTCTCTCTCCTGTAGAGTGTAAGCTCTTATGGTCAGTGAGGTCCTCTCTCTACTGTAGAGTGTAAGCTCTTATGGTCAGTGGGGTCCTCTCTCCTGTAGAGTGTAAGCTCTTATGGTCAGTGGGGTCCTCTCTCTCCTGTAGAGTGTAAGCTCTTATGGTCAGTGGGGTCCTCTCTCTCTCCTGTAGAGTGTAAGCTCTTATGGTTAGCGGGGTCCTCTCTCTCCTGTAGAGTGTAAGCTCTTATGGTCAGTGGGGTCCTCTCTCTCCTGTAGAGTGTAAGCTCATATGGTCAGTGGGGTCCTCTCTCTCCTGTAGAGTGTAAGCTCTTATGGTCAGTGGGGTCCTCTCTCTCCTGTAGAGTGTAAGCTCTTATGATCAGTGGGGTCCTCTCTCCTGTAGAGTGTAAGCTCTTATGGTCAGTGAGGTCCTCTCTCTCCTGTAGAGTGTAAGCTCTTATGGTCAGTGAGGTCCTCTCTCTCCTGTAGAGGGTAAGCTCTTATGGTCAGTGGGGTCCTCTCTCTCCTGTAGAGTGTAAGCTCTTATGGTCAGTGGGGTCCTCTCTCTAGCTCCTGTAGAGTGTAAGCTCTTATGGTCAGTGGGGTCCTCTCTCTCCTGTAGAGTGTAAGCTCTTATGGTCAGTAGGGTCCTCTCTCTCCTGTAGAGTGTAAGCTCTTATGGTCAGTGGGGTCCTCTCTCTCTTTCCTGTAGAGTGTAAGCTCTTATGGTCAGTGGGGTCCTCTCTCTCTCTCCTGTAGAGTGTAAGCTCTTATGGTCAGTGGGGTCCTCTCTCTCCTGTAGAGTGTAAGCTCTTATGGTCAGTAGGGTCCTCTCTCTCCTGTAGAGTGTAAGCTCTTATGGTCAGTGGGGTCCTCTCTCTCCTGTAGAGTGTAAGCTCTTATGGTCAGTAGGGTCCTCTCTCTCCTGTAGAGTGTAAGCTCTTATGGTCAGCGGGGTCCTCTCTCTCTCCTGTAGAGTGTAAGCTCTTATGGTCAGCGGGGTCCTCTCTCTCCTGTAGAGTGTAAGCTCTTATGGACAGTGGGGTCCTCTCTCTCTCTCCTGTAGAGTCTAAGCTCTTATGGACAGTGGGGTCCTCTCTCTCTCCTGTAGAGTGTAAGCTCTTATGGACAGTGGGGTCCTCTCTCTCTCCTGTAGAGTGTAAGCTCTTATGGACAGTGGGGTCCTCTCTCTCTCCTGTAGAGTGTAAGCTCTTATGGACAGTGGGGTCCTCTCTCTCTCCTGTAGAGTGTAAGCTCTTATGGTCAGTGGGGTCCTCTCTCTCCTGTAGAGTGTAAGCTCTTATGGTCAGTGGGGTCCTCTCTCTCCTGTAGAGTGTAAGCTCTTATGGTCAGTGGGGTCCTCTCTCTCCTGTAGAGTGTAAGCTCTTATGGTCAGTGGGGTCCTCTCTCCTGTAGAGTGTAAGCTCTTATGGGCAGTGGGGTCCTCTCTCTCCTGTAGAGTGTAAGCTCTTATGGTCAGTGGGGTCCTCTCTCTCCTGTAGAGTGTAAGCTCTTATGGTCAGTGAGGTCCTCTCTCTCCTGTAGAGTGTAAGCTCTTATGGTCAGTGGGGTCCTCTCTCACCTGTAGAGTGTAAGCTCTTATGGTCAGTGGGGTCCTCACTCTCTTTCCTGTAGAGTGTAAGCTCTTATGGTCAGTGGGGTCCTCTCTCTCCTGTAGAGTGTAAGCTCTTATGGGCAGTGGGGTCCTCTCTCTCCTGTAGAGTGTAAGCTCTTATGGTCAGCGGGGTCCTCTCTCTCCTGTAGAGTGTAAGCTCTTATGATCAGTGGGGTCCTCTCTCTCCTGTAGAGTGTAAGCTCTTATGGTCAGTGGGGTCCTCTCTCTCTTTCCTGTAGAGTGTAAGCTCTTATGGTCAGTGGGGTCCTCTCTCTCCTGTAGAGTGTAAGCTCTTATGGTCAGTGGGGTCCTCTCTCCTTTAGAGTGTAAGCTCTTATGGGCAGTGGGGTCTTCTCTCTCCTGTAGAGTGTAAGCTCTTATGGTCAGTGAGGTCCTCTCTCTCCTGTAGAGTGTAAGCTCTTATGGTCAGTGAGGTCCTCTCTCTCCTGTGGATTGTAAGCTCTTATGGTCAGTGGGGTCCTCTCTCTCCTGTAGAGTGTAAGCTCTTATGGTCAGTGGGGTCCTCTCTCTCCTGTAGAGTGTAAGCTCTTATGGTCAGTGGAGTCCTCTCTTTCCTGTAGAGTGTAAGCTCTTATGGTCAGTGGGGTCTTCTCTCTCCTGTAGAGTGTAAGCTCTTATGGTCAGTGAGGTCCTCTCTCTCCTGTAGAGTGTAAGCTCTTATGGTCAGTGGGGTCCTCTCTCTCCTGTAGAGTGTAAGCTCTTATGGTCAGTGGGGTCCTCTCTTTCCTGTAGGGTGTAAGCTCTTATGATCAGTGGGGTCCTCTCTCTCCTGTAGAGTGTAAGCTCTTATGGTCAGCGGGGTCCTCTCTCTCCTGTAGAGTGTAATCTCTTATGGTCAGTGAGGTCCTCTCTCTCCTGTAGAGTGTAAGCTCTTATGGTCAGCGGGGTCTTCTCTCTCCTGTAGAGTGTAAGCTCTTATGGTCAGTGGGATCCTCTCTGTCTCCTGTAGAGTGTAAGCTCTTATGGTCAGTGGGGTCTTCTCTCTCCTGTAGAGTGTAAGCTCTTATGGTCAGTGGGGTCCTCTCTCTCCTGTAGAGTGTAAGCTCTTATGGTCAGTGGAGTCCTCTCTCTCCTGTAGAGTGTAAGCTCTTATGGTCAGTGGGGTCCTCTTTCTCCTGTAGAGTGTAAGCTCTTATGGTCAGCGGGGTCCTCTCTCTCATGTAGAGTGTAAGCTCTTATGGTCAGTGGGGTCCTCTCTCTCCTGTAGAGTGTAATCTCTTATGGTCAGTGGGGTCTTCTCTCTCCTGTAGAGTGTAAGCTCTTATGGTCAGCGGGGTCCTCTCTCTCCTGTAGAGTGTAAGCTCTTATGGTCAGTGGGGTCCTCTCCCTCCTGTAGAGTGTAAGCTCTTATGGTCAGTGGGGTCCCCTCTCTCCTGTAGAGTGTAAGCTGTTATGGTCAGTGGGGTCCTCTCTCTCCTGTAGAGTGTAAGCTCTTATGGTCAGTGGGGTCCTCTCTCTCTTTCCTGTAGAGTGTAAGCTCTTATGGTCAGTGGGGTCCTCTCTCTCCTGTAGAGTGTAAGCTCTTATGGTCAGTGGGGTCGTCTCTCTCTCCTGTAGAGTGTAAGCTCTTATTGTCAGTGGGGTCCTCTCTCTTTCCTGTAGAGTGTAAGCTCTTATGGTCAGTGGGGTCCTCTCTCTCCTGTAGAGTGTAAGCTCTTATGGTCAGTGGGGTCCGCTCTCTCCTGTAGAGTGTAAGCTCTTAAGGTCAGTGGGGTCCTCTCTCCTGTAGAGTGTAAGCTCTTATGGACAGTGGGGTCCTCTCTCTCCTGTAGAGTGTAAGCTCTTATGGTCAGTGGAGTCCTCTCTCTCCTGTAGAGTGTAAGCTCTTATGGTCAGTGGGGTCCTCTCTCTCCTGTAGAGTGTAAGCTCTTAAGGTCAGTGGGGTCCTCTCTCCTGTAGAGTGTAAGCTCTTATGGTCAGTGGGGTCCTCTCTCTCCTGTAGAGTGTAAGCTCTTAAGGTCAGCGGGGTCCTCTCTCTCCTGTAGAGTGTAAGCTCTTATGGTCAGTGGAGTCCTCTCTCTCCTGTAGAGTGTAAGCTCTTATGGTCAGTGGGGTCCTCTCTCTCCTGTAGAGTGTAAACTCTTATGGTCAGTGGGGTCCTCTCTCTCCTGTAGAGTGTAAGCTCTTATGGTCAGTGGAGTCCTCTCTCTCCTGTACAGTGTAAGCTCTTATGGTCAGTGGGGTCCTCTCTCTCTTTCCTGTAGAGTTTAAGCTCTTATGGTCAGTGGGGTCCTCTCTCTCCTGTAGAGTGTAAGCTCTTATGGTCAGTGGGGTCCTCTCTCTTTCCTGTAGAGTGTAAGCTCTTATGGTCAGTGGGGTCCTCTCTCTCCTGTAGAGTGTAAGCTCTTATGGTCAGTGGGGTCCGCTCTCTCCTGTAGAGTGTAAGCTCTTAAGGTCAGTGGGGTCCTCTCTCCTGTAGAGTGTAAGCTCTTATGGGCAGTGGGGTCCTCTCTCTCCTGTAGAGTGTAAGCTCTTATGGTCAGTGGGGTCCTCTCTCTCTCTCCTGTAGAGTGTAAGCTCTTAAGGTCAGTGGGGTCCTCTCTCCTGTAGAGTGTAAGCTCTTATGGGCAGTGGAGTCCTCTCTCTCCTGTAGAGTGTAAGCTCTTATGGTCAGTGGGGTCCTCTCTCTCTCCTGTAGAGTGTAAGCTCTTATGGTCAGTGGGGTCCTCTCTCTCCTGTAGAGTGTAAGCTCTTATGGTCAGTGGGATCCTCTCTCTCCTGTAGAGTGTAAGCTCTTATGGTCAGTGGGGTCCTCTCTCCTGTAGAGTGTAAGCTCTTATGGGCAGTGGGGTCCTCTCTCCTGTAGAGTGTAAGCTCTTATGGTCAGTGGGGTCCTCTCTCTCTCCTCTTGAGTGTAAGCTCTTATGGTCAGTGGGGTCCTCTCTCTCCTGTAGAGTGTAAGCTCTTATGGTCAGTGAGGTCCTCTCTCTCCTGTAGAGTGTAAGCTCTTATGGTCAGTGGGGTCCTCTCTCTCCTGTAGAGTGTAAGCTCTTATGGTCAGTGGGGTCCTCTTTTTCCTGTAGAGTGTAAGCTCTTATGGTCAGTGGGGTCCTCTCTCTCTTTCCTGTAGAGTGTAAGCTCTTATGGTCAGTGGAGTCCTCTCTCTCCTGTAGAGTGTAAGCTCTTATGGTCAGAGGGGTCCTCTCTCTCTCTCCTGTAGAGTGTAAGCTCTTATGGTCAGTGGGGTCCTCTCTCTCCTGTAGAGTGTAAGCTCTTATGGTCAGTGGGGTCCTCTCTCTCCTGTAGAGTGTAAGCTCTTATGGGCAGTGGGGTCCTCTCTCTCCTGTAGAGTGTAAGCTCTTATGGTCAGCGGGGTCCTCTCTCTCCTGTAGAGTGTAAGCTCTTATGATCAGTGGGGTCCTCTCTCTCCTGTAGAGTGTAAGCTCTTATGGTCAGTGGGGTCCTCTCTCTCTTTCCTGTAGAGTGTAAGCTCTTATGGTCAGTGGGGTACTCTCTCCTGTAGAGTGTAAGCTCTTATGGGCAGTGGGGTCCTCTCTCTCCTGTAGAGTGTAAGCTCTTATGGTCAGTGGAGTCCTCTCTCTCCTGTAGAGTGTAAGCTCTTATGGTCAGTGGGGTCCTCTCTCTCTTTCCTGTAGAGTGTAAGCTCTTATGGTCAGCGGGGTCCTCTCTCTCCTGTAGAGTGTAAGCTCTTATGGTCAGTGGGGTCCTCTCTCCTGTAGAGTGTAAGCTCTTATGGTCAGTGGGGTCCTCTCTCTCCTGTAGAGTGTAAGCTCTTATGGTCAGTGGGGTCCTCTCTCTCCTTTAGAGTGTAAGCTCTTATGGGCAGTGGGGTCCTCTCTCTCCTGTAGAGTGTAAGCTCTTATGGTCAGCGGGGTCCTCTCTCTCCTGTAGAGTGTAAGCTCTTATGGTCAGTGGGGTCCTCTCTCTCTTTCCTGTAGAGTGTAAGCTCTTATGGTCAGTGAGGTCCTCTCTCTCTCCTGTAGAGTGTAAGCTCTTATGGTCAGTGGGGTACTCTCTCCTGTAGAGTGTAAGCTCTTATGGTCAGTGGGGTCCTCTCTCTCCTGTAGAGTGTAAGCTCTTATGGGCAGTGGGGTCCTCTCTCTCCTGTAGAGTGTAAGCTCTTATGGTCAGTGGAGTCCTCTCTCTCCTGTAGAGTGTAAGCTCTTATGGTCAGTGGGGTCCTCTCTCTCTTTCCTGTAGAGTGTAAGCTCTTATGGTCAGCGGGGTCCTCTCTCTCCTGTAGAGTGTAAGCTCTTATGGTCAGTGGGGTCCTCTCTCCTGTAGAGTGTAAGCTCTTATGGTCAGTGGGGTCCTCTCTCTCCTGTAGAGTGTAAGCTCTTATGGTCAGTGAGGTCCTCTCTCTCCTGTAGAGTGTAAGCTCTTATGGTCAGTGGGGTCCTCTCTCCTGTAGAGTGTAAGCTCTTATGGTCAGTGGGGTCCTCTCTCTCCTGTAGAGTGTAAGCTCTTATGGTCAGTGGGGTCCTCTCTCTCTCCTGTAGAGTGTAAGCTCTTATGGTTAGCGGGGTCCTCTCTCTCCTGTAGAGTGTAAGCTCTTATGGTCAGCGGGGTCCTCTCTCTCCTGTAGAGTGTAAGCTCTTATGGTCAGTGGGGTCCTCTCTCTCCTGTAGAGTGTAAGCTCTTATGATCAATGGGGTCCTCTCTCCTGTAGAGTGTAAGCTCTTATGGTCAGTGGGGTCCTCTCTCTCCTGTAGAGTGTAAGCTCTTATGGTCAGTGGGGTCCTCTCTCTCCTGTAGAGTGTAAGCTCTTGTGGTCAGTGGGATCCTCTCTCTCCTGTAGAGTGTAAGCTCTTATGGTCAGTGGGATCCTCTCTCTCTCCTGTAGAGTGTAAGCTCTTATGGACAGTGGGGTCCTCTCTCTCTCCTGTAGAGTGTAAGCTCTTATGGACAGTGGGGTCCTCTCTCTCTCTTGTAGAGTGTAAGCTCTTATGGACAGTGGGGTCCTCTCTCTCTCCTGTAGAGTGTAAGCTCTTATGGACAGTGGGGTCCTCTCTCTCTCCTATAGAGTGTAAGCTCTTATGGACAGTGGGGTCCTCTCTCTCCTGTAGAGTGTAAGCTCTTATGGTCAGCGGGGTCCTCTCTCCTGTAGAGTGTAAGCTCTTATGGTCAGGGGGGTCCTCTCTCTCCTGTAGAGTGTAAGCTCTTATGGTCAGTGGGGTCCTCTCTCCTGTAGAGTGTAAGCTCTTATGGTCAGTGGGGTTCTCTCTCCTGTAGAGTGTAAGCTCTTATGGTCAGTGGGGTCCTCTCTCTCCTGTAGAGTGTAAGCTCTTATAGTCAGTGGGGTCCTCTCTCTCCTGTAGAATGTAAGCTCTTATGGTCAGCGGGGTCCTCTCTCTCCTGTAGAGTGTAAGCTCTTATGGTCAGTGGGGCCCTCTCTCCTGTAGAGTGTAAGCTCTTATGGTCAGTGGGGTCCTCTCTCTCCTGTAGAGTGTAAGCTCTTATGGTCAGTGGGGTCCTCTCTCTCCTGTAGAGTGTAAGCTCTTATGGTCAGTGGGGTCCTCTCTCTCCTGTAGAGTGTAAGCTCTTATGGTCAGTGGGGTCCTCTCTCTCCTGTAGAGTGTAAGCTATTATGGTCAGTGGGGTTCTCTCTCTCCTGTAGAGTGTAAGCTCTTATGGTCAGTGGGGTCCTCTCTCTCCTGTAGAGTGCAAGCTCTTATGGTCAGTGGGGTCCTCTCTCCTGTAGAGTGTAAGCTATTATGGTCAGTGGGGTTCTCTCTCTCCTGTAGAGTGTAAGCTCTTATGGTCAGTGGAATCCTCTCTCTCCTGTAGAGTGTAAGCTCTTATGGTCAGTAGGGTCCGCTCTCTCCTGTAGAGTGTAAACTCTTGTGGTCAGTGGGGTCCTCTCTCTCCTGTAGAGTGTAATCTCTTATGGTCAGTGGGATCCTCTCTCTCCTGTACAGTGTAAGCTCTTATGGTCAGTGGGGTCCTCTCTTTCCTGTAGAGCGTAAACTCTTATGGTCAGTGAGGTCCTCTCTCCTGTAGAGTGTAATCTCTTATGGTCAGTGGGGTCCTCTCTCTCCTGTACAGTGTAAGCTCTTATGGTCAGTGGGGTCCTCTCTCTTTCCTGTAGAGTGTAAGCTCTTATGGTCAGTGGGGTCCTCTCTCTCCTGTAGAGTGTAAGCTCTTATGGTCAGTGGGGTCCTCTCTCCTGTAGAGTGTAATCTCTTATGGTCAGTGGGGTCCTCTCTCTCTCCTGTAGAGTGTAAGCTCTTATGGTCAGTGGGGTCCTCTCTCTCTCCTGTAGAGTGTAATCTCTTATGGTCAGTGGGGTCCTCTCTCTCCTGTAGAGTGTAAGCTCTTATGGTCAGCGGGGTCCTCTCTGTCCTGTAGAGTGTAAGCTCTTATGGTCAGTGGAGTCCTCTCTCTCCTGTAGAGTGTAAGCTCTTATGGTCATTGGAGTCCTCTCTCTCCTGTAGAGTGTAAGCTCTTATGGTCAGTGGGGTCCTCTCTCTCCTGTAGAGTGTAAGCTCTTATGGTCAGTGGAGTCCTCTCTCTCCTGTAGAGTGTAAACTCTTATGGTCAGTGGGGTCCTCTCTCTCTTGTAGAGTGTAAGCTCTTATGGTCAGTGGGGTCCTCTCTCTCCTGTAGAGTGTAAGCTCTTATGGTCAGTGGAGTCCTCTCTCTCCTGTAGAGTGTAAGCTCTTATGGTCAGTGGGGTCCTCTCTCTCCTGTAGAGTGTAAGCTCTTATGGTCAGTGGGGTCCTCTCTCTCTCTTGTAGAGTGTAAGCTCTTATGGTCAGTGGGGTCCTCTCTCTCCTGTAGAGTGTAAGCTCTTATGGTCAGTGGAGTCCTCTCTCTCCTGTAGAGTGTAAGCTCTTATGGTCAGTGGGGTCCTCTCTCTCTTGTAGAGTGTAAGCTCTTATGGTCAGTGGGGTCCTCTCTCTCCTGTAGAGTGTAAGCTCTTATGGTCAGTGGAGTCCTCTCTCTCCTGTAGAGTGTAAGCTCTTATGGTCAGTTGGGTCCTCTCTCTCTCCTGTAGAGTGTAAGCGCTTATGGTCAGTGGGGTCCTCTCTCTCTCCTGTAGAGTGTAAGCTCTTATGGTCAGTGGGGTCCTCTCTCTCTCCTGTAGAGTGTAAGCTCTTATGGTCAGTGGGGTCCTCTCTCTCTCCCGTAGATTGTAGGCTCTTATGCTCAGTGAAGTCCTCTGTCTCTTCTGTAGAGTGTAAGCTCTTATGGGCAGTGAGATCCTCTCTCTCTCCTGTAGAGTGTAAGCTCTTATGGTCAGTGGGGTCCTCTCTCTCTTCTGTAGAGTGTAAGCTCTTATGGTCAGTTGGGTCCTCTCTCTCTCCTGTAGAGTGTAAGCTCTTATGGTCAGTGGGGTTCTCTCTCTCCTGTAGAGTGTAAGCTCTTATGGTCAGTGGGATCCTCTCTCTCCTGTAGAGTGTAAGCTCTTATGGTCAGTGGGGTCCTCTCTCCTGTAGAGTGTAAGCTCTTATGGGCAGTGGGGTCCTCTCTCTCCTGTAGAGTGTAAGCTCTTATGGTCAGTGGGGTCCTCTCTCTCCTGTAGAGTGTAAGCTCTTATGGTCAGTGAGGTCCTCTCTCTCCTGTAGAGTGTAAGCTCTTATGGTCAGTGGGGTCCTCTCTCTCCTGTAGAGTGTAAGCTCTTATGGTCAGTGGGGTCCTCTTTTTCCTGTAGAGTGTAAGCTCTTATGGTCAGTGGGGTCCTCTCTCTCTTTCCTGTAGAGTGTAAGCTCTTATGGTCAGTGGAGTCCTCTCTCTCCTGTAGAGTGTAAGCTCTTATGGTCAGAGGGGTCCTCTCTCTCTCTCCTGTAGAGTGTAAGCTCTTATGGTCAGTGGGGTCCTCTCTCTCCTGTAGAGTGTAAGCTCTTATGGTCAGTGGGGTCCTCTCTCTCCTGTAGAGTGTAAGCTCTTATGGGCAGTGGGGTCCTCTCTCTCCTGTAGAGTGTAAGCTCTTATGGTCAGCGGGGTCCTCTCTCTCCTGTAGAGTGTAAGCTCTTATGATCAGTGGGGTCCTCTCTCTCCTGTAGAGTGTAAGCTCTTATGGTCAGTGGGGTCCTCTCTCTCTTTCCTGTAGAGTGTAAGCTCTTATGGTCAGTGGGGTACTCTCTCCTGTAGAGTGTAAGCTCTTATGGGCAGTGGGGTCCTCTCTCTCCTGTAGAGTGTAAGCTCTTATGGTCAGTGGAGTCCTCTCTCTCCTGTAGAGTGTAAGCTCTTATGGTCAGTGGGGTCCTCTCTCTCTTTCCTGTAGAGTGTAAGCTCTTATGGTCAGCGGGGTCCTCTCTCTCCTGTAGAGTGTAAGCTCTTATGGTCAGTGGGGTCCTCTCTCCTGTAGAGTGTAAGATCTTATGGTCAGTGGGGTCCTCTCTCTCCTGTAGAGTGTAAGCTCTTATGGTCAGTGAGGTCCTCTCTCTCCTTTAGAGTGTAAGCTCTTATGGTCAGCGGGGTCCTCTCTCTCCTGTAGAGTGTAAGCTCTTATGGTCAGTGGGGTCCTCTCTCCTGTAGAGTGTAAGCTCTTATGGTCAGTGGGGTCCTCTCTCTCCTGTAGAGTGTAAGCTCTTATGGTCAGTGAGGTCCTCTCTCTCCTTTAGAGTGTAAGCTCTTATGGGCAGTGGGGTCCTCTCTCTCCTGTAGAGTGTAAGCTCTTATGGTCAGCGGGGTCCTCTCTCTCCTGTAGAGTGTAAGCTCTTATGATCAGTGGGGTCCTCTCTCTCCTGTAGAGTGTAAGCTCTTATGGTCAGTGGGGTCCTCTCTCTCTTTCCTGTAGAGTGTAAGCTCTTATGGTCAGTGAGGTCCTCTCTCTCTCCTGTAGAGTGTAAGCTCTTATGGTCAGTGGGGTACTCTCTCCTGTAGAGTGTAAGCTCTTATGGTCAGTGGGGTCCTCTCTCTCCTGTAGAGTGTAAGCTCTTATGGGCAGTGGGGTCCTCTCTCTCCTGTAGAGTGTAAGCTCTTATGGTCAGTGGAGTCCTCTCTCTCCTGTAGAGTGTAAGCTCTTATGGTCAGTGGGGTCCTCTCTCTCTTTCCTGTAGAGTGTAAGCTCTTATGGTCAGCGGGGTCCTCTCTCTCCTGTAGAGTGTAAGCTCTTATGGTCAGTGGGGTCCTCTCTCCTGTAGAGTGTAAGCTCTTATGGTCAGTGGGGTCCTCTCTCTCCTGTAGAGTGTAAGCTCTTATGGTCAGTGAGGTCCTCTCTCTCCTGTAGAGTGTAAGCTCTTATGGTCAGTGGGGTCCTCTCTCCTGTAGAGTGTAAGCTCTTATGGTCAGTGGGGTCCTCTCTCTCCTGTAGAGTGTAAGCTCTTATGGTCAGTGGGGTCCTCTCTCTCTCCTGTAGAGTGTAAGCTCTTATGGTTAGCGGGGTCCTCTCTCTCCTGTAGAGTGTAAGCTCTTATGGTCAGCGGGGTCCTCTCTCTCCTGTAGAGTGTAAGCTCTTATGGTCAGCGGGGTCCTCTCTCTCCTGTAGAGTGTAAGCTCTTATGATCAGTGGGGTCCTCTCTCCTGTAGAGTGTAAGCTCTTATGGTCAGTGGGGTCCTCTCTCTCCTGTAGAGTGTAAGCTCTTATGGTCAGTGGGGTCCTCTCTCTCCTGTAGAGTGTAAGCTCTTATGGTCAGTGGGATCCTCTCTCTCCTGTAGAGTGTAAGCTCTTATGGTCAGTGGGATCCTCTCTCTCTCCTGTAGAGTGTAAGCTCTTATGGACAGTGGGGTCCTCTCTCTCTCCTGTAGAGTGTAAGCTCTTATGGACAGTGGGGTCCTCTCTCTCTCTTGTAGAGTGTAAGCTCTTATGGACAGTGGGGTCCTCTCTCTCTCCTGTAGAGTGTAAGCTCTTATGGACAGTGGGGTCCTCTCTCTCTCCTATAGAGTGTAAGCTCTTATGGACAGTGGGGTCCTCTCTCTCCTGTAGAGTGTAAGCTCTTATGGTCAGCGGGGTCCTCTCTCCTGTAGAGTGTAAGCTCTTATGGTCAGGGGGGTCCTCTCTCTCCTGTAGAGTGTAAGCTCTTATGGTCAGTGGGGTCCTCTCTCCTGTAGAGTGTAAGCTCTTATGGTCAGTGGGGTTCTCTCTCCTGTAGAGTGTAAGCTCTTATGGTCAGTGGGGTCCTCTCTCTCCTGTAGAGTGTAAGCTCTTATAGTCAGTGGGGTCCTCTCTCTCCTGTAGAATGTAAGCTCTTATGGTCAGCGGGGTCCTCTCTCTCCTGTAGAGTGTAAGCTCTTATGGTCAGTGGGGCCCTCTCTCCTGTAGAGTGTAAGCTCTTATGGTCAGTGGGGTCCTCTCTCTCCTGTAGAGT